>NC_140989.1:274734037-275412192 GCF_052327205.1 Somniosus microcephalus | reverse complement strand
GGGGGTTTAGATGGGGAGGAAGGAATTGAAAGAACATACTGTGAAAATGTTGCAAATGGGAATGGCTAAATCATACTGCATGAAAAATGGGAGCAGGGATTATTGTCTGAAATTGTTGAACTCAATATTGAGTCCGGAAGGCTGTAAAGTGCCTAATCGAAAGATGAGCTGCTGTTCCTCGAGCTTACGTTGAGCTTCATTGGAACAATGTAATAGGCCGAGGACAGAGAGATCAGAGTGGGAGTGAAGCGGTGAATTAAAGTGACAGGTGACCGGAAGCTCAGGGTCACCCTTACGGACTGAACGGAGGTGTTCCGCAAAGCGGTCGCCCAATCTGCATTTGGTCTCCCCAATGTAGAGGAGACCGCATTGTGAGCAGCGAATACAGTACATTAAATTGCAAGAAGTACAAGTAAATCGCTGTTTCAACTGGAAGG
Organism: Somniosus microcephalus; assembly: GCF_052327205.1. Lineage (NCBI taxonomy): Eukaryota > Metazoa > Chordata > Chondrichthyes > Squaliformes > Somniosidae > Somniosus > Somniosus microcephalus. The sequence continues at coordinate 275,411,755 of NC_140989.1, read as the reverse complement.
GGTGTTTGAGGCCCTGGACAGTGGGAAGGGAGGAGGTAAAAAGGCAGAGTGAGAGCAAGACTGAGGAGGAGAGAGAGATCAATCATGATCTTGCAATGATTACATATCTATTGTAGCTTTTGTTTTATGTTTGAATTATAAATGCTCTCAGTGGAAAAGTCAAATTGTCACTCTGTCCATAACAGTTTCTGAGTTTTTGAAAAGGATCCAAATGTAAACTGGACGAAGAATGAGAGTGGGTTTTCAACTAAATGCTGACAACCAGTGAGCTAAACCTTTGATTCCAACTTCCACTTCAGCCAAACCTCAGGGATCCCCCTCCAAATTTCTGCCAAATCTGTTTTACTTTCACTTCCTGCTTCCCCATGATTGCTTGCCCCCACTGCTGTTTCTCTCCTTCATGGACACACTTATGCTATCTTCATCTGCATTGTGCATGGTCCCCATCCTGATCCTCACCCATACCCAATCCTGCTCACACTAGTTGCTCGCTACTCTCTTCGGACCTGGTGCATTAGGCCTCAGTTTGCTCGTACCCCTGCTGCCTCCACTGTCTGCGTCTTGCCTACCTACCCCAGGCTGCCATCCAGCTCCCAGTCCCCATGGATTCGGGATTCTTTGCCAGTTTTCCAGCATATTGCGCTACACTCAATTTAAAGCACAACAAGCACATTAAAGAACAAACTGTTTATTTCCCAATTTAGTACTGGGAATCCAGCTCAGGCATTAGACTGGTGGTGGGAAGGGAGGGAAGGCCAGGAAGATTAAAGATAATAGAGAAGGATAGAGAGAAGAAATGTGATTGAACAACAACTTGCCTTTATATAGCGCCTTTAACGTAGTAAAACGTCCCATGGCGCTTCACAGGAGTATTAAAAGACAAAAAAAATTGACACTGAGCCACATAAGGAGAAATTAGGGCAGGTGACCAAAAACTTGGTCAAAGAGGTAAGTTTTAAGGAGCGTCTTAAAGGAGGAAAGAGAGGTAGCGAGGCGGAGAGGTTTAGGCAGGGAATTCCAGAGCTTGAGGCCTAGGCAACAGAAGGCACGGCCACCAAAGGCTGAGCAATTATAATCAGGGATGCTCAAGAGGGAAGAATTAGAGGAGCGCAGATATCTCGGTGCTAAAGGAAAAGAAAGGGAGATTGGGATATAGAAGGAAGAGAAGGGGAAAGGGGATTGAGATTAAGGGAGATGGACTGGGGGGTAGATGATGGGAGAGGATCTGAGGTGCCAAGGGAAGAGATAGGAGAGTGGGGAGCGAGAAGATGGAAGCCTGTGGGGAAGATAATGGGATAAGCCAGAGTAAGAGGAAGGGAAAGTGACTGTGAGGGGAACAATGTGGGAGTAAAGGGAGGGGACGATGCAGGTTATGAGGGGTAGGAGAGGCTTTGGGAGCAAGAGGGATGTGGCAAAGTGAGGACGAAGGGAGACTATGGCAATGAGCAGGTGTGGCAGAAGCAGAAAAGATGGGGAGAGGATGCAGATGAGTATTGGGGGTGGGGATTGGGTGAGGGGTGGGGGTGACTGACAAGGGTGGGTACAGAAGATTATGGCGTGGTGAGACAAGGGGAGGAGATAGGGTGTGGAACTGTGGCAGAAGAAATCAGCAAGGGGACCAAAATGCCACCCCTTTCACAATGCTTTCCACTACTACTTGTGGCTCTGTAATGCCACTATTCATCATCCCAAAGAGAACCCGCACCTCTGGTCAAATCCCTTCCCCCATCCACCCCCAAAATCTACCTACAGCCCTCAATGGATCAATGCTCCAACTACTACTGTAGTCCCACTAACCAGCATCCTCACTTCCCACCAACAATAAGAGAGAAGACAAAGTAAGAGGAAAGAACCGCACATAGAAGGAACTACAAAAGACAAAGAAAAAAAAGATAACGGTAAAAAAAAAACAAGAGACAGAGAGAACCAAAAGAGATAGAGTCAAACCAACGCCACAGCAGATCCACTTATTTAAAAGTGGATCTGTTATACATATTAATACTTTTCCCCATTTAAATTCTTTACTTCCTGTGAAATTGTTCCCTTACCAAGCCATCCCAACTCCACTTTTTCCTCACCCTATCCTCTGATTTATTATAGCAATTCCACAGGAGATCCGCTATTTTATACTAAAGTGGGAAATGTTAGCATACCTTGAATTAATATAAATAGGCATAATGTACACATAGCTGGATGCATTTAGTTCAAACAGCTTTTCTGCATACAAATGAATCTCCTGCATGTGCATGCTGTACTGATTAATTCACTGTGGTTTTGATTATATATATTTCTGAAGGATTCGATAGTATTGTATTAATGAATATACAGGGCAAATTGTTGGAAAAAATTCTGAGGTACAGTATTAATCGTCATTTAGAAAGGGACGGATTAATCAAGGACAGTCAGCATGGATTTGTTAAGGGAAGGCCATGTCCGACTAACTTGATTGAAGTTTTTGGAGGAGGTAACCAGGAGGGTTGATGAGGGTAGTGCGTTTGATGTAGTCTCTACATGGATTTTAGCAAGGCTTTTGACAAGGACCCACATGGCAGACTGGTCAGAAAAGTAAAAGCCCATGGGATCCAAGCGAAAGTTGCAAGTTGGATCCAAAATTGGCTCAGTGGCAGGAAGCAAAGGGTAATGGTCAACAGATGTTTTTGTGACTGGAAGGCTGCTTCAGTGGGGTTCCACAGGGCTCAGTATGAGGTCCTTCGCTTTTTGTGGTATACATCCAGGGGTATTCGATATTCAGGAAAGATAGGCAAAAAGGAAAGGGAGGTGGGGTAGCATTACTGGTTAAAGAAGGGATTAACACAATTGTAATGAAGGATATTAGCTCTGATGAGGTGGAATCTGTATGGGTAGAATTGAGAAATACTAAGGGGAAAAAAACGTTAGTGGGAGTGGTTTATACACCTCCAAACAGTAAGGCGGAGGTTGGGGATGGCATTAAAAGAGAAATTAAAGAAGCGTGCAATAAGGGCACAGCAGTCATCATGGGTGACTTTAATCTACATATAGATTGGGCCCACCAAATGAGTAACAATACTGTGGAGGAGGAATTCCTGGAGTGTTTACGGGATGGTTTCCTGGACCAATATGTCGAGGAACCAACCAGAGATCAGGCCATCTTAGACTGGATATTATGTAACGAGAAAGGATTAATTAGCAATCTTGTTGTACGAGGCCGCTTGGGTCGGAGCGATCATAATATGATCGAATTCTTCATTCAGACGGAGAATGAAGTAGTTGACTCGGAGACTAGGGTCCTCAATTTAAATAAAGGAAACTACGATGGTCTGAGGAGCGAGTTGGGTAGGATTGATTGGGGAATGGCACTCAAAGGGTTGACGGTGGATAGGCAATGGCAAACATTCAAAGACCGAATGGATGAACTACAGAATTTGTTCATCCCAGTTTGGCATAAAAATAAAACAAAAAAGGTGACTCAACCGTGGCTAACAAGGGAAATTAGGGATAGCATAAGGTCCAAGGAGAGGGCATATAAATTGGCCAGAATAAGCAATAATCCTGAGGATTGGGAGCAGTTTAGGATTCAACAAAGGAGGACAAAGGGATTAATTAAGAAAGGGAAAATAGAATATGAGAGTAAGCTTGCAGAGAACATAAAAACTGACTGTAAAAGCTTTTATAGATATGTGAAGAGAAAAAGATTGGTGAAGTCAAGCGTAGGTCCTTTGCAGTCAGAATCGGGGGAATTTATAATGCGAAACAAAGAAATGGCAGACCAATTAAATACATACTTTGGTTCTGTCTTCACAAAGGAGGACACAAATAACCTCCCAGAGATGCCGGGGAACATAGGGTCTGATGAAAGGGTGGAACTGAAAGAAATCAGTATTTGTAGGGAAATGGTGTTAGGAAAATTGATGGGACTGAAGGCCGATAAATCCCCAGGGCCTGATAATCTACATCCCAGGGTACTTAAGGAAGTGGCCCTAGAAATAGTAGATGCATTGCTGATCATCTTCCAGAACTCGATAGACTCTGGAATGGTACCCATGGATTGGCGGGTAGCTAATGTTACCCCACTATTCAAAAAAGGTGGTAGAGAAAAGGCGGGGAATTATAGACCGGTAAGCTTGACATCGGTAGTGGGGAAAATGCTAGAGTCCATTATAAAAGATGTAATAGCAGAGCACTTGGAAAGCAATGGCTGGATCGGACAAAGTCAACATGGATTTACAAAAGGTAAATCATGCTTGACTAATCTACTGGAATTTTTTGAGGATGTAACTGGTAAAATAGATAAGGGAGAACCAGTGGATGTGATGTAATTGGACTTTCAGAAGGCTTTCGATAAGGTCCCGCATAAGAGATTAGCGTGCAAAATTAAGGCACATGGGATTGGGGGCAAGGTATTGACTTGGATAGAGAACTGGTTGGCGGACAGAAAGCAAAGAGTTGGAATAAACGGGTTGTTTTCCGAGTGGCAGGCAGTGACTAGTGGGGTACCGCAAGGATCGGTCCTAGGATCCCAGCTGTTCACAATATATATTAATGATCTGGACGAGGGAATTGGATGTAATATCTCCAAATTTGCAGACGACACAAAGCTGGGTGGGAGGGTAAGCTGTGAGGAGGATGTCGTGAAACTCCAGCACGATTTGGATAGGTTTGGTGATTGGGCAGAAACATGGCAAATGCACTATAATGTGGATAAATGTGAGGTTATCCACTTTGGTGGCAAAAACAGGAAGGCAGATTATTATTTGAATGGCAATAGATTGGGAGAAGGGGAAGGGCAAAGAGACCTGGGTGGTGTTGTACACCAGTCGCTGAAGGTAAGCATGCAGGTGCAGCAGGCGGTTAAGAAGGCAAATGGTATGTTGGCCTTCGTAGCAAGAGGGTTCGAGTACAAGAACAAGGATGTCTTGCTGCAGTTGTACAGGGCCTTGGTGAGACCACACCTTGAGTATTGTGTGCAGTTTTGGTCGCCTTACCTGAGGAAGGACGTCCTTGCCATGGAAGGAGTGCAGCGAAGATTCACCAGGCTGATATCTGGGATGGCAGGAATGACGTATGAGGAGAGATTGTGTCGATTGGGCTTATACTCACTGGAGTTTAGAAGATTGAGAGGGGATCTCATCGAAACCTATAAAATTCTGTCAGGCCTGGACAGACTAGATGCAGGAAGGATGTTTCTGATGGCCGGGGAGTCCAGAACCAGGGGTCATAGTCTAAGGATAAGGGTTAAGCCATTTAGGACTGAAATGAGGAGGAATTTCCTTCACCCAGAGAGTGGTGAACCTGTGGAATTCTCTGCCACAGAGGGCGGTGGAGGCCAGTTCATTAAATATATTCAAGAAGGAGTTGGATATATTTCTTAAGGCTAAAGGGATCAAGGGATATGGGGAGAAGGCAGGGACCGGGTACTGAATTTGGATGATCAGCCATGATCTCATTGAATGGCGGAGCAGGCTCGAAGGGCCGAATGGCCTACTCCTGCTCCTATCTTCTATGTTTCTATATCAATGATTTAGACTTCAATGTAGGGGGCATGATTAAAAAGTTTGCAGATTAAACAAAAATTGACTATGTGATTGATAGTGAGGAAGAAAGCTGTAGACTGCAGGAAGATATCAATGGACTGGTCAGGTGGGCAGAAAAGTGGCAAATGGAATTCAATCCGGAGAAGTGTGAGGTAATGCATTTGGGGAGGGCTAACAAGGCAAGGGTATACACAATAAATGGTAGGATACTGAGAAGTGCAGAGGAACACTGAGATTGGGTAGGCTGGGGCTTGTTTTCTTTGGAACAGAAGAGGCTGAGGAGAGATTTAATTGAGGTGTATAAAATTATGAGGGGCCTAGATAGAGTGGATAGGAAGGACCTATTTCACTTAGCAGAGAGGTCAATAACCAGGCGGCATAGATTTAAAGTAATTGGTAGAAGGATTAGAGGAGAGTTGAAGAGATCTTTTTTCACCCAGAGGGTGGTGGGGTCTGGAACTCATTGCCTGAAAGTGTGATAGAAGAAGAAACCCTCACTGTATTTAAAAAGTACTTGGATATGCATTTGAGGTGCCGTAATCTACAAGGCCACGGACCAAGAGCTGGAAAGTGGGATTAGACTGGATAGCTCTTATTCGGCTGGCACGGACACAATGGGCCAAAAATGTCAATGATTCTATGACTTGAAACCCAAGTTATTCTTTTATACAGTATCTAAAAATATCTCCAATACTAACCTAGACCAGGAAGATTTAGCCTGTTCTTTCATGGACAGTTGTGTTGTGGGAGCATTTATCTCCTGATGGCTCTAATGAAGAAACAGAATACAAAGCAATATGAAATCAAAAAATCAAAACATTTGATAGCTTACCAATACGTATGCAAAGTAGTTCACTGTATTTATTATAAACTCAGTGTTATAGCTGGAATCCAATATACTTTCTGGTCCTGTGTCACAAATCCAATATACCTTCAAGATCATCTCACAAAATTTAAAAATAACCTTAGTTTATCATCTTCAAAAAGTCATGCAAACACAGCACCAGAGCATTGAGAAATATTAATTTGAGAAAATCTGCAACTGTATACACATTATAAGGATTTCATATACTTCTTGGGACACATGTGACTAACCCAAGTAGAACCCGAAACTTTCTATTATAATATTACCTTCTAATTCAACGTCAAGAATCCATATTCTTTATGGAAGATATAGATGAGTAGAAATTACTGTTTCCCATATTAGTGAATAGAAACATAGAAACACAGAAAAATAGGAGCAGGTGTAGGCCATTTGGCCCTTCGATCCTGCTCTGCCATTCAACACGATCATGGCTGATCCTCTATCTCAATACCATATTCCCGCTCTCTCCCCATACCCCTTGACGCCTTTTGCGTCTAGAAATCTATCTATTTCCTTCTTAAATATATTCAGTGACTTGGCCTCCACAGCCTTCTGTGGTAGAGAATTCCACAGGTTCACCAACCTCAGTGAAGAAATTTCTCCTCATCTCGGTCCTAAATGTCCTACCCCGTATCCTGAGACTGTGACCCTCTTGTTCTAGACCCCCCCCAGCCAGGGGAAACATCCTCCCTGCATCCAGTCTATCTAGCCCTGTCAGAATTTTACACGTTTCAATGAGATCCCCTCTCATTCTTCTAAACTCTAGTGAATACAGGCCTAGTCGACCCAATCTCTCCTCATGCGACAGTCCTGCCATCCCAGGAATCAGTCTGGTGAAACTTCGTTGCACTCCCTCTATGTCAAGTATATCCTTTCTTAGGTAAGGAGACCAAAACTGGGCACAGTACTTCAGGTGTAGTCTCACCAAGGCCCTGTATAACTGTAGTAAGACATCTTTGCTCCTGTACTCAAATCCTCTTGCAATGAAGGCCAACATACCATTTGCCTTTCTAACTGCTTGCTGCACCTTATGAAGCATTATGAATGCTTCATAAAACATTTGTCTATCTACTATGTTAACAGCGACATGAGTTCATTAAAATAGGTGAATGTCTCAGTTAAAAGGATGAACAGAGAATGTCACATGAACACATTACGGCTTCATCTACAAATATCACAAGGAAATTTTGTGCAATTGCACAGTAAAAATATTGCTGCATTACTGATGCTTCTAGCCACACAACATGGTGCAATGAGGAGTTTGTTCTCTCTAATTTTTCTCCCCTGATCTCTTGAAAATGTTAACCTCCCTTACTGGGATATGGTTCCATGGGCAGCAGTAACCCTTCCAGTATCCTATCCAAGTGAGCAGCATCCCGGGAGCCTTGAGAATAAGTGTTGGCAGACTGTAGGACATGACAGCTGAATTCTATCTTGTCCACACAGGCACCTGAGCAGCTTCATCATAAATGTTGCCAATTTCCTTTCTCTCATCCCGTCTCATATGCATCTGTCTTTAATGTGGGCCCATTAAAGACAGATGCAGGCAAGACTATAATGGACAATAAGGAAATAGAAGACTGTTTAAATGATTATTTTGCATCCGTTTTTACTGTGGAATAAGAGGACAAAATCCCAGCGATATAAAGCGCCTTCATGTCACAGCTGGTCAGACTGTTAATCTTCTGCAAACCCTTCCACTAGTTCATACTGTTCTTCAAGGAAAGAGTATAAAAGATGCAGAAACAACCACCTGACTTACTGAGAGTACTGCCACAGGAGAACTGCTATTGGCCCAGATTTTGCATTGAGAATAACGGTGAGGTTATCAACGCTCACCGTTATTATGGAGTAAATCGGACAGCAACTTCTGGAGTATGCATATGCGCAGTTAAATGTGGAAATCCAGAAGTTGCAGTTCGAGTTACCCTGCTCCTCCAGAGGCTGCGCTATACCGGTACCTTGACGATAAGACTCGGCATTGAAATCAATGTAAGGGCGTGAAGGTGAATGATGGTGGAGCCCAGCACATGAGTGCAAAAGACAAGGCTGAAGCGTTTGCAACCATCTTCAGCCAGAAGTGCTGAGTGGATGATCCATATCAGCTTACTCCTGAGGTCCCCACCATCACAGAAGCCAGTGACATAAGAAAACTACTAGGCACTTGGTCTAAGCATTAAACAAAGCTTTAATCAACTGTTTTACAACATGGAGGTCTAGTTGTGTCCTTCACTAGTTCCTGTTAAGAATGTCCTGCGCAAGCTGGGCCCGTGCCCGAGTATTTATACTCTCCCTGAACAGCGCCACCCATAGGCTGCTTAGTATTATTTCATAAGTCTTTCTTTCATGAATGACTAATTCATGTCAGCCAGTCTTCAGCCAATTCGATTCACTCCATGTGATATCAAGAAACGGCTGAGCGCACTGGATACAGCAAAGGCTATGGGCCCCGACAACATCCCGGCTATCGTGCTGAAGACTTGTGCTCCAGAACTAGCCACGCCGCTAGCCAAGCTGTTCCAGTACAGCTACAACGCTGGCATCTATCCGACAATGTGAAAAACTGCCCAGGTATGTCCTGTCCACAAAAAGCAGGACAAATCCAACCCAGCCAATTACCGCCCCATCAGTCTACTCTCAATCATCAGCAAAGTGGTGGAAGGTGTCATCGAAAGTGCTATCAAGCGCACTTACTCACCAATAACCTGCTCACTGATGCCCAGTTTGGGTTCCGCCAAGACCACTCAGCTCCTGACCTCATTACAACCTTGTCCAAACATGGACAAAGGAGCTGAATTCCAGAGGTTAGGTGAGAGTGACTGGCCTTGACTTCAAGGCAGAATTTGACCGAGTGTGGCATCAAGGAACCCTAGTAAAACTGAAGTCAATGGGAATCGGGGGGGAAAACGCTCCACTGGCTGGAGTCATACCTAGCACAAAGGAAGATGGTTGTGGTGGTTGAAGGTCAATCATCACTGCCCCAGGACATCGCTGCAGAAGTTCCTCAGGGCAGTGTCCTAGGCCCAACCATCTTCAGCTGCTTCATCAATGACCTTCCCTCCAACATAAGGTCAGAAATGGGGATGTTCGCTGATGACTGCACAATGTTCAGTGCCATTTACAACTTCTCAGATAATGAAGCAGTCCATGCCCGCATGCAACAAGACCGGGACGATGTTCAGGCTTGGGCTGATAAGTGGCAAGTATCATTCGTGCCACACAAGTGCCAGGCAATGACTATCTCCAACAAGCGAGAGTCCAACCACCTCCCCATGACATTCAACAGTATTACCACCGTCGAATCCCCCACCATCAACATCCTGGGGATCACCATTGACTAGAAACTTAACTGGACCAGCCACATAAATACTGTGGCAACAAGAGCAGGTCAGAGGCTAGGTATGCTGCGGCGAGTGTCTCACCTCCTGACTCCCCAAAGCATTTCCACCATCTACAAGGCACAAGTAAGGAGTGTGATGGAATACTCTCCACTTGCCTGGATAAGTGCAGCTCCAACAACACTCAAGAAGCTCGACACCATCCAGGACAAAGCAGCCCGCTTGATTGGCATCCCATCCACCACCTTAAACATTCACTCCCACCACCACCGGCGTACCGTGGCTGCAGTGTTTACCATCTACAAGACACACTGCAGCAACTCGCCAAGGCTTCTTCGGCAGCACCTCCCAAACCCGTGACCTCTACCACCTAGAAGGACAAGGGCAGCAGGCGCATGGGAACACCACCACCTCCAAGTCACACACCATCCTGACTTAGAAGTATATCGCCGATCCTTCATCATCGCTGGGTCAAAATCCTGGAACTCCCTCCCTAACAGCACTGTGGGAATAGCTTCACCACACGGACTGCAGTGGTTCAAGGCGGTGGCTCACCACCACCTTCTCAAGGGCAATTAGTGATGGGCAATAAATGCTGGTCTTGCCAGCGACGCCCACATCCCATAAACTAATTTTAAAAAAGGTGGGGGACTTACCCACTAAACACGGCAGAAAATATTTGGGCTGGGGCATTCAGGTGTAAGTGAATTTTTAACGCCGTGATAAGTCAGAATTACTGCCAAACAAGCTCTCTGGTCTTGAAAATTTAATTTTACAAATGTGGAGTCTCATTCCTTCAGAATTTAATTAGTGATGGAGATTTGAAATTAAAAAAAAAAACTTTTTCTGCCTGTCTCTTTTATCTCTCTCTCTTAATCCCATCTTTCTTCCCCAATCTTTATTTTGCTTTCTGTACATGAAGGTTCTTCAATCTGATTGGTTGAAGAGCCTCACTGTTGCACAGACGCCACAGATCCCCTGTAGAGGGCGCCACACTAGATCAGATGCCCGATGACAGCAAGTCTACACTCAATAGCCTGCCAAAACTTTGTGGGCAGCTGTCAGCGTAGTGAACGGGCAGTATTGTTCCTTCACTGCTGACTGCAAAATACGGATCATTATATAAACTATCGGCTGTTATTATCACCACCTTCTCAAGGGCAACTAGGGATGGGCAATAAATGATGGCCTTGCCAGCAACACCCACATCCCATGAATTAATTTTTTAAAAATCTGTTGTTACTGTTCAAATGATGTTCAAAAATTCCTCACGTTTCACTTTTACTGTTTAAGCATCATCTGAATCTCTTGACTACATTAAATTTTGCAACACATTCCAACCCAACTATTTTATGCTGGCAACAGTAGGTGTTATAACTAATATAATACCCAACTTCAAATGATCAAGGAGGACATGAAACAAAAGAAACAGCACTTTCACAAAAGTTATTATTCACTATATCTAAAAAAAATTAAAAGGGAATTTTATTTAATATAATTTAGAATAAATTAAGCTATTTGAACCATTAAGCAGACTTTTTCGTGCTCTACTTCTTGGAACTGTTATAACATTTTTCTTATTGTTATTGCTCTTCAGTTACAATACATTTATACATTGTTTTCTTGGCACACAGTCTAATGGCCTAATGTACATAAATGAATGGCAGGTTAAGAGCCTTACAGAGTGGCTCAGTAAGCTGTCCTATGGACTGATTCTGTTGAGTGTTAATGGTATTTGCATGCAAAACTTACCAGTTTTCTTCTTTTTCCTATTCGAGGCGATAATGAAGATTGCCATGGTAATAGGCTTCCTCCACTGCAGTGTGGCATCTGCTCAGTCTTGTTTTTTTCTTCCTAACAATTTATTTAAAAAAAACACAACTGTTGAGTACAATAAACGTGGATTATTTCAAGAATGATAAGGCCTAATAACTAACAGTAGAGCAGTAAACATTACACCCAGAAAGATCTGATTATAGATTTCAGGCTCAACTGACCATCAAACTACGTTACCATCATCAGATCACATACATTACTTCATGGTTAGGCTGCTAGATGGGGCACTGCACAGAAGTGGTTCCCCTCTCTTTGGGAAGAAAAATTGATTACTTCACCTGCTTTGGAGTAAAATACTCCTTGATCAGAACAGTACTGGTGCTCATGGAAAGTATTCCAGCTTCCAACTGAACAGGGAAGTTGGAGAACGAGGGAATTAAAATATATTGGATCTGGACTGAAGGCGACGGAGGTTGAACAGTTTCCCGTTTGTTCTGTAAATTAGCTCCACTCCAGTGGGGAGCTTACTGAGGGTGAGATGGAGCATTGCAGCAAGGAAGATCGAGAAGAGCGTTGGTGCGATGACAGAGCCTTGTTTGACCCCGGTTCGTACGTGAATTGGGTCTGTGGTGGAACCGTTGGTCAGGATCACGGCTTGCATGTCGTCGTAAACTTAATGCACAGTCCATCATAACCAAAATGACAACTTGTTACTCCAGAAATATGATTCTGCACAGTCCAGACTTTTAATAACAAACATTTCCCACACTCAGTTGGCAACACTGGTGAATTTGGAATTAACTTCATGACAGCAGCGACAATATTAGCATAATAAATTTCCAGCTAAACGCAAAGTTCCATTCTTTAATTTGAAAGTGCCTAAACTTTGTTATTACTGTACAGCAAATAAACTGGGATGGATACTCTTAATACGCAATGGGAGTGATGTTTCATTCATGAATCCATTTGAATGTCACCATGCATCAATAATATAAAACACACTAACATTTGACGTCAGCACTGACATCTGATTTTGGAACAATCTGCTCCCCCAATACACATGAAATTGAAAAGTGTATTTTCTATTGATACAATCTCCACTGTTTATAGTGGGCACGTCCGTGCGAATGTGATCTGCCCGCTATACGAGTTGGCCAGTGTATCGGGTTGGATCAATTTCAAGCAGATTTTTGACATCTTCAGTAATTAAAACTAAACTCATTATTTAAATACTATCAGCTCTGGAAGTGAGGTCAGATCTCCATCCCCTTCTCTCTTTCTCACAGAGGTGATTCTCCGAAGTAGCGGTCAGGAAGTGGCCTCCTGCAGGGAGTCTTTGCACCTTCTCTCCCACTCCCAGTCAGAATTTGCTGTTGCATTTCTGGGCTTCTATATTTTTAATATTTCTTATAATTATATTTGTGGACAATATTCCTGGCTACAGACAAGCTATGTGAGGTGGATGTTTTTCACCTTATTCAGCTATTGAAAGTTGAACGGGGCCGAAGTACGCAGCAGTCTGGTCAGTTTCACCACTACAGCAGGTACTATAAATGCAGCGTTTCAGCAGCTTTGCCACTTGAGGCTGCCTGAAAGGACTTAATGACAAGTAAAGGCAGGAAGGATCTTCCCCTTTGAAACAGTGTTGATTGCCATTTGCTAGGTTAATCCTTAAATTAGTCCCTAATGATGAATTGTTATTTTACCAGTTTGTGATACAAGACTAATAGAGCCATAGTTACCAAGGTTAATTTTGGCACCGTTTTGAAAATAGTTATCATGTTGGCTTGTTTCTAATCTGATGGGAGTTACCCTGTACTCATTGACTCCTTTTGCACCATAGAATTTTTATCCCTCACCTCAATTTGATATTTCAGGCACGCGCTGTCCATCCCTGGGGACTTATTGTTTGAGCTTGTCTAGTTATTTCAAAGTTTATTTTTAGGGCCCCCTACGATGGAGTGGCATGTTACTACAGTAGTGTCTTCTCTAGTGAATACTTCCAGGAATTAATCATGTTAATTCTGTTTTGCTCCTCCTTAGTTTCAAACCGGTTTTCATCCTTAAAGGATCTAATTTCTTCTTTGATAACCCGCTAGCTTTTTCTTGCTGTTGCATTTAGCATCTGCATCTAAACTTGTTTCTTGTTTCCTCTTTGTCCCTCTGATCATCTTTTTGAAAGCTCCTGCAGTCTCCCTACAGGCTTTGTAGAGTTGTGTGTTATTTTCATCACTTGATCTGGTCTTCCTTTACTATCCTAGATGCTCAGTACTATATATTTAAAGCTATTCCATTTGTCCTTAAGTCATGTTTTATTTCCTAAGTTACTCTGTTCAAGCTCTTCCTTCATTCCCTTGAAGGTGGCCCTTTTAAAGTTACATATCTGACTATTGGTTTACAGTATTTGTTTATATCAGTTCAAACTAAATTTGATCATGTTGTCACCACTTCTTCCATTCGTAGCATGGGATCTGGGTCACTTGCCAGTACCTAATTAAGATGTGAATTGCCTCTTGTGGGTCCCCAACAGAAGGGTCAGAAAGTAGTCATGGATTCTGTTTACTAATTCAGATTCTAAGTTAAAATTGCCCACTGATGTTATCTTTTTGCTTGCATATACTTTTTTAAAAATCTGTTTAACAAACAGATCCTCCTTTTTGTTTTAACTTGATGTCTTATAGCAAAATCATAAGAGTTTTCTTTGCTCTTTTTGCACTACACATTTCACAAAGAATGTTCAGGACAGGTAAAGTCCACTGCTATCCATCTGGCTGGTCCCAGTACTTTCAGCTACAGTAGTTCACTGGGGAAAATTATTCTGTAGCATTGGTTCTACTTCCTTTACCTGCCAGGTGTCCTTGAGATAGAGATACACCACCTCCTCTCCCGTCCAATCTATATTTCCTACACATCTAAACTCTTGTATCTTTTACTCGTGTCCATCATAGTTCCCAACTTCTTTCATTAGCCTCTGTAACCTGCACAGCTCTAAACAAGTCACCATTCCATGGATACTGCCTTTATGACATACACGCACCATTCAGTGAGTATTGTCATTGTGACACCACCTCCAACCGACATCCAGATCCACCAAGTCACCAATGGCACTCCAGTTTAAACAGCCAATCTCAATAGAGACTCACATTTATTCAGTTAATATCTAGACTACAGAAACTTTATACTGTGAATAAAATAATCTATTTGAAGGCAGGCTTTCATTTGAGGTTTTAGCACTTGCCCAAATAATCACTGTAGTTTTAAAAATCCTGGCAGATACAAGCGTTCTTTGATGCTTTTATCTACTTAAGGCCATTTGCCTATATAACTGTCGATGCATTTCAAAGCGAATTCATTTTTCATCCACGCCAATTTTCATGTGCACACACTGAAACCAGATAATTTACTCACAGCTTGTATTGTTTGTATAGTATTTCTTGCCATATTAAAAAAATAATTTGCATTAACTTTAGAATAAGTGAATCTCCGGAATGCAGATTAGATATTATTATATTGTGTGCAGTGAAGACTACTCATTCATGGACAAATCTATTTACATTTACAGTATTAGACAGAAAAGGTCAGTCAGGCCCGATTGCAGCACAGTATCTGCTGACACCTGTACTGCTATCCAAACACAAATCAGTGCAGAGTTTAGGAGATTCAATTTTCAGATTATGGTATCACAGTTCTGAATACAAGTACCTTCTGAAAGTTTACAGAATATACAGGAAACTTTCGATTAACCGGCCCCAAAATAACCGGAACGCTCTATCCACCTGCAAAATTCAGGAGTCGGTTCAGATAACTTTTTAAAATTGATTTGTTGCTGTGCAAGGGTGTAGCTGAAGCTGTTGCTGAGCTACAGAGACGCTTGCAACTTGTGCCGATTGTTTTGAAGCTGTACAGGGTTTGTTGCTTTATACGGAGCTCTGACCTCCGTATCTTTTACTATAGCGTTCGGTTATCCGGAATTGTTGATGAACCGGCAACACATCGGTCCCATCCGTGCCGGATACCAGAAAGTTTCCTATACTAAGCATAGGGACCTCAGAAGATAACTTCCCCAAAATTATCCCCCACCCCAAAAAACAAACATGGACCTGTACCAAATCAACATGTTTAGGAAATAAACTTTTTGGATCTGCCTCATGGGTGTTGTGTGGCAGGCACTGAATGCTGGAAGATACCATGTTGAGATTTGTTCCAAAAAAAGGTCATTTGAAAGAAAAAACATATTGTCCTTACATCACAGTCAGGACTGCGCTGTTGTGACCTTGACTTCTTTGATTGAGATTTATCCTTCTCTCTCTTGTGCTTTGAATGTTTTTTTGACATCGCTATTTGTGGAGCTTAAAAGAGGGAAAAGAATTCTGAATTAATGTTAGAACATGAAAATGCTGTTAGAAAATCATGTCATATATTAAATGATGTATTTTCACTGTCCAATCAAGAATTGTATTTTATACATACATATGTAGTCAGATTATAGTTATCGTTTTTTACAAATACAGGAAGCTCTTTTTTATTCGACACCAACGGGACCGGCGTGGTGCCGGTTGATCAAAAAGTCCGGATTACAGAGAGGTATACTTACCAAGGTACGAGAGCCCCGTACACTGCCACAGGTGCAGGAGCCCCGGTTACACGGCCACAAATGCAGGAACCCCGGTTACACGGCCACAGGTCCAGGAACCCCGGCCACTAATGTGAAGTAAAACTTACCTGAACCTACTCCTGAATTTTGCCGGTTAAGAGATTTCCGGTTATTTAGGTGCCGGTAAAGAGTTTCCTATACTAGTGAATACCCACTTCTGTTTTTCTCTCTCTCTTCCTTTCCCACTCATCCTCCACTTCAGTATCTCCTGCTCATTCTTTTGCTTCTGTTTTTTTCTCTTTCTTGCTCAACTTTCACTTTTATTTCTCTCTTTTGCTCCCCCACCACTTGTTTCTTTTGCTTTTCCTTCACTTCTATTTCCTTACAAGCTTCTTTTATAGTCTGTACTCCTTTATTTCCTTTCTCTCAATTTTTTTCACGTATGCACTAGAAATCCAGGGAAAAATCATGAACATGCAGGCACAAAATATCGCGATCACACATACATGCCACTGAAGGGCAAAAAAAGCAGCAGTGAGCACTGTCAATAAATACATAAGCACATTTGGGTTGCCAATATGCTTAAATGTTCCCAGATCTCTAAAGGCATTGCTCAGTTAGAAACATAGAAGATAGGAGCAGGAGTAGGCCAGTCAGCCCCTCGAGCCTGCTCTGCCATTCAATGCGATCATGGCTGATCATCCAAATTCAGTACCCGGTCCCTGCTTTCTCCCCATATCCCTTGATCCATTTAGCCTTAAGAAATATATCCAACTCCTTCTTGAATATATTTAATGAATTGGCCTCTACTGCCTTCTGTGGTAGAGGATTCCACAGGTTCACCACTCTCTGGGTGAAGAAATTCCTCCTCATCTCTGTCCTAAATGGCTTACCCCTTATCTTTAGACTGTGACCCCTGGTTCTGGACTCCTCGACCATCAGGAACATCCTCCCTGCATCTAGTCTGTCTAGTCCTGTTAGAATTTTATAACTTTCAATGAGATCCCCTCTCATTCTTCTAAATTCCAGCAAGTACAAGCCCAATCGACCCAATCTCTCCTCATACGTCATTCCTGCCATCCCAGGTATCAGCCTGGTGAATCTTCACTGCACTCCTTCCATGGCAAGAACATCCTTCCTCAGATAAAGCGACCAAAACTGCACACAATACTCAAGATGTGGTCTCACCAAGGCCCTGTACAACTGCAGCAAGACATCCTTGTTCCTGTACTCAAACCCTCTCGCTGCGAAGGCCAACATACCATTTGCTTTCTTAACCGCCTGCTGTACCTGCATGCTTACCTTCAGCGACTGGTGCACAAGGATGCTCAGGTCTCGTTGCACTTCCCCTTCTCCCAATCTACTGCCATTCAGATAATAATTTGCCTTCCTGTTTTTGACACCAAAGTGGATAACCTCGCATTTATCCACGTTATACTGCATCTGCCATGCTTCTGCCCAATCACCCAACCTGTCCAAATCATACTGGAGTTTCTCGGCATCCTCCTCACAGCACACACGCCCACCCAGCTTTGTGTCGTCTGCAAACTTGGAGATATTACATCTAGTTCCCTTGTCCAGATCATTAATATATATTGTGAATAGCTGGGGTCCAAGGACCGATCCCTGCGGTACCCCACTAGTCACTGCCTGCCACTCGGAAAAAGAGCCGTTTATTCCAACTCTTTGCTTTCCGTCTGCCAACCAGTTCTCTACCCAAGTCAATACCTTGCCCCCAATCCCATGTACCTTAACTTTACACGCTAATCTCTTATGCGGGACCTTATCGAAAGCCTTTTGAAAGTCCAAATACACCACATCCACTGGTTCTCTCTTATCTATTTTACCAGTTACATCCTCAAAAAATTCCAGTAGATTAGTCAAGCACGATTTACCTTTTGTAAATCCATGTTGACTTTCTCCGATCTGGTCAGTTTTCCAAGTGCTCCGTTATTACATCTTTTATAATGGACTCTAGCATTTTCCCCACTACCGATGTCAGGCTTACCGGTCTGTAATTTCCCGTTTTCTCTCTACCACCTTTTTTGAACAGTGGGGTAACATTAGCTACCCGCCAATCCATGGGTACTGTTCCAGAGTCTATCGAATTTTGGAAGATGACCAGCAATGCATCTGCTATTTCTAGGGCCACTTCCTTAAGTACCCTAGGATGTAGATTATCAGGCCCTGAGGATTTATCGGCCTTTCTATCCCGTCAATTTCTCTAACACCATTTCCCTACAAATACTGATTTCTATCAGTTCCTCCCTTTAATTAGACCCTATGTTCCCCGACATCTCTGGGAGGTTATTTGTGTCCTCCTTTGTGAAGACAGAACCAAAGTATGTATTTAATTGGTCAGCCATTTCTTTGTTCCCCATTATAAATTCCCCTGATTCTGACTGCAAGGGACATATGCTTGACTTCACCAATCTTTTTCTCTTTACATACCTATAAAAGCTTTTACAGTCAGTTTTTATGTTCCCTGAAAGCTTACTCTCATATTCTATTTTCCCCCTCTTAATTAATCCCTTTGTCCTCTTTTGTTGAATCCTCAATCCTCAGGTTTACTGCTTTTTCTGGCCAATTTATATGTCCTCTCCTTGGATCTTATGCTATCCCTAATTTCCATTGTTAGCCACGGAGGAGGATATGCTGTTGGAGGATATGCTATTTTCTGCTCCGTAGTACACAATGTATTACCAAGACCATTAATTTACAAAGATTGTGTGTCAAAATATATTTATAATTAAAGTATTGATAGGAATTTTAATGATATTTTTGTGCTCAAATTCTATGATTAAGCACATATTTTACACCAACTATAAATCAATGGGCTTTGATTGTAATTAAAGGTTTATTTCAGGGTGTGTTAAAGCCCATTATACCAATAAAAATGGTACAGAGGATGCTCCAGATTGCAGGCAGGCAAGAGGTATGTTGTAGGAACTGTGTGTAGCAGTCATGGGAAGTGGGGAAAAGAACATAGAAACAGGAGTAGGCCATTTAGCCACTCGAGCCTGTTCCGCCATTCAATGAGATCATGGCTGATCTTTGACCTAACTCCATATACCCGCCTTTTCCCCCTATCCCTTAATACCTTTGGTTAACAAAAATCTATCAATCTCAGATTTAAAATTAACAATTGATCTAGCATCAATTGTCGTTTGCAGAAGAGTTTTCCAAACCTCTACCACCATTTGTAGAAGCATTTGCTAACTTCACTCCTGAAAGGCCTGTCTCTAATTTTTAGACTAGGCCCCCTAATCCTCAACTCCCCAACCAACGGAAATAGTTTCTCTCTATCTACCCTATCTGTTCCCCTTAATATCTTGAAAACTTTGATCAAATCACCCCTTAACCTCCTAATTTCCAGGGAATACAATCCTAGTTTATGTGGTCTCTCCTCATAATTTAACCCCTGGAGTCCGGGTATCATTCTGGTAAATCTACGCTGCACTCCCTCCAAGGCCAATACATCCTTCCTAAGGTGTGGTGCCCAGAACTGCTCACAGTACTCCAGGTGTGGTCTAACCAGGGTTTTGTACAGCTGCAGCATAACTTCTACCCCCTTGTATTCTAGTCCTCTGGATATAAAGGCCAGCATTCCATTAGCCTTTTTGATTGTTTTCTGTACCTGTCTGTGACATTTTAATGATCTATGTACATGGACCCCCAAGTCTCTGGACCGCCACTATTTCCAGATTTTCACCATTTAGAAAGTACTCTGTTTTAACCTTTTTTGGTCCAAAGTGGATGACCTCACATTTGCCTAAATTGAAATCCATTTGCCAGTTTTGCCCATTCGCTTTTTGTAGCTCTTACTATCTGTTTTGTCACCTTTTGTTGTTCTTTGTATCTCTCCCAGTTGCCAGGATCTGAGCTAGTTTTTATATTTTTGTATGCTTTTTCTTTTAGTTTTATGTGTTATCTCTTACCTCTTTAGTCATCCATGACTGGGTTTTTTTGGCAAGTGGAGCTCTTGCCCTTTAGGGGTATCTTCTTCTCTTCTTAAGCAGTCCCTCGGAACCGAGGATGACTTGCTTCCATATTAAAAATGAGTTCTCAGGTGACTGATGAGTCCAATGCAGAGACCTACAGTCTCTGTCACAGGTGGGGCAGACGGTGGTTGAAGGGGCGGGTGGGTGGGGCACTTGGGTTGACGTGCGCTCCTTGTGCTGCCTGCGCTTGGCTTCCGCTTGCTCCCGGCGAAGAGACTCGAGGTGTTCGGCGCCTTCCCAGATGCTTCTTCTCCACTTTGTGCGGTCTTGGGCCAGAGATTCCCAGGTGTCGATGGGGATGTTACACTTTTTCAAGGAGGCTTTGAGGGTGTCCTTGAAGCGTTTCCTCTGCCCACCTGGGGCTCTCTTGCCGTGCCGGAGCTCCGAGTAGAGCGCTTGTTTTGGGAGTCTCGTATCGGGCATGCGGACAATGTGGCCCGTCCATCGGAGCTGATTGAGCATGGTCAAAGCTTCGATGCTGGGGATGTTGGCCTCAGCAAGAACACGGACGTTGGTGCGCCTATCCTGCCAATGGATTTGCAGGATCTTGCGGAGACAGCGTTGGTGGTACCTCTCCAGTGCTTTGAGGTGCCTGCTGTACATGGTCCGTGTCTCTGAGGCATACAGGAGGATCACTGCTGCTCTGTAGACCATGAGCTTAGTATTGGGTTTGAGGTCCTGGTCTTCAAACACTCTCTTCCTCAGGTGACCGAAGGCTGCACTGGCACACTGAAGGCGGTGTTGGACTTCATTGTCGACGTCTGCCCTTGTTGACAGTAGACTCCCGAGGTATGGAAAGTGGTCCACGTTGTCCAAGGCCTTGTCGTGGATTTTGATAATCGGGGTGCAGTACTGTGTGGTGGGGGCAGGTTGATAGAGGACCTTTGTCTTACGGATGTTTAGTGTAAGGCCCATGCTCTCGTACGCTTCAGTGAAGGTGTTGACGATGGTTTGGAGTTCGATCTCCGAGTGAGTGCAGACGCAAGTGTCGTCTGCATACTGTAATTCGATGACAGAGAATGGGACGACCTTGGATCTGGACTGGAGGCGACGGAGGTTGAACAGTTTCCTGTTTGTTCTGTAAATTAGCTCCACTCTAGTGGGGAGCTTACTGAGGGTGAGATGGAGCATTGCAGCAAGGAAGATCGAGAAGAGCGTTGGGGTATAAACTGGTTCTGTATCACATTAAATTCTTTTTTGAACATCTCTCACCGATCTTCTGTCGTTTTACCCATTAACAGATTTGCCCAGTTTACTGCGGACAGTCTCTGTCTCATCCCGTTGAAGTCGGCCTTACCTGAATCTAGAATCCTAGTAGTTGTTTCGCATTTCTCCCTTTCAAACACTACGTTGAACTCGATCATATTATGATCGCTATTAGATAAATGTTCACGCACCGTTAGGCTGTTAACTAAATCTGGCTCATTACTAAATCTAATATGGCATGACCCCTGGTTAGTTCTGGGACATATTGTTGCAGAAAACTATCCTGAACACACTAAAGAAATTCACTACATTTCTGACATGAGCTAGTCTGCTTATCCCAAACTATATGCAAGTTAAAATCCCCCATTAAAACCACTCTGCCTTTACTACATCTAATCTCTGCAGTTATACATTCGACCACTTCACAGCTGCTACCGGGGGTCTATACACAACTCCCACTACAGTCTTAAATCCTTTGCTATTTCTTAACTCCACCCATAAAGTCTCCACTGCCTACTTACCTCTTGTTATATCCTCTCTTATCATTGAAGTGATTTTATCCTTAATCACTAAGGCTACTCCTCCCCCTCTACCATTTTGCCCATCTTTCCTGTAGACCTTATAACCTGGTATATTTAGTTCCCAGTCCTCACCATCTTGCAGCCGTATCTCAGTAATGGCTACCATGTCATACTGTCCAAGTTGAATTTGCACCTACAATTCATTCAATTTGAATTTGCACCTGCAATTCATTCAATTGCATGAAAGGGGGCATATAGACTGATAGTTTTGGGAGAGTGGAGCTTCACAAACAACAGTTAGCTTCTAACTGAATTCTGTATTTGCAGCAATTAGATTTTGTGGCCTTAAAGACAGCTGTAATGGGTTGTGCTTATTTTTAAAGATTGAGATATAGCAAATTGGGTGGCAATTTGAAACCAAAATGACTTAAGTTTTGCTAAATATGTATGTAATTCTACAGACTTGACACTTTCTGTAATTCCCACACACAATCACAAAGAGCATTATTAAGTAACATTTGTATAGCACCTTTAATATAGAAAAGCGTTGCAAGGCATTTCAGAGACGTGAAGAAGAAAAAAGCGATGCGGAGAAGGAGCCAAAGAAGGAAAGATTAGGAGGGCTGACCAAATGCTTAGTCAAAGAGGTGGGTTTTAAGGAAAGTCTTAAAGGGGGAGACGGAGATGAAGAGGCAAATTGGTTTAGGGAGGGAACTGAAGAGCGTGGGACCGATGCAGCTGAAGGCACAGCCACCAACACTGGGGTGAAGGGGAGCCCACAATAGGCCCTAGTCAGAGGTATGGAGAGTTCGGGGGCAGGAGGGAAGAGAGTGGTTGCAGGACTGGAATAGATTAGAGAGAGATAGGGAGCAGGGAGGCCATGGAGGGATATAAACACAAGAACAAAAATGTTAAATTTGAGATATTGGGGAAACCAGGAGCCATTGTAGATCAGTGAGGACAGGGTGATATGCAAGGAGTGGAGGATAGGAGGCTGGCCAGGCAAGTTTGGAGGTGGCAAAGGTATAGATAGATGAAGGTTTCAGGAACGGATGAGCTGAGATAGGTGTTTTTTTGTAATGGAGTTAATATGAGGTCAGAAACTCAGCTTGGGTTCAATCAGGATGCTGGTGTTGTGAACAGTCTGGTTCAGCCAAAGACAATGGCTAAGATAGGGAATGGAGTGTGTGGCAAGAATCCAGAATGTGCAGTGGGGGCCTAAGACAACCGCTTTTGTCTTCGCATTGTTTAGCTGGAGGAGATTACAGCTTATCCAAGACTAGATATTGGACAAGCAATCTCACAGGACAAAGGCAGTGAAGGTATCGTGAGGAAATGGAGGGGTAGAGCTAGGTGTCATCAGTGGACCTGACCTCTTATCTGCCAGTGACGGCACCAGGGGCAACATGTAGGTGCAACAGGAGATCTAGCATGGATGCTTGGGTGACTCTGGAGCAGATGGTGCTCAACAGTTCTTAACTATAGAAAAACACTTCTATGAAAGAATCGTACCCGGAGATGTATTCTGCCTTTACATTGATATTTTTAAAATTTATATATATATTTTCCCAACCACATCTCCTGTTTATATAAACATTTAAAAATTGAGGACGTGGGCAGCAACTTAAATGAATTGTAAAAAAAGCAAAATAGTGTAGCTGCCGGAAACGTTAACTCTGTTTCTCTCTCCACGGATGCTGCCTGGCCTGCTGAGTATTTCCAGCATTTTCTGTTATTTCAGATTTCCAGCATCCGCAGTATTTTGCTATTGTATTAGTTGCCGGAAATCATCAGACATATAAAACAAGAAAACGCTGGAAACAGCAGGCCAGGCGACATCTGTCGAGAGAACACGCGTACACGTTTCGGGTGTGTGTGTGTGTTGTCCCGACTGATGCTGCCTGGCCTGCTGAGTGTTTTCCAGCATTTTCTGCTTGAAATCAACTGCAAGTAGGTTGAAGCATCCAGGAGATGCCGAGGAGCCCTCCCCCGGGCACCTTGTTGAACCCGGGGTTGACATTGCACGGGATGCCAGAATTCCCTCCACGCACCCGGCGCCACTCTGGAGTTGTGCGCATGCCCAGTCTTCTCCCCCTCGGCACGGAGACGCCACCAGGAGTAATCCAACACCACGGGACAGCAAGGCCTCCGCCAACTCAACAAACACAGAGCGACGCCAACTGCAGCTCCGGCTGAGAAACGATCACCGACATTTATACTCACTACAGAGATAGCAAACGGGGCGCGCGCACTTCGCCTTCTCAGTGTGACGATGCGGGGTGTTTTTGTTTAAAAAGAAAACTCCGCCGTTCTCAGGTGGTGCACTGTACAGCACCGTGAGGCATTCCGGGAGTTAGAGTCCCTCCGGGTACTTTCCGTCCCCCAGAATCGTCCGGACTACAATTCCCAGGGTGCACTGCAAGGGAGGCGCAGGCGCAGTACTGACCCTTCCTTCACCCCCCCCGCCCTACCTCCCGTTTATCGAACGTCACCGTTGGTAATATGGCGGAGATGCAGGCAGGGGAGCTGCACCAGGAGGACACTGCCTCAAGCAGGAATATAAGTGAGAGGCTCGAGGACTCATTTACCTGATTTTATACCTGGGTCTCGAGTTAATTTTTTTTGTTGGAGAGGGGAGTCGCAAATTTATTTCACAATGTTTGTATTTTCAGGTAGTTGTGATGGAGTTCGTTTGAGGGCCTGACCGCAGAGCTCCGTCTGAGGGCCTGATCCTGGTGACGGAGCCGAGAGGCAGGTGTGGAGGTAGCTCTCCATCAGAGCTCATAGAGAGGGAGTCCAGCTAGGAGGAATGTAAGATGGGCATTAGTGCAAATCAGCCAATGCCTCTCATTAAACTCATGCATATATTTTTATGCTCCAAAATTTTAGACTTTTACGAGATGACAAATTTTAATGGCCTTTTTGAAATTTTAAAATAGTTGATCTTCTGTTCCATTACTCAGTGGCATTTTTTTTTTTACAGCATTATACTTCTGTAACTCCTTGGGGGTGAAATGGATTTGGGCGGGGACGCAAAACAGGCTCAATTGCTTTTGCCGCCTGTATTAGGACAAGCCCGATCAGTTCTATTGAAGTCGATGGAACTGAATATTGGGCGGGTTGTACAACGGGTGACAGATGCGGTTCCGCCTATTTTGTATCCTAAGTCTAATTTCAGCCCGCCCTTCATCTGCTTGTCTTCCACTTTTTCTGTCTCTGCTTCCTCTTTGTTATGTGCAGCTTTTCCCTTTGTGTAAGTCTCTCTCCTGTATATCTGTTTGGATGCTTCTTATACTGTCTGTATGCCTTTTACATTTTTTTGTAGGTCTCCCACTCTAAACTTTTTTTTCAGTATGTCTCTTATTTATGTAAGTCTTGCACTCCTTTTGCTCTCACTTGTCAAGGAGATCTGGAAATAGATTTGGGTTTCCAAACATCTGATGACCATCAAAATTATCACACCACTCTAGCAGGTAGAGGAGCGTGACTGAATTTGAGCTCTGAGCAAATGGGGATAGTGGTGTTACGGTGGCATGAAGCAGGGAAGTGGAGTTTGGTAACAGAATGCGAAGCTTCTATATTTGTGCCACGGGCATGACCTGCGTGTACCTCTCTCCCATATTTATGCTTGAGCAGTGCAACCAGTTTTGGTGTACACCAGCTGGGACTTTGAACCCAGCATTCAATATATGTGCAGGCTGGCTGTAACTGGCCATTTAACCAGCTTCTCGAAATTGTTGATGGAAGTGAAGGTGGATGGGGCAGGGAAGACGGGTTTAAGGACACACTTGGTAGTGGCGAAAAGAAGCAAAGATAACTGGCTTCTTTTTGCCACTTCCAAGTGTGTCCTTAAACCCGTCTTCCCTGCCCCATCCACCTTCACTTCCATCAACAATTTTGAGAAGCTGGTCAATTTCTTTATCACTAAGATTGAGCTGGATGTCAACTCGCCCACTCCCCACCGCCCACTCCCCACCCCCCCCCTCGCCCCCTCCCTCCCCCCTCATCCCCCCTCACCAAAAAAAACCCCAAACTCTGCCCTTGCAAACTACCGCCCATCTCCAACCTTCCTTTCCTCTCAAGCCCTAGGATGTCATGTTGCCTTCCAAATTTGTGCCCATCTTTCCTGTAACACCATGTTTGAATATCTCCAATCGGATTTCTGCCCCTACCACAGGCCTTAATCAAAATCACAAATGATATCCTCTATGACTGTAACTATGTTGCATTTCTTTCCTCAACCTCTCTTCAGCCTTTCCACACTATCCTCCTCCAATACCTCTCCATGTCCAGCCCAATGGGACTACCTTTGCTTGGTTCTAATCTTAGCCATCCAATCGTAGCCAAAGCATCTCCAGCAATGGTCTCACTTCCCACCCCTGCATTATCACCTCGAGTCTCCCACGGGTCTAACCTTGGTCCACTCCTCTTCCTCATCTGCATGCTGTCCCCTGGCAATATCATCCAAAGACATGTGGAAAGCTTTGTAATGTATGCTGACGACACCATCTCTACCTCTTCACCTCTCACAACCTCTTCACTGCTTTGTTGTCAGTCTATATGAGCCGCAATTTCCTCCTGTTAAACATTGGGTAGACTAAAACCATGTGCTTGGCCCCTGCCACAAATTCCATACCCTTGCCACAGATTCCATCCCCCGGCCACTGTCATAGGTTGAACTAGACTATGCAACCTTGGCATCCTATGTGATCCTAAGGTAAGCTTCCAACCCCACATCCTCTCCATCACAAAGACACCTGGTTCCACCGCCACAATATCACCAGCGTTTCACCCTTGCCGCAGTCCATCATTCGTGCCTTTGTCACCTCCAGACTCAACTATTGCAATGTTCTCCCGGCTGGCCTCCCATCCTAAATCCTCTGTAATCTTCAGCTCATCCAAAAAAAATTGCTGCCTGTACCAAGTCCTGCTCATCCATTACTCCGGTCCTTGCTAACCTACAATGTCTCCCAGGCCTCCAATGCATCCAATTTAAAATTCTCATCCTCGTGCTTAAATTTATTTATGGTCTCATCCCAGCCTTCCCCACCCCCTCCCTCCCCCCTGACCCCCGAACTGTCTGTTCCTCCGATTCTGGCCTCTTGTAATTCCCCGCCTCCTTTTGCTGCACTATTTGCGGCCGTACCCTCAGCTGTCTAAGCCCCGTGCTCTGGAATTTCCTCTCAGGGCAACTCTGCCTCTTCTCCATCACTGACGAGCTTTTTGTCACCCCCTTCTAATAATTCTTTCTTAAACTCTGGACCCGTTTTTGTCTGATTACACCTCTGCGAAGTGCCTTGGAACTTTTTTTATATTAAAGGTGCTGTATAAATGCGAGTGTTATGATATTAGCAAGTGTGATGCCAAAAAACCCCATTCACTTGGCTATATGAATCTGAACCGGTCAATGAAAGAGCAATTGTGGACAGTCCAAAATACAGTGTTCAAGTTCCTGCCTTAAAATGTGTAAGGAATACAGAAATTACCATCATGCATGACCAATAAAGCAGTGTGGAAGACAGTCAGAGGAGCTCCGGTGATGTTGATTGAAGAATAAATATTGGCCAGGACACCGGGAATAACTCCCTGCTCTTCTTCGGAATAGTGCCATGAGATCTTTTCCGTCCATCTGAGAGGGCAGACGGGGCCTCGGTTTAACATCTCATCCGAAGATGGTACCTCCGACAGTGCAGCACTCCCTCAGCACTGCACTGGAGTGTTAGCCTAGGTTTTGTGCTCAAGTCTCTGGAGTAGGAGATGAGACAGTTGTACGGGGAGGGAGAGACATGCCCATTTTATGTTCACTTTTGTCTGTGACCAATGCCACGGAGATCAACTATTATTCGAATATTCTGCTATTGGATATTATATTATGGATTGTTTAGCAACAACCAAAGATAATAACCTATCATCGCATTTAAAAATACCTAATGTTATGAATCATTTTATAAACGGCCATTAGATCAGTTTTATAAATTATCTAAATACCAAATGCAGTCTACTGAAAATTCAATGTTGTTTTCTGGCCTAAAAGAGTTTGAATTATCCGGTAAGTTAAATGAAGGGAAGTAGACTGTAGATAAATGATTCCGATACTATAAATGCAAATCGTCTGGAAGAGTGGAGTAGACACAGGCCCAGGCCTGGGGTGCAAAGCAGAGTCCGTGGAGGGGAGGAGAGGAGGAGAGATTATGCGACCGGAACACTAGAGGCAAGTGGCTGAGGGGTGGGGGAGAGGAAGCTGTGGTTTAAGAGTCCCAAGTGGAAGAAAGGTGCCTATGGAGGTGGGAAAAAACCATGGCTTGAGAGCACTTGGGGTAGGAAAGTTTCTAGACTGACCAGAATGCATGAGTAGTTTGTGATTTAAAATGTAGAAAAAAGCACCCAACAGTATAAATCCAAACTTGGGTTGTCCAAAAAGAGCATTTTGAGCTCTAGAAAACTTGGGAATGTAGCTGGACTGGTGGGTATAGGTCTGTAGCAGTTGTGATGGTGACAACATTAATGTTTCTGTTGTAACCCTGCATCAGAGGTACAAAATATTAACACATTATCCTCTTTCAGAAGCTGCCATACTATGGATTTCTGGCATTTTCTGTTTTTGTTTTTTGTTCTGGGGAGGGGGAAGAGTGATTCTTTAACTGGCATTAGAAGAAGTGGATTAAAAAAAGTTTCAGAACTTTGCTGTCCTCCTGGTCAATCCTTTCTTATATATTTCAGCTTTCAATTTTGAGAATGACGATGTTGAGGATGTTGGAAGTGTCACTGTTGACTTGCACACTGAGGCCGATTCAACTCAACAAAACTTCAGTATAGCAACCACCGCTGATGCACAGCAGGAAACCTTTTCTGAAACAATGGATCTAACGACAACAACTGGAACAGTGGGTATGTTCAGAGGGAGAAAAGCAAAACCTCAAAAAAATGTTTACATCTACCAGCTTAGCCCAGTCCTCTTTTCTCCCCCCCCCCCCCCCCCCGGCGCTTCTCCCTATCCTGCTCCCCCCACCATGCGCTCTCTTCCCTTCTTCCTTGCGCTCATCCCTTCTCCCCCCTCCCCGCATTCCTTTCTCTCACTTCCCTGCCGCCCTTTGGTGGAAGCAATGGAAGAAGACGACTCGTATTTCTGTAACAAAGCTGTGCTTGCATGCATGCATTAGCTATTTTTACCATGTAATTTAAAATGGATATAATGTATAAGAGAAATTAAAAAAAAAAAAAAATTGTTTCCAGCACACTGAAATACATTTTTCCCCCTCAGAGAGACATATTTCAATCCAACAGTCTCTGACGGACCTGAAGAATCTTATAGATATTGAAGGAGGTGAGTGGTTGGCCAAACGTTCAAGAGCTGCGGAGAAAAAGTTTCATCTTTAGCAGTCCCAATACAGTACAGAGCAGAGATTTGCTGCTTAGAGTGCATATTGGGAAATGAAGAGCCTGCTCGATTTAAAAGCCCACCCACTGAAATCATTTTCCTGATTATCTGCAAAAAACAATAAACCTGAAAGCAGCGGGCCCTTTAAAACTATGGCACTGTGTGTCACTTGCAGCAAACTACTTTAGAAATCCATTACTCAGAAAGATGATGGGGTGTGTTATCAAAAGTTTTTTATAGACTATATAGGCCCTGCTCATTTGTTGGTTCTGCTGTTTTTCGCTCTCTCTCCACTTTTCTATATACTAAGAATAGGGGAGCAGGGAACAGTAACCCATTCCCTACCATCTGCCAAAGACATGAAGATGTATGAGAGCACTGGTTTCTTGTGTGACCGTTTCCTCCACTCTTCATCTCCCAATATGTGATTTGCCTTTGTTCAGAGGCTTTAGTAGTTGATTTGAGATCAGCAACTGGCTCATGCCAATTCAGAAGGGAAGCCTATGTCCTATCATTGTGGAGCATATTGCTATATACCTACCAATGCACTGTTATGAAGCTGGCTGATTCTGAATTTTTATTCAATATGTTAACTAAAATGGCAGTTATGCATTTGGTATATCAAGTCAAGCGCATCATTAGGGCAAGATGTTCAGTTTCTTTACAACTAAAAAGCATCGTTGTATTGAAACTAATCCTTACTCCTGTGATCAACTTGTAAACGTTAGTCTTCTATAGTCACTGGAAAGTTAAAATGCAGATCTAAGAGCTGCTTATTTAAATAAATTGCAGATTTTTTGGCGCCGTCTCACTTTTTCTAAGTAGTTTGCGTTAACTGCAGAAACGGTGAAGATAAGATTTCAAATTTGATTGCATACAAATAAACTTCTGTTGAAAGTGTAGCTAATCTGAGAAACAATTGGGGGAGCAAACATTTTATTGCAAAGCATCAAATTTACAGGGGATGCTTTTTCAATAACCAAAAAACAGTGTCTGCTTCCTCTTTCATTACCCTTAGGATAGATCATCAAAACGTGTGTGTGTGTGGGGGGGGGGGGGGGGGAGGAATGTTGAAAATTCAGCTATTGATCAAGTACATCAGTTTAATGTTCTTCCAAAATGGCTGAAATCCCTTTTTAAGAAAGATAATTTGTAGCATCACTTTGTTGTCAGAATAGCAGGTTGGACAGTGAGCAAGCTTCGAGGTAAAAAGCTGTTGTGTTAAATTCAGTTGAGGTTTGCCCTTTTAAAGGGACATTGTAGCCACTGAAAAGCATTTTGCCAAACTTCTATTATAACATTACAAATGATGATAATCATGACGCAGTAAGCTCCTTTGGATCTCCAATGGCACTTGCATGTAAAAGAAAATTGGAAGTGACCAGTAAAAATGTTATTGCAAAATTCATACTGCAGCAGATTTCAGGTGCAGGAATGCAGAATTTCCCCAGCAGCTGAGTGTTTTCAGGTAAGAGTGTTCCTGTACCTGAAAACTCAGATTGCAACAATACCTCTTTAATACATGAAAATCTAAGTGGGATTTTATTGCTTACTGTGTGGTTTCAAGTGTGTGGATATTTGTTTTTTGCAAGAGCTGCTATTGTGGTGAGTACTGCCGACATGGATGAAAATAATAGTGCAAGAATTTGGCATTAAAGTCAAATTTCATTGTTGCAGTCTCCATATTTTTACTTTTTGATTCTCTGTTGAGTAACCACTATTGACAGTATGTTTTGTATGTTTCCTCAGCTGGTAAGAAGACCTGTCCTTTGTGTCCAGAAGAAAAGTTCAAACCCAATTACAGTCACAAGCTGCGAAGGCATTTGCAACATCTGCATTGGAAAGTGTCTATAGAATTTGAAGGTAAATGTTTTTTTTGTACCTACATCACAGCAAACAAGACCTATTTATTTATCATGTATCGAGTTGACGAGGGGAGGAGTGTATCGTTCAAAAAGATGCAAATGCCAAAACAGCCATTGCTGACATGGTTTGAAGGAATATTTAGGCTGTATTATGGTATCAGGACTTCCCAGTAATAATGGTAATAGGCTTGAGGCTGCCTAACGTTATACTCTGTCAGACCAATTATAACATTTATACGTACTATAACAAGAAGGGAACTTTCCTTATAAACACTTCCAGACTGTCTCATAGGCATTTACAATTGAGATAAGAAAAAAAGTGAATAAATCTAATATTTTACTTCAATTTAACTATAGTATGGGTTATTTATTTTTAACTATCAGTTACTTTGGACTGTTTTATCTTCAAAATTGAATCACGAGCGATTGCTGCTTCAATTTTTGCGAGACTAGCTAACATTTTTCTGTCAAAACAAGTCACTAGATGAGTAATGCATTATTATATTGAATGTCAGAGAGCACCTTGAGACAGATTGCTGGAGTTGGAAGATCAGGAGCAATGTCATGTCATCATCTTCAAAATCCTGACTATCCTCACTAATTTCATAATAGACTCGCGACTTGGGTCGGTTGAAAGCTTGGGGTGATCAAAATGTCATCAACTGCGATCAGACTGAGGAACATCAGGGATCGGTCCTGCTTACTGAAGTCACTTCTAAACACTCTGCAGTTTAGGATCAGCTTCAATTTCTTCGAGCTTACCCGCACGACGAAAGCCATTCACCATCTTTCTCTGAGTTACGACATACCAACTTCTAGCAGCAAAATAATAGCATCCAGCAAACAGATCGAGAGTTTTGTCGTAGCTTCATAAGGAACTAGTCTTTTTCTAGGCAGAATAACCCTTGAAAAGCTTGATCATTTCAGCGTCCATCGACTGAAGCTTAGAAATGGTATTCTTTGGAACACAGACAAGTTCCACATTCGTTCAGCCTGAAATTTCAGGATGCACATGACAATTATCCAGAATGATTTACATGCACCTACCCTGAGGTTGAAGTTGTCTATTTAGAGATTGAATGTAGTCCTCAAAAATTGTAGAAGCCATCTAAGATCGCCGATTGAGATGATGAATTATTCCTCCAGGGAAGTGTTGACAATTTTTGAAGCAAGCACCTTGGCTGCTCACTTTTACTGATAAACAGAAGAGGAAGCTTCTGCGATCCGCCCATATTGGCACCCAGAGTCAAGCACTCGAAGCTCCCTTTCCCGCCAACGCACTTCCTGCCGCAAAAGATGTGACTTCCCCACCACCTCCTCCCAGGAGCTTCCAGAAAAGTGCCTCTTCATCGAGGTTGAACACATCATAAATAAGGCAAGCACTTTTGAACTAATGCAGGTAGAGTTGATGAAAGCCATTCATTTGTCATTTCTGGGGGTACTTCATGAGTTATGGCAAAAATGTTTTTCCATCACGTGATCCATCTGAAGTTGACTTTACAGAAATCGCAAAACCTGATTGATTTTTTTTTTTCCTGCAATTTTGACATCTTTGTTCCAATAAAATTTGTTCTGAATTCCGGGGAGAATTTTATCGGACGCCGTCTTGAGCCTTTCAAGAAATTCTGCTCCAATATCATCGTGTTTAGAACTCTGCAACTGTTACATGTCAATTCCAAAATCTCGACTTCAGACTGATTTCAAGACAGAATCTCATTATTTGTAGATTTTGCCGAAAAGCATCCAGTCAGGTCAATTTCTGGTCATTAAACCGAGAGAGAGAGAAAGAGCTACACACCGAGAGAGAGAGAGAGAGAGAGAGAGAGCTACACACCGACAGAGAGAGAGAGACAGAGAGAGCGAGCCACACAGCGACAGAGAGAGCGAGCCACACAGCGACAGAGAGAGCGAGCCACACAGCGACAGAGAGAGCGAGCCACACAGCGACAGAGAGAGCGAGCCACACAGCGACAGAGAGAGCGAGCCACACAGCGACAGAGAGAGCGAGCCACACAGCGACAGAGAGAGCGAGCCACACAGCGACGGAGAGAGAGCGAGCCACACAGCGACGGAGAGAGAGCGAGCCACACAGCGACGGAGAGAGAGCGAGCCACACAGCGACGGAGAGAGAGCGAGCCACACAGCGACGGAGAGAGAGCGAGCCACACAGCGACGGAGAGAGAGCGAGCCACACAGCGACGGAGAGAGAGCGAGCCACACAGCGACGGAGAGAGAGCGAGCCACACAGCGACGGAGAGAGAGCGAGCCACACAGCGACGGAGAGAGAGCGAGCCACACAGCGACGGAGAGAGAGCGAGCCACACAGCGACGGAGAGAGAGCGAGCCACACAGCGACGGAGAGAGAGCGAGCCACACAGCGACGGAGAGAGAGCGAGCCACACAGCGACGGAGAGAGAGCGAGCCACACAGCGACGGAGAGAGAGCGAGCCACACAGCGACGGAGAGAGAGCGAGCCACACAGCGACGGAGAGAGAGCGAGCCACACAGCGACGGAGAGAGAGCGAGCCACACAGCGACGGAGAGAGAGCGAGCCACACAGCGACGGAGAGAGAGCGAGCCACACAGCGACGGAGAGAGAGCGAGCCACACAGCGACGGAGAGAGAGCGAGCCACACAGCGACGGAGAGAGAGCGAGCCACACAGCGACGGAGAGAGAGCGAGCCACACAGCGACGGAGAGAGAGCGAGCCACACAGCGACGGAGAGAGAGCGAGCCACACAGCGACGGAGAGAGAGCGAGCCACACAGCGACGGAGAGAGAGCGAGCCACACAGCGACGGAGAGAGAGCGAGCCACACAGCGACGGAGAGAGAGCGAGCCACACAGCGACGGAGAGAGAGCGAGCCACACAGCGACGGAGAGAGAGCGAGCCACACAGCGACGGAGAGAGAGCGAGCCACACAGCGACGGAGAGAGAGCGAGCCACACAGCGACGGAGAGAGAGCGAGCCACACAGCGACGGAGAGAGAGCGAGCCACACAGCGACGGAGAGAGAGCGAGCCACACAGCGACGGAGAGAGAGCGAGCCACACAGCGACGGAGAGAGAGCGAGCCACACAGCGACGGAGAGAGAGCGAGCCACACAGCGACGGAGAGAGAGCGAGCCACACAGCGACGGAGAGAGAGCGAGCCACACAGCGACGGAGAGAGAGCGAGCCACACAGCGACGGAGAGAGAGCGAGCCACACAGCGACGGAGAGAGAGCGAGCCACACAGCGACGGAGAGAGAGCGAGCCACACAGCGACGGAGAGAGAGCGAGCCACACAGCGACGGAGAGAGAGCGAGCCACACAGCGACGGAGAGAGAGCGAGCCACACAGCGACGGAGAGAGAGCGAGCCACACAGCGACGGAGAGAGAGCGAGCCACACAGCGACGGAGAGAGAGCGAGCCACACAGCGACGGAGAGAGAGCGAGCCACACAGCGACGGAGAGAGAGCGAGCCACACAGCGACGGAGAGAGAGCGAGCCACACAGCGACGGAGAGAGAGCGAGCCACACAGCGACGGAGAGAGAGCGAGCCACACAGCGACGGAGAGAGAGCGAGCCACACAGCGACGGAGAGAGAGCGAGCCACACAGCGACGGAGAGAGAGCGAGCCACACAGCGACGGAGAGAGAGCGAGCCACACAGCGACGGAGAGAGAGCGAGCCACACAGCGACGGAGAGAGAGCGAGCCACACAGCGACGGAGAGAGAGCGAGCCACACAGCGACGGAGAGAGAGCGAGCCACACAGCGACGGAGAGAGAGCGAGCCACACAGCGACGGAGAGAGAGCGAGCCACACAGCGACGGAGAGAGAGCGAGCCACACAGCGACGGAGAGAGAGCGAGCCACACAGCGACGGAGAGAGAGCGAGCCACACAGCGACGGAGAGAGAGCGAGCCACACAGCGACGGAGAGAGAGCGAGCCACACAGCGACGGAGAGAGAGCGAGCCACACAGCGACGGAGAGAGAGCGAGCCACACAGCGACGGAGAGAGAGCGAGCCACACAGCGACGGAGAGAGAGCGAGCCACACAGCGACGGAGAGAGAGCGAGCCACACAGCGACGGAGAGAGAGCGAGCCACACAGCGACGGAGAGAGAGCGAGCCACACAGCGACGGAGAGAGAGCGAGCCACACAGCGACGGAGAGAGAGCGAGCCACACAGCGACGGAGAGAGAGCGAGCCACACAGCGACGGAGAGAGAGCGAGCCACACAGCGACGGAGAGAGAGCGAGCCACACAGCGACGGAGAGAGAGCGAGCCACACAGCGACGGAGAGAGAGCGAGCCACACAGCGACGGAGAGAGAGCGAGCCACACAGCGACGGAGAGAGAGCGAGCCACACAGCGACGGAGAGAGAGCGAGCCACACACCGACGGAGAGAGAGCGAGCCACACACCGACAGAGAGAGCTACATAAGAACATAAGCAGGAGTAGGCCATACGGCCCCTCGGGCCTGCTCCGCCATTCAATAGGATCATGGCTGATCCGAATCTAGACTCACGTCCACTTCCCTGCCCGCTCCCCGTAACCCCTAATTCCCTCATCTGCTAGGAAACTGTCTATCTCCGTTTTAAATTTATTTAATGTTGCAGCTTCCACAGTTCTCTGGGGTAGCAAATTCCATAGATTTACTACCCTCTGAGTGAAGAAGTTTCTCCTCATCTCAGTTTTGAAAGGGCAGCCCCTTATTCTAAGATTATGCCCCCTAGTTCTAGTCTCACCCATCAGTAGAAACATCCTCACCGCATCCACCCGATCAAGCCCCCTCACAATCTTATATGTTTCGATAAGATCGCCTCTCATTCTTCTGAACTCCAATGAATAGAGGCCCAACCTACTCAACCTTTCCTCATACGTCAACCCCCTCATCCCCGGAATCAACCGAGTGAACCTTCTCTGAACCGCCTCGAGAGCAAGTATATCTTTTCTTAAATATGGAAACCAAAACTGCACGCAGTATTCCAGGTGTGGCCTCACCAGTACCCTGTATAACTGCAGCAAGACTTCCCTGTTTTTATACTCCATCCCCCTTGCAATAAAAGCCAAGATTCCATTGGCCTTCCTGATCACCTGCATACTAACTTTTTGTGTTTCATGCAACAGGACCCACAGATCCCTTTGTACTGTAGCACTTTGCAGTTTCTCTCCATTTAGATAATAACTTGCTCTTGGATTTTTTTCTGCCAAAGTGCATAACCTCACACTTTCCAATATTATATTCCATCTGCCAAATCTCTGCCCACTCACTTAGCCTGTCTGTCCTTTTGCAGGTTTTTTATGTCCTCCTCACTCACTGCTTTCCCTCCCATCTTTGTATCGTCGGCAAACTTGGATATGTTGCACTCGGTCCCTTCCTCCAAATCGTTAATATAGATTGTAAAGAGTTGGGGTCCCAGCACTGACCCCTGCGGAACACCACTAGTTACTGATTGCCAGCCCGAGAACGAACCATTTATCCCAACTCTCTGTTTTCTGTTAGATAGCCAATCTTCCACCCATGCCAGTATATTACCCCCAATCCTGTGATTTTTTTGTCTTGATCAGTAATCTTTTGTGTGGAACCTTGTCAAATGCCTTTTGGAAGTCCAAATACACTACATCCACTGGTTCCCCTTTATCCACCCTGTATGTTACGTCCTCCAAGAATTCGAGCAAATTTGTCAAACATGACTTCCCCTTCATAAAACCATGCTGACTCTGTCCTATTAAATTATGTTTATCCAAATGCTCTGTTACTGTTTCCTTAATAATGGACTCCAACATTTTGCCAACCACAGATGTTAGGCTAACTTGTCTATAGTTTCCAGCTTTTTGTCTACTTCCCTTCTTAAATAAGGGTGTTACATTAGCAGTTTTCCAATCGGCCGGGACCTTTCCTGAGTCCAGGGAGTTTTGGAAAATAATCACCAATGCATCCACAATCCCTACCGCCACTTCTCTCAAGACCCTAGGATGGAGGCCATCAGGTCCGGGGGATTTATCCGCCTTAAGTCCCATTATTTTACCGAGTACCATCTCCTTAGTGATTTTAATCGTGTTTAGCTCCTCCCCCCTCCCCCCCCCCCCCCCCCCCCATTGCCCCCTGTTTGTCCAGTGTTCGGATATTTTTAGTGTCCTCTACTGTAAAGACATACAAAATATTTGTTCAGCGTCTTTGCCATTTCCATGTTCCCCACCACTAGTTTCCCGGTCTCATCCTCCAAGGGACCAACGTTCACTTTAGCCACCCTTTTTCTTTTTATATAGCTGTAGAAACGCTTGCTATCTGTTTTTATATTTTTTGTTAGTTTACTTTCATAATCTATCTTCCCTTTCTTAATTAATCTTTTAGTTATTGTTTGCTGGCTTTTAAATGCTTCCCAATCTTCTATCCTCCCACTAGATTTGGCTACTTTATATGCCCTTGTTTTCAGTCGGATACTATCCTTTATTACTTTACTAAGCCACGGATGGCTGTCTTTTATTTTACTCCCCTTTTTCCTCAGTGGAATATATTTATCTTGAAAGATGTGAAATATCTCCTTGAATGTAGACCACTGCTCTTGTACCGTCTTACACTTCAATCTGTTTTCCCAGTCCACTTTAGTCAATTCTACTCTCATACCTTCATAGTCTCCTTTATTTAAGCTCTGTATGCTGGTTTGAGATCCAACTCTCTCACCCTCAAACTGAATTTGGAATTCAACCATATTATGGTCACTCATTCCAAGGGGATCCTTTACTAGGACATTTTTTATTAATCCTGTCTCATTACACAGGACCAGATCTAAGATTGCCTACCCCCTGGTTGGTTCAGTGACATACTGCTCAAGGAACCCGTCCCTAATACACTCTATGAACTCTTCCTCAAGGCTGCCATGCCCAATTTGATTAGTCCAGTCAATATGAAAGTTAAAATCCCGCATGATTATACCTGTTCCCTTATTACAAGCCCCAACTATTTCCTGATTTATACTCCGACCAACAGAGTTGCAACTGTTAGGAGGCCTATAGACTATGCCCACTAGTGACTTTTTCCCCTTATTATTCCTTATCTCCACCCAAACTATTTCACTATCCTGATCCTTTGACCCAATATCATTTCTGACCATTGCAGTGATTCCATCCTTGATTGACATAGCAACCCCACCTCCCTTTCCTTCCTGTCTGTCCTTCCTAATTGTCAAATACCCTTGTATCTTTAGTTCCCAGTCATGATTATCTTGAAGCCATGTTTCCGTAATGGCCACCAGATCATACCCATGTGTAGTTATTTCTACCGTCAACTCGTCTATTTTGTTACGAATACACAACGACAGAGAGAGAGAGCTACACACCGAGAGAGAGAGAGCGACACACTAACCGAGAGAGAGAGAGCTACACACCGACCGAGAGAGAGAGAGAGCTACACACCGACCGAGAGAGAGAGAGACAGCGACACACCGACCGAGAGAGAGAGAGAGCTACACACCGACCGAGAGAGAGAGAGCTACACACCGAGAGAGAGAGGGAGCTACACACCGACCGAGAGAGAGAGAGAGAGCTACACACCTACCGAGAGAGAGAGAGAGCTACACACCTACCGAGAGAGAGAGAGAGCTACACACCGACCGAGAGAGTGAGAGAGAGCTACACACCGACCGAGAGAGAGAGAGAGCTACACACCGACCGAGAGAGTGAGAGAGAGCTACACACCGACCGAGAGAGAGAGAGAGCTACACACCGACCGAGAGAGAGAGAGCTACACACCGACCGAGAGAGAGAGAGAGAGCTACACACCGACCGAGAGAGAGAGAGCTACACACCGACCGAGAGAGAGCTACACACCGACTGAGAGAGAGAGCTACACACCGACCGAGAGAGAGAGAGCTACACACCGACCGAGAGAGAGAGAGCTACACACCGACCGAGAGAGAGAGAGCTACACACCGACCGAGAGAGAGAGCTACACACCGACCGAGAGAGAGAGAGCTACACACCGACCAAGAGAGAGAGAGCTACACACCGACCGAGAGAGAGAGAGCTACACACCGACCGAGAGAGCGACACACCGACCGAGAGAGAGAGAGCTACACACCGACCGAGAGAGAGAGAGCGACACACCGACCGAGAGAGAGAGAGCGACACACCGACCGAGAGAGAGAGAGCGACACACCGACCGAGAGAGAGAGAGAGCGACACACCGACCGAGAGAGAGAGAGCGACACACCGACCGAGAGAGAGAGAGAGCGACACACCGACCGAGAGAGAGAGAGAGAGAGAGAGAGAGAGATACGCACCAAGAGAGAGAGGGAGCTACACACCGACCGAGAGAGAGAGAGAGAGAGCTACACACCGAGAGAGAGGGAGCTACACACCGACCGAGAGAGAGAGAGAGAGCTACACACCGACCGAGAGAGAGAGAGAGCGACACACCTACCGAGAGAGAGAGAGAGCTACACACCGACCGAGAGAGTGAGAGAGAGCTACACACCGACCGAGAGAGAGAGAGAGCTACACACCGACCGAGAGAGAGAGAGCTACACACCGACCGAGAGAGAGAGAGCTACACACCGACCGAGAGAGAGAGAGCTACACACCGACCGAGAGAGAGAGAGCTACACACCGACCGAGAGAGAGAGAGCTACACACCGACCGAGAGAGAGAGAGCTACACACCGACCGAGAGAGAGAGAGCTACACACCGACCGAGAGAGAGAGAGCTACACACCGACCGAGAGAGAGAGAGCTACACACCGACCGAGAGAGAGAGAGCTACACACCGACCGAGAGAGAGAGAGCTACACACCGACCGAGAGAGAGAGAGCGACACACCGACCGAGAGAGAGAGAGCGACACACCGACCGAGAGAGAGAGCTACACACCGACCGAGAGAGAGAGAGAGAGCTACGCACCAAGAGAGAGAGGGAGCTACACACCGACCGAGAGAGAGAGAGAGAGCTACACACCGAGAGAGAGAGGGAGCTACACACCGACCGAGAGAGAGAGAGAGAGCTACACACCGACCGAGAGAGAGAGAGCTACACACCTACCGAGAGAGAGAGAGAGCTACACACCGACCGAGAGAGAGAGAGCTACACACCGACCGAGAGAGAGAGAGAGCTACACACCGACCGAGAGAGAGAGAGCTACACACCGACCGAGAGAGAGAGAGAGAGCTACACACCGACCGAGAGAGAGAGAGCTACACACCGACCGAGAGAGAGCTACACACCGACCGAGAGAGAGAGAGCTACACACCGACCGAGAGAGAGAGCTACACACCGACCGAGAGAGAGAGAGCTACACACCGACCGAGAGAGAGAGAGCTACACACCGACCGAGAGAGAGAGAGCTACACACCGACCGAGAGAGAGCTACACACCGACCGAGAGAGAGAGAGAGCTACACACCGACCGAGAGAGAGAGAGCTACACACCGACCGAGAGAGAGAGAGCTACACACCGACCGAGAGAGAGAGAGCTACACACCGACCGAGAGAGAGAGAGCTACACACCGACCGAGAGAGAGAGAGCTACACACCGACCGAGAGAGAGAGAGCTACACACCGACCGAGAGAGAGAGAGCGAGCTACACACCGACCGAGAGAGAGAGAGAGCTACGCACCGAGAGAGAGAGAGCTACACACCGACCGAGAGAGAGAGCTACACACCGACCGAGAGAGAGAGAGAGCTACGCACCGAGAGAGAGGGAGCTACACACCGACCGAGAGAGAGAGAGAGAGCTACACACCGACCGAGAGAGAGAGAGCTACACACCGACCGAGAGAGAGAGAGCTACACACCGACCGAGAGAGAGAGAGCGACACACCGACCGAGAGAGAGAGAGCGACACACCGACCGAGAGAGAGAGAGAGCTACGCACCGAGAGAGAGAGAGCTACACACCGACCGAGAGAGAGAGAGCTACACACCGACCGAGAGAGAGAGAGAGCTACGCACCGAGAGAGAGGGAGCTACACACCGACCGAGAGAGAGAGAGAGAGAGAGCTACACACCGAGAGAGAGGGAGCTACACACCGACCGAGAGAGAGAGAGAGAGCTACACACCGACCGAGAGAGAGAGAGCTACACACCGACCGAGAGAGAGAGAGCTACACACCGACCGAGAGAGAGAGAGCGACACACCGACCGAGAGAGAGAGAGCTACACACCGACCGAGAGAGAGAGAGCGACACACCGACCGAGAGAGAGAGCGACACACCGACCGAGAGAGAGAGAGCGACACACCGACCGAGAGAGAGAGAGAGCGACACACCGACCGAGAGAGAGAGAGCGACACACCGACCGAGAGAGAGAGAGCGACACACCGACCGAGAGAGAGAGAGCGACACACCGACCGAGAGAGAGAGAGCTGCACACCGACCGAGAGAGAGAGAGAGCTACACACCGACCGAGAGAGAGAGAGAGAGAGAGCTACGCACCGAGAGAGAGAGGGAGCTACACACCGACCGAGAGAGAGAGAGAGAGAGCTACACACCGAGAGAGAGAGGGAGCTACACACCGACCGAGAGAGAGAGAGAGAGCTACACACCGACCGAGAGAGAGAGAGCTACACACCTACCGAGAGAGAGAGAGAGCTACACACCGACCGAGAGAGTGAGAGAGAGCTACACACCGACCGAGAGAGAGAGAGAGCTACACACCGACCGAGAGAGAGAGAGCTACACACCGACCGAGAGAGAGAGAGAGAGAGCTACACACCGACCGAGAGAGAGAGAGCTACACACCGACCGAGAGAGAGAGAGCTACACACCGACCGAGAGAGAGAGAGCTACACACCGACCGAGAGAGAGAGAGCTGCACACCGGACCGAGAGAGAGAGAGCTACACACCGACCGAGAGAGAGAGAGCTACACACCGACCGAGAGAGAGAGAGCTACACACCGACCGAGAGAGAGAGAGCTGCACACCGACCGAGAGAGAGAGAGCTACACACAGACCGAGAGAGAGAGAGCTACACACCGACCGAGAGAGAGAGAGCTACACACCGACCGAGAGAGAGAGAGCTGCACACCGACCGAGAGAGAGAGAGCTACACACCGACCGAGAGAGAGAGAGAGCTACACACCGACCGAGAGAGAGAGCTACACACCGACCGAGAGAGAGAGAGCTACACACCGACCGAGAGAGAGAGAGAGCTACACACCGACCGAGAGAGAGAGAGCTACACACCGACCGAGAGAGAGAGAGCTACACACGACCGAGAGAGAGAGAGCTACACACCGACCGAGAGAGAGAGCTACACACCGACCAAGAGAGAGAGAGCTACACACCGACCGAGAGAGAGAGAGCTACACACCGACCGAGAGAGAGAGCTACACACCGACCGAGAGAGAGAGAGAGCTACACACCGACCGAGAGAGAGAGAGAGCTACACAACGACCGAGAGAGAGAGAGCTACACAACGACCGAGAGAGAGCGACACACCGACCGAGAGAGAGAGAGCTACACACCGACCGAGAGAGAGAGAGAGAGAGCTACACAATGACCG
Organism: Somniosus microcephalus; assembly: GCF_052327205.1. NCBI lineage: Eukaryota > Metazoa > Chordata > Chondrichthyes > Squaliformes > Somniosidae > Somniosus > Somniosus microcephalus. The sequence goes on along the minus strand of NC_140989.1, from coordinate 275,369,218 downwards.
AGAGAGAGAGAGCGACACACCGACCGAGAGAGAGAGAGCTACACACCGACCGAGAGAGAGAGAGAGCTACACACCGACCGAGAGAGAGAACTACACACCGACCGAGAGAGAGCTACACACCGACCGAGAGAGAGAGAGAGAGAGAGCTACACACCGACCGAGAGAGAGAACTACACACCGACCGAGAGAGAGAGAGAACCAGCCCCTCAGGCGGTCCTGCTGACCGACTCCAACGGAAAGTTTCTGGACCCCCAGAGGCTGTTCCCAGACCATCAAGTCCTGAAAAAATGGTGCAGCAACACAGGCCAAGCAATGAAGATCCTGAACAAAGAATCCCTTGGAAGCCCCAAATGGATTGTGATCCACACAGGCACGAACGACCTACGCACCCTACAGGAAGGCACGGCTTGGGCGGTGAGCAGGATGGCAGAAAAGGCCAGCAGGGAATTCCCCGAGGCACGGATCGTGATCTCCACACTACTGCCCAGAAAGGACACCCCAGCCTATATAATCCACAACACCAACAGGGAGATCGACACGAGATGTTCTGTCCTCCCCAACGTCTCCCTGGCCCATCATCCAAACATCAACACAAGGGACCTCTATGACGAAATACATCTACTCAAACAGCGGATGTGGGTCTTCGCAAGAAACCTCATAAACACTGCCAAAAGACGCAGCCCTCCCACCCCCCCTACCATTGGGAGCCCAAACAGGACCACCAATGTCCCCCACCCCCCTTTACAAAACCGACAACAGAACCGTGCTTTTATACCTGACCCAAGACCCCCCTCTAGACCACAGACTGTAGACCAAGAACTGAGAAAGATCATGACGATGCTGAACAGCCTGATAGAAAGCCGGAGAAATTATTAATATTGTTATTTATCATTATCATTATTGTTATCTTATCAGTATTATTACTATTATTAGATAGATATATGTGCATGCCTCATGAAATTTATACTAAATCATCACTTAGCATTATAGAAAATAGTGTTTCCACACTCATCCCACAAAATAGGTCCATTTTATTTCATTTTATTGAACTATATAAATGCGTTCTTTCCACATAAGCTGCTGGAATATCCAGGGCCTCCGCTCCTCAACTTTTGGGATGAAGAGTACAGACCCTGAATTCCTAAAAGCTATAAAAGACATTGATATAATTGTGTTAACAGAAACATGGTGCCAAAAGGACATGCCGACCCACTGTCCTCCAATGTACCATGAAATCATTGTGCCCTCAGTAAAGAACACTAAAACACGCAAGGGCAGAACCTCCGGGGGAATATTGGTGTGGTATAAGGGAGAACTGGATCACCGGTAAAACAGGGGAAATCACACGTATGGCTAAAACTAGATAAAAATATAGGAATAGCAAAAAAAGATGTTTACTTATGTGCGATCTACATACCTCCAATAGATTCGCCATATTTCGAAGAGGAGTTATTTGATACTCTCCACATGGAAATCAGCCATTTCCAGGCCCAAGGAAAGGTGATAATATGTGGGGACCTAAATGCAAGGACCGGTTGTGAACCTGACTTCATAGACCCACAGGGAAACAACCATGTGTTTGGCCAGACCCCTTTAGATGTCACACCAGCCATCGCAAATCGGAACAACCTTGATCGTGAAATAAATAAAAGCGGTAGGGAGGTAGTGCAACTCTGCCGAGCCTTAGGCCTGTACATAGTTAATGGTAGGTTCAGAGGGGACTCCCTAGGGAGACTCACATACTCCTCAACTCTTGGGTCTAGTGTGGTGGACTATACAATCACTGACCTGGACCCCTGCGATATCAACGCATTCACTGTCAGGCAGCAATCCCCCCTCTCAGACCATAACCAAATAAATGTGTACCTTAAACTTTCTGCCCAAACTACAGACACAAAAAAGGAACACAGTAAGCTACATAAAATAAACCAGACATACAGATGGGCCCCAGACAGTGGAGATAAATTCATCACAGCACTAAATTCACCTGATCTCACAAGGAAAATTTCAAAATTTAAAGAAAATCTATATGAGATCACCAGAGATGGTGTAAACACGGCCATAGAGGATATAAATATGATCTTCCATGAGGCAGCTGTAAAAGCCGACCTCGTGAAACAGAAGAGGAAGCATCACAAAAGACAAAATAAAAATATGAAATGGTTTGACCACGAATGCAAAAATGCCAGAAAAGACCTGAGAAAAATATCAAACCAAAAGCATCGGCAACCAAACAATCCGGACCTACGTACTAGATACAATGAAACCCTCAAAAGATATAAACACACCATTAGGAACAAAACACAAAACTATACCCACAAAATACTCGAAGAAATTGAAAACTCCACCAATCCAAAACAATTCTGGGAAATGTGGAATAACCTGAGTACAACACAATTGCAAGCATTACCAATCCAAGATGGCGACATCTGGAGAACACATTTTGAAAACCTCTACAAAGACATCCCAAAAAACAAAACAAACCCAAGTCAACATCAGGTCACAGAAAAACTCCACACATTAGAAGCAACAATTAAAGACAACCAAAACCCTCTAGACTCCCCAATCACTTGGAAAGAACTGGCCACAAAAACAAAATCTCTCCACCTAAAGAAAGCCTGTGGCCCAGACAACACCAAAAATGAAATGCTAAAGTTCAGCAATATGGAGATGCAGGGTGCGATACTCAAACTATTCAACATCATATTACGCTCAGGCTGTTTTCCCGATATCTGGTGCCAAGGACTAATCTCCCCCATATATAAAAGTGGAAACAAATCAGACCCAAATAACTACCGCGGCATCTGTGTCAACAGTTGTCTAGGGAAGTTATTCTGCAGTATTCTAAATAGTAGATTACTTGATTTTCTTAACAAACATAATATCCTCAGAAAAAACCAAATAGGCTTTCTTCCAAAACACCGCACCGCCGACCATATCTATACCCTTCACACCCTCATTGAAAAACATAAACACCAAACAAAAAATGGGAAAATATTCGCCTGTTTCATCGACTTCAAGAAAGCCTTTGACTCTATATGGCACGAAGGGCTCTATTATAAACTTCTTCAGTGTGGAGTAGGGGGCAAAGTCTATGACCTTATTAAATCAATGTATCTGAAAAACAAATGCGGGGTCAAAATTGGAGACAAACGCACCGATTTCTTCACCCAGAGAAGAGGCGTCCGGCAGGGCTGCAATTTGAGCCCGACCCTGTTCAACATATACATAAATGAATTAGCAGACATGCTGGAGCAAAGCGAGTCACCAGGTCTCCGTCTCCTGGATGGAGAAGTGAAGTCCCTGTTCTATGCGGACGACCTGGTTCTGCTGTCTCCCACAGAACAGGGATTACAGCAACAACTAGACCTACTCGACAAATACTGCCAAAATTGGGCTCTAACAGTAAATCTAAAGAAAACCAACATCATGATTTTTCAGAAAAGACCCAGATGTCAGGAAAACAAATACCAGTTTACCCTCAGTGATACCACTATAGGACACACTATGAGCTACACCTACCTTGGTCTAACTATTACAGCATCAGGGAGCTTCAGCATAGCAGTGAATGCACTAAAAGAAAAAGCCCGAAGAGCCCTATATGCAATAAAAAGAAAATTCTACAACATCCAAATCCCAATCAAAATCTGGCTCAAAATTTTTGACAGCATAATCCTGCCCATTGCACTGTACGGTAGTGAAGTATGGGGCCCGCTAAATCACCAAAGCTACACTAAATGGGAAAAACACACAATAGAAGCCCTACATGCAGAATTCTGCCGAAGCATCCTTCGCACCCAAAGAAAAACGCCAACAAATGCATGCAGAGCCGAACTAGGCAGATACCCACTGATAATAAACATCCAAAAACGAGCACTAAACTTCCTAAATCACCTCAAATCTAGCTCCCCAGACACCCTTCATTTCAAAGCCTTTCAGACCCAAGAGCTAAACCCAGAAAAGAGTCCCCTGAGTCAGCTGCTACTGAAACTAAGTACTCAGCCGGACCCTGACCAGCCCCAGACCAACACAGCCGTCCAAACACCAATCCGAGTGAACCAAATCATTAAAAAATGCAAAGAAACCTACCTGGAACATTGGAACAAAATAACCGAAAGCCAAAGCAGATTAGAATGTTACCGGGCCCTAAAAAGAGAATATAAACTGGCAGACTACCTCACGACCATCAGAGACACAAAACAGAGACAGACCCTCACCAGGTACAGACTAAGCGACCACCAACTGGAAATTGAAAAAGGCAGATACAAGAAATCCTGGCAGCCTAGAGAGAATAGAATATGCGATCAATGTCTGGCTGGCGAGGTTGAAACAGAAATGCATTTCCTCCTAAAATGCGAAAAATTCCACACATCAAGAAACATATTATTCAACAAGCTAAGCCAAACAACCCCAGATTTCAAGGAATTGGATGATCTGTCAAAATTGAGATTAGTCCTAGGAGAAGGAGACAGACCATACCTTGGGGCTAAATATGTAACAACATGTCACAACCTGAGGACTGTTTAAAAGTAAGACTGTTTAAAATTAATATTGAACGTACCAAATGAAGTAGAAAGACTGTTTAAAATTAATATTGTTTAAAAGTAATATTGTATATACCCAACAAATGTCAAATCGATTGACACCTACAGAATGTTGGAAAACTGTACCTTTTTGCAATGTAAGCTTTGGCAATATGGTTCTCTGTAAACTTTCATGCCAATAAAGCATTTGAACTGAACTGAACTGAGAGAGAGAGCTACACACCGACCGAGAGAGAGAGAGCTACACACCGACCGAGAGAGAGAGAGAGCTACACACAGAGCGAGAGAGCTACACACCGACCGAGAGAGAGAGAGAGAGCGAGAGAGCTACACACCGACCGAGAGAGAGAGAAACCAAAAGCATCGGCAACCAAACAACCCGGACCTACGTACTAGATACAACGAAACCCTCAAAAGATATAAACACACCATTAGGAACAAAACACAAAACTATACCCACAAAATACTCGAAGAAATTGAAAACTCCACCAATCCAAAACAATTCTGGGAAATGTGGAATAACCTGAGTACAACACAATTGCAAGCATTACCAATCCAAGATGGCGACATCTGGAGAACACATTTTGAAAACCTCTACAAAGACATCCCAAAAAACAAAACAAACACAAGTCAACATCAGGTCACAGAAAAACTCCACACATTAGAAGCAACAATTAAAGACAACCAAAACCCTCTAGACTCCCCAATCACACGGAAAGAACTGGCCACAAAAACAAAATCTCTCCACCTAAAGAAAGCCTGTGGCCCAGACAACATCAAAAATGAAATGCTAAAGTTCAGCAATATGGAGATGCAGGGTGCGATACTCAAACTATTCAACATCATATTACGCTCAGGCTGTTTTCCCGATATCTGGTGCCAAGGACTAATCTCCCCCATATATAAAAGTGGAAACAAATCAGACCCAAATAACTACCGCGGCATCTGTGTCAACAGTTGTCTAGGGAAGTTATTCTGCAGTATTCTAAATAGTAGATTACTTGATTTTCTTAACAAACATAATATCCTCAGAAAAAACCAAATAGGCTTTCTTCCAAAACACCGCACCGCCGACCATATCTATACCCTTCACACCCTCATTGAAAAACATAAACACCAAACAAAAAATGGGAAAATATTCGCCTGTTCATCGACTTCAAGAAAGCCTTTGACTCTATATGGCACGAAGGGCTCTATTATAAACTTCTTCAGTGTGGAATAGGGGGCAAAGTCTATGACCTTATTAAATCAATGTATCTGAAAAACAAATGCGGGGTCAAAATTGGAGACAAACGCACCGATTTCTTCACCCAGAGAAGAGGCGTCCGGCAGGGCTGCAATTTGAGCCCGACCCTGTTCAACATATACATAAATGAATTAGCAGACATGCTGGAGCAAAGCGAGTCACCAGGTCTCCGTCTCCTGGATGGAGAAGTGAAGTCCCTGTTCTATGCGGACGACCTGGTTCTGCTGTCTCCCACAGAACAGGGATTACAGCAACAACTAGACCTACTCGACAAATACTGCCAAAATTGGGCTCTAACAGTAAATCTAAAGAAAACCAACATCATGATTTTTCAGAAAAGACCCAGATGTCAGGAAAACAAATACCAGTTTACCCTCAGTGATACCACTATAGGACACACTATGAGCTACACCTACCTTGGTCTAACTATTACAGCATCAGGGAGCTTCAGCATAGCAGTGAATGCACTAAAAGAAAAAGCCCGAAGAGCCCTATATGCAATAAAAAGAAAATTCTACAACATCCAAATCCCAATCAAAATCTGGCTCAAAATTTTTGACAGCATAATCCTGCCCATTGCACTGTACGGTAGTGAAGTATGGGGCCCGCTAAATCACCAAAGCTACACTAAATGGGAAAAACACACAATAGAAGCCCTACATGCAGAATTCTGCCGAAGCATCCTTCGCACCCAAAGAAAAACGCCAACAAATGCATGCAGAGCCGAACTAGGCAGATACCCACTGATAATAAACATCCAAAAACGAGCACTAAACTTCCTAAATCACCTCAAATCTAGCTCCCCAGACACCCTTCATTTCAAAGCCTTTCAGACCCAAGAGCTAAACCCAGAAAAGAGTCCCCTGAGTCAGCTGCTACTGAAACTAAGTACTCAGCCGGACCCTGACCAGCCCCAGACCAACACAGCCGTCCAAACACCAATCCGAGTGAACCAAATCATTAAAAAATGCAAAGAAACCTACCTGGAACATTGGAACAAAATAACCGAAAGCCAAAGCAGATTAGAATGTTACCGGGCCCTAAAAAGAGAATATAAACTGGCAGACTACCTCACGACCATCAGAGACACAAAACAGAGACAGACCCTCACCAGGTACAGACTAAGCGACCACCAACTGGAAATTGAAAAAGGCAGATACAAGAAATCCTGGCAGCCTAGAGAGAATAGAATATGCGATCAATGTCTGGCTGGCGAGGTTGAAACAGAAATGCATTTCCTCCTAAAATGCGAAAAATTCAACACATCAAGAAACATATTATTCAACAAGCTAAGCCAAACAACCCCAGATTTCAAGGAATTGGATGATCTGTCAAAATTGAGATTAGTCCTAGGAGAAGGAGACAGACCATACCTTGGGGCTAAATATGTAACAACATGTCACAACCTGAGGACTGTTTAAAAGTAAGACTGTTTAAAATTAATATTGAAAGTACCAAATGAAGTAGAAAGACTGTTTAAAATTAATATTGTTTAAAAGTAATATTGTACATACCCAACAAATGTCAAATCGATTGACACCTACAGAATGTTGGAAAACTGTACCTTTTTGCAATGTAAGCTTTGGCAATATGGTTCTCTGTAAACTTTCATGCCAATAAAGCATTGAACTGAACTGAACTGAACTGAACTGAGAGAGAGAGAGCTACACACCGACCGAGAGAGAGAGAGAGCTACACACCGACCGAGAGAGAGAGAGAGCTACACACCGACCGAGAGAGAGAGAGAGCTACACACCGACCGAGAGAGAGAGAGAGCTACACACCGACCGAGAGAGAGAGAGCTACACACCGACCGAGAGAGAGAGAGAGCTACACACCGACCGAGAGAGAGAGAGAGCTACACACCGACCGAGAGAGAGAGAGAGCTACACACCGACCGAGAGACAGAGAGCTACACACCGACCGAGAGAGAGAGAGAGCTACACACCGACCGAGAGAGAGAGAGCTACACACCGACCGAGAGAGAGAGAGAGCTACACACCGACCGAGAGAGAGAGAGAGCTACACACCGACCGAGAGAGAGAGAGCTACACACCGACCGAGAGAGAGAGAGAGCTACACACCGACCGAGAGAGAGAACTACACACCGACCGAGAGAGAGAGAGAGAGCTACACACCGACCGAGAGCTACACACCGACCGAGAGAGAGAGAGAGCTACACACAGAGCGAGAGAGAGAGAGAGAGCGAGAGAGCTACACACCGACCGAGAGAGAGAGAGAGCTACACACCGACCGAGAGAGAGAGAGAGAGAGCTACACACCGACCGAGAGAGAGAGAGAGCTACACACCGACCGAGAGAGAGAGAGAGCTACACACCGACCGAGAGAGAGAGAGAGCTACACACCGACCGAGAGAGAGAGAGAGAGCTACACACCGACCGAGAGAGAGAGCTACACTCCGACCGAGAGAGAGAGCTACACACCGACCGAGAGAGAGAGCTACACACCGACCAAGAGAGAGAGCTACACACCGACCGAGAGAGAGAGCTACACACCGACCAAGAGAGAGAGCTACACACCGACCGAGAGAGAGAGAGAGCTACACACCGACCGAGAGAGAGCGAGCTACACACCGACCGAGAGAGAGAGAGCTACACACCGACCGAGAGAGAGAGAGCTACACACCGACCGAGAGAGAGAGCTACACACCGACCGAGAGAGAGAGAGCTACACACCGACCGAGAGAGAGAGAGAGAGAGCTACACTCCGACCGAGAGAGAGAGCTACACACCGACCGAGAGAGAGAGCGACACACCGACAGAGAGAGAGAGAGAGAGAGCGACACACCGACCGAGAGAGAGAGCTACACACCGACCGAGAGAGAGAGAGAGCTACACACCGACAGAGAGAGAGAGAGCTACACACCGACCGAGAGAGAGAGAGAGCTACACACCGACCGAGAGAGAGCTGCACACCGACCGAGAGAGAGAGAGAGCTACACACCGACCGAGTGTGAGAGAGAGAGAGAGCTACACACCGACGGAGAGAGAGAGCTACACACCGACCGAGAGAGAGAGCTACACACCGACTGAGAGAGAGCGAGAGCTACACAACGACCGAGAGAGAGAGAGAGTGAGTTACACACCGACCGAGAGAGACAGAGAGAGACCTACACACCGACCGAGAGAGAGAGAGCTACACACCGACAGAGAGAGAGACACACCGACCGAGAGAGAGAGAGAGAGAGCTACACACCGACCGAGAGAGAGAGACAGAGAGAGCTACACACCGATCGAGAGAGAGAGCTACACACCGAACGAGAGAGAGAGAGCTACACACCGACCGAGAGAGAGAGAGAGCTACACACCGACCGAGAGAGAGAAAAATATCAAACCAAAAGCATCAGCAACCAAACAATCCGGACCTACGTACTAGATACAATGAAACCCTCAAAAGATATCAACACACCATTAGGAACAAAACACAAAACTATACCCACAAAATACTCGAAGAAATTGAAAACTCCACCAATCCAAAACAATTCTGGGAAATGTGGAATAACCTGAGTACAACACAATTGCAAGCATTACCAATCCAAGATGGCGACATCTGGAGAACACATTTTGAAAACCTCTACAAAGACATCCCAATAAACGAAACAAACCCAAGTCAACATCAGGTCACAGAAAAACTCCACACATTAGAAGCAACAATTAAAGACAACCAAAACCCTCTAGACTCCCCAATCACATGGAAAGAACTGGCCACAAAAACAAAATCTCTCCACCTAAAGAAAGCCTGTGGCCCAGACAACATCAAAAATGAAATGCTCAAGTTCAGCAATATGGAGATGCAGGGTGCGGTACTCAAATTATTCAACATCATATTACGTTCAGGCTGTTTTCCCGATATCTGGTGCCAAGGACTAATCTCCCCCATATATAAAAGTGGAAACAAATCAGACCCAAATAACTACCGCGGCATCTGTGTCAACAGTTGTCTAGGGAAGTTATTCTGCAGTATTCTAAACAGTAGATTACTTGATTTTCTTAACAAACATAATATCCTCAGAAAAAACCAAATAGGCTTTCTTCCAAAACACCGCACCGCCGACCATATCTATACCCTTCACACCCTCATTGAAAAACATATACACCAAACAAAAAATGGGAAAATATTCGCCTGTTTCATCGACTTCAAGAAAGCCTTTGACTCTATATGGCACGAAGGGCTCTATTATAAACTTCTTCAGTGTGGAATAGGGGGCAAAGTCTATGACCTTATTAAATCAATGTATCTGAAAAACAAATGCGGGGTCAAAATTGGAGACAAACGCACCGATTTCTTCACCCAGAGAAGAGGCGTCCGACAGGGCTGCAATTTGAGTCCGACCCTGTTCAACATATACATAAATGAATTAGCAGACATGCTGGAGCAAAGCGAGTCACCAGGTCTCCGTCTCCTTGATGGAGAAGTGAAATCCCTGTTCTATGCGGACGACCTGGTTCTGCTGTCTCCCACAGAACAGGGATTACAGCAACAACTAGACCTACTTGACAAATACTGCCAAAATTGGGCTCTAACAGTAAATCTAAAGAAAACCAACATCATGATTTTTCAAAAAAGGCCCAGATGTCAGGAAAACAAATACCAATTTACCCTCAGTGATACCGCTATAGGACACACTATTAGCTACACCCACCTTGGTCTAACTATTACAGCATCAGGGAGCTTCAGCATAGCAGTGAATGCACTAAAAGAAAAAGCCCGAAGAGCCCTATATGCAATAAAAAGAAAATTCTACAACATCCAAATCCCAATCAAAATCTGGCTCAAAATATTTGACAGCATAATCCTGCCCATTGCACTGTACGGTAGTGAAGTATGGGGCCCGCTAAATCACCAAAGCTACACTAAATGGGAAAAACACACAATAGAAGCCCTACATGCAGAATTCTGCCGAAGCATCCTTCGCACCCAAAGAAAAACGCCAACAAATGCATGCAGAGCCGAACTAGGCAGATACCCACTGATAATAAACATCCAAAAACGAGCACTAAACTTCCTAAATCACCTCAAATCTAGCTCCCCAGACACCCTTCATTTCAAAGCCTTTCAGACCCAAGAGCTAAACCCAGAAAAGAGTCCCCTGAGTCAGCTGCTACTGAAACTAAGTACTCAGCCGGACCCTGACCAGCCCCAGACCAACACAGCCGTCCAAACACCAATCCGAGTGAACCAAATCATTAAACAATGCAAAGAAACCTACCTGGAACATTGGAACAAAGTAACCGAAAGCCAAAGCAGATTAGAATGTTACCGGGCCCTAAAAAGAGATTATAAACTGGCAGACTACCTCACGACCATCAGAGACACAAAACAGAGACAGACCCTCACCAGGTACAGACTAAGCGACCACCAACTGGAAATTGAAAAAGGCAGATACAAGAAATCCTGGCAGCCTAGAGAGAATAGAATATGCGATCAATGTCTGGCCGGCGAGGTTGAAACAGAAATGCATTTCCTCCTAAAATGCGAAAAATTCAACACATCAAGAAACATATTATTCAACAAGCTAAGCCAAACAACCCCAGATTTCAAGGAATTGGATGACCTGTCAAAATTGAGATTAGTCCTGGGAGAAGGAGACAGACCATACCTTGGGGCCAAATATGTAACAACATGTCACAACCTGAGGACTGTTTAAAAGTAAGACTGTTTAAAATTAATATTGTTAAAAGTAATATTGTATGTACCCAACAAATGTCAAATCGATTGACACCTACAGAATGTTGGAAAACTGTACCTTTTTGCTATGTAAGCTTTGGCAATATGGTTCTCTGTAAACTTTCATGCCAATAAAGCATTTGAATTGGAATTGGAATTGGAGTGAGCTACACACCGACCGAGAGAGAGAGAGAGCTACACACCGACCGAGAGAGAGAGACAGCGCTACACACCGACCGAGAGAGAGAGAGCTACACACCGACCGAGAGAGAGAGAGAGAGCTGCACACCGACCGAGAGAGAGAGAGAGAGCAGCACACCGACCGAGAGAGAGAGAGCTACACACCGACCGAGAGACAGAGAGAGCTACACACCGACCGAGAGAGAGAGCTGCACACCGACCGAGAGAGAGAGCTACACACCGACCGAGAGAGAGAGAGCTACACACCGACCGAGAGAGAGAGAGCTACACACCGACCGAGAGAGAGAGAGCTACACACCGACCGAGAGAGAGAGAGCTACACACCGACCGAGAGAGAGAGAGCTACACACCGACCGAGAGAGAGAGAGCTACACACCGACCGAGAGAGAGAGAGCTACACACCGACCGAGAGAGAGAGAGAGCTACACACCGACCGAGAGAGAGAGAGCTACACACCGACCGAGAGAGAGAGAGCTACACACCGACCGAGAGAGAGAGAGCTACACACCGACCGAGAGAGAGAGAGCTACACACCGACCGAGAGAGAGAGAGCTACACACCGACCGAGAGAGAGAGAGCTACACACCGACCGAGAGAGAGAGAGCTACACACCGACCGAGAGAGAGAGAGCTACACACCGACCGAGAGAGAGAGAGCGACACACCGACCGAGAGAGAGAGAGCGACACACCGACCGACAGAGAGAGAGCTACACACCGACCGAGAGAGAGAGAGCTACACACCGACCGAGAGAGAGAGCTACACACCGACCGAGAGAGAGAGAGCGACACACCGACCGAGAGAGAGAGAGCGACACACCGACCGAGAGAGAGAGAGCTACACACCGACCGAGAGAGAGAGAGCTACACACCGACCGAGAGAGAGAGAGCTACACACCGACCGAGAGAGAGAGAGCTACACACCGACCGAGAGAGAGAGAGAGCTACACACCGACCGAGAGAGAGAGAGCTACACACCGACCGAGAGAGAGAGAGCTACACACCGACCGAGAGAGAGAGAGCTACACACCGACCGAGAGAGAGAGAGCTACACACCGACCGAGAGAGAGAGAGCTACACACCGACCGAGAGAGAGAGAGCTACACACCGACCGAGAGAGAGAGAGCTACACACCGACCGAGAGAGAGAGAGCTACACACCGACCGAGAGAGAGAGAGCGACACACCGACCGAGAGAGAGAGAGCGACACACCGACCGAGAGAGAGAGAGCTACACACCGACCGAGAGAGAGAGAGCTACACACCGACCGAGAGAGAGAGAGCTACACACCGACCGAGAGAGAGAGAGCGACACACCGACCGAGAGAGAGAGAGCGACACACCGACCGAGAGAGAGAGAGCTACACACCGACCGAGAGAGAGAGAGAGCTACGCACCGAGAGAGAGAGGGAGCTACACACCGACCGAGAGAGAGAGAGAGAGAGCTACACACCGAGAGAGAGAGGGAGCTACACACCGACCGAGAGAGAGAGAGAGAGCTGCACACCGACCGAGAGAGAGAGAGAGCTACGCACCGAGAGAGAGGGAGCTACACACCGACCGAGAGAGAGAGAGAGAGAGAGAGCTACACACCGAGAGAGGGAGCTACACACCGACCGAGAGAGAGAGAGAGAGCTACACACCGACCGAGAGAGAGAGAGAGAGAGCTACACACCGACCGAGAGAGAGAGAGAGAGCTACACACCGACCGAGAGAGAGAGAGAGAGAGCTACACACCGACCGAGAGAGAGAGAGAGAGCTACACACCGACCGAGAGAGAGAGAGAGAGCTACACACCGACCGAGAGAGAGAGAGAGAGCTACACACCGACCGAGAGAGAGAGAGAGCTACACACCGACCGAGAGAGAGAGAGCTACACACCGACCGAGAGAGAGAGAGAGCTACACACCGACCGAGAGAGAGAGAGCTACACACCGACCGAGAGAGAGAGAGAGCTACACACCGACCGAGAGAGAGAGAGCTACACACCGACCGAGAGAGAGAGAGCTACACACCGACCGAGAGAGAGAGAGCTACACACCGACCGAGAGAGAGAGAGCTACACACCGACCGAGAGAGAGAGAGCTACACACCGACCGAGAGAGAGAGAGCTACACACCGACCGAGAGAGAGAGAGCTACACACCGACCGAGAGAGAGAGAGCTACACACCGACCGAGAGAGAGAGAGCTACACACCGACCGAGAGAGAGAGCTACACACCGACCGAGAGAGAGAGAGCTACACACCGACCGAGAGAGAGAGAGCTACACACCGACCGAGAGAGAGAGAGCTACACACCGACCGAGAGAGAGAGAGCTACACACCGACCGAGAGAGAGAGAGCTACACACCGACCGAGAGAGAGAGAGCTACACACTGACCGAGAGAGAGAGAGAGCTACACACCGACCGAGAGAGAGAGAGAGCTACACACCGACCGAGAGAGAGAGAGAGCTACACACCGACCGAGAGAGAGAGAGAGCTGCACACCGACCGAGAGAGAGAGAGAGCTACACACCGACCGAGAGAGAGAGAGAGCTACACACCGACCGAGAGAGAGAGAGAGAGAGAGCTACACAACGACCGAGAGAGAGAGAGAGAGAGAGCTACACAACGACCGAGAGAGAGAGAGCGACACACCGACCGAGCGAGAGAGAGAGAGAGAGCTACACGCCGACCGAGAAATAAAAAGAAAATTCTACAACATCCAAATCCCAATCAAAATCTGGCTCAAAATATTTGACAGCGTAATCCTGCCCATTGCACTGTACGGTAGTGAAGTATGGGGCCCGCTAAATCACCAAAGCTACACTAAATGGGAAAAACACACAATAGAAGCCCTACATGCAGAATTCTGCCGAAGCATCCTTCGCACCCAAAGAAAAACGCCAACAAATGCATGCAGAGCCGAACTAGGCAGATACCCACTGATAATAAACATCCAAAAACGAGCACTAAACTTCCTAAATCACCTCAAATCTAGCTCCCCAGACACCCTTCATTTCAAAGCCTTTCAGACCCAAGAGCTAAACCCAGAAAAGAGTCCCCTGAGTCAGCTGCTACTGAAACTAAGTACTCAGCCGGACCCTGACCAGCCCCAGACCAACACAGCCGTCCAAACACCAATCCGAGTGAACCAAATCATTAAACAATGCAAAGAAACCTACCTGGAACATTGGAACAAAATAACCGAAAGCCAAAGCAGATTAGAATGTTACCGGGCCCTAAAAAGAGATTATAAACTGGCAGACTACCTCACGACCATCAGAGACAGACCCTCACCAGGTACAGACTAAGCGACCACCAACTGGAAATTGAAAAAGGCAGATACAAGAAATCCTGGCAGCCTAGAGAGAATAGAATATGCGATCAATGTCTGGCCGGCGAGGTTGAAACAGAAATGCATTTCCTCCTAAAATGCGAAAAATTCAACACATCAAGAAACATATTATTCAACAAGCTAAGCCAAACAACCCCAGATTTCAAGGAATTGGATGACCTGTCAAAATTGAGATTAGTCCTGGGAGAAGGAGACAGACCATACCTTGGGGCCAAATATGTAACAACATGTCACAACCTGAGGACTGTTTAAAAGTAAGACTGTTTAAAATTAATATTGTTAAAAGTAATATTGTATGTACCCAACAAATGTCAAATCGATTGACACCTACAGAATGTTGGAAAACTGTACCTTTTTGCTATGTAAGCTTTGGCAATATGGTTCTCTGTAAACTTTCATGCCAATAAAGCATTTGAATTGGAATTGGAATTGGAGTGAGCTACACACCGACCGAGAGAGAGAGAGAGCTACACACCGACCGAGAGAGAGAGACAGCGCGACACACCGACCGAGAGAGAGAGAGCTACACACCGACCGAGAGAGAGAGAGAGAGCTGCACACCGACCGAGAGAGAGAGAGAGAGCAGCACACCGACCGAGAGAGAGAGAGCGACACACCGACCGAGAGAGAGAGAGAGCTACACACCGACCGAGAGAGAGAGCTGCACACCGACCGAGAGAGAGAGCTACACACCGACCGAGAGAGAGAGAGCTACACACCGACCGAGAGAGAGAGAGCTACACACCGACCGAGAGAGAGAGAGCTACACACCGACCGAGAGAGAGAGAGCTACACACCGACCGAGAGAGAGAGAGCTACACACCGACCGAGAGAGAGAGAGAGAGAGAGCTACACACCGAGAGAGAGGGAGCTACACACCGACCGAGAGAGAGAGAGAGAGCTACACACCGACCGAGAGAGAGAGAGAGAGCTACACACCGACCGAGAGAGAGAGAGAGAGCTACACACCGACCGAGAGAGAGAGAGAGAGCTACACACCGACCGAGAGAGAGAGAGAGCTACACACCGACCGAGAGAGAGAGGGAGCTACACACCGACCGAGAGAAAGAGCTACACACCGACCAAGAGAGAGAGAGAGCTACACACCGACCGAGAGAGAGAGAGCTACGCACCGACCGAGAGAGAGAGAGAGCTACACACCGACCGAGAGAGAGAGAGAGCTACACACCGACCGAGAGAGAGAGAGAGAGCTACACACCGACCGAGAGAGAGAGAGAGAGCTACACACCGACCGAGAGAGAGAGAGAGAGCTACTCACCGACCGAGAGAGAGAGCTACACACCGACCGAGAGAGAGAGAGCTACACACCGACCGAGAGAGAGAGAGCTACACACCGACCGAGAGAGAGAGAGCTACACACCGACCGAGAGAGAGAGAGCTACACACCGACCGAGAGAGAGAGAGCTACACACCGACCGAGAGAGAGAGAGCTACACACCGACCGAGAGAGAGAGAGCTACACACCGACCGAGAGAGAGAGAGCTACACACCGACCGAGAGAGAGAGAGCTACACACCGACCGAGAGAGAGAGAGCTACACACCGACCGAGAGAGAGAGCTACACACCGACCGAGAGAGAGAGCTACACACCGACCGAGAGAGAGAGCTACACACCGACCGAGAGAGAGAGAGCTGCACACCGACCGAGAGAGAGAGCTGCACACCGACCGAGAGAGAGAGCTGCACACCGACCGAGAGAGAGAGCTGCACACCGACCGAGAGAGAGAGCTGCACACCGACCGAGAGAGAGAGCTGCACACCGACCGAGAGAGAGAGAGCTACACACCGACCGAGAGAGAGAGAGAGCTACACACCGACCGAGAGAGAGAGCTACACACCGACCGAGAGAGAGAGAGAGCTACACACCGACCGAGAGAGAGAGAGCTACACACTGACCGAGAGAGAGAGAGAGCTACACACCGACCGAGAGAGAGAGAGCTACACACCGACCGAGAGAGAGAGAGAGCTACACACCGACCGAGAGAGAGAGAGAGCTACACACCGACCGAGAGAGAGAGAGAGCTACACACCGACCGAGAGAGAGAGAGAGCTACACACCGACCGAGAGAGAGAGAGAGCTACACACCGACCGAGAGAGAGAGAGAGCTACACACCGACCGAGAGAGAGAGAGAGCTACACACCGACCGAGAGAGAGAGAGCTACACACCGACCGAGAGAGAGAGAGAGCTACACACCGACCGAGAGAGAGAGAGAGCTACACACCGACCGAGAGAGAGAGAGAGCTACACACCGACCGAGAGAGAGAGAGAGCTACACACCGACCGAGAGAGAGAGAGCTACACACCGACCGAGAGAGAGAGAGAGCTACACACCGACCGAGAGAGAGAGAGAGCTACACACCGACCGAGAGAGAGAGAGAGAGCTACACACCGACCGAGAGAGAGAGAGAGAGCTACACACCGACCGAGAGAGAGAGAGAGCTACACACCGACCGAGAGAGAGAGAGAGCTACACACCGACCGAGAGAGAGAGAGAGCTACACACCGACCGAGAGAGAGAGAGAGCTACACACCGACCGAGAGAGAGAGAGAGCTACACACCGACCGAGAGAGAGAGAGAGCTACACACCGACCGAGAGAGAGAGAGAGCTACACACCGACCGAGAGAGAGAGAAAGCTACACACCGACCAAGAGAGAGAGAGAGCTACACACCGACCGAGAGAGAGAGAGAGCTACACACCGACCGAGAGAGAGAGAGAGCTACACACCGACCGAGAGAGAGAGAGAGCTACACACCGACCGAGAGAGAGAGAGAGCTACACACCGACCGAGAGAGAGAGAGAGCTACACACCGACCGAGAGAGAGAGAGCTACACACCGACCGAGAGAGAGAGAGCTATAGGACACACTATGAGCTACACCTACCTTGGTCTAACTATTACAGCATCAGGGAGCTTCAGCATAGCAGTGAATGCACTAAAAGAAAAAGCACGAAGAGCCCTATATGCAATAAAAAGAAAATTCTACAACATCCAAATCCCAATCAAAATCTGGCTCAAAATATTTGACAGCATAATCCTGCCCATTGCACTGTACGGTAGTGAAGTATGGGGCCCGCTAAATCACCAAAGCTACACTAAATGGGAAAAACACACAATAGAAGCCCTACATGCAGAATTCTGCCGAAGCATCCTTCGCACCCAAAGAAAAACGCCAACAAATGCATGCAGAGCCGAACTAGGCAGATACCCACTGATAATAAACATCCAAAAACGAACACTAAACTTCCTAAATCACCTCAAATCTAGCTCCCCAGACACCCTTCATTTCAAAGCCTTTCAGACCCAAGAGCTAAACCCAGAAAAAAGTCCCCTGAGTCAGCTGCTACTGAAACTAAGTACTCAGCCGGACCCTGACCAGCCCCAGACCAACACAGCCGTCCAAACACCAATCCGAGTGAACCAAATCATTAAAAAATGCAAAGAAACCTACCTGGAACATTGGAACAAAATAACCGAAAGCCAAAGCAGATTAGAATGTTACCGGGCCCTAAAAAGAGAATATAAACTGGCAGACTACCTCACGACCATCAGAGACACAAAACAGAGACAGACCCTCACCAGGTACAGACTAAGCGACCACCAACTGGAAATTGAAAAAGGCAGATACAAGAAATCCTGGCAGCCTAGAGAGAATAGAATATGCGATCAATGTCTGGCCGGCGAGGTTGAAACAGAGATGCATTTCCTCCTAAAATGCGAAAAATTCA
Source organism: Somniosus microcephalus (assembly GCF_052327205.1). Classification (NCBI taxonomy): domain Eukaryota; kingdom Metazoa; phylum Chordata; class Chondrichthyes; order Squaliformes; family Somniosidae; genus Somniosus; species Somniosus microcephalus. The sequence continues at coordinate 275,350,451 of NC_140989.1, read as the reverse complement.
ACACATCAAGAAACATATTATTCAACAAGCTAAGCCAAACAACCCCAGATTTCAAGGAATTGGATGACCTGTCAAAATTGAGATTAGTCCTAGGAGAAGGAGACAGACCATACCTAGGGGCCAAATATGTAACAACATGTCACAACCTGAGGACTGTTTAAAATTAAGACTGTTTAAAATTAATATTGAACGTACCAAATGAAGTACAAAGACTGTTTAAAATTAATATTGTTTAAAAGTAATATTGTATGTACCCAACAAATGTCAAATCGATTGACACCTACAGAATGTTGGAAAACTGTACCTTTTTGCTATGTAAGCTTTGGCAATATGGTTCTCTGTAAACTTTCATGCCAATAAAGCATTTGAACTGAACTGAACTGAACTGAGAGCTACACACCGACCGAGAGAGAGAGAGAGCTACACACCGACCGAGAGAGAGAGAGCTACACACCGACCGAGAGAGAGCTACACACCGACCGAGAGAGAGAGAGCTACACACCGACCGAGAGAGAGAGCTACACACCGACCGAGAAAGAGAGCTACACACCGACCGAGAGAGAGCTACACACCGACCGAGAGTGAGAGAGCTGCACACCGACCGAGAGAGAGAGCTGCACACCGACCGAGAGAGAGAGCTGCACACCGACCGAGAGAGAGAGCTGCACACCGACCGAGAGAGAGAGCTGCACACCGACCGAGAGAGAGAGCTGCACACCGACCGAGAGAGAGAGAGCTACACACCGACCGAGAGAGAGAGAGAGCTACACACCGACCGAGAGAGAGAGCTACACACCGACCGAGAGAGAGAGAGAGCTACACACCGACCGAGAGAGAGAGAGAGCTACACACCGACCGAGAGAGAGAGAGAGCTACACACCGACCGAGAGAGAGAGAGAGCTACACACCGACCGAGAGAGAGAGAGAGCTACACACCGACCGAGAGAGAGAGAGCTACACACCGGCCGAGAGAGAGAGAGAGCTACACACCGACCGAGAGAGAGAGAGAGCTACACACCGACCGAGAGAGAGAGAGAGCTACACACCGACCGAGAGAGAGAGAGAGCTACACACCGACCGAGAGAGAGAGAGAGCTACACACCGACCGAGAGAGAGAGAGAGCTACACACCGACCGAGAGAGAGAGAGAGCTACACACCGACCGAGAGAGAGAGAGAGCTACACACCGACCGAGAGAGAGAGAGAGCTACACACCGACCGAGAGAGAGAGAGAGCTACACACCGACCGAGAGAGAGAGAGAGCTACACACCGACCGAGAGAGAGAGAGAGCTACACACCGACCGAGAGAGAGAGAGAGCTACACACCGACCGAGAGAGAGAGAGAGCTACACACCGACCGAGAGAGAGAGAGCTACACACCGACCGAGAGAGAGAGAGAGCTACACACCGACCGAGAGAGAGAGAGAGCTACACACCGACCGAGAGAGAGAGAGAGAGCTACACACCGACCGAGAGAGAGAGAGAGAGCTACACACCGACCGAGAGAGAGAGAGAGCTACACACCGACCGAGAGAGAGAGAGAGCTACACACCGACCGAGAGAGAGAGAGAGCTACACACCGACCGAGAGAGAGCGAGAGCTACACACCGACCGAGAGAGAGAGAGAGCTACACACCGACCGAGAGAGAGAGAGAGCTACACACCGACCGAGAGAGAGAGAGCTACACACCGACCGAGAGAGAGAGAGCTATAGGACACACTATGAGCTACACCTACCTTGGTCTAACTATTACAGCATCAGGGAGCTTCAGCATAGCAGTGAATGCACTAAAAGAAAAAGCACGAAGAGCCCTATATGCAATAAAAAGAAAATTCTACAACATCCAAATCCCAATCAAAATCTGGCTCAAAATATTTGACAGCATAATCCTGCCCATTGCACTGTACGGTAGTGAAGTATGGGGCCCGCTAAATCACCAAAGCTACACTAAATGGGAAAAACACACAATAGAAGCCCTACATGCAGAATTCTGCCGAAGCATCCTTCGCACCCAAAGAAAAACGCCAACAAATGCATGCAGAGCCGAACTAGGCAGATACCCACTGATAATAAACATCCAAAAACGAACACTAAACTTCCTAAATCACCTCAAATCTAGCTCCCCAGACACCCTTCATTTCAAAGCCTTTCAGACCCAAGAGCTAAACCCAGAAAAAAGTCCCCTGAGTCAGCTGCTACTGAAACTAAGTACTCAGCCGGACCCTGACCAGCCCCAGACCAACACAGCCGTCCAAACACCAATCCGAGTGAACCAAATCATTAAAAAATGCAAAGAAACCTACCTGGAACATTGGAACAAAATAACCGAAAGCCAAAGCAGATTAGAATGTTACCGGGCCCTAAAAAGAGAATATAAACTGGCAGACTACCTCACGACCATCAGAGACACAAAACAGAGACAGACCCTCACCAGGTACAGACTAAGCGACCACCAACTGGAAATTGAAAAAGGCAGATACAAGAAATCCTGGCAGCCTAGAGAGAATAGAATATGCGATCAATGTCTGGCCGGCGAGGTTGAAACAGAGATGCATTTCCTCCTAAAATGCGAAAAATTCAACACATCAAGAAACATATTATTCAACAAGCTAAGCCAAACAACCCCAGATTTCAAGGAATTGGATGACCTGTCAAAATTGAGATTAGTCCTAGGAGAAGGAGACAGACCATACCTAGGGGCCAAATATGTAACAACATGTCACAACCTGAGGACTGTTTAAAATTAAGACTGTTTAAAATTAATATTGAACGTACCAAATGAAGTACAAAGACTGTTTAAAATTAATATTGTTTAAAAGTAATATTGTATGTACCCAACAAATGTCAAATCGATTGACACCTACAGAATGTTGGAAAACTGTACCTTTTTGCTATGTAAGCTTTGGCAATATGGTTCTCTGTAAACTTTCATGCCAATAAAGCATTTGGACTGAACTGAACTGAACTGAGAGCTACACACCGACCGAGAGAGAGAGAGAGCTACACACCGACCGAGAGAGAGAGAGAGCTACACACCGACCGAGAGAGAGAGAGCTACACACCGACCGAGAGAGAGAGAGAGCTACACACCGACCGAGAGAGAGAGAGAGCTACACACCGACCGAGAGAGAGAGAGAGCTACACACCGACCGAGAGAGAGAGAGTGCTACACACCGACCGAGAGAGAGAGAGAGCTACACACCGACCGAGAGAGAGAACTACACACCGACCGAGAGAGAGCTACACACCGACCGAGAGAGAGAGAGAGAGCTACACACCGACCGAGAGAGAACTACACACCGACCGAGAGAGAGAGAGAGAGCTACACACCGACCGAGAGAGAGAGCTACACACCGACCGAGAGAGAGAGAGCTACACACCGACCGAGAGAGAGAGAGCTACACACAGAGCGAGAGAGCTACACACCGACCGAGAGAGAGAGAGAGCAACACACCGACCGAGAGAGAGAGAGAGCTACACACCGACCGAGAGAGAGAGAGAGCTACACACCGACCAAGAGAGAGAGCTACACACCGACCGTCAGAGAGAGAGAGAGAGCGACACACCGACCGAGAGAGAGAGACAGCTACACACTGACCGAGAGAGAGAGCGAGCTACACACCGACCGAGAGAGAGAGAGCTACACACCGACCGAGAGAGAGAGAGCTACACACCGACCGAGAGAGAGAGAGCTACACACCGACCGAGAGAGAGAGAGCTACACACCGACCGAGAGAGAGAGAGAGCTACACACCGACCGAGAGAGAGAGAGCTACACACCGACCGAGAGAGAGAGAGAGCTACACACCGACCAAGAGAGAGAGAGAGAGCTACACACCGACCGAGCGAGAGAGAGCTACACACCGACCGAGAGAGAGAGCTACACACCGACAGAGAGAGAGAGAGAGAGCGACACACCGACAGAGAGAGAGAGAGAGCGACACACCGACCGAGAGAGAGAGCTACACACCGACCGAGAGAGAGAGAGAGAGAGCTACACACCGACAGAGAGAGAGAGAGCTACACACCGACCGAGAGAGAGCTACACACCGACCGAGAGAGAGAGAGAGAGCTACACACCGACCGAGAGAGAGAGAGAGCTACACACCGACCGAGCGAGAGAGAGAGAGAGAGCTACACACCGACCGAGAGAGAGAGCTACACACCGACCGAGAGAGAGAGCGACACACCGACCGAGAGAGAGAGCTACACACCGACCGAGAGAGAGAGAGCTACACACCGACAGAGAGAGAGAGAGCTACACACCGACCGAGAGAGAGCTACACACCGACCGAGAGAGAGAGAGAGAGAGCTACACACCGACCGAGTGTGAGAGAGAGAGAGAGCTACACACCGACGGAGAGAGAGAGAGAGAGCTACACACCGACCGAGAGAAAGAGCTACACACCGACCGAGAGAGAGAGAGAGCTACACAACGACCGAGAGAGAGAGAGACAGAGAGAGACCTACACACCGACCGAGAGAGAGAGAGCTACACACCGACAGAGAGAGCGACACACCGACCGAGAGAGAGAGAGACCTACACACCGACCGAGAGAGAGAGAGCTACAAACCGACCGAGAGAGAGAGCTACACACCGACCGAGAGAGAGAGAGCTACACACCGACCGAGCGAGAGTGAGAGCTACACACCGACCGAGCGAGAGAGAGAGCTACACACCGACCGAGCGAGAGAGAGAGCTACACACCGACCGAGAGAGAGAGAGAGCTACACACCGACCGAGAGAGAGAGAGAGCGCTACACACCGACCGAGAGAGAGAGAGAGCGCTACACACCGACCGAGAGAGAGCTACACACCGACCGAGAGAGAGAGAGCTACACACCGACCGAGAGAGAGCTACACAGCGACCGAGAGAGAGAGAGAGAGCTGCACACCGACCGAGAGAGAGAGAGAGAGCAGCACACCGACCGAGAGAGAGAGAGAGCTACACACCGACCGAGAGAGAGAGAGCTACACACCGACCGAGAGAGAGAGAGAGCTACACACCGACCGAGAGAGAGAGAGAGCTACACACCGACCGAGAGAGAGAGAGAGCTGCACACCGACCGAGAGAGAGAGAGAGCTGCACACCGACCGAGAGAGAGAGAGAGCTACACACCGACCGAGAGAGTGAGGGAGCTACACACCGACCGAGAGAGAGAGGGAGCTACACACCGACCGAGAGAGAGAGAGAGAGAGCTACACACCGACCGAGAGAGAGCGAGAGCTACACACCGACCGAGAGAGAAAGCTACACACCGACCGAGAGAGAGAGAGAGAGCTGCACACCGACCGAGAGAGAGAGAGAGAGCTACACACCGACCGAGAGAGAACTACACACTGACCGAGAGACAGGGAGAGAGCTACACACCGACCGAGAGAGAGAGAGGTACACACCGACCGAGAGAGAGAGCTACACACCGACCGAGAGAGAGAGCTACACACCGACCGAGAGAGAGAGAGACCTACACACCGACCGAGAGAGAGAGAGAGCTACAAACCGACCGAGAGAGAGAGAGCTACACACCGACAGAGAGAGAGAGAGCTACACACCGACCGAGAGAGAGAGCTACACACCGACCGAGAGAGAGAGCTACACACCGACCGAGCGAGAGAGCGAGCTACACACCGACCGAGAGAGAGAGAGCTACACACCGATGAGAGAGAGCTACACACCGACCGAGAGAGAGAGCTACACACCAACCGAGAGAGAGAGAGAGCTACACACCGACCGAGAGAGAGAGAGCTACACACCGACCGAGAGAGAGAGAGAGAGCTACACACCAACAGAGAGAGAGAGAGCTACACACTGACCGAGAGAGAGAGCTACACACCGACAGAGAGAGAGAGAGAGAGAGCTACACACCAACAGAGAGAGAGAGAGCTACACACTGACCGAGAGAGAGAGCTACACACCGACAGAGAGAGAGAGAGAGAGAGAGCTACACACCGACCGAGAGAGAGAGAGAGAGAGCTACACACCGACCGAGAGAGAGAGAGAGAGCTACACACCGACCGAGAGAGAGAGGGCTACACACTGACGGAGAGAGCTACACACCGACAGAGAGAGATAGCTACACACCAACAGAGAGAGAGAGAGCTACACACCGACCGAGAGAGAGAGAGCGACACACCGACCGAGAGAGAGAGAGAGAGCTACACACCGACAGAGAGAGAGAGAGAACTACACACCGACCGAGAGAGAGAGAGAGAGCTACACACCGACCGAGAGAGAGAGCTACACACCGACCGAGAGAGAGAGAGCTACACACCGACCGAGAGAGAGAGAGCTACACACAGAGCGAGAGAGCTACACACCGACCGAGAGAGAGAGAGAGCAACACACCGACCGAGAGAGAGAGAGAGCTACACACCGACCGAGAGAGAGAGAGAGCTACACACCGACCAAGAGAGAGAGCTACACACCGACCGTCAGAGAGAGAGAGAGAGCGACACACCGACCGAGAGAGAGAGACAGCTACACACTGACCGAGAGAGAGAGCGAGCTACACACCGACCGAGAGAGAGAGAGCTACACACCGACCGAGAGAGAGAGAGCTACACACCGACCGAGAGAGAGAGAGCTACACACCGACCGAGAGAGAGAGAGCTACACACCGACCGAGAGAGAGAGAGAGCTACACACCGACCGAGAGAGAGAGAGCTACACACCGACCGAGAGAGAGAGAGAGCTACACACCGACCAAGAGAGAGAGAGAGAGCTACACACCGACCGAGCGAGAGAGAGCTACACACTGACCGAGAGAGAGAGCTACACACCGACAGAGAGAGAGAGAGCGACACACCGACAGAGAGAGAGAGAGAGCGACACACCGACCGAGAGAGAGAGCTACACACCGACCGAGAGAGAGAGAGAGAGAGCTACACACCGACAGAGAGAGAGAGAGCTACACACCGACCGAGAGAGAGCTACACACCGACCGAGAGAGAGAGAGAGAGCTACACAGCGACCGAGAGAGAGAGAGAGCTACACACCGACCGAGCGAGAGAGAGAGAGAGCTACACACCGACCGAGAGAGAGAGCTACACACCGACCGAGAGAGAGAGCGACACACCGACCGAGAGAGAGAGCTACACACCGACCGAGAGAGAGAGAGCTACACACCGACAGAGAGAGAGAGAGCTACACACCGACCGAGAGAGAGCTACACACCGACCGAGAGAGAGAGAGAGAGAGCTACACACCGACCGAGTGTGAGAGAGAGAGAGAGCTACACACCGACGGAGAGAGAGAGAGAGAGCTACACACCGACCGAGAGAAAGAGCTACACACCGACCGAGAGAGAGAGAGAGCTACACAACGACCGAGAGAGAGAGAGACAGAGAGAGACCTACACACCGACCGAGAGAGAGAGAGCTACACACCGACAGAGAGAGCGACACACCGACCGAGAGAGAGAGAGACCTACACACCGACCGAGAGAGAGAGAGCTACAAACCGACCGAGAGAGAGAGCTACACACCGACCGAGAGAGAGAGAGCTACACACCGACCGAGCGAGAGTGAGAGCTACACACCGACCGAGCGAGAGAGAGAGCTACACACCGACCGAGCGAGAGAGAGAGCTACACACCGACCGAGAGAGAGAGAGAGCTACACACCGACGGAGAGAGAGAGAGAGCGCTACACACCGACCGAGAGGGAGAGAGAGCGCTACACACCGACCGAGAGAGAGCTACACACCGACCGAGAGAGAGAGAGCTACACACCGACCGAGAGAGAGCTACACAGCGACCGAGAGAGAGAGAGAGAGCTGCACACCGACCGAGAGAGAGAGAGAGAGCAGCACACCGACCGAGAGAGAGAGAGAGCTACACACCGACCGAGAGAGAGAGAGAGCTACACACCGACCGAGAGAGAGAGAGAGCTACACACCGACCGAGAGAGAGAGAGAGCTACACACCGACCGAGAGAGAGAGAGAGCTGCACACCGACCGAGAGAGAGAGAGAGCTGCACACCGACCGAGAGAGAGAGAGAGCTGCACACCGACCGAGAGAGAGAGAGAGAGCTACACACCGACCGAGAGAGAGAGAGAGCTACACACCGACCGAGAGAGAGAGAGCTACACACCGACCGAGAGAGAGAGAGAGCTACACACCGACCGAGAGAGAGAGGGAGCTACACACCGACCGAGAGAGAGAGGGAGCTACACACCGACCGAGAGAGAGAGAGAGAGAGCTACACACCGACCGAGAGAGAGCGAGAGCTACACACCGACCGAGAGAGAAAGCTACACACCGACCGAGAGAGAGAGAGAGAGCTGCACACCGACCGAGAGAGAGAGAGAGAGCTACACACCGACCGAGAGAGAACTACACACTGACCGAGAGACAGGGAGAGAGCTACACACCGACCGAGAGAGAGAGAGGTACACACCGACCGAGAGAGAGAGCTACACACCGACCGAGAGAGAGAGCTACACACCGACCGAGAGAGAGAGAGACCTACACACCGACCGAGAGAGAGAGAGAGCTACAAACCGACCGAGAGAGAGAGAGCTACACACCGACAGAGAGAGAGAGAGCTACACACCGACCGAGAGAGAGAGCTACACACCGACCGAGAGAGAGAGCTACACACCGACCGAGCGAGAGAGCGAGCTACACACCGACCGAGAGAGAGAGAGCTACACACCGATGAGAGAGAGCTACACACCGACCGAGAGAGAGAGCTACACACCAACCGAGAGAGAGAGAGAGCTACACACCGACCGAGAGAGAGAGAGCTACACACCGACCGAGAGAGAGAGAGAGAGCTACACACCAACAGAGAGAGAGAGAGCTACACACTGACCGAGAGAGAGAGCTACACACCGACAGAGAGAGAGAGAGAGAGAGCTACACACCAACAGAGAGAGAGAGAGCTACACACTGACCGAGAGAGAGAGCTACACACCGACAGAGAGAGAGAGAGAGCTACACACCGACCGAGAGAGAGAGAGAGAGAGCTACACACCGACCGAGAGAGAGAGAGAGCTACACACCGACCGAGAGAGAGAGAGCTACACACTGACCGAGAGAGCTACACACCGACAGAGAGAGATAGCTACACACCAACAGAGAGAGAGAGAGCTACACACCGACCGAGAGAGAGAGAGCGACACACCGACCGAGAGAGAGAGAGAGAGCTACACACCGACAGAGAGAGAGAGAGCTACACACCGACCGAGAGAGAGCTACACACCGACTGAGAGAGAGAGAGAGAGAGCTACACACCGACCGAGTGTGAGAGAGAGAGAGAGCTACACACCGACGGAGAGAGAGAGAGAGAGCTACACACCGACCGAGAGAAAGAGCTACACACCGACCGAGAGAGAGAGAGAGCTACACAACGACCGAGAGAGAGAGAGACAGAGAGAGACCTACACACCGACCGAGAGAGAGAGAGCTACACACCGACAGAGAGAGCGACACACCGACCGAGAGAGAGAGAGACCTACACACCGACCGAGAGAGAGAGAGCTACAAACCGACCGAGAGAGAGAGCTACACACCGACCAAGAGAGAGAGAGCTACACACCGACCGAGCGAGAGAGAGAGCTACACACCGACCGAGCGAGAGAGAGAGCTACACACCGACCGAGCGAGAGAGAGAGCTACACACCGACCGAGAGAGAGAGAGAGCTACACACCGACCGAGAGAGAGAGAGAGCGCTACACACCGACCGAGAGAGAGCTACACACCGACCGAGAGAGAGAGAGCTACACACCGACCGAGAGAGAGCTACACAGCGACCGAGAGAGAGAGAGAGAGCTGCACACCGACCGAGAGAGAGAGAGAGAGCAGCACACCGACCGAGAGAGAGAGAGAGCTACACACCGACCGAGAGAGAGAGAGAGCTACACACCGACCGAGAGAGAGAGAGAGCTACACACCGACCGAGAGAGAGAGAGAGCTACACACCGACCGAGAGAGAGAGAGAGCTGCACACCGACCGAGAGAGAGAGAGAGCTGCACACCGACCGAGCGAGAGAGAGAGCTACACACCGACCGAGCGAGAGAGAGAGCTACACACCGACCGAGCGAGAGAGAGAGCTACACACCGACCGAGAGAGAGAGAGAGCTACACACCGACCGAGAGAGAGAGAGAGCGCTACACACCGACCGAGAGAGAGAGAGAGCGCTACACACCGACCGAGAGAGAGCTACACACCGACCGAGAGAGAGAGAGCTACACACCGACCGAGAGAGAGCTACACAGCGACCGAGAGAGAGAGAGAGAGCTGCACACCGACCGAGAGAGAGAGAGAGAGCAGCACACCGACCGAGAGAGAGAGAGAGCTACACACCGACCGAGAGAGAGAGAGAGCTACACACCGACCGAGAGAGAGAGAGAGCTACACACCGACCGAGAGAGAGAGAGAGCTACACACCGACCGAGAGAGAGAGAGAGCTGCACACCGACCGAGAGAGAGAGAGAGCTGCACACCGACCGAGAGAGAGAGAGAGCTGCACACCGACCGAGAGAGAGAGAGAGAGCTACACACCGACCGAGAGAGAGAGAGAGCTACACACCGACCGAGAGAGAGAGAGCTACACACCGACCGAGAGAGAGAGAGAGCTACACACCGACCGAGAGAGAGAGGGAGCTACACACCGACCGAGAGAGAGAGGGAGCTACACACCGACCGAGAGAGAGAGAGAGAGAGCTACACACCGACCGAGAGAGAGCGAGAGCTACACACCGACCGAGAGAGAAAGCTACACACCGACCGAGAGAGAGAGAGAGAGCTGCACACCGACCGAGAGAGAGAGAGATAGCTACACACCGACCGAGAGAGGACTACACACTGACCGAGAGACAGGGAGAGAGCTACACACCGACCGAGAGAGAGAGAGGTACACACCGACCGAGAGAGAGAGCTACACACCGACCGAGAGAGAGAGCTACACACCGACCGAGAGAGAGAGCTACACACCGACCGAGAGAGAGAGAGACCTACACACCGACCGAGAGAGAGAGAGAGCTACAAACCGACCGAGAGAGAGAGAGCTACACACCGACAGAGAGAGAGAGAGCTACACACCGACCGAGAGAGAGAGCTACACACCGACCGAGAGAGAGAGCTACACACCGACCGAGCGAGAGAGCGAGCTACACACCGACCGAGAGAGAGAGAGCTACACACCGATGAGAGAGAGCTACACACCGACCGAGAGAGAGAGCTACACACCGACCGAGAGAGAGAGCTACACACCAACCGAGAGAGAGAGAGAGCTACACACCGACCGAGAGAGCGAGAGCTACACACCGACCGAGAGAGAGAGAGAGAGCTACACACCAACAGAGAGAGAGAGAGCTACACACTGACCGAGAGAGAGAGCTACACACCGACAGAGAGAGAGAGAGAGAGAGCTACACACCAACAGAGAGAGAGAGAGCTACACACTGACCGAGAGAGAGAGCTACACACCGACAGAGAGAGAGAGAGAGAGAGAGCTACCCACCGACCGAGAGAGAGAGAGAGAGAGCTACACACCGACCGAGAGAGAGAGAGAGAGCTACACACCGACCGAGAGAGAGAGAGCTACACACTGACCGAGAGAGAGAGCTACACACCGACAGAGAGAGAGAGAGAGAGCTACACACCAACAGAGAGAGAGAGAGCTACACACTGACCGAGAGAGAGAGCTACACACCGACAGAGAGAGAGAGAGCTACACACCGACCGAGAGAGAGAGAGAGAGCTACACACCGACCGAGAGAGAGAGAGCTACACACCGACCGAGAGACAGAGAGCTACACACCGACCGAGAGAGAGAGAGAGAGAGCTACACACCGACCGAGAGAGAGAGCTACACACCGACCGAGAGAGAGAGAGAGCTACACACCAACCGAGAGAGAGAGAGAGAGAGCTACACACCGACCAAGAGAGAGAGCTACACACCGAGAGAGAGAGAGAGTGACAGAGAGACAGAGAGAGGGAGAGAGAGTGCTCCCACTGAGACAGAGAGACAGAGAGAAAAAAGCTGGCGAGAGAGAGAAAGCTGGAGAGAGAGAGAGAAACAGAGGCCTGAACCGCGAGACCGGAGACCGGGAGGAGCAGCCCGAACCAGGACAGTAAGTAAGAGGCCTGGGGAGGGTGAACCCGAGAACGCGAGGCCCAGAGACCGCGGGATCGGAGACCGGGAGGAGCGGCCCGAACCGGGAAAACGAGTAAGAGGCCTGGGGAGGGTGAACCCGAGACCGCGAGGTCGGAGAACGGGAGGAGCGGCCCGAACCGGGAAAACGAGTAAGAGGCCTGGGGAGGGTGAACCCGAGACCACGAGGTCGGAGAACGGGAGGAGCGGCCCGAACCGGGAAAACGAGTAAGAGGCCTGGGGAGGGTGAACCCAAGACCGCGAGGCCCAGAGACCGCGGGAACGGAGACCGGGAGACCAGGGCAGAAAACAGCCTGGTGAGTCAAAAAACCCGGGGGCCTGAGACCGACACGACGACGCGAGGAGATCCGGCCAGAGCGCGGAGAGCGAATGAGTCCGGGGCACGGAGAGTGGACGAGTTTGGAGCACGGAGAGAGAGAGCGAGTCCGAGACCCGGAGAGCGAGCGAGAGAGTCGGAAAAGGAAAAAAACCGGAGAAATAAGTTTTACCTAATTCTACCTAAGTTTCATTTTAGTTAAAGTTAGTTCGGAAAAAGTTTAATTTTATTTAAATTTAGTTCGAAAAAAACCTGAAAAAAGAACAACAAACCCGCGAGGAAAAGGAATAGAAACCCGAGAGAAACGATAAACTACCCGAACCAAGAGCCTGTAAGAGAAAGATAAACCTTTAAGAGCAGCTATATCAAAGATGAACCCCTGAAAAACTCCCAATTTTGGACCTAAAAGTGGGCTAAGGTGGAAGACGACACAAAAAAGAGAAAAAAAAAGTTATCTATCTGAGACAAAAAACAAACGACTACAATGAGCAGGGAAATGATATATCCTGAGCAATGCACAAAAAATAAAGCAAAGGAAAAATACAAGTACACAACACTAAAAAATAACCCAGAGATCCTCTACGTTGACTATACCACACACAAAGGGACTAAGCTGAAGAACAACCTCATATTCTACACCGAATACGTCACCTCCTGGAAGGAGACTTTACAAAAACACTACGCATACGTCTCCAGTGAAGGTATTGGCAGTGGAGGCAGACTGAAAATATGTAAAGATGGAAGCCTAGATAAAGATGACCCCCTGCTAACCATAAGCTACTACAACAAAAATAGAAAGATCATGATACAGGGGAATGTGGAAAATCTGGACTCCTTCGAAAAGGAATTCCCCCAGTTGAAAACTAAGGCAGACACAAGGAGGACCAATGGACAGGGAGCAAAAGAGAGTCGAACAGAGGATGATGAGAGCCAAGTGGAGGAAGAAGAAGAGAGACCAGCAGAGGAAAACACCTCCCTGTCCATCTCCACCCCCCCCCCCACACCTCTCAACGAAAACAAAATAATGAAAGAGAATCTGGCCAAACTAGAACTTGATTTCAACGAATGCAGAGAAACACTGGCCAAGAATTTGAAGGAGGAATTCAAACAGCTAAAAACGGAACACGATTCCACCATCCACAAGCTGAGAAAGACCATAGAGGAGCAAAGAAATGAGATCAAAGAACTCCGTACTCAACTAAACAAAACGAAGGAGACCGTAGAAAGGCTCAGCAGGCAACACAAACCTCTTAAGGTCCAAAAACCTGAGGACACAAAAACAACACACACAAGGACACAGAACCCGCCGGATGCCACCCCATACGAAGACACACCGAAAGCCACAAACCCCGCTCTTACCACACAACCTAGCCCAGAAACCCAGCCAACAACCAGCCCTCAGTCGAGTCATGCCCAGACTACTGCTACCCAGTCCTCACACACAGGAACACAAAAACCGTCAGATACCCCCCCAAACGAGGACACACCGAAAGCCCCAAACCCCGCTCCTGCCACACAACATTTCCCAGAAACCCAGCCAACAACCAGCCACCAGGCGAGTCCTACCCAGACTACTGTTACCCAGTCTGAAAAACCAGCCCCTCAGGCGGTCCTGCTGACCGACTCCAACGGAAAGTTTCTGGACCCCCAGAGGCTGTTCCCAGACCATCAAGTCCTGAAAAAATGGTGCAGCAACACAGACCAAGCAATGAAGATCCTGAACAAAGAATCCCTTGGAAGCCCCAAATGGATTGTGATCCACACAGGCACGAACGACCTACGCACCCTACAGGAAGGCACTGCTAGGGCGGTGAGCAGGATGGCGGAAAAGGCCAGCAGGGAATTCCCCGAGGCGCGGATCGTGATCTCCACACTACTGCCCAGAAAGGACACCCCAGCCTATATAATCCACAACACCAACAGGGAGATCGACACGAGATGTTCTGTCTTCCCCAACGTCTCCCTGGCCCATCATCCAAACATCAACACAAGGGACCTCTATGACGAAATACATCTACTCAAACAGCGGATGTGGGTCTTCGCAAGAAACCTCATAAACACTGCCAAAAGACGCAGCCCTCCCACCCCCTTTACCATTGGGAGCCCAAACCCAAACAGGACCACCAATGTCCCCCACCCCCCGATACAAAACCAACAACAGAACCGTGCTTTTATACCTGACCCAAGACCCCCCTCTAGACCACAGACTGTAGACCAAGAACTGAGAAAGATCATGACGATGATGAACAGCCTGATAGAAAGCCGGAGAGGAATGCACTAAATTATTAATATTGTTATTTATCATTATCATTATTGTTATCTTATCAGTATTATTACTATTATTAGATAGATATATGTGCATGCCTCATGAAATTTATACTAAATCATCATTTAGCACTATAGAAAATAGTGTTTCCACACTCATCCCACAAAATAGGTCCATTTTATTTCGTTTTTTTGAACTATATAAATGCGTTCTTTCCACATAAGCTGCTGGAATATCCAGGGCCTCCGCTCCACAACTTTTGGGATGAAGAGTACAGACCCTGAATTCCTAAAAGCTATAAAAGACATTGATATAATTGTGTTAACAGAAACATGGTGCCAAAAGGACATGCCGACCCACTGTCCTCCAATGTACCATGAAATCATTGTGCCCTCAGTAAAGAACACTAAAACACGCAAGGGCAGAACCTCCGGGGGAACATTGGTGTGGTATAAGGGAGAACTGGACAAACACATCTCACCGGTAAAACAGGGAAAATCACACGTATGGCTAAAACTAGATAAAAATATAGGAACAGCAAAAAAAGATGTTTACTTATGTGCGATCTACATACCTCCAATAGAATCTCCATATTTCGAAGAGGAGTTATTTGATACTCTCCACATGGAAATCAGCCATTTCCAGGCCCAAGGAAAGGTGATAATATGTGGGGACCTAAATGCAAGGACCGGTTGTGAACCTGACTTCATAGACCCACATGGAAACAACCATGTGTTTGGCCAGACCCCTTTAGATGTCACACCAGCCATCGCAAATCGGAACAACCTTGATCGTGAAATAAATAAAAGTGGTAGGGAGGTAGTGCAACTCTGCCGAGCCCTAGGCCTGTACATAGTTAACGGTAGGTTCAGAGGGGACTCCTTAGGGAGACTCACATACTCCTCAACTCTTGGGTCTAGTGTGGTGGACTATACAATCACTGACCTGGACCCCTGCGATATCAACTCATTCACTGTCAGGCAGCAATCCCCCCTCTCAGACCATAACCAAATAAATATGTACCTTAAACTTTCTGCCCAAACTACAGACACAAAAAAGGAACCCAGTAAGCTCCATAAAATAAACCAGACATACAGATGGGCCCCAGACAGTGGAGAAAAATTCATCACAGCACTAAAGTCACCTGATCTCACAAGTAAAATATCAAAATTTAAAGAAAACCCATACGAGATCACCAGAGATGGTGTAAACATGGCCATAGAGGATATAAATATGATCTTCCATGAGGCAGCTGTAAAAGCCGACTTTGTGAAACAAGAGGAAGCGTCACAAAAGACAAAATAAAAATAAGAAATGGTTTGACCACGAATGCAAAAATGCCAGAAAAGACCTGAGAAAAATATCAAACCAAAAGCATCGCCAACCAAACAATCCGGACCTACGTACTAGATACAATGAAACCCTCAAAAGATATAAACACACCATTAGGAACAAAACACAAAACTATACCCACAAAATACTCGAAGAAATTGAAAACTCCACCAATCCAAAACAATTCTGGGAAATGTGGAATAACCTGAGTACAACACAATTGCAAGCATTACCAATCCAAGATGGCAACATCTGGAGAACACATTTTGAAAACCTCTACAAAGACATCCCAATAAACGAAACAAACCCAAGTCAACATCAGGTCACAGAAAAACTCCACACATTAGAAGCAACAATTAAAGACAACCAAAACCCTCTAGACTCCCCAATCACATGGAAAGAACTGGCCACAAAAACAAAATCTCTCCACCTAAAGAAAGCCTGTGGCCCAGACAACATCAAAAATGAAATGCTCAAGTTCAGCAATATGGAGATGCAGGGTGCGGTACTCAAATTATTCAACATCATATTCCGTTCAGGCTGTTTTCCCGATATCTGGTGCCAAGGACTAATCTCCCCCATATATAAAAGTGGAAACAAATCAGACCCAAATAACTACCGCGGCATCTGTGTCAACATAATATCCTCAGAAAAAACCAAATAGGCTTTCTTCCAAAACACCGCACCGCCGACCATATCTATACCCTTCACACCCTCATTGAAAAACATATACACCAAACAAAAAATGGGAAAATATTCGCCTGTTTCATCGACTTCAAGAAAGCCTTTGACTCTATATGGCACGAAGGGCTCTATTATAAACTTCTTCAGTGTGGAATAGGGGGCAAAGTCTATGACCTTATTAAATCAATGTATCTGAAAAACAAATGCGGGGTCAAAATTGGAGACAAACGCACCGATTTCTTCACCCAGAGAAGAGGCGTCCGGCAGGGCTGCAATTTGAGCCCGACCCTGTTCAACATATACATAAATGAATTAGCAGACATGCTGGAGCAAAGCGAGTCACCAGGTCTCTGTCTCCTGGATGGAGAAGTGAAATCCCTGTTCTATGCGGACGACCTGGTTCTGCTGTCTCCCACAGAGCAGGGATTACAGCAACAACTAGACCTACTCGACAAATACTGCCAAAATTGGGCTCTAACAGTAAATCTAAAGAAAACCAACATCATGATTTTTCAAAAAAGGCCCAGATGTCAGGAAAACAAATACCAGTTTACCCTCAGTGATACCACTATAGGACACACTATGAGCTACACCTACCTTGGTCTAACTATTACAGCATCAGGGAGCTTCAGCATAGCAGTGAATGCACTAAAAGAAAAAGCCCGAAGAGCCCTATATGCAATAAAAAGAAAATTCTACAACATCCAAATCCCAATCAAAATCTGGCTCAAAATATTTGACAGCATAATCCTGCCCATTGCACTGTACGGTAGTGAAGTATGGGGCCCGCTAAATCACCAAAGCTACACTAAATGGGAAAAACACACAATAGAAGCCCTACATGCAGAATTCTGCCGAAGCATCCTTCGCATCCAAAGAAAAACGCCAACAAATGCATGCAGAGCCGAACTAGGCAGATACCCACTGATAATAAACATCCAAAAACGAGCACTAAACTTCCTAAATCACCTCAAATCCAGCTCCCCAGACACTCTTCATTTCAAAGCCTTTCAGACCCAAGAGCTAAACCCAGAAAAGAGTCCCCTGAGTCAGCTGCTACTGAAACTAAGTACTCAGCCGGACCCTGACCAGCCCCAGACCAACACAGCCATCCAAACACCAATCCGAGTGAACCAAATCATTAAACAATGCAAAGAAACCTACCTGGAACATTGGAACAAAATAACCGAAAGCCAAAGCAGATTAGAATGTTACCGGGCCCTAAAAAGAGAATATAAACTGGCAGACTACCTCACGACCATCAGAGACACAAAACAGAGACAGACCCTCACCAGGTACAGACTAAGCGACCACCAACTGGAAATTAAAAAAGGCAGATACAAGAAATCCTGGCAGCCTAGAGAGAATAGAATATGCGATCAATGTCTGGCCGGCGAGGTTGAAACAGAAATGCATTTCCTCCTAAAATGCGAAAAATTCAACACATCAAGAAACATATTATTCAACAAGCTAAGCCAAACAACCCCAGATTTCAAGGAATTGGATGACCTGTCAAAATTGAGATTAGTCCTGGGAGAAGGAGACAGACCATACCTTGGGGCCAAATATGTAACAACATGTCACAACCTGAGGACTGTTTAAAATTAAGACTGTTTAAAATTAATATTGAACGTACCAAATGAAGTACAAAGACTGTTTAAAATTAATATTGTTTAAAAGTAATATTGTATGTACCCAACAAATGTCAAATCGATTGACACCTACACAATGTTGGAAAACTGTACCTTTTTGCTATGTAAGCTTTGGCAATATGGTTCTCTGTAAACTTTCATGCCAATAAAGCATTTGAATTGGAATTGGAATTGGAGAGCTACACACCGAGAGAGAGAGAGAGCTACACACCGACCGAGAGAGAGAGAGCTACACACCGACCGAGAGAGATAGCTACACACCGACCGAGAGAGAGCTACACACCGACCGAGAGAGAGAGCTACACACCGACCGAGAGAGAGAGAGAGCTACACACCGACTGAGAGAGAGAGAGAGCTACACACCGACCGAGAGGGAGAGAGCTACACACCGACCGAGAGAGAGAGAGAGAGCTACACACCGACCGAGAGAGAGCTACACACCAACCGAGAGAGAGAGCGCTACACACCGACCGAGAGAGAGAGAGCTACACACCGACCGACCGAGAGAGAGAGAAAGCTACACACCGATCGAGAGAGAGAGAGCTACACACCGACCGAGAGAGAGAGAGCTACACACCGACCGAGAGAGAGAGCTACACACCGAGCGAGAGAGCTACACACCGACCGAGAGAGAGAGCTACACACCGACCGAGAGAGAGAGAGAGCTACACACCGACCGAGAGAGAGAGAGAGCTACACACCGACCGAGAGAGAGAGAGAGCTACACACCGACCGAGAGAGAGACAGCTACACACCGACCGAGAGAGAGAGCTACACACCGACCGAGAGAGAGCTACACACCGACCGAGAGAGAGAGAGAGCTACACGCCGACCGAGAGAGAGAGAGAGCTACACACCGACCGAGAGAGAGACAGCTACACACCGACCGAGAGAGAGAGCTACACACCGACCGAGAGAGAGCTACACACCGACCGAGAGAGAGAGAGAGCTGCACACCGACCGAGAGAGAGAGAGAGCTACACACCGACCGAGAGAGAGAGAGAGAGCTACACACCGACCGAGAGAGAGAGAGAGCTACACACCGACCGAGAGAGAGAGAGAGCTACACACCGACCGAGAGAGAGAGAGAGCTACACACGACCGAGAGAGAGAGCTACACACCGACCGAGAGAGAGAGAGAGCTACACACCGACCGAGAGAGAGAGCTACACACCGACCAAGAGAGAGAGAGAGAGAGCTACACACCGACCGTGAGAGAGAGAGAGAGAGATACACAACGACCGAGAGAGAGAAAGAGCGACACACCGACCGAGAGAGAGAGCTACACACCGACCGAGAGAGAGAGAGAGCGACACACCGACCGAGAGAGAGAGCTACACACCGACCGAGAGAGAGCGAGCTACACACCGACCGAGAGAGAGCTACACACCGACCGAGAGAGAGAGAGCTACACACCGACCGAGAGAGAGAGAGCTACACACCGACCGAGAGAGAGAGAGAGAGCTACACACCGACCGAGAGAGAGAGCTACACACCGACCGAGAGAGAGAGCTACACACCGACCGAGAGAGAGAGCTACACACCAACCAAGAGAGAGAGCTACACACCGACCAAGAGAGAGAGAACTATTACAGCATCAGGGAGCTTCAGCATAGCAGTGAATGCACTAAAAGAAAAAGCCCGAAGAGCCCTATATGCAATAAAAAGAAAATTCTACAACATCCAAATCCCAATCAAAATCTGGCTCAAAATATTTGACAGCATAATCCTGCCCATTGCACTGTACGGTAGTGAAGTATGGGGCCCGCTAAATCACCAAAGCTACACTAAATGGGAAAAACATACAATAGAAGCCCTACATGCAGAATTCTGCCGAAGCATCCTTCGCACCCAAAGGAAAACGCCAACAAATGCATGCAGAGCCGAACTAGGCAGATACCCACTGATAATAAACATCCAAAAACGAGCACTAAACTTCCTAAATCACCTCAAATCTAGCTCCCCAGACACCCTTCATTTCAAAGCCTTTCAGACCCAAGAGCTAAACCCAGAAAAGAGTCCCCTGAGTCAGCTGCTACGGAAACTAAGTACTCAGCCGGACCCTGACCAGCCCCAGACCAACACAGCCGCCCAAACACCAATCCGAGTGAACCAAATCATTAAAAAATGCAAAGAAACCTACCTGGAACATTGGAACAAAATAACCGAAAGCCAAAGCAGATTAGAATGTTACCGGGCCCTAAAAAGAGAATATAAACTGGCAGACTACCTCACGACCATCAGAGACACAAAACAGAGACAGACCCTCACCAGGTACAGACTAAGCGACCACCAACTGGAAATTGAAAAAGGCAGATACAAGAAATCCTGGCAGCCTAGAGAGAATAGAATATGCGATCAATGTCTGGCTGGCGAGGTTGAAACAGAAATGCATTTCCTCCTAAAATGCGAAAAATTCAACACATCAAGAAACATATTATTCAACAAGCTAAGCCAAACAACCCCAGATTTCAAGGAATTGGATGATCTGTCAAAATTGAGATTAGTCCTAGGAGAAGGAGACAGACCATACCTTGGGGCCAAATATGTAACAACATGTCACAACCTGAGGACTGTTTAAAATTAAGACTGTTTAAAATTAATATTGAACGTACCAAATGAAGTACAAAGACTGTTTAAAATTAATATTGTTTAAAAGTAATATTGTATGTACCCAACAAATGTCAAATCGATTGACACCTACAGAATGTTGGAAAACTGTACCTTTTTGCTATGTAAGCTTTGGCAATATGGTTCTCTGTAAACTTTCATGCCAATAAAGCATTTTAATTGGAATTGGAATTGGAGAGAGCTACACACCGACCAAGAGAGAGAGAGAGAGCTACACACCGACCAAGAGAGAGAGAGAGAGCTACACACCGACCAAGAGAGAGAGAGAGAGCTACACACCGACCAAGAGAGAGAGAGAGAGCTACACACCGACCGAGAGAGAGAGAGAGAGAGCTACACACCGGCCGAGAGAGAGAGCTACACACCAACCGAGAGAGAGAGAGAGCTACACACCGACCGAGAGAGAGAGAGAGCTACACACCGACCGAGAGAGAGAGCTACACACCGACCGAGAGAGAGAGAGAGCTACACACCGACCGAGAGAGAGAGAGAGAGAGCTACACACCGACCGAGAGAGAGAGAGAGCTACACACCGACCGAGAGAGAGAGAGAGAGAGCTACACACCGACCGAGAGAGAGAGAGAGCGACACACCGACCGAGAGAGAGAGAGCTACACACCGACCGAGAGAGGGTGGGGCCTGGAGAGAGCAGACACGCTGAAGATGGGCTGCTGAATTTTTTGGGGGTTTTTCTCATTTAAGTGTAGAAAAAGCTACACTTCAAGTTCTAAAAGTTAAAGTTAACTTTAGTGAAAGATAGCTCAGTTTAGTTTAGTTTAGCTTAAGTACCAAAGCACCTAAGAAAAAGACCGCCAAAAAGAGCGCCAAAAAGAAAAAAACCCGGAAAAAAAGAAAAAAAAGGAAAAAAGAAAAGACAGCGAGATAGAGTAAAATAAACCCGGGGAAAAACCGGAATAGCGAGGCACCAAAGCAGAGCCCGAGCAGCAGCCGCAGCACGGAGCCTGAAGCCCGGGAAAGGCCCGAGGAGCCGGGCCGAGACCGAGGCCCAGAGACCGCGGGGTCGGAGAGGGGGAGCAGCCCGGAGACACCGGGAAACAGCGGCTCCCAGACCCAGACCGGGAGGAGCGGCCCAAGCCAGGACAGTGAGTACGAGGCCTGGGGAGGGTGAACCCGGGAACCGAGGCCCAGAGACCGCGGGGTCGGAGAGGGGGAGCAGCCCAGAGGCACCGGGAAACAGCGGCTCCCAGACCCAGACCA
This sequence comes from Somniosus microcephalus, assembly GCF_052327205.1. Classification (NCBI taxonomy): domain Eukaryota; kingdom Metazoa; phylum Chordata; class Chondrichthyes; order Squaliformes; family Somniosidae; genus Somniosus; species Somniosus microcephalus. The sequence goes on along the minus strand of NC_140989.1, from coordinate 275,328,226 downwards.
GGAGGAGCGGCCCGAGCCAGGACAGTGAGTACGAGGCCTGGGGAGGGTGAACCCGGGAACCGAGGCCCAGAGACCGCGGGGTCGGAGAGGGGGAGCAGCCCGGAGGCACCGGGAAACAGCGGCTCCCAGACCCAGACTGGGAGGAGCGGCCCGAACCAGGACAGTGAGTACGAGGCCTGGGGAGGGTGAACCCGGGAACCGAGGCCCAGAGACCGCGGGGTCAGAGAGGGGGAGCAGCCCAGAGGCACCGGGAAACAGCGGCTCCCAGACCCAGACTGGGAGGAGCGGCCCGAGCCAGGACAGTGAGAGAGAGAGCGAGGCAGAGACACAGATACAGAAAGAGAGAGAGAAACAGAAACTCGGGGGGAAACCGGGAGAGAGCGAGGCGAGAGTGAGGCCCAGAGACAGAGCCCGGAGACCGCGGGCCCTGGAGAGAGAAACAGGCCGCAGGCCGAGAGAAACCAGCTATATCTAAGATGAACCCCTGAAAAACTCTCAAATTTTGGACCTAAAAGTGGGATAAAGTGGAACGCGACACAAAAAAAAAAAGTTATCTAGCTACGACAAAGACAAACGACTGCAATGACACAGAGCAGGGAAGTGATATATCCTGAGCATTGCAAAAGTGAAAGGGCAAAGGATAAACACAAGGAAAAAACACTACAGGATAACCCAGAGATCCTCTACGTTGACTATGTCAAACAGAAAGACACTAGGAAGAAGAACAACCTCATATTCTACACTCAATCCGTTCCCTCATGGAAGGATACTTTATGCAAAAACTATGCACACGTCTTCAGTGAAGGTATTGGCAAGGGAGGCAGACTGAAAATATGTAAAGATAGAAATCTAGATAAAGATGACCCCCTGCTAACTATAAGCTACTATAACAAAGGAAAGATCATGATACAGGGGAATGTAGAAAATTTGGACTCCTTTGAAAAGGAATTCCCCCAGTTGAAAGCTAAGGCAGGCGCAAAGAGGACGAATGGAAATGAGGCAGATGAGAGCCCAACAGAGGATGAAGAGAGCCAAGCAGACGAAGAAGAAGAGAGTCCAGCAGAGACACACACCCCCCTGGCCATCTCTACCCCTCCCACACCTCTCAGAACAAACCAACTGCTGAAGGAGAGTCTGTCCAGGCTAGAACTCGATTTCAATGAATACAGGGAAACACAGGCCAAGAAATTGAAGGAGGAGCTCAAACAGCTGAAAACGGAAAACGAGTCCACCATCCACGAGTTGAGAGAGATCGTGGATGGGCAAAGAAATGAGATCAAAGAACTCCGTACTCAGCTAAACAAAATGAGGGAGGCCGTAGAAAGGCAGAAAAATGAACTCAGCAGGCAACACAAACCCCTTAAGCTCCAACAACCTGCTGACACAAAAACAACACAAACAGGGACACAGAACCCGTTGGATGTCCCCCCACACGAGGAGACCACACCCTCTTTGCCTTGCGACCAGAACAGGAACACACCGCAGGCCCCAAACCCCCCTTCTGCCACACAGCCTACCCCAGCAACTCAGTCAAAAACCAGCCATCAGTTGAGTCCTGCCCAGACTACTGCTACCCAGTCTGAAAAGCCAGCCCCTCAGGCGGTCCTGCTGACCGACTCCAACGGGAAGTTTTTGGACCCCCAGAGGATGTTCCCAGGTCATCAAGCCCTGAAAAAACGGTGCAGCACCACAGGCCAGGCAATGAAGATCCTGAACAAAGAAACCCTTGGAAGCCCAAAATGGCTTGTGATCCACACAGGCACAAACGACCTGCACACCCTACATCAAGACACTGCTAGAGCAGTGAGCAGGATGGCGGAGAAGGCCAGCAAGGAATTCCCCGATGCGCGGATTGTGATCTCCACTCTACTGCCCAGAGAGGACACCCTAGCCCATGTAATCCACAACACCAACAGGGAGATCGACAGAAGATGTGCTGACCTCCCCAACGTCTACCTGGCCCACCACCCAAACATCAACACACGGGACCTCTATGACGGATTACATCTACTCAAACAGCGGGTATGGATCTTCGCAAAAAACCTCATAAACACTGCCAAAGGACGCACCCCTCCCACCCCCTCTGCCAATGGGAGCCCTAACCCAAACAGGACCAACACTGTCCCCTACCCCCCTATACAAAACCAGCAACAGAACCGTGCTATTGTACCTGGCCCCAGACCCCCCTTTAGACCACAGGCGACTGTAAACCAAGAACTGGGAAGGATCATGACGATGATAAGCACCCTGATGGAAAACAGGATAAGAATGTACTAAATTATTATTATTGTTATTTTATTACTATTATTAAGTATCAGTATGTGCATGCCATATGGAATCTATACTAAATCGTCATTTAGCATTGTACATCTATAGAAACTAGTGTTTTCACACCCGTCCCACAAAATAGGTCCATTTTGCTTTGTTTTTTTGAACTATATAGATGCGTTCTTTCCACATAAGCTGCTGGAATATCCAGGGTCTCCGCTCCTCAACTTTTGGGCTGAAGAGTACAGACCCTGAATTCCTAAAATCTATAAAAGACATTGATATAATTGTGTTAACAGAAACATGGTGTCAAAAGGACGTGCCCACCCACTGTCCTCCAATGTATCATGAAATCATTGTGCCCTCAGTAAAGAACACTAAGATACGCAAGGGCAGAACCTCCGGGGGAATCTTGGTGTGGTATAAAGGAGAACTGGACAAACACATCTCACCGGTAAAACAGGGGAAATCACATGTATGGCTAAAATTAGATAAAAACATAGGAATAGCAAAAAAAGATGTCTACTTATGTGCGATCTACATACCCCCAATAGAATCACCATATTTTGAAGAGGAGTTATTTGAAACTCTCCACATGGAAATCAGCCATTTCCAGGCCCAAGGAAAGGTGCTATTATGTGGGGACCTAAACGCAAGGACCGGATGTGAACCTGACTTCATAGACCCACAGGGCAACAACCATGTGTTTGGCCAGACCCCTTTATATGTCACACCAGCCATCACAAATCGGAACAACCTTGACTGTGAAATAAATAAAAGCGGCAGGGAGGTAGTGCAACTCTGCCGAGCCTTAGGCCTGTACATAGTTAACGGTAGGTTCAGAGGGGACTCCTTAGGGAGACTCACCTATTCCTCAACTCTTGGGTCTAGTGTGGTGGATTATACAATCACTGACATGGACCCCTGCGATATCAACACATTCACTGTCAGGCAGCAATCCCCCCTCTCAGACCATAACCAAATAAATGTGTACCTTAAACTTTCTGCCCAAACTACAGACACAATAAAGGAACCCAGTAATCTCCATAAACTAAACCAGACATACAGATGGGCCCCAGACAGTGGAGATAAATTCATCACAGCACTAAATTCACCTGATCTCACAAGTAAAATATCAAAATTTAAAGAAAATCTATATGAGATCACCAGAGATGGGGTAAACATGGCCATAGACGATATAAATAGGATCTTCCATGAGGCAGCTGTAAAAGCCGACCTTGTGAAACAGAAGAGGAAACGTTACAAAAGACAAAAAAATGAGAAATGGTTTGATCACGAATGCAAAAATGCCAGAAAAGACCTGAGAAAAATATCAAACCAAAAGCATCGCCAACCAAACAACCCAGACTTGCGTAGTAGATACAATGAGACCCTCAAAAGATATAAACACACCATTAGGAACAAAACACAAAACTATACCCACAAAAGACTTGAAGAAATTGAAAACTCCATTAATCAAAATCAATTCTGGGATATGTGGAATAACCTGAGTACAACTCAATTACAAGCATTACCAATCCAAGATGGTGACATCTGGAGAACACATTTTGAAAACCTCTACAAAGACATCCCAGTAAACGAATCAAACTCAAGTCAACATCATGTCACAGAAAAACTCCACACATTAGAAGTAACAATTAAAGACAACCAAAACCCTCTGGACTCCCCAATCACTTGGAAAGAACTGGCCACAAAAACAAAATCTCTCCACCTAAAGAAAGCCTGTGGTCCAGACAACATCAAAAATGAAATGCTCAAGTTCAGCACTATGGAGATGCAGGGTGCGGTACTCAAGTTATTCAACATCATATTACGTTCGGGCTGTTTTCCAGATATCTGGTGCCAAGGACTCATCTCTCCCATATATAAAAGTGGAAACAAATCAGACCCAAACAACTACCGTGGCATCTGTGTCAACAGTTGTCTAGGGAAGTTATTCTGCAGTATTCTAAATAGCAGATTACTGGATTTTCTTAATAAACATAATATCCTTAGAAAAAATCAAATAGGCTTTCTTCCAAAACACCGCACCACCGACCATATCTATACCCTTCACACTCTCATTGAAAAACATATACACCAAACAAAAAATGGGAAAATATTCGCTTGTTTCATTGACTTCAAGAAAGCCTTTGACTCTATTTGGCACGAAGGGCTCTATTACAAACTTCTTCAGTGTGGAATAGGGGGCAAAGTCTATGACCTTATTAAATCGATGTATCTGAAAAATAAATGCGGTGTCAAAATTGGAGACAAACGCACCGGTTTCTTCACCCAGAGAAGAGGCGTCCGGCAGGGTTGCAACTTGAGTCTGACCCTGTTCAACATATACGTAAATGAGTTAGCAGACAAGCTGGAGCAAAGCGAGTCACCGGGTCTCTGTCTCCTGGATGGGGAAGTGAGGTCCCTGTTCTATGCGGACGACCTGGTTCTGCTGTCTCCCACAGAACAGGGATTACAGCAACATTTAGACCTACTCGACAAATACTGCCAAAATTGGGCCCTGACAGTAAATCTAAAGAAAACCAACATCATGATTTTTCAAAAAAGGCCCAGATGTCAGGAAAACAAATACCAGTTTACTCTCAGTGATACCATCATAGGACACACTATGAGCTACACTTACCTTGGTCTAACCATTACAGCATCAGGGAGCTTCAACATAGCAGTGAATGCACTAAAAGAAAAAGCCCGAAGGGCCCTATATGCAATAAAAAGAAAATTCTACAACATCCAAATTCCAGTCAAAATCTGGCTCAAAATATTTGATAGTATAATCCTGCCCATTGCGCTGTATGGTAGTGAAGTATGGGGCCCACTCAATCACCATAGCTACACTAAATGGGAAAAACACACAATAGAAGCCCTACATGCAGAATTTTGCCGAAGCATTCTTCGCACCCAAAGGAAAACACCAACAAATGCATGTAGAGCCGAACTAGGCAGATACCCACTGATAATAAACATCCAAAAACGAGCACTAAACTTTCTAAATCACCTCAAATCTAGTTCCCCAGACACCCTTCATTTCAAAGCCCTCCAGACCCAAGAGCTGAACCCAGAAACGAGTCCCCTGAGCCAGTTGTTACTGAAACTAAGTTCTCCTACCCAGCCGGACCCTGACCAGTCCCAGACCAACACTGCTCCCCAAACACCAATCCGAGTGAACCAAATCATTAAACAATGCAAATAAACCTACCTGGAACATTGGAACACAATAACCAAAAGCCAAAGCAGATTAGAATGCTACTGGGCCCTAAAAAGAGAATATAAACTGGCAGACTATCTCTCGACCATCAGAGACACAAAACAGAGACAGACCCTCACCAGATACAGACTAAGCGACCACCAACTGGCAATTGAAAAAGGAAGATACAAGAAATCCTGGCAACCTAAAGAAAATAGAATATGTGATCACTGTCTGCCGGCGAGGTTGAGACAGAGGTGCACTTCCTCCTAAAATGCGAAAAATTCAACGAGACAAGAAACATATATTTTGACAAGCTCAGCCTTACAACCCCAGATTTCAAAGAATTGGATGACCTGTCAAAATTAAGAATAGTCCTGGGGGAGGGAGACAGACCATATCTTGGTGCCCAATATGTAACAACATGTCACAACCTGAGGAACATTGAGTGACTAACGAGCACACCCATAGCATATATACGCTAAAAATGTTTAAATCAATACTGAATGTACCCAACGACTTTTAAATTAATACTGAATGCACCCAACGAGGGTCAACGACTGTTTAAATTAATACTGTCTGTACCCAACGAGGGTCAAAAACGTTTGACACCTACAGAATGTTGGAAACCTGTACTTTTTGTTATGTAAGCTTTGGCAACATGGTTCCCTGTAAACTTTCATGCCAGTAAAGCATTTGAATTGAAAAATTGAAAAAAAAATTGAATTGAGAGAGAGCTACACACCGACCGAGAGAGAGAGAGAGCTACACACCGACCGAGAGAGAGCTACACACCGACCAAGAGAGCGAGAGAGAGCTGCACACCGACCGAGAGAGAGAGAGCTACACACCGACCGAGAGAGAGAGCTACACACCGACCGAGAGAGAGAGAGAGAGAGCCACACACCGACCGAGAGAGAGAGAGAGCTACACACCGACCGAGAGAGAGAGAGAGCTACACACCGACCGAGAGAGAGAGAGCTACACACCGACCGAGAGAGAGAGAGAGAGAGCCACACACCGACCGAGAGAGAGAGCTACACACCGACCGAGAGAGAGAGAGAGCTACACACCGACCGAGAGAGAGAGCTACACACCGACCGAGAGAGAGAGAGAGCTACACACCGACCGAGAGAGAGAGCTATGCACCGACCGAGAGAGAGCTACACACCGACCGAGAGAGAGAGAGAGAGCTACACACCGACCGAGAGAGAGAGAGAGCCACACACCGACCGAGAGAGAGAGAGCTACACACCGACCGAGAGAGAGAGAGAGCTACACACCGACCGAGAGAGAGAGAGCTACACACCGACCGAGAGAGAGAGAGAGAGCTACACACAGACCGAGAGAGAGAGAGCTACACACAGACCGAGAGAGAGAGAGGCCGCGCAACCGACCGTTCAAAGCAAAACAGCGGCCGGGGGATCGGAGCCAGAACAGCGCAGGAAAACCCGGGAACAGAGAGAGAGAAACCGGGAACAGAGAGAGAGAACTCCAAAACAGGGAGAGAGAGAGAGCAGAGCCCGAGCAGCAACCGGAGCACGGAGCCTGAAGCCGGAGAAAGGCCCGAGGAACCGGGCCGAGCGAGGCACCGGAGAGAAGGAGAGCGAGCAGCAACAGGAGTCGACCCAGACCGGGAGGAACGGCCCGAGCCAGTCAAAGAGGCGAGTGGAGAGGTAGGGGTGCCGGATCGGGTCGGGCCTGAAGAGCGAGCAAGCCCGGGGCCTGAAATCCGAGAAACTCCGGGGTCGGAGAGACTCGGCCGGGCCGGGACTGCACAGCCGAGCCGAGGGGCTGGGACCAGGGCAGAGGCCCGGAGAGCGAGCAAGCCCGGGGCCTGAAAACCGAGAAACTCCGGGATCGGAGAAACTCGGACAAACACCGGGCCGGGCGGGGACTGCACAGCCGAGCCGAGGGGCTGGGACCAGGGCAGAAGCCCGGAGAGAGAGCAAGCCCGGGGCCCGAAACCCGAGAAACTCCGGGGTCGGAGAAACTCGGACAAACACCGGGCCGGGACGGGACTGCACAGCCGAGCCGAGGGGCTGGGACCAGAGCAGAAACAGCCTGAGACCGACGCGAGGAGAGAGAGGAAAACTCCGGGTCCGGAGGAAAAAAGCTATACCTAGATCTACCTAAATTTAGTTAACCTAGAAAAAGAACAACAAACCCGAAGAAAAAAAAAAAAAAAAAAAAAAAAAAAAAAAAAAAAAAAAGGAATAGAAACCAGAGAGAAACGATAAACAACCCGAACCAGGAACCTGTGAGAGAGAGAGAGAGAAACTTTTAAGAGCAGCTATATCAAAGATGAACCCCTGAAAAACTCTCAATTTTGGACCTAAAAGTGGGATAAGGTGGAACACGACACAAAAAAGAGAAAAAAAGTTATCTACCTGAGACAAAACAAACGACTACAATGAGCAGGGAAATGAAATATCCTGAGCAATGCACAAAAAATAAAGCAAAGGAAAAACACAAGGACATAACACTAAAAAGTAACCCAGAGGTCCTCTACGTTGACTATACCACACACAAAGGGATTAAGACGAAGAACAACCTCATATTCTACACCGACTCCATTCCCTCATGGAAGGAGACTTTACAAAAATACTACGCATACGTCTCCAGCGAAGGTATTGGCAGTGGAGGCAGACTGAAAATATGTAAAGATGGAAATCTAGATAAAGATGACCCCCTGCTAACCATAAGCTACTACAACAAAAAAGGAAAGATCATGATACAGGGGAATGTAGAAAGTCTGGACTCCTTCGAAAAGGAATTCCCCCAGCTGAAAACTAAGGCAGACACAAATAGGACCAATGGACAGGAGGCAAAAGAGAATCGAACAGAGGATGATGAGAGCCAAGCGGAGGAAGAAGAAGAGAGTCCAGCAGAGACACACACCTCCCTGACCATCTCCACCCCCCCCACACCTCTCAACGCAAACAAACTGCTGAAAGAGAGTCTGTCCAAACTAGAACTCGAATTCAACGAATACAGAGAAACACAGACCAAGAACTGGACGGAGGAACTCAAACAGCTGAAAATGGAAAACGAGTCCACCATCCACAATCTGAGAAAGACCGTAGAGGAACAAATAAATAAGATCCAAGAACTCCATACCCAACTAAACAAAATGACGGAGGCCGTAGAAAGGCTCAGCAGGCAACACAAACCTCTTAAGGTCCAAAAAACAACACACACAAGGACACAGAACCCGTCGGATGCCACCCCACACGAGGACACACCGAAAGCCACAAACCCCGCTCCTGCCACACAGCTCACCACAGAAACCCAGCCAACAACCAGCCCTCAGTCGAGTCCTGCCCAGACTACCGCTACCCAGTCCTCACACACAGGGACGCAGAACCCGTCAGATGCCCCCCCACACGAGGACACACCGAAAGCCTCAAACCCCGCTCCTGCCACACAACATATCCCAGAAACCCAGCCAACAACCAGCCATCAGTCGAGTCCTGCCCAGACTACTGCTACCCAGTCTGAAAAACCAGCCCCTCAGGCAGTCCTGCTGACCGACTCCAACGGAAAGTTTCTGGACCCCCAGAGGCTGTTCCCAGGTCATCAAGTCCTGAAAAAATGGTGCAGCAACACAGAACATGCAATGAAGATCCTGAACAAAGAATCCCTTGGAAGCCCCAAATGGCTTGTGATCCACACAGGAACAAACGACCTACGCACCCTACGGGAAGGCACTGCTAGGGCGGTGAGCAGGATGGCGGAAAAGGCCAGCAAGGAATTCCCCGAGGCGCGGATCGTGATCTCCACACTACTGCCCAGAAAGGACACCCCAGCCTATATAATCCACAACACCAACAGGGAGATCGACACGAGATGTTCTGTCTTCCCCAACGTCTACCTGGCCCATCATCCAAACATCAACACAAGGGACCTCTATGACGAAATACATCTACTCAAACAGCGGATGTGGGTCTTTGCAAAAAACCTCATAAACACTGCCAAAAGACGCAGCCCTCCCACCCCCTCTACCATTGGGAGCCGTAACCCAAACAGGACCACCAATGTCCCCCACCCCCCTTTACAAAACCAACAACAGAACCCAAGACCCCCCTCTAGACCACAGACTGTAGACCAAGAACTGAGAAAGATCATGACGATGCTGAACAGCCTGATAGAAAGCCGGAGAAATTATTAATATTGTTATTTATCATTATCATTATTGTTATCTTATCAGTATTATTACTACTATTAGATAGATATATGTGCATGCCTCATGAAATTTATACTAAATCATCATTTAGCATTATAGAAAATAGTGTTTCCACACTCATCCCACAAAATAGGTCCATTTTATTTCGTTTTATTGAACTATATAAATGCGTTCTTTCCACATAAGCTGCTGGAATATCCAGGGCCTCCGCTCCTCAACTTTTGGGATGAAGAGTACAGACCCTGAATTCCTAAAAGCTATAAAAGACATTGATATAATTGTGTTAACAGAAACATGGTGCCAAAAGGACATGCCGACCCACTGTCCCCCAATGTACCATGAAATTATTGTGCCTTCAGTAAAGAACATTAAGACACGCAAGGGCAGAACCTCCGGGGGAATCCTGGTGTGGTATAAAGGAGAACTGAACAAACACATCTCACCGATAAAACAGGGAAAATCACACGTATGGCTAAAATTAGATAAAAATATAGGAATAGAAAAAAACGATGTTTACTTATGTGCGATCTACATACCTCCAATAGAATCGCCATATTTTGAAGAGGAGATATTTGACACTCTCCACATGGAAATCAGCCATTTCCAGGCCCAAGGAAAGGTGCTACTATGTGGGGACCTAAATGCAAGGACAGGATGTGAACCTGACTTCATAGACCCACAGGGCAACAACCATGTGTTTGGCCAGACCCCTCTATATGTCACACCAGCCATCGCAAACCGAAACAACCTCGATTGTGAAATAAATAAAAGCGGTAGGGAGGTAGTGCAACTCTGCCGAGCCTTAGGCCTGTACATAGTTAACGGTAGGTTCAGAGGGGACTCCTTAGGGAGACTCACATATTCCTCAACTCTTGGGTCTAGTGTGGTGGATTATACAATCACTGACCTGGACCCCTGCGATATCAACGCATTCACTGTCAGGCAGCAATCCCCCCTCTCAGACCATAACCAAATAAATGTGTACCTTAAACTTTCTGCCCAAACTACAGACACAAAAAAGGAACCCAGTAAGCTACATAAAATAAACCAGACATACAGATGGGCCCCAGACAGTGGAGATAAATTCATCACAGCACTAAATTCACCTGATCTCACAAGTAAAATTTCAAAATTTAAAGAAAATCTATATGAGATCACCAGAGATGGGGTAAACATGGCCATAGAGGATATAAATATGATCTTTCATGAGGCAGCTGTAAAAGCCGACCTCGTGAAACAGAAGAGGAAGAGTCACAAAAGACAAAATAAAAATAAGAAATGGTTTGACCACGAATGCAAAAATGCCAGAAAAGACCTGAGAAAAATATCAAACCAAAAGCATCGCCAACCAAACAATCCGGACCTACGTACTAGATACAATGAAACCCTCAAAAGATATAAACACACCATTAGGAACAAAACACAAAACTATACCCACAAAATACTAGAAGAAATTGAAAACTCCACCAACCCAAAACAATTCTGGGAAATGTGGAATAACCTGAGTACAACACAATTGCAAGCATTACCAATCCAAGATGGCGACATCTGGAGAACACATTTTGAAAACCTCTACAAAGACATCCCAATAAACGAAACAAACCCAAGTCAACATCAGGTCACAGAAAAACTCCACACATTAGAAGCAACAATCAAAGACAACCAAAACCCTCTAGACTCCCCAATCACATGGAAAGAAATGGCCACAAAAACAAAATCTCTCCACCTAAAGAAAGCCTGTGGCCCAGACAACATCAAAAATGAAATGCTCAAGTTCAGCAATATGGAGATGCAGGGTGCGGTACTCAAATTATTCAACATCATATTACGTTCAGGCTGTTTTCCCGATATCTGGTGCCAAGGACTAATCTCCCCCATATATAAAAGCGGAAACAAATCAGACCCAAATAACTACCGCGGCATCTGTGTCAACAGTTGTCTAGGGAAGTTATTCTGCAGTATTCTAAATAGTAGATTACTTGATTTTCTTAACAAACATAATATCCTCAGAAAAAACCAAATAGGCTTTCTTCCAAAACACCGCACCGCCGACCATATCTATACCCTTCACACCCTCATTGAAAAACATATACACCAAACAAAAAATGGGAAAATATTCGCCTGTTTCATCGACTTCAAGAAAGCCTTTGACTCTATATGGCACGAAGGGCTCTATTATAAACTTCTTCAATGTGGAATAGGGGGCAAAGTCTATGACCTTATTAAATCAATGTATCTGAAAAACAAATGCGGGGTCAAAATTGGAGACAAACGCACCGATTTCTTCACCCAGAGAAGAGGCGTCCGGCAGGGCTGCAATTTGAGCCCGACCCTGTTCAACATATACATAAATGAATTAGCAGACATGCTGGAGCAAAGCGAGTCACCAGGTCTCCGTCTCCTAGATGGAGAAGTGAAATCCCTGTTCTATGCGGACGACCTGGTTCTGCTGTCTCCCACAGAACAGGGATTACAGCAACAACTAGACCTACTCGACAAATACTGCCAAAATTGGGCTCTAACAGTAAATCTAAAGAAAACCAACATCATGATTTTTCAAAAAAGGCCCAGATGTCAGGAAAACAAATACCAGTTTACCCTCAGTGATATCACTATAGGACACACTATGAGCTACACCTACCTTGGTCTAACTATTACAGCATCAGGGAGCTTCAGCATAGCAGTGAATGCACTAAAAGAAAAAGCCCGAAGAGCCCTATATGCAATAAAAAGAAAATTCTACAACATCCAAATCCCAATCAAAATCTGGCTCAAAATATTTGACAGCATAATCCTGCCCATTGCACTGTACGGTAGTGAAGTATGGGGCCCGCTAAATCACCAAAGCTACACTAAATGGGAAAAACATACAATAGAAGCCCTACATGCAGAATTCTGCCGAAGCATCCTTCGCACCCAAAGGAAAACGCCAACAAATGCATGCAGAGCCGAACTAGGCAGATACCCACTGATAATAAACATCCAAAAACGAGCACTAAACTTCCTAAATCACCTCAAATCTAGCTCCCCAGACACCCTTCATTTCAAAGCCTTTCAGACCCAAGAGCTAAACCCAGAAAAGAGTCCCCTGAGTCAGCTGCTACGGAAACTAAGTACTCAGCCGGACCCTGACCAGCCCCAGACCAACACAGCCGCCCAAACACCAATCCGAGTGAACCAAATCATTAAAAAATGCAAAGAAACCTACCTGGAACATTGGAACAAAATAACCGAAAGCCAAAGCAGATTAGAATGTTACCGGGCCCTAAAAAGAGAATATAAACTGGCAGACTACCTCACGACCATCAGAGACACAAAACAGAGACAGACCCTCACCAGGTACAGACTAAGCGACCACCAACTGGAAATTGAAAAAGGCAGATACAAGAAATCCTGGCAGCCTAGAGAGAATAGAATATGCGATCAATGTCTGGCTGGCGAGGTTGAAACAGAAATGCATTTCCTCCTAAAATGCGAAAAATTCAACACATCAAGAAACATATTATTCAACAAGCTAAGCCAAACAACCCCAGATTTCAAGGAATTGGATGATCTGTCAAAATTGAGATTAGTCCTAGGAGAAGGAGACAGACCATACCTTGGGGCCAAATATGTAACAACATGTCACAACCTGAGGACTGTTTAAAATTAAGACTGTTTAAAATTAATATTGAACGTACCAAATGAAGTACAAAGACTGTTTAAAATTAATATTGTTTAAAAGTAATATTGTATGTACCCAACAAATGTCAAATCGATTGACACCTACAGAATGTTGGAAAACTGTACCTTTTTGCTATGTAAGCTTTGGCAATATGGTTCTCTGTAAACTTTCATGCCAATAAAGCATTTTAATTGGAAATTGGAAATTGGAGAGAGCTACACACAGACCGAGAGAGAGAGAGAGCTACACACTGACCGAGAGAGAGAGAGAGCTACACACCGACCGAGAGAGAGAGAGCTACACACCGACCGAGAGAGAGCGAGCTACACACCGACCGAGAGAGAGAGAGAGAGAGCTACACACCGACCGAGAGAGAGAGAGCTACACACCGACCGAGAGAGAGAGAGAGCTACACACCGACCGAGAGAGAGAGAGAGCTACACACCGACCGAGAGAGAGAGAGAGCTACACACCGACCGAGAGAGAGAGAGAGAGCTACACACCGACCGAGAGAGAGAGCTACACACTGACCGAGAGAGAGAGAGCTACACACCGACCGAGAGAGAGAGAGCTACACACCGACCGAGAGAGAGAGAGAGAGCTACACACCGACCGAGAGAGAGAGAGAGAGAGCTACACACCGACCGAGAGAAAGAGAGCTACACACCGACCGAGAGAGAGCCACACAGAGAGAGCCACACAGCGACAGAGAGAGAGCCACACAGCGACAGAGAGCCACACAGCGACAGAGAGAGAGCCACACAGCGACAGAGAGACACACAGCGACAGAGAGAGAGCCACACAGCGACAGAGAGCTACTCTCCGACAGAGAGAGAGAGCCACACACCGACCGAGAGAGAGAGCTACACACCGACAGAGAGAGAGAGAGCTACTCACTGACCGACAGAGAGTGAGAGAGAGACAGGTACACACCGAGGTGCCCTGATCCTGTAAACCTGGGAATCACCAGACCCGGGTTCGGTGCCCATGGCCACTGAACCTGTTGCGGAACAATCACTTAAACAGAACAACAATTTTTGTTGGATTTCTGGTCCTTGTTTCGAGGCGGTCAGGTTGTTGATCCAATTAAGTCTGCACCTGTGGGCTGACGGTTGGTGTATTATATGTTGTAACATTTTATTGTAACATTCAGGTACCGAATGTACTGGTTGTAGCAATTTTTGGATCCATTTGAACCCTGTGTTTTTTCTCTGGTTTAGTGCCTCTGAGGGTGCCTACACGGCTGCAAGCGGGGTGAGGGTTATGTAGGAAGTGTCTAGTTGAAGTGCTCCAGCCAGCATGAGGTGTGGGGCGGGCTTGATGGACCAGCTGGTCTTTTCCTACCCATCAGTATTGTATGTTCGTAAGCACCTGGAATAGGGGGAGATCGTCTGTTTATGAGCAGAACATAAGAAATAGGAGCAGGAGTCGGCCATTCAGCCCCTCGAGCCTGCTCCGCCATTCAATAAGATCATGGCTGATCTGATCTTGGCCTTAACTCCACTTTCCTGCCCACTCCCCATCACCCTTGACTCCCCTGTAGCTCAAATATCTGTCTATCTCAGCCTTGAATATATTCAATGACTCCGCCTCCACAGCTCTCTGGGGTAGAGAATTCCAAGGATTCACGACCCTCTGAGAGAAGAAATTCCTCCTCATCTCCATTTTAAAAGGGTGCCCCCTTATTCTGAAACTATGCCCCCTAGTTCTAGATTCCCCCACGAGGGGAAACATCCTCTCTGCATCTACCTTGTCGAGCCCCCTCACAATCTTATATGTTTCAATAAGATCCCCTCTCATTCTTCTACACTCCAATGAGTATAGGCCCAACCTGCTCAATCTTTCTTCATAAGACAACCCCTTCATCTCAGGAATCAACCTATTGAACCTTCTCTGAATTGCTTCCAGTGCAAGTATATCCCTCCTTAAGAAAGGAGACCAAAACTGTGCACAGTACTCCAGGTGTGGTCTCACCAGTGCCCTGTACAGTTGTAGCAAGACTTCCCTACTTTTATACTCCATCCCCCTTGCAATAAGGGCTAATATTCCATTTGCCTTCCTAATTACTTGCTATACCTGCATGCTAACTTTTTGTGTTTCATGTACGAGCCCCCCCCAGATCCCTCTGTACCGCAGCATTTTGTAGTCTCTCTCCATTTAAATAATAATTTGCTATTTTATTCTTCCTACCAAAGTGGATAACCTCACGTTTTCCCACACTATACTCCATCTGTCTTCTAATCTACTAATCTCCACCATGTTGGTTAAAGTACGGTATAACGTTATTCAATCTTTTGTTAATTGGGACTGCAAAGTTGCACAACACTTTACGAATTGCAATATGAGGCTAGAATGATATGCAAACTCAAATGTGTACAAAACCTACCAACCACAGCTGCGATGTCCACCAGTATAACATTGTGCGGATTATAACCCACATGGATCGCAATGCTGCAGCAGATCCTGTCTTCTTAATCGTGCAGAATCCAAGCAAGGCACCTAGAATCCCCTGAAGCCCACTTCGCGCAGCATCACTCGACAATACCTGCTGTGGTCATCCATTCATTCTTTATATCTGCATACTTCGTGACTTTGTTTTCATAAAGAAAGGACGAAATTGAATATAAATGCCGCCTTTCATGTCTCGGGACGTCCCAAAGTGCTTTACAGCCAATGAATTACTTTTGAACTGCAGTCACTTTTGTTCCATGGACAAACACACCAGCTAAACTGCACGCAGCACGACTCTGCAAGCAGCAGTGAGAAACATGACCAAGTCATCTTTCTTTTTTGATTGTATTAGTTGGCCAGGACACCGGGAAAACTCCCTTGCTCCTCTTTGAATAGTGCCGTGGGATCTTTTACATCGACCTGTCACGTAACTTCAAGCCTTTCCTCTCGCGGGGTACTCAGAATTTGTGTCGATTGCCTTCTGCATTGACATGGATAATATGAACTTGGCATGAAAACTTGAGACGTGTCTCATGTTAGTCAGATGGCAAAGTACATTGGTGTCCTGTATCAGAGACTGATAGATTGGCAGTTTGTGGCCTCGATTCCTCACGTGTCAGTTCCTGATATTTGAATGGAAGGTGCTGTTCAGCACTTCATAATGGAAAGCTGTAAAGTAACAGTTGAGCGAGTGGCCTAAAAGACACCTCTTTCCCCGCCCCCCCCCCCCCCCCCCCACCGCAGAAGCTGTTCACATTAAGTATTTTTTTTAATTTAAATATTTGGCATAAAAGCACACCATTTTTTAAAAAAAATCAAGAAAATTATTAGCTAATTTTACATTGAGTCCAGTGTAGAATTTTTGTTTCTCCCCTTATTAATTCTTGCTGAATTCACTTTACAACAGGTTACAGAATGTGCATCTGTCATTTGTCCTGCCGACGAATGAAAACCAACCTCAATGGAGAGCAGGTAACAGCAATATAAAGTCAAATTAATAAATGTCAAATTTGCATCTCGTGCAGTCTGTTGATGTATTTTGCATGTATGTGTATAATATGTGTGTATTATCTATAAATACATTCACAGACACACAAAGGGCAGGTAGAATTTTTTTTCCCCCCAGAGGATTATTAGAACTTTACCATAAGTGACCATTGAGCCAGAGACTAACATTGGTTAAGAGATAATCGGATAATATTTGAAAAGGAAGAATGTGAAGGGAAATGGGGAGCAGAGGAATGGGTTAGTGTAGAGGCCAGTTAAAGAGCCGGACTAGGTGTGATGAGCTGAATGGCCTGCATCTGTGTTGATATTTATTTCCCAGTAAGTAACTAGACTATCACTTGATAATCTTGTGGTAATTATACCACAATCTTCAATCTTTCAGTCTAGATTTCATAATCTTTCATTAACTACGTGTGACATCCAAGCTATAAATATGCAGCTAACACCCATTGCTGGATGTATAAAAATTGAATAAAATTGCAATAATTTATGCGGTATGTAATAGCACCATTGGAGTAATTCCAGTGCTGTGATTTTGTCAGGATATAGGTGACGGTTTGAGTAGTGCTTTTATATTTTGATGCCCTCTGAATGCTTCAGGAGATTATTGCCTTTCAGCCGCTCCTGACTTCATTATTCTCTTGTACATTAATGAATGACCACAAAAATATAAACCTAAGATATAAGCAAGTTACTAGTATTTTCTACCTCTTCTTTCACCCCTCCCCCCCCTTCCCTTCACTGTTGTGATGTACATGAGTGTGGCCTGGGTGACTTTGCTCTCCTATTTTCTGGTGTGGATGTGACTCTACTCAACATTTCAATGTAACAATGATTAAATAAAGCGAATGAAAGAAGCTGCTTCAAAATCCAAAAACGTCTCCCTGCTGATGCCTTATTCTCAGGTGCCGATGTTTAGCTCTCCAGGACACGTGATTTTTTATGAATGTCAGCCAAGTTTCTCAATGTGTTCCCAATAAATGCTTGGCGTTAAGTCAGGTTTTGCACTGTTCCATGACTTACCATGGAGAAAGCTGTCGCTTGTTCACTTGCCATCACTATTAACGCGGAGTGGGTGATCACAGCGAGAAAAGAATATATCAGTAAATTTGTGTAAAATAGAAATGTCAAAACTCTTGGTGGCAAGACTTTTGCTTTAATGTAGTTTGCTGCTTTCAGGTCCCAGTGAGGATTGGAGCGCACTACCACTGCATTGTCTGCTCAGCTACCATTGCTCGCAGAACAGACATGATCAGCCACATAACACGACACTTGAACAAAGGAGACACAGAAGCCAGTTTCACTGGAGGTGCGTGAAGTAGGTTGGGGTTATTGGAAATCTGTAGAGGAATTAATTGTTTTTGGCGCTTGTTATAATATGTAGCCATACAAACCCAGGTGTTCAAGTACCAACTAATGCCCAAACATCCACCTCGGTTGAGATCAGCTAACCCAGTCTGTGCTCAACCTAGGTGGCAGCTGGGGCATTAGTCGGCCTCAGCACTTCTGGGCTAAGGAATTGAAAGCTCAACCGTGGCTCCTGCTCCCGGTTGCTATTCAGTGGGTCCTGCTGGGAAATGTGCCCGTACTGATGTCCGGTGAAAACAGGATCTGGCTCAGCTCAGTGGCTCTGTGGTTGAATAGGTATAAAAGGATATGGAGCCAAGGGCCGAATGGCTTGTTGCTGTGCTGTATATCCTATTTAAGCCCCTGGAAGCAGTTCAGAGAAGAGCCACAAGACTGACCATTTTCATCAGCCAACTGAGCTATCGGGGAAACCAAGGTAGTCCAAGATCACACAGGTTCAAACTAGTGAAAAGCAAGTTGAGGACCAATGTCAGGATGTTCCTCACACAAAGAGTGGAATTGTAGGGTAGTGAAGGTGAATACCCTGAAACCATTTAAGAAAGCACTAGTTGCTGTGACGCGGGCCCTGCCTTTCTAGATGGATGAGCGAAGAAGAGCCCGATGGCCTTCCTCAACTTCATCCAGCTGCTTATATCAGCCAGGACAACAGTAGAG
Organism: Somniosus microcephalus; assembly: GCF_052327205.1. Taxonomy (NCBI): domain Eukaryota; kingdom Metazoa; phylum Chordata; class Chondrichthyes; order Squaliformes; family Somniosidae; genus Somniosus; species Somniosus microcephalus. The sequence continues at coordinate 275,309,419 of NC_140989.1, read as the reverse complement.
ATGCTACAGTTGGTCTCAGCGACCCTGGGTTAGTGAGGGGCAAATCGGCTCCAGTTTCCAGGCCTGTTTAAGACCAAGTGACCCCCCTGCTGGAAGTGAGCATGTGTGGATGTCAAGTGAGGACAGGATTGAGCTTGGTTATAATGCCCTGTGGTATAACAGCCTGCTGATACTCCGTGCTGAGGTTCATGGATGGAGAATGGCCACTTTGGTGAGGTACAGGAGGCTGACGGCACCAATGAAAACCAGCAAGGAATTGATGCCATCAAGAGGAGAGGGGAGGAAAGTGACAGTAAAAACTTAAGTTAATTATCTTTCACATGATTATCTCACTAATCCAATGTATTTTCTTTCCTCGCCCAAAAGGGGGAAGAGGGAGGTACATGGCCTAATCCCTTAAAAGGAATTTCTTAAGCACTTGCATTTCCAAAATGCTTCTTCCCTCCTGTGCAGTGCAGCATTTCTTCTAACAGCCTTTCTCCGTTTCAGCCACTAGTGGGCAAATGCCGTCCACTGAAGTGATGAAAGAAGTCGATACCGATGTTCATGTTTTTCCAAACCACACGACTCCTCAAAAAACAGACTCTTTCTTTAACCCTAAAATGAAACCCAACAGGTGATGTGTCTGACTTGTTATTTTAAACAATGAATTACAGAGGGCAGCTTCGGCTTGCCTGTTAAGTTAGAGCACGATTGTTTTGTATGTTTTAATAATGTATGTACTGTATAAATTTGGTGATGGCAAAGCATGTTTACCAAGTAAATTGGACAGATTGCTGACTAAAGTAAATATGTGACTTCTTTTGCACTTTAATGATCCTGAATTCTGGCGTAAATCTCATTATTTTTCATGTTAATAAGGTTTTTTCGTTGAGATGCAATATTCTACAGGTAATATCAGGAAACTCTCTTTTAACCAGCACCTAGATATCCAGAAATCTCTCTTAACCAGCAAAACTCAGCAGTCGGTTCAGGTAAGTTTTACTATATATTAGTGGCCGTGTAACCGGGGTTCCTGCACCTGTGGCCGTACAACAAGGACTCCTGGATCTGTGGCCGTGTAACCGGGACTCCTGCACAAGTGCCGTGTAACCGGGGCTCCTGCACCTGTGGCCGTGTACAGGGCTCTCGTACCTTGGTAAGTATACCTCTCTGTAATCCGGACTTTTTGATCAACCGGCACCACGCCGGTCCCGTCGGTGCCGGATAAAAAAGAGTTTCCTGTACATGGTACACCATGTGAATAATCCTTTTAGTAAAAGGGATAATTTTATGTCTCCATGCATTCATTTTTAGCTGATGACTAATCATTTTTACCTGTGTCCTGTCAGCGAATAACTTTCACAAACTACCTTAAATTCCTGTATCAAAAAAAATTGCTTGTTGCTCACTTGCTATACTGTTTATGTTACAGACAATTAATATTCTGTACTCTTGCTGTTCTGGCTCAAGAGCGCAAACCACTGGAATGTTTAGATGCTTTTGGAGCCACAGGTTTGTGAAGACTGTAATTTTCCACTTACGACTTTTTACTTCGCTGATATATTCCTTAATCTTTAGTGGAGATCACTAAAAGGCTTTTTTACAAAATGTTCCAGCATTTATTCCTCTTCCTCTCTCCAGGCCTCTCCACGCCAAATATACTGCCCCCTACCAAGAAGGCAGGCAGATGATCAGCTGCTGAGCTCCTGTTGATACATAGAAACATAGAAGATAGGAGCAGGAGTAGGCCATTCGGCCCTTCGAGCCTGCTCTGCCATTCAATGAGATCATGGCTGATCATCCAAATTCAGTACCCTGTCCCTGCCTTCTCCCCATATCCCTTGATCCCTTTAGCCTTAAGAAATATATCCAACTCTTTTTTGAATATATTTAATGAACTGGCCTCCACCGCCCTCTGTGGCAGAGAATTCCACAGGTTCACCACTCTCTGGGTGAAGAAATTCCTCCTCATTTCAGTCCTAAATGGCTTACCCCTTATCCTTAGACTATGACCCCTGGTTCTGGACTCCCCGGCCATCATAAACATCCTTCCTGCATCTAGTCTGTCCAGGCCTGACAGAATTTTATAGGTTTCGATGAGATCCCCTCTCAATCTTCTAAACTCCAGTGAGTATAAGCCCAATCAACACAATCTCTCCTCATACGTCATTCCTGCCATCCCAGGTATCAGCTATGAGGGGAGGTGGGAGCCTTCTATGGCGACCCACTCTCCACATTTTCTGTTCTATTCTATTCCTTTGTGAAATTGTTTGGCCTTTACTTGGCGCCTCATTGGGAACTAGCCCTGTGGATATTTTGGCTCTGAGCCTTGTCCTCATGCTCTGGACATTGCTAGTAAAGCATTCCTAATATATCAAATTGATAGAAGTATATCAAATTGCTCCGCCCCCAACCAATTACTTTTGCCTGTAGATCCCATGATGCAGATGTGTTTTGAGAGAGAGATTGCTGTTTTCTTGAAAAATATTACAGGGCAAAATTGAATTCATCAAATTGATGAAACATTTTTGATGCTTGGTGTATGATAAGTGATATTTAAATAATGCCGAAGTATTGATTAAATGTCGACTGATTCAAGTTTTAAAAAGGCTTGGTGTTTATTGTCTGATATCCTTTTTCAGTTGATTTTTGCAAATTGCAGAATTCTTGACAGAAATGGGGTGATCTTGTGTTTTTCCACATAAGTGGGTTTTGCAGACCTACCTCATTGTTAGATCAATATGTCATCCATTGTCACAAAAGTTTTCCCCCTACGCAACATTTTTATTCATTGCTTTGTGAAAATGTATTTTTGGTTTATTTGTGTTTTTAGCTGTGGCTCAGTTGGTAGCACTCACGCCCCGAGTCAGAAAGTTGTGGGTTCAAGTCTCACTCCAGAGTCTTGAACTCAAAATCTAGGCTAACACTCCAGTACAGCCCTGAGGGAGTTGCTGCACTGTCAGAGGGGCCATCTTTCAGATGAGACCCCACCTGCCCTCTTGGGGAATGTAAAAGATCCCATGGCACTATTTTGAAGAAGAGCAGGAGAGTTATCCCCGGTGTCCTGGACAATATTTATCCCTCAACCAACATCACTAAAACAGATTATCTGGTCATTATTATCACGTTGCTGTTTGTGGGATCTTGCTGTGTACAAATTGACTGCCGCATTTCCTACATTACAACAATGACTACACTTCAAAAGTGCTTCATTAGCTGTAAAGCGCTTTGGGACGTCCTGAGGTCGTGAAAGGCGCTATATAAATGCAAGTCTTTTCTTTTATTCATTATTTGTCACGGAGCTGCAGAGTGAGTTGTTTGTGATGGTAGGAGCCAAATCAGATGTAAGAAAAAAGGATGTTTTACTCTTTTGAATTGTTGATGCACTCATTGAATGTCTTTTTTTTTAAAACAAAGTACATCACTGGATTAAAGGCAGGGTGTGAATGCTGTATGTAATATGTTGTCAGGGGGCTCAAGCTGAAACTGTCTTTTGTTGGTGCAGTTTGTTAAAATTTTCTTGTGCACCTACAAAATGAATTTAGTTTGGAATTTTTTTAAATATCTGACAGATGCTGTAAAGTAGGTTAAGTGGTAGAGCAGTTGACTCCAGCTACAATTTTGTGATTTGAGCCCTAGGGTTGTGTGTCACTCTAACCATCCTGTGTTAGATAATGTTCAGCGGTCTGTAGCGCCTCATGACAGTGGACCAGTCACATCTGGGAAAGGAAAGAAAAGCTCATAGATAAAAAGAGTTTTCATTCATATGATGCCCCATCATGTCCTCAAGTCAACCCACAACTCCTTACATCCAGTTAATTTATTTTGCAGTGTGGTCACTGTTGTGTTGTTAAACATGGTCAACAATTTGCACACAGCAAGATCCCACGAACAGCAACTGAGATGAATAACCAGTTTGTTTTTGCTCATGATATTACTTGCTTTGCTTCCCTGTCAGTTGATCGCAGAGTGGTATTGACCACAATTGTGGACTACCTCTCTGGCCCAGACTGCCCCACCATCTTGTCTTAATCAGAGTACCCACTAATAAAGTTGTCACTTTTCTCCTCCTAAAACCCTGTTACTTTGAAACCCAACTGCATTATTCTGTTTCTGAAGGAATCATGGGGTTACAGTGGGCCAAGCACCTTGGAGATGCAGTGAGAGTCACCATAAATGACATAAACGAGGGCTCTGTGAAAATGATTCGAGAAAATTGTCATCTAAACCGGATGAAGGTGCTGATGAGCAGCAAAGAGGAGGAGGAGGATGACGATGATGTTGAGGAAACTGAGGATATTTTGGGGACTATTGAAGTCACACAAATGGATGCCAATGTACTCATGCATTTGAGAGCTTTTGACTTCATGTGAGTGAAACATTTATATTGTCAAAATTTACCGAGGAAGTTACGATATTTTATTTTTTCTGTTCACATACCAAGAGTAAATTTTAAACCCAGGCTTTACATTTAAAAAGTGTAATACTCTACTTGTCAGACAAAAAGTTTCTCTATTTTTAAGAAACATAATTGGATTTTACAGGGTAGCATGGTGTCATAGAATACTGGGGCTGCAATATGTTGTACCAGGAAAGGCTGAAAGTTCGCACCTCCAGTTTCCCACAAAGCAAGTTCTGAGGAACATCGCAAGTGAAATTCAGGGACTGATTCAATTTGATATCAGAGGATTTGGGGTCTCAAGCTGTCCTCGTGCAACTCCTAATAGGCAGCTTGAGGGCAACATTGCCAGAAACCTGAATACTGTAACTGTGGAAGGGACCTAAAGAAGGTGGAGAAAAACACGGGAATTAAAAAATAAAAAGCACATTGAAGACCTGGTTTATTTCTATGCAGCTCACGGCAAAATCCCCATGGGTTTATGTCTCTGAGAGCAGATTTCAGTAGCAAGCACTAGTAAACCAGTGGCAAACAAAGTGGAAGGTTTCAGTTAACAGCACAGTTCAGCTTAGTTAAGAAATGAATATTAACGTACATGGTGCTATTATTAAAAAGGGTAGAACTGCGATTGTTAAATTATCCAGTACATAAATCAATACGCAGACTGATGAGTTCGGTCCAACTCCCAAATAAAAGGAAAAAAAATATTTTAACTATACTTGTGGGGAACTTAAGTGTATAATCAGAGGGGCAACCTGCTCCAAGCTTACCTTGAGCAGCCTGGCGTATTTCATCACTTTTTCCAGTTCCCTGTAGGAAAATAACTCCACTGACTGCCTTTCCCTAAAGCCTGGTCAGGATTGGAAACTTGCTGCTCCTCTGTGAAGAGAGAATTTTAATTAACACTTGTGTGATCTCATAATTTGCAACTGATCACAACAGCTACACGCTCATTAAAAAGTCATTGATGTCTGTGATTCAGTTTCTACATTTAATAAAAGATAGTGTTACAAATGAACATAGGTCGGCAAGGTGAGGTACTTGGCAACAATCTCAGCAAACAAAAATCATCATTCGTCTAAATTTAAATATCCTGGCAAACTGTAGTAATTTTTGGAGTGATTTATTTCCAAAACTATATGATTTGGCAAATGCTGTGGAAAATCACTGTTGACAATTGTTGGTACAGAGAAGCTGTAGTTGAAGGCAAAATATTTTTATTGCAGGCAAATGTTGTCTGTTATGGGTCTGTTCATAGTTATTAAAAGTGTATTCTGCTCCACCTTGTTCAGCACAGTGAAAATTAATTAAAATGACCTCTGTGTTGACACCCAGTCAAGTTATTGGTGAGGTACCGAACAAAATTGCATCTCAAAGTTAGTAAATGCATTCGCTTGCTTTTCTGTGACTTGTTTGCAATAGAGTTAATTTAAGTTTTGTGGATTATACACATTTTTAGTTTGTAGTGTTGGGTTTCTGGCACTTGAGAAATCTCATTGCTGCACCACCCTCTAACGCACGATGGGGATAATTTTAACTTTCGACCATGACGTGAAATTGCCGTTACTGGATCTGTTGCCCATTATACAGCATTGGTGTCAGTGGAAACAAAAATTTGACAGGGTGTATAATGGGTGACTGATGCGATACTGCGCGTTTTACGCCATTTGCAAAAGTTAAAATTACTCACAATGAGTTTGAAGGAAGCAAAACATTGCACTTTCAGAAGGGTCAAGTTTAAAACCCAGCTTCAACAGTAACTTGAACTCACTGCTTTCAGAGGGTGTGTTTCTCCAGTTCTTTGCTGTGGAACTTTCATTTTGATCTTGATTGGGCAGGAGAGGGGAAAAAAGAAGGATCTATTGGGACCAGTACACCCTCACAGAAGCATATCTCTTGCTGGTTGATCTTTTAACTGCTTTACTAGTATTGCATTATCAATCACCCTGGCCCTACTCTCTGGAACTCCATTACTAAAACCCAGCCTTACTACCCTTGTACCTACTTTTAAAGTCTCTGCAAAACCAAACTTTTTGTCTGTTGGTTGTCTCTTCTTGCTCTTCGCCATCAGTACGCTCCTATGTGAAGAAGCACCTTGGGCCGACCCTGCATCAGTCTAGCCTGACCTGCCTCCCATCTGAAAGGTGGACTCATGGGGAGAGGCAGCAGGAGGGAATTGTATAAAACATTTTGAAAAAGCTTTCTTGCAGTTGTCAAATAATGAAGAAGACAGATATTAAACGGTGGTAACTCACATTGAGTATTATGTAGTGTGTATTTTTTCCCTTGTGACAGACACTTGGACCCATTCGGAACAGCAATAAATTACTTTGATGCTGCATTCAGAAATGTGAGGAATCTTGGAATCGTTTCTGTGACATCCACGGACATCAGTACATTATACTGCAAGGCCTTAAATGTCACCATGCGCCACTATGGTTGTAACATTGTCCGGACCGAGTACTATAAAGAAGTGGCAGCCAGAATGGTCATTGCTTCTGTGGCAAGGTACTCCTAATTTCCGTTAACTTCTGGTATAAAAACACACAAGGTTAATACAGAAAGCATCTCGAGTAGCTATCTAGGCTGCTCAGTTTAAGAATAATTTTAAAACAACTGTGTACATTTTCCTAAACTTTTCTATACTAAATACCTCTCACATCTAAACATGTTTGTTATCCCTCTTTAGTTTAAATAAGTATCGCTGACCTAAGGTGAACTCAGCCTGTGTGTGTAAAATATATCATTGTTATCCATCTGTTTTTTCAGTTGGCATCCTGGCCAAGGACAGCACATTGTGGTGGGGTTGTTTGAGTGACTGTGTTGAGTCGAGCATAGAACCTCAGCTGTGATTTGTACCAGCAATGACCCTATTCCCTATATTCAAAATAAGCCAGAAATGGGTATATTTAATTTCTTGGATGATGAATCATTTATGCTGACATTTGTTTGTCACAAGAGAGTTGTGCAGAAAGGGTTTTCCCCAGTGATACAGTCCCACTCATTCCATCTGAAGCAGTTTTGTTTTCTAGCTAGGATGCTCATTCTGCTACCTCTTGTTTCGATTGAGTTCTCTTGCAGCCACCGTTTATCCTGTTTATCTCGCATGCCATTTGCTTCTCATTTCTGTGATACTTTACAATGTAGCAAAATGGTGCCTGATAAACTAATGTATCCAGGACACCTGGAGGCCTGAGAGCTGAAGTTCTGTTGTACTGAAGTGTACAATATTCTTAGTTGATATCTATAATGTAAATATGAATTTTAGGGGAAAGCAGTTTTTTTTGTTGTAGGCCCTATGGCCTAGAAATTCAGTATAGCCACGTTTGGGGCGCTACAGCATGGCGTTCGCTAACTTTTGCGCCCGGCGCAACTTAGCGCCACCTTCGCCGATATTCAGTTGCATCGCCCCAAGAGGTTGCTGCTGCGCTAAAGCAGGCGATGCACGACTATCATTAGGCGCTAAGCCGGCGATCCGGGGCGCAAACACCGAAGGCGGGCGCAGCGCAGGTGCGGCGAGTTGCTCATTGAGGCCAGACAGTCAGGCGCCGGTCAGCACTTAAAGGGGGAGGGTGGAATTGCTTGGCTGCCACGCCCTGCACACTGCAGCCCTAAGGCAAGGCCTGAACACTGCTTCTGGAACAGCTCCACGCCCAGGAGAATGGAGAAGGCCAGGGAGAGAGCGCAGCGCTTCGTTGAGGGTGACCTGAGGCTGCTGGTTGGCGCAGTGGACCGCAGGCGCCATATCCTCTTCCCTGAGGGTGGCAGGAGGCCGCTGCCCGCCGAATATCGGAAAGCATGGAGGGATGTGGCAAACAGGGTCACGTCCAACAGCGTGGTTGGCAGGACACCAACCCAGTGCCAGAAAAAATTCAACGACCTCACTCGGGTTGTCAGGGTGAGTACCCTTTCCAGTATCCTCCTCATCCCTGCATGTGCACCTCACTTTATGGCCAAACAGGTCTGAAAGCCCTAATGGCCAGCCCTCATCCAGCAGCTATGGGACTGTCATGAAAAGCACTTGCGCAATCAGGACTTTAGACACTGTCAGGGCTATTCGACCATGGGAGGCAGTGCGGGCAAGATCAGGGCTTGACACTGTCAGGGCTAATCGAACATGGGAGGCAGTGTGGGCAAGATCAGGGCTTGACACTGTACTTAGAGTCGGTCCTTTCTCTTGCAGGCCAAGCTGGCGCATAACAGAAGACAGCAGCGACAGACCGGGGGAGGCCGTGCTGAGCGACCTCGAGCAGCGAGTGGAGCGGATCATGGCAGGCCGGCTGAGTGGCCCCATCGCCACTGGAGATGCTGACCCTGTCCTGGGCACCAATGGTAAGGTCATCACCTTTTTGACCTCTCCCTTTCCACTTGCGCCTCACGCCAGCATCCTTTGCCACTATCGAACCAATGCAGTGCACAGCAGCACTCATGCCTCCCTCGCTGCTGCCCTGTCCTCACTCTAAAGCAACTCTTGTGCCTCCCTGCTTTCAGATGGTGACTCGCCAGGTGAGGAGGCGGCCCCTCAAGCTGGCACTGTGTCCGAGTCAGACATAGAGGAGGAGGAAGAGGAAGCCAGCCCATCAGGGACACCCTCAGCCGAGGCAGCCCATGGCCATGATGGTGACACGTCTTCCCTGGAGGGGAGCAGGGGGGAAGGGTCGGAGGATAGTGAAGCTCCGGGGACCAGCGGGCTGCAGCAACGCGGGAGGGGTGGGGAAGCTCGGCGGCCTTCTCCCCGGAGGGCGAGTGCGGCCTCCAGTCCTGCTACGGTGAGCGCAGAGGAGGTGCGGCTCCTAGCGGAAATGGGTGCCCAGGCTGAGCGCAGGCACACTGAGCTCATGGCTGCAGTGGCAAGGATGCCTGACTCCATAGAGTCACTGGCAAGGAGTGTGCAGGAATTTGGGGCAGCACAGGCCAGGAGTCTGCAACAATTCAGTGCAGCACAGGCCAGGAGTCTGCAACAATTCAGTGCAGCACAGGCCAGGAGTCTGCAGGACATCGCGGCAGCACAGGCTAGGAGTCAGCAGGACTTCGCTGCTTCACAGGCGGCTTCTAGCCAAGTGCTCAGTCGTGCCGTGCATTCACTGGCTGCTGTCATGCAGACACAGACCAGGGCCACACGGGCACTAACTGCTGCCACGCTCGCTGGATCGGCCAGGCATCGCCGGGGCACTCGCTGTGCCGCAGCAGCCCAGCAGTCTGTGCCTCAGCAGATTGCTGCGCATGCTGCAGTGCTGGCCTGTGCGCGTGCCAATGTCTCAGCCGACCAGGGAGTGTCTGTGATCTGTCAGGTTGGCAGCATTCCTGCAGCCAACACTGTCACTCCTCCATTGCAGCTGCCACCAGCTGTTGGACAGACTGCTGCCGCCCAAGCAGAGTTGGAGCAGTCAGCAGCTGGCCCCTCCAGGTCCAGAGCTGGTCCAGGCCGACCCCCAAGGGCATCTGCTGTCTCACCATCTGACCCTCAGCAGCCTTCCCCCAGCCTTGCTGCAGCCACTGGGGTCCCATTGAGGAGGAGCTGCAGGGCGGGTAGGGGCCAGTCACGGAAGCGAAACGGATCACCCTCGCAGGGGAAAAAGTAGAAGGTGTGGCCAAATGTTTTGTTTTACTTATAAAAGCCGAGACTGGTGTATTTGTTTCATATTTAAAAGCCGAGACCGGTGTATTTGTTTCATATTTAAAGGCCGAGACTGGTGTATTTGTTTCACATTTAAAGGCCGAGACTGGTATATTTGTTTCATATTTAAAGGCCGAGACTGGTATATTTGTTTTACTTGTAAAGGCCGAGACTGGTGTATTTGTGTTTTTGGGGGGGGTTTCTCTCCATTAGTTTGTCGTGGGAAGGGCACAGAGGTATCATAGTAAAAAAAATTCTTAAATCGCACTGTCCATGCTTTCTTTTGGAAGTCCTGGTTGCCCTGCTCGGCTGAGGGCTTGTGGAGCGGCTACATTCATCTTCTGCCTTTGGCACAAGCCATTCCCTGAGAGGGGGCCTAGAACCGACTTGCAATAAGCCGCCGACGGGCAGCCCTTGCACTTTCTGCCTCCCTCCTGTGCTGGTCCTTCTCCTCCTCCTCCTCCTCCTCCTCCTCCTCCTCTGGTGGTCCTCCAATGTCTGCTGGCAGTGGCTGAGTCCTGCGGATAGCCAGGTTGTGCAGCATGCAGCACACGACAACGAAATGGGAGACTCGCTCAGGCGAGTACTGTAGGGCTCCCCCGGAACGATCCAGACAGCGGAACCGTTGCTTCAGCACGCCGATTGTTTGCTCAATGATGTTCCTGGTTGCTTGATGGCTGTCATTGTATCCCTCTTCAGCAGGGGTGCTGGGCGCACGGAGCGGGGTCATCAGCCAGGTGCACAAAGGATAGCCTTTGTCCCCGAGAAGCCATCCTCGTGGGTGAGGCTGGGCCTCGAACATGTCTGCCACAGAAGTCTGGCGCAGGATGAAGGCATTGTGGCTGCTGCCTGGAAAGCGGGCATTGACAGCTAGGATGAGCTGCCTGTGGTCACACACCAACTGCACGTTGAGCGAATGGTAGCCCTTCCGGTTGCGGTAATCCTCGGCATTCTCTAGAGGTGCCCACAAAGCCACATGTGTGCAGTCAATGGCGCCCTGCACCATGGGGAAGCCCGCTAATGCTGCAAAGCCCATTGCACGCTGTTGCTTCTTGTCAACGGTCATGGGGAAAGAGATGAACTGACGTCTCCTTCTGAAAAGGGCATTGGTCACCTGGCGGATGCAGCAATGTACCGCAAACTGGGAGATGTTGGAAATGTCCCCAGTAGCGGATTGGAAGGAGCCGGTGGCATAGAAGTTGAGAGCCACCGTCACCTTCACTGCCACCGACAGAGACGTCCTGCTCCTCAGCTGTGGCTGCAGATCTCCGTGAAGCAGGTGGCAGATCTCAGTGACCACCGCCCTTCTGAATCGCAGCCTCCGAACACACTGCTCCTCAGACATGTTCAGATATGAGAACTGCTGGCGGTATACCCTGGGTGGGTAAGGCCTCCTTTGCCGACGCCTGTTGCCCCTTCTCCGTCTGGCCATGACTGGCACTCTCTCATGGCGTCTCTGAGCCCTTTGAATGCAATGGAGAAGCCCAACGTTTCCACCCATTATATGTTTCCAATCAATGCTATGACTCTGAAGTTAAAGACAAGTGCAAAGCTGTGGCCTGAAGCCACAAGTACCTGTGCGAGTGTTGAGCCAAACCAGAAAGCTCTCTACCTTTGTCACTCTCCAAAGATCCGTCTCTCACAAAGAAGGAGTGGTGCAAAATGGCTGCCATTTATACTGCAGGAGGAGTCCCCTTTAACTAGCGCCCCCACGCCCCGCAGCGACTGGGAACCGTTCCCCTCTACCAGTCGCTAGGGGCGCCAGGCGCACAATAGGCCGGCGCCACTGAATTTCCGGTTTGGGGCGCACAAAGAGCATTGCACCATGAAATGACGTCAGGATGTGCGCGCGCAGCTGAGCGCGCGCAAAGGTTTTGCACCGCCGCTAAATCTTAACTGAAGTTCGCGAGAGGCGCAGATCGCGCTGCGCCCGGGCGCTAGCCGCTTAGCACCCCACTTCTCCTCCTCCTAAGGCGCTAGCGGCTGGCGCAAACAACTGAATTTCTAGGCCTATATCTAGGAGGAATCAGTTGTAACTGGAAACACAATGCTGATATCTTTTATGTGATGAGTCGTTCTTTGCATTTTCTTCACCTGTCTACTTTTTTCATGAAAATATAAAACGCACTGTCTGAATTGTGATTAACATGGGCAAGCCAAGTACATACAGCTAAAGTCCCTGAGCCCACAGGCATGTGCAACTGAAGCAGAAAATATCACTTTTATTTGCGTCTGATCCCAGAGATGAAAATGTTGTTCTTGACGTGGCTGAAAGGATTAAATATCTTGTTTACAGCTGTTACAATATCTGTCAAAATACATTCAGCCAATTTTAAAAGCAGGGCATCCTGAAAATGCGCAGTAGGTCAATCAAATTGTGAAAAGACCAGTTAGCATTTAGACATAAACCTTTGTAGAACAATTCCTTATAATTGGTGCACACTAGACTAAAATCAGGTGCATTTGGTAGTGCAGCAACACATTCTAAGACTATAATGAACGTAAAGCACAATTCACTTACATAATTCAATCAATAGAATCTTACAACGCACAAGTAGGCCATTCGGCCCATCGTGCCTGTGCCGGCTCTTACGTAGAGCTATCCAATTAGTCCCACTCCCCTGCTCTTTTCCCCAGAGCCCTGCAAACTTTTCCCCTTCACGTATTTATCCAATTCCCTTTTGAAAGTTACTATTGAATCTGCTTCCACCACCCTTTCAGGCAGCGTATTCCAGATCATAATAACTCGCTGTGTAAAAAAAAATTCTCATCTCACCTCTGGTTCTTTTGCCAATTACCTTAAATCTGTGTCCTCTACTGATTCTTCTGCCAGTGGAAACACTTTCTCCTTATTTACTCTATCAACACCCATCATAATTTTGAATGCCTCTATTAAATCTCTCCTTAACTTTCTCTGCTCTAAGGAGAACAATCCCAGCTTCTCATCCCTGGTACCATTCCGGTAAATAAGTAATGTAATGTTCAAAATTGGCGGCGGTGAATGGTTTCATACTTGAATGTCCCAATTCTTTGGGTCATGCTCAGTTAAATTAGAAATTCAAATGCAGCTTTGGCCGTCACTGTTACCAATGTAAATCTAACTGACTTCATTATAAACATAAACTGTTTATTTGCAGATCCTGTTGACTTTTAGGTTGATTCTTTACACTATATTTCATGACCTTGTACTCTCTTGATTCTGCTGTGATACACGTTGATCTGGTAAACAGCACAGCAAGTGGCGTCAATTTTTTTTGGTTGCATAATTTGAGTCCTAGGCTTGTCCAAAAGCCCTAATCAGGCCCAGTTACTTGATTTTTTTAGTTACAACTTTTAAATGGTTGGTCTTTCAGTTTGCAGATTTTGGTGTGTTAGAGTCCTGAATGCCTCTGCATTTATTGTTGAATGTGGTTCTCGGGTCTGAAGGTTCCCTGCTAACCACATGACAAATCGTGGTTAGTACGGGCCAATCAGAAATCAAAAAGGGACCCTACAGTCATACAGCCGCAAAACCTTTAGCAGTAAGATGTTTGTTTTAATATTTGCATCAATAAAATGTACCGTTTCTCACGTTCTGGTCAAAAGCATTCAATTTAGAATGCTTACATGGTGTAAGATGATTTGTAGTCCATTCAAATGTACCAAAATTCTTGTAAGCTAACAGTACGTTAACCCTTCTTGTTCAGCGGGTGAAAATGGAATACGGTTTTGCTTCACTAAAATTGTATTTTTTAATTGAAGGCATAGCAGTAATGATTGAATTTGCAATACAGTGCCATTCATGTTGTAACTGAGGGATACTTTTCCATCCTTTTAATGCTGATCCATTTTGTTTTATCTGAGTTAGGGAATTGAGAAGCGGTTTAAAGTCTGTTTCATCTCTACTGTTCCTCTTGATTCGGAGCTGTATTCTGGTTTTGTACACTGGCTCTGCTATGATGCAGTGCTGTGTTATCTCATGCAACAGTGCAATGGTGTGTGTAATATTATCATTGCACAATGCATGAAAGAACACCTTATCTAGAAAATGGGTTGGTTGACAGTTATACCACCGCTGGATCTGCATCATACCAACATCCAACTGATGCTCTGTGGTGATTTTGTTGGTCCCATTGTGTAGTTTACAGTTGCTGCAGTACCTTTCTAAAGTTGTCTGGTAAAGATAGTAGGAGCAGAATATGGGGTACTTTTTCCTCACTGTTTTGCTGTATTTTCTTATGCGGTGTGTGGTGTTTTCCTGCAGGGCTGCTGCACGCTGTAATAAAGGTATTGAAGTTCTGTTTGCTGTAGCTCTGGAGCACTTTGTTCTGGTGGTGGTGCGGGTGCTTCGAGGTCCCTCCCAGGCAGACGAAAGCCTGAAGAAAATACGCCGCCTGATCCATTGTCAGTGGTGTGAAGAGCGGGTCTTCTACAAAAAGTGCCACATGCTGGAAGGTAAGACTTACCTCAATAAAAGGCTGCGCAACAAGCTTATTTAAAAATATTTTATTTTCTTCCTTGTTTATTTCATGAATTTTCCTTCCACTGAAATGATGGAAGATGTAGCCCATGCTGTGTTTGTTTGTGGACATTCTGGTCGACAATCGTACTGTTAATCATTCAAGTCCTCCCAGTACTTTATAAGGGTCCACTTAGCATTGTAATGATGCTGCATCTGGCTCCGCCTGTTATGTCACAAGTGAGCTATGTAAACAGTAAATATTCATCAGAAGAAAGCTTGTGTTACAGCATTTCAGTTTTGTCCACAGGTCCCATGGTAGATTTTAACTGAAGGATAACTATATCTGAATTACAGCTGTGAGTAAAGCTGAAGGCTTCCCGCTACATTATTGTTTGTGTCCCACTGAACAAAATTGCTAGTGTCAGAAGCAGTTATTGGAGCTTGATGATGCCATTAAAAATCAGTAAGAAGTTGTGCATTTTTACAGGCAACATTCCCAAAAAACCAGATGCATTAAACACTTCTCTTCATGGGTTTCTGATGTATCAAAACATTTACTGGATGTGGTCTTATGACCGTATAAGTTTTGAGTCAACACTATACGATATAAACACTGTAACCACTCTGAAAATTGATTTACGACAATGCTTTTTGTCTAGTAACAAACCATCGGTCTGTTTTCAAACTGATTGAGTGTTGTTCTTTCAGAGAGTGCATACCGTCAGCTGCCCTGTGACTGTCATGGAAGTATGCCAGGAAAGACGGCAGTGGAACTTGGACCATTGTGGTATGTTTGCTTCTTGTAATTAAGGACTTGGCATAATATTCCAAATTATTGTTTGCCCTCACATTAACAATGCTGAGGAATGGAAAATTTTTGTCCCTCTAACCAATGAGTTTTTCCACCATTCCCAGCTCAGATTGACTGCAAGTATAGTTCCCTCTCGCTACTCCAATCAAGGAATTTCAATCTCATAAGGGCGCCCTCCAGTGTAACATTTCCATTTCTTGTGGCAGTTGTGTGAAAGTACCCAAATATGGAAGGAGCATTTGGGCCTTGATTCAGATACTGGGAGCTGGTATGAAATTATCCACACTCCTTTCACACAAGATTCTGAACAGCTTCTGTAAAAAACAGCATCAGCCATCTGTCTGTGCCACATTTAAGTGTGGGTTTGTGAGGTGAAAAGACCATGTTTAAACCAGGGGTGTCCAAGCAATGAGCTGCATAGGTCCATATCATATAGTCTCAAGGCCACATATAAAGTTTAAATCCATATTCCTGTTAATTTGCATTTATCTCAAGTTGCTGATATTAACAGATCTTGGTGTTCTGATTTAAGATTTATCCATCAGAGAGGCAACAACACTAACAACAGCTCTTTCCAAATACCTAAGCTGACAAGATTCAAACAAGACAAACCAGCAAGGAAGAAATATAAGCACAAATAGGACTGAGTTGCCTGGGTTTCAATGACTATATTGTTAGGGCTTAGGAGCCACACATTACCCTGGAGCTGTAGGCTGGACACCCACTTAATCCCACTCCACTACTTAGTCCCTTTCTAAAATGTAAAATCAAACAAAATGGCAAGTGTTCTGGGAGGAAGATATAATCAGAAATAGCCATCATCAAATCTGAAACAATTTTAAAGGGTTAATTTCCAAAGTCTGTAGAAGCAAATGTTGGACTGGCCAGAGATGATTCAGCATTGCTGACTGGTGGGGGAAGATCTCTGTGCTTGTAATCTCATGATCATTATGAAAAGAACTTCAGGCATGCAGAGTCTTTAAGGCAACATTGGTAATTTATTGCAACAGTGACTACACTTCAAAAGTACTTGATTTGTTGTAAAGTGCTTTGGGACGTCCTGAGGTCATGAATGGTGCTATATAAATGCAAGTCTTTTTATTGTGTTTTATTTTGCATCTTGTGGAAATGTAGATAATCCTGTGAACTGAACGTTAACGCTGTTTTCTGTTGCAAGTTGCAAAGTAGTAGTAATCAGTTAATAAATTTAAAGTAGTAGTTGTTTAAACTAGCAACTGCCGAACTTCAAACTCCAAAAGACAGAATGAAAACATAGAAACATAGAAGATAGGAGCAGGAGTAGGCCATTCAGCCCCTCGAGCCTGCTCCGCCATTCAGTGTGATCATGGCTGATCATCCAAACTCAGTACCCTGTCCCTGCTTTCTCCCCATATCCCTTAATCCCTTTAGCCTTAAGAAATATATCCAACTCCTTCTTGAATATGTTTAATGAACTGGCCTCTACTGCCTTCTGTGGTAGAGAATTCCACAGGTTCACCACTCTCTGGGTGAAGAAATTCCTCCTCATCTCTGTCCTAAATGGCTTACCCCTTATCCTTAGACTGTGACCCCTGGTTCTGGACTCCCCCGCCATTGGGAACAGCCTTCCTGCATCTAGTCTGTCTAGTCCTGTTAGAATTTTATAAGTTTCAATGAGATCCCCTCTCATTCTTCTAAACTCTAGCGAATATAAGCCTAATCGACCCAATCTCTCCTCATACGTCATTCCTGCCATCCCAGGTATCAGCCTGGTGAATCTTCGCTGCACACCTTCCATGGCAAGAACATCCTTCCTCAGATAAGGTGACCAAAACTGCACACAATACTCAAGGTGTGGTCTCACCAAGGCCCTGTACAACTGCAGCAACACATCCTTGCTCCTGTACTCGAATCCTCTCGCTATGAAGGCCAACATACCATTTGCCTTTTTAATCGCCTGCTGCACCTGCATGCTTACCTTCAGCGACTGGTGCACAAGGACACCCAGGTCTCGTTGCACATCCCCTTTTCCCAATCTATTGCCGTTCAGATAATCTGCCTTCCTGTTTTTGCCACCAAAGTGGATAACCTTGTGGCGGAGCCACTAAGGGACTCCGATCAATTGTATATAATTGCCTTTAATAATATGTTAGCTACAGCCTAAGTCTGTATCTTTGTTTTCACTGTTTACATGTACAGAGCGCGATCACTTTAATAGCGTGGGTAAACGCGATGACGTCACGCCGTTCATCACGTGATCCCCCACCGGCAAGAAAAACGTGATGACGCCATGACGTCAGCCACGGGACCGCCCAAGCAGTCCTCGTGGAGCCTCCGAACTGACTAGACCTATATTCGATGTTCTCCTGTAGTTATCCGTTAAACTCTGTTTGTTTTCATTAAACCTTGTTCATTTGATCGCCTGAGTGGACCTCAGTCTTTTGGATAGGAACTAGACATTCCTACATTGGTGACCGTGACTTTTGCGAACGGTTTTCGCAGAAGTTACTGAACATGGAATCGAACACCGTTGCTTTGAAGCTACTGCAATTCTGGGAGCAACAGCCAGCCACGTGGTTCATCCAGGCTGAAGCCCAGTTTGCCATCAGGAACATCGCTGCGGATCAGACCCATTACTATCACGTGGTCTCCGCCCTCGACAGCGCCACAGCCTCGCGGATCGTCAGCCTGCTTGGTAATCCACCAGAAGATCGCAAGTATGAAACGATAAAGGCACGGTTGTTACAGGTCTTCGGGCTCACGAAGTCAGAGCACGCCCACCGGCTGCTCAGTATGCCCGGCCTTGGGGACTCCAAGCCGTCCGAGCTCATGAGCCAAATGCTCACGCTCCTGGGCTCCAAACCGGAATGTTTCCTCTTCAGGGAGCTATTCCTCAGCCAGCTACCGGAGCAAGTTCAAGCTGCCCTAGCCAGGTCGGAAGTTACCGACTGCGCAGAGCTGGCTGCCGATGTGGACAAGATCTTCGCGGTGACACAGCAGTACTGCGCTGCCACGAGGCGCCCATCCCCCACAGACGCTGCTCCAGCCCCTCAACCTGCGGGGTTGTGCTTCTACCACGCCCGTTTTGGCACGAAAGCAAGATGCTGCCGCCCTCCCTGCAGCTTTTCGCTCAAAAAAAAACCAGCAGCCACCCTGTCGAAAGAGGACCGGTTATAACGAGCGCCCCGTGGCTGCGATGGCAATCAGTAATTCGGGAAAACTCCTCTTCATCAACGACTCCCTATCTGGTCGACGTTTCCTCTGCGACACCGGGGCGCAGTGTAGCATCCTACCCGCGTCAGATCTTGATCTACAAGCCGGGGGGCACTGCCCCTCCCTCCAGGCGGCTAATGGCGGGGCCATTCAGACCTTCGGAAGCCGGCGGGTCCAGGTGTGCTTCGGCGGCCAGCGGTTTTACTGGGATTTCATCACGGCCAAAGTCTCTCAAGCCATCCTCGGGGCGGATTTTTTGTGCGCCAACGGCCTCCTGGTGGATGTACGGCACCGCCGGTTGATCAATGCGGCCACTTTTCACTCCATCCCGTGCCACTGCGGTAACACCATGGCGCGCACTGTCTCCTGCGCGTCCCCACCTCCGGATGACTTCACTCGCCTCCTCGGAGATTTCCCAGACCTGCCCAGACCCAATTTCTCTTCCACAGCCACGAAACATGGTGTCGAGCATCACATCACCACTACTGGCTCCCCGGTCTACGCATGGGCCCGGCGCCTCGAACCCGGCAAGTTCGCGGCTGCGAAAGCGGAGTTCGACACGATGGAGCAACTAGGGATTATTCGCCGGTCGAATAGTCCCTGGTCTTCGCCTCTCCACATTGTTCCGAAACCTGGCGGCGGATGGCGGCCTTGCGGCGACTACCGACACCTGAACGACGCCATTACTCCTGATCGGTACCCAATCCCTCAGCACGGTGGCATAGTGGTTAGCACTGTTGCCTCACAGCGCCAGGGACCCGGGTTCAAATCCGGCCTCGGGTGACTGTCTGTGTGGAGTTTGCACATTCTCCCCGTGTTTGCGTGGGTTTCCTCCGGGTGCTCCGGTTTCCTCCCACAGTCCAAAGATGTGCGGGATAGGTTGATTGGCCATGATAAAAAAATTGGCCCTTAGTGTTAGGGGGAATTAAATACGTGGGGTTACGGGGATAGGGCTTGGGTGGGATGGCTGTCGGTGTAGGGACCGGGTGCTAGGGTTTGGATGATCAACCATGATCTCGTTGAATGGCGGAGCAGGCTCGAAGGGCCGAATGGCCTACTCCTGCTCCTATCTTCTATGTTTCTATGTTATTCAGGATTTCTCTGCCCATTTGGCGGGAAATACAATTTTTTCAAAAGTCGACCTTGTCCATGGCTACCACCAGATCCCCGTACACCCGCAAGACGTCCTGAAAACTGCAGTCATCACCCCATTCGGCCTGCTTGAATTTCTGCGGATGCCGTTTGGATTGAAGAATGCTGCACAGGCTTTCCAGCGCTTGATGGACTCCGTGCTTCGGGACCTCAAGTTTCTATTCGTCTACCTCGACGACATCCTCATCGCCAGCCCTAATAAAGAGGAGCACATCTGCCATTTGCGCACCCTCTTTAGACGCCTCAGTCAACACGGCTTGATCATCAACCCGGCCAAGTGCCAGTTCGGCCTGCAGCAGATTGATTTCTTAGGCCATCGCATCACATCGGACGGCGCAATTCCCCTGCAAACGAAGGTGGAGGCAGTTACTTCATTCCCGCGCCCGCAGACCGTCAGGGCCCTGCAGGAGTTCCTCGGGATGCTAAATTTTTATCACCGGTTCATCCCTAATGCAGCTCTGCTCATGCAGCCCCTGTACGAGGCCCTCAAGGGCAAGTCCGGCAAGGATCCGATTAGCTGGACGGTCGACATGGACCGGGCGTTCGTCGACACAAAAGGCGCCTTAGCCAACACAAACATGCTGGCGCACCCGCTGCCAGGTGCCACCATCGCCCTTACCACCGACGCGTCGGACTACGCCATCGGTGCAGTGCAGGAACAGTGGGTGCATGGGACGTGGCAACCGTTGGCGTTTTTCAGCCGTCAACTACGGCGAAACGAACGGAAGTACAGCACGTTCGACCGGGAGTTGCTGGCCCTTTTTCTGGCTATCCGCCATTTCCGGTTCTTGCTAGAGGGATGTCCGTTCATGGCTTTTGTGGACCATAAGCCACTAACGTTCGCTGTGGCCACTAACGTTTGCTGTGGCCAAGACCGCCGAACCGTGGTCAGCTCGGCAGCAACGTCAGTTGACGTTTATCTCAGAATTCACCACTGACATTCAGCATGTGTCCGGTAAAGACAACCTGGTGGCGGATTGCCTCTCCCGCGCGACCGTTAATGCAGTCCAGCTCGGCATCGACTATGCCCTCATGGCTACAGATCAAGCCTCGGATCCGGAAGTCCAATCTTACAGAACCAACCCCTCTAGCCTCCAAGCGGCCGACATCGAATTCCACGCCGCGGGCACTACGCTACTGTGCGACGTCGCCGTAGGAGATCCTCGCCCTATCGTGCCGGTCGCCTGGCGCCAAAAAGTTTTTGATGCCATACACGGGTTGTCGCATCCTGGCATGAAGGCCTCGCAACGGCTGATGTCGTCCAAATTCGTGTGGCGGGGCATGCACATGGATGTTCGCGACTGGGCCAACACCTGCGTGGTCTGCCAAAAGGCCAAGGTGCAGCGTCACGTCAAGGCCCCATTGGCCACTTTCGCTGTTCCGGAACGTAGTTTTGATCATGTGCATGTGGACCTAGTGGGGCCACTTCCGCCTTCGCACGCGTTTACTCATCTTCGTACAATGGTGGACCGCACCACTCGATGGCCGGAGGCAGTTCCTTTGTCATCCACCACTTCCGCAGATGTCGCCAGGGCATTCATCTCCTCTTGGGTCGCCCGTTTTGGGGTACCAGCAGACATCTCGTCTGATCGTGGGCCGCAGTTTTCTTCTGAGCTCTGGAATGCTGTGGCTCAGGGGCTCGGCGTCAAGCTACATCGCACCACTGCCTACCATCCACAGGCGAATGGCCTGTGCGAGCGATTCCACAGGTCGCTCAAAGCCGCACTGCGAGCCAGCCTTCAAGGCACGGGCTGGGTGGACAGGCTTCCATGGGTCCTTTTAGGTCTTCGTATGGCACCTAAAGAAGATCTTCAATCATCCTCGGCGGAGCTCGTATATGGCCAGCCGCGTCTACCAGGAGATTTCCTTCCGACTCCAACAGAGCCATGGTCCACATCCCAGCAGCTCATCAGCCATCAGGAGGCGGCCAGAAGTTTCACTCCAGTGCCTACGTCATGTCATGGCTTGCAGAACTCCCACGTCCCAGCTGAGCTGAAGAACGCCGACTATGTGTTTATCCACCACGACGCGCATCGGGATCCGCTCAAACCCCCTTACACTGGTCCTTTCCGCGTGATAGAGCCGGGAGACAAAACTTTTTCGGCCGATTTCGGTTGACCGGTTGATGCCGGCTCACTTGGACCTTGACCGCCCAGTCGAGATCGCACAACCGCCGAAACGTGGCCGACCACCCACAGTCGCCGTGCCAGAGCAAATGCAACCGCCCGCCAGCTCGCCCGCCGTCCATCAGCTTCCACCTCACGGCTACAGAAGTCGATCTGACAGGCTTGTCAGGCCTCCTCGCTGTTTTACTTTTGCTATTAAAGACAGTTCTGGGGGGGCGCATGTGGCGGAGCCACTAAGGGACTCCGATCAGTTGTATATAATTCCCTTTAATAATATGTTAGCTACAGCATAAGTCTGTATCTTTGATTTCACTGTTTACATGTACAGAGCGTGATCACTTTAATAGCATGGGTAAACGCGATGACGTCATGCCGTTCATCACGTGATCCCCCACCGGCGGGAAAAACGTGATGACGTCATGACGTCAGCCACAGGACCGCCCAAGCAGTCCTCGTGGAGCCTCCGAACTGACTAGACCTATATTCGATGTTCTCCTGTAGTTATCCGTTAAACTCTGTTTGTTTTCATTAAACCTCGTTCATTTGATCGCCTGAGTGGACCTCAGTCTTTTGGATAGGAACTAGACATTCCTACAACCTTGCATTTATCCACATTATACTGCATCTGCCCAATCGCCCAACCTGTCCAAATCGTACTGAGTTTCTCTACATCCTCCTCACAGCACACACGCCCACCCAGCTTTGTGTCATCTGCAAACTTGGAGATAGTACATCTTGTCTAGATCATTAATGTATATTGTGAATAACTGGGGTCCTAGCACCGATCTCTGCGGTACCCCACTAGTCACTGCCTTCCACTCGGAAAAAGACCCGTTTATTCCAACTCTTTGCTTCCTGTCTGCCAACCAGTTTTCTATCCAAGTCAGTACCTTACCCCCAATCCCATGTGCTTTAACTTTGCACGCTAGTCTCTTATGCGGGACCTTATCAAAAGCCTTCTGAAAGTCCAAATACACCACATCCACTGGTTCTCCCTTATCTATTCTACCAGTTACATCCTCAAAAAATTCCAGTAGATTGGTCAAGCACGTCTTACCTTTTGTAAATCCATGTTGACTTTGTCCGATCCTGTCACTGTTTTCCAAGTGCTCTGCTATTACATCTTTTATAACGGACTCTAGCATTTTCCCCACTACCGATGTCAGGCTTACTGGTCTATAATTCCCTGTTTTTTCTCTACCACCTTCTTTAAATGGTGGGGTTACATTAGCTACCCTCCAATCCATGGGAACTGTTCCAGAGTCTATAGAATTTTGGAAGATGACCAGCAATGCATCTACTATTTCTAGGGCCACTTCCTTAAGTACCCTAGGATGTAGATTATCAGGCCCTGGGGATTTATCGGCCTTCAATCCCGTCAATTTTCCTAACACCATTTCCCTACAAATACTGATTTCATTCAGTTCCTCCCTCTCATTAGACCCTATATTCCCCGACATCTCTGGGAGTTTATTTGTGTCCTCCTTTGTGAAGACAGAACCAAAGTATGTATTTAATTGGTCTGCCATTTCTTTGTTCCCCATTATAAATTCCCCTGATTCTGACTGCAAGGGACCTACGCTTGACTTTACCAATCTTTTTCTTTTCACACATCTATAGAAGCTTTTACAGTCTGTTTTTATGTTCGCTGAAAGCTTACTCTCATACTCTATTTCCCCCCTCTTAATTAATCCCTTTGTCCTCCTTTGCTGAATCCTAAACTGCTCCCAATCCTCAGGGTTGCTGCTTTTTCTGGCCAATTTATATGTCCTCTCCTTGGACCTTATGCTATCCCTAATTTCCCTTGTTAGCCACGGTTGAGTCACCTTTTTTGTTTTATTTTTATGCCAAACAGGGATGAACAAATTCTGTAGTTCATCCATGCGATCTTTAAATGTTTGCCATTGCCTATTCACCGCCAACCCTTTAAGTAACATTCCCCAATCCATCCTAGCCAACTCGTGCCTCATACCATCGTAGTTCCTTTATTTAAATTCAGTACCCAAGTCTCTGAATCAACTACTTCACTCTTCATCTTAATGAAGAATTCTATCATATTATGATTGCTCCTTCCCAAGGGGCCTCACACAACAAGATTGCTAATTAATCCTTTCTCATTACGTAATACCCAGTCTAAGATGGCCTGATCTCTAGTTGGTTCCTCGACATATTGGTCCAGGAAACCACCCTTATACACTCTAGGAATTCCTCTTCCACAGTATTGTCACTAATTTGGTTAGACCAATCTATATGTAGATTAAAGTCACCCATGATAACTGCTGTGCCCTTATTGCACGCATCTCTAATTTCCCATTTAATGCCATCCCCAACCTCAGCATTACTGTTTGGGGGTCTGTATACAACTCCCACTAACGTTTTCTGCCCCTTGGCATTTCTCGGCTCTACCCATACAGATTCCACATCATCAGAGCTAATATCCTTCCTTACTATTGTGTTAATCTCCTCTTTAACCTGCAATGCTACCCCACCTCCTTTTCCTTTTTGCCTGTCCTTCCTGAATATTGAATACCCCTGGATGTTGAATTCCCAGCCTTGGTCATCCTGAAGCCATGTCTCCGTAATTCCAATTACAGGAAACTTTGGTTTATCCGGAGGTTAACTGTCCGGAATGCTTGAGCCACCGGCAAAAATCAGGAGCCGTTTCGTTAGTTTTTTTTTCTTTTCGTTGCTTTTTTTTCACCAGTCAGGCTCTGCACAGTCTCGCTGAAGCTGTTGCTAAGCTACAGAAATGCTTGCAAGGTACGGCCGACTGTTTAGAAGCTGTTGCTAAGCAACAGGGTTTGTTGCCAGATACGGAGCTCAAAATCTCTATGTTTCAACATTAGTGCTGGTTTGTCCGGCAGTTTTGATGAGACGGCAACAGCTCGGTCCTGCCGGTGCTGGATAGCACAAAGTTTCCTGTACATCTTATCCGTTTACATCTATTTGCCCAGCTAATTCATCCACCTTATTACGAATGCTCCTCGCATTAAGACACAAAGCCTTCAGGCTTGTTTTTTTTAAACACTCTTAGACCTTTTAAAATTATTGTTTACTGCAGCCATGTTTGATTTACAACCTTGATTAAAGGGGCAACGGCCCCAACAGGTAGGTTATACACATATAAGTAAGGTAAATACATACAGTGAGGTTAAGTTAGAGGGAGAGGCAGCACACTCTGACTTCCACTTTTGCTTTTCTCCTTCCTGTCTTTTGCTTTTATCCTTGCTTCCCTTTCCTCTGGCTCCCTGCACAGGTTCCCAAACCCCTGCCATTTTAGTTTAAACCCTCCCCAACAGCACTAGCAAACACTCCCCCGAGGACATCAGTCCCGGTCCTGCCCAGGTGCAAACCGTCCAGTTTGTACTCATCTCACCTCCCCCAGAACCGGTTCCAATGTCCCAGGAACTTGAATCCCTCCCCCTTGCACCATTCCTCTAGCCACGTATTCATCTGAAATATCCTTCTATTTCTACTCTGACTAGCACATGGCACTGGTAGCAATCCTGAGATTACTACCTTTGAGGTCCTATTTTTTAATTTACCTCCTAACTCCCTATATTCAGCTTTTAGGACCTCATCCTTATATCGTTGGTACTTATATGCACCATGACAACTGGCTGTTCACCCTCCCCCTCCAGAATGCCCTGCAGCCGCTCCGAGACATCCTTGACCCTCGCACCAGGGAGGCAACATACCATCCTGGAGTCTCGTTTGCAGCCGCAGAAACGCCTATCTATTCCCCTATCACTATAGCTCTCCTGCTCTTTTTCCTCCCGTCCCATGCAGCAGAACCACCCATGGTGCCAGGAAGTTGGTTGCTGCTGCCTTCCCCCGATAAGCCATCCTCCCCAACAATATCCAAAGCGGTATATCTCTTTGAGAGGGGGATGGCCACAGGGGACCCCTACACTACCTGCCTGCACCTACTACTCTGCCTGCCGGTCACCCATTCCCTTCCTGCCTGTGCAGCCTTTACCTGCGGTGCGACCAACTGATTAAACGTGATATCCACGACGTCCTCAGCATCGCAAATGCTCCAGTATGTATCCATTCGCAGCTCCAGCACCGCAATGCGGTCTGCCAGTAGCTGCAGCTGGATACACTTCCCGCACACATGGTCGTCAGGGACACAGGAAGTGTCCCTGATTTCCCACATAGTGCAGGAGGAGCATGCCACGGGGCCGAGCTTTGCTACCATGACTTACCCTTTAATTAATTTAAATTAAATCAATACCGCCAATTATAGTACAATTAAATGATATACTCAAGGGCCCTTGTTTCCTAGCACTCCCCGCTACACAACAGAGACCTTAGAAACTATAACCACAAAATTAAGACCTTCTAAACTTTATAAACTATGAACGTTAACTGTCAAACTATAGAGTAGTATAAATACTCACCTGGCCGTACTCACCCAATCAGCTGCTTCCTCCTGCCCGCATCACATTTGGAATCGTGACGTGGCTCTGGAACGCCGCCGCCGATCTGTGAGATTGGTAAGCCTTGTACCGCCGCTCTCTCCGCTCCCGACCCTGGCCTGTGGAAAAAAAGGCCGCCAAAGTGAGTTTAAATACTCACTGAAACTCCGCTTTCACCACCCCCGACACTGGCACGTCACTACAGAAATATTAGTAAACAGCAACGGTGGGCGAGTGAGTCAAAAAATACAGGAAAGCACCACAATCGGCTGACCCCGATTTGAGAACCTAAACTTTAAACTCGCCTTATCACCTCTGACCTCCAGTCCATTAATATCAAGATGCTCATCCTTGTGCACAAATCCTTCCCTGTCCATCTCCCGTCCTACTTCTACAAAGTCTCCCAACTCAAACCCTTGAGTCTTCCGACTCTGGCCTGCTTGACCATTGACTTCAGCCGTTGTGGACCAGCAGACTGAAATTCTTTACCCAAGTGCCCCCCCAGCTACGACTCATCCCCACCTTCAAAAGCCTTCTCAAAACTTTCTCCATAGCTCTGTATAAATCAGTATTTTACTCTGAAAAGCCACCCATGTAAATCAGAAAGTGTTCTCTAACTTAATATATAAAACTCCAGAGCAACATGGATGGTAGTGGATTGTTAATCATCGGAGAGGCTTGAGGATCTCAACAGGCTTTCATTGGCATGATTTAAGAAACTCATGAAGGGACTCAATAAAAGTGGATAAGAAGAAGTTGCTCACAAAACAAGGATGTGAAAGGTGTACACAATTTATGAAATTGCACACACATTTATTTTGCATGAGCTGCTTTGGACCACAGCCCCACCCTTTCTGGAAAGAAAGTACTGTGCTCCCAACTGGCCAAAGTGATTGGTCCAATCAGCATCAGCTGTTTTCATGCAGGTGACACTATTTAACTTTGATGTAATGGATTAGCAGCACTGTGTAGGAGGGGTGCCAAGATATTGGCTGTATGCAAGTTTCAAAACGTCAGCTCCACCCTGTCATGATTCCCAAACAGGACTTGGGAAACGACTTCATTTTTCTTTGCGATTGGGATTTCTGTACTAATGTTTTAATGCATCATTGAAAGAATAAGCACTGCTGCAATTGACTATTGCAATGTTGTGACACCCTGGTTATGCGCATCCAGTGTTTGATTCAATATCCAATTATTTTCTTCACAGATTTTACAACTGCTATTTTTCTTTCAATATGTTTTCTATTTAGAATGTTTTCATCTATAAATGGCCTTGTGGCTTACCAGGGATTTTCCCACACCAGCAACGGATTTAGTACTTGGCTTTGCCCCAATTTGTGTACTTGTCGTTCTTTTTATGTCTGATTAGTATTTTATTGAGTGAAAGCAAGTCCAGTGGAAGCAGTGGTATAATCTGATCCAGATCCCAGTGTGCGCAATGTGGCCTTTGTTCTGTGGGACAGATTCAACACCACCAGAACTAAGTGAATGTGCAGGTCTTAGCTGTGTGTCTCTGAAGTCAGCTCTGTATTCATAGAGTGAAGCACCTTATCCTAAAGAAGACAATTCCCTCTGTTTGTTATTTGTAGTGCAGTTGTGTGTTCTTTGTACACATGTTTAGGTTTAACTACAAATGGCAAGCAGAGGAAATTTTCCACTTGTTGTAAAAAGTATGAAGCATTAATTCACTGCTGTCATTGGATTACATCTAAACCTCAAGTTAAAAACCGTTTGCCTCTTGAAAGCTCTCGACTCTTGGCAAATTGTTTTTTTTAAGCTGCCAATTGTTTGTGTATCATATCCTGGTTGCTAAGGTTACTAAGCATGCAAGATTTTTTTCCGTTATAGAAGCGCATTGTGATTTTTTTCTGATACTGTATTAGATTAAAATTGCAAATAGCACTCCCTGATTGATCAATAGTGGCTGAATGATTAATCTTGTGTTTGGCATATGCACTTAGTGTTTTTCTTTGTGCGTGATATAATTGGATACTGTCTCGTAAATCTCCCTTTTTACGGCAAGGCAGATAACACAGCAGTGAACACTGCACACATGCTTGTATGTCAACCCAAGTTTTTTTGTTGAGTCTAACGGTACAATACAGGATTTCCGGTGCAGGGCAACAGCTGCATAGAGGTTGATAGAATGTCCAGTGTTACTGCAAGTCTTTATTCTCTTCGGGAAAATAAACAAGTCATTTGCTTTAGACTGGAACCAGACCAAGCCTTATAACAGTGAAATCCTTAGCTTAGTTACTTTGTGGGGGATGGGGCAAATATTCAAATAATGCTGTCACAATGCTGGAAATCTGAAATAAAAACAGAAAATGCTGGAAAAGCTCAGCAGGTCAGGCAGCATCTGTGGAGAGAGAAGCCAAGTTAACGTTTCAGGTCGATGACCTTTCGTCAGATGCTGTCATCTAGTTTTTATGTAAAATATATAGGCGTATAAATCAAGAAACTGAGTACAGACTTCCCTCTAAAATAATATAAATGATACTGTAACATTGAATCTCGAATAATCATATATATATATTTTGTGTTTATCATGGTCCATTGTTGGAGCACTGCAGGTGCCATGCCAGTGGAATTTCCCCCACTCTGCCAAATTCCTTATCTTGCCCAAGTCACTGGGGGGAATGCACATTTAAGAGGAGAATTTGTCTCTGATCTTCTCTCAAAAAGCACCATTGTGACAGCCTGGGAACAGTTGGTCATCGCCCTTTCACCTGCCATTGCTGCATAGCCCTGAGAGACCAGAGGAGAATAACTAAGCTCTTGCTTAAAACTTTACTGTTTCTTTTTCATGAAACAAAACAATTTTAGAGATGCATTGACTGGTGACCACCAGTGTACAGAGATCCCAGAGTTTTTAAGCAGTTCTCAATATCATAAGTGTCACTGTCTATTGAAGCTAACTGAACATTCTGTGACTCACAGTGGTGGCTAAGTGATGAGTGGAACTTGACTTGTATAAGGACTTGCTGTACCTGTACTTCAGTACAAGTACTTACTGCTTATAACTGCTGTAATCCTTGGTAGTGTCTGTACAAAACTTGCTTTATTTAGTTCGTTAGAAGGTGGTCGCAATGGGCTAAAATTACACTCTATTCATTATCAGTGGACAGAGAATCTCGCTCCCTGACATAACGTTCTTTTGTTTCTTGGCTTCTATTCAATTTCAAGGGCAGGGTCATTGTTTAACACTGGCTTCTTGCGAAGAATGCTGTTCGAGGCTGTTCAGCATGGAATTGAAGACATCCAGCCTTTGCTAAAGAACCTGATCTGTGAATCCGAATGCACAACCCTGAAGCACTATTCAATATTTGGACCAATGAGCCACAGCAGTCAAGGTCAGTTCATCCAGTGATACAGTTTTAGTAATGGTTTTGAAAGTGGGTGTGTAAAGCAGTTTAGAGGCACTTTGGTGGAAGAATTGCTGCCACCTCCAGTTAAAGTTGTAAATTGGAGCTCAGTTAGTAAAAAGTGTATAAGTAAGCCATACAGATCCAGAAGGTTGCTTTGTGCTAATTTAGGTGGTTTCAGCCATGGTACCATTTAGGGAACTATAACTGGCCTCAAAGTCCCTGGTTAGAAAGAGGAAAATTCAGCCAGAGTTCCCACTCTTGATTAGCAAGAGCATCTGTGTGCACATTAGGTAAGGACAAGATCAGGCTCCCCCATGATGCTACAGCCTTACAGCACTTGCTTGTTAAAGGTCAGTGGAAGAGATGTCACTTTGCCAATTACCAGGTGGCTGATACTTGTGGATCATACTCCAGCATGCCTCAGTGCTTCAGGCCTGGAGGGGGAACATTTGAAGGGGTGGGGGGAATATACATTGCTGTTATTTTTCAGCAACCGACATTTTTTAATTTTGATTGCTAAATCTAGGTAAAGGGCCAAGGCTCTTAGTGCATAGATTGTTGATCATCACAATTGCTTTACAAACATGAATCATTTGGTGTGGGTGCGATAGTGCATCAACACCACCGAGCTCACTGGTTATCTATACCATTGTCAGCAAAGAAAAAACACTCAAGATTGAATAAAACAAATGCTAGTAACTTCACAATATATATGTGATACAAATCAACCAATAGCCTGAGGTGATTGAGTGGCTATAAACTTATCACAGGGTTTAGGTATTGGACCATATGAGATTCACCGTCATTTGAACCCTGCAGTGAGATACGTGTAATTTGTCCATTATTTTCTATAATTACAATTTTTTCTTTTCAAAAATTGCTTTCAAGCACAGAATTGCTTCTGATCTGGCTGCCATTTTCCTACCCTCCTGCGGCCTGCCCATGTTGTATAAACAGCCCAGTGACAGGCTTATTGAATTTATCACTCCACCTAATCTGCTAAAACTGTTACCATTGCCAACCCCACCACCCACAAAAAAAGGATTGAGGTATAATTTATACTTTTTAAAAAATGTACATTCCTTTCATAATATTTCTGTATATTGTATTTGATGGTTTATTTCCTCTCCCTACTTGATTTTACACACACATTCCCCTTTGTCCATTTTTGGATTCTGCCTCTGTGTAGTGCTTGCCCTCCTTCCCTCTGGGGGAAACGCCTGGTCTAGCCTTAGAAACATAGAAGATAGGAGCAGGAGTAGGCCATTCGGCCCCTCGAGCCTGCTCCGCCATTCAATGCGATCATGCCTGATCATCCAAATGCCTGCCTTTTTGTGGGCTATGTGGAACAAT
The DNA here is from genome assembly GCF_052327205.1 of Somniosus microcephalus. Taxonomy (NCBI): domain Eukaryota; kingdom Metazoa; phylum Chordata; class Chondrichthyes; order Squaliformes; family Somniosidae; genus Somniosus; species Somniosus microcephalus. Next base: position 275,278,554 of record NC_140989.1, on the reverse strand, counting down.
CTTTGTTCCAGTCCTACTCAGGTCCCCTCCCTCACCTCTTTTTCCGATACATTGATGACTGTATCGGTGCCGTTTCCTGCTCTCGCCCCGAACTAGACAATTTTATTCACTTTGCCTCCAATTTCCACCCTTCCCTCACCTTCACATGGTCCATCTCTGACTCTTCCCTTCCCTTCCTCGACTTCTCCATCTCTGGGGATAGGTTATCGACCAATATTCACTACAAGCCCACTGACTCCCACAGCTACCTGGACTACACTTCCTCCCACCCCGCCTCCTGTAAGGACTCTATTCCATTCTCCCAGTTTCTCCGTCTCCGCCATATCTGCTCCGACGATGCCACCTTCCACAGCAGTGCTTCCGACATGTCTTCCTTTTTCCGCAACCGAGGATTCCCCTCTACCGTGGTCGACACGGCCCTCGACCGTGTCCGTTCTATCTCCCGCACTTCTGCCCTCACCCCTGCCCCTCCGTCCCGGAACCACGATAGGGTTCCCCTTGTCCTCACCTTTCACCACACCAGCCTCCACATTCAATGGATGATCCTCCGCCATTTCCGCTACCTCCAAAGTGATCCCACCACCAAACACATCTTCCCCTCCCCTTTCAGCATTCCGTAGGGACCGCTCCCTCCGAGACACCCTAGTCCACTCCTCTATCACCCCAAACAGCCCTTCCCCTTCGCCTGGCACCTTCCCGTGCAAGTGCAGGAAATGTAACACCTGCCCCTATACCTCCCCCCCTTCCCACTGTCCAGGGCTCCAAACACCCCTTCCTGGTGAAACAGCGATTTACTTGTACTTCTTGCAATCTAGTATACTGTATTCGCTGCTCACGATGCGCTCTCCTCTACATTGGGGAGACCAAACGCAGATTGGGTGACCGCTTTGCGGAACACCTCTGTTCAGTCCGTAAGGGTAACCCCGAGCTTCCGGTCGCCTGTCATTTTAATTCACCGCTCCATTCCCACTCGGACTTCACCGTCCTTGGCCTCTTGTTTGTTCCATGGAAGCTCAACGTAAACTCGAGGAACAGCAACTCATCTTCCGATTAGGCACTTTGCAGCCTTCCGGACTCAATATCGAGTTCAATAATTTCAGATCAAAACCTCAGCCCCTATTACTTATTTACTTATAATTTTTTCCACCCCTTTGTTTTGCGTCCTCCTTTCCCCCCACCCCCCCCCCCCTCCTTTCCTTTTGTTTCTCTCTCTCACCTGGCAGCTGTCTCTTACCTGCCAGTACACTTCACACCTAAACTCAGCTGCCTTTTGCCATCTCGTCTGGCTTCGAATACCTTTTATTGTCTCTTTTTCTTCTTTTGTTCGATTGCAGTCTTGCCTTCGATCTATTTTATTTTCTTTCCAGTTTTGAAGAAGGGTTTCGACCCGAAACGTCAACTCAAATTTCTCTCCACGGATGTTGCCTGACCTGAGTTTTTCCAACATTTTCTGTTGTTAATTCAAATTCAGTACCCGGTCCCTGCTTTCTCCCCATACCCCTTGATCCCTTTAGCCTTGAGAAATATATCCAACTCCTTCTTGAATATATTTAATGACTTGGCCTCTACTGCCTTCTGTGGTAGAGAATTCCACAGGTTCACCACTCTCTGGGTGAAGAAATTCCTCCTCATTTCTGTCCTAAAAGGCCTACCCCTTATCCTTAGACTGTGACCCCTGGTTCTGGACTCCCCGACCATCGGAACATCCTTCCTGCATCCTGTCAGAAATTTATAAGTTTCAATGAGATCCCCTCTCATTCTTCTAAACTCCAGCGAGTACAAGCCCAATCGACCCAATCTCTCCTCGTACGTCATTCCTGCCATCCCAGGTATCAGCCTAGTGAATCTTCGCTGAACTCCTTCCATGGCAAGAACATCCTTCCTCAGATAAGGCGACCAAAACTGCACACAATACTCAAGATGTGGTCTCACCAAGGCCCTGTACAACTGCAGCAAGACATCCTGGTTCCTGTACTCAAACCCTCTCGCTACGAAGGCCAACATACCATTTGCCTTCTTAACCGCCTGCTGCACCTGCATGCTTACCTTCAGCGACTGGTGCGCAAGGACACCCAGGTCTCGTTGCACTTCCCCTTCTCCCAATCTATTGCCATTCAGATAATAATCTGCCTTCCTCTTTTTGCTACCAAAGTGGATAACCTCACACTTATCCACGTTATATTGCATCTGCCATGCTTCTGCCCAATCACCCAACCTGTCCAAATCATCCTGGAGTTTCTCGGCATCCTCCTCACAGCACACACGCCCACCCAGCTTTGTGTTGTCTGCAAACTTGGAGATATTACATCTAGGTCCCTTGCCTAGATCATTAATATATATTGTGAATAGTTGGGGTCCAAGGACCGATCCTTGCGGTACCCCACTAGTCACTGCCTGCCACTTGGAAAAAGACCTGTTTATTCCAACTCTTTGCTTTCTGTCTGCCAACCAAGACAGTACCTTGCCCCCAACCAATTACACGCTAATCTCTTATGCGGGACCTTATCGAAAGCCTTCTGAAAGTCCAAATGCACCACATCCACTGGTTCTCCCTTATCTATTTTACCAGTTACATCCTCAAAAAATTCCAGTAGATTAGTCAAGCACGATTTACCCTTTGTAAATCCATGTTGACTTTGTCCGATTCTGTCACTGTTTTCCAAGTGCTCTCCTATTACATCTTTTATGATGGACTCTAGCATTTCCCCCACTACCGATGTCAGGCTTACCGGTCTGTAATTCCCTGTTTTCTCTCTACCACCTTTTTTGAATAGTGGGGTAACATTAGCTACCCTCCAATCCATGGGTACTGTTCCAGATTCCATCGAATGTTGGAAGATGATCAGCAATGCATCTACTATTTCTAGGGCCACTTCCTTAAGTACCCTGGGATGTAGATTATCAGGCCTTGGGGATTTATTGGCCTTCAATGCCATCAATTTCCCTAACACCATTTCCCTACAAATACTGATTTCTTTCAGTTCCTCCCTTTCATCAGACCCTATGTTCCCCGACATCTCTGGGAGGTTATTTGTGTCCTCCTTTGTGAAGACAGAACCAAAATATGTATTTAATTGGTCTTCCATTTCTTTGTTCCTCATTATAAATTCCCCTGATTCTGACTGCAAGGGACCTACGCTTGACTTCACCAATCTTTTTCTCTTCACATATCTATAAAAGCTTTTACAGTCAGTTTTTATGTTCCCTGCAAGCTTACTCTCATATTCAATTTTCCCATTCTTAATTAATCCCTTTGTCCTCCTTTGTTGAATCCTAAACTGCTCCCAATCCTCAGGTTTACTGCTTTTTCTGGCCAATTTATATGTCCTCTCCTTGGATCTTATGCTATCCTTAAGTTCCCTTGTTAGCCACGGTTGAGTCACCTTTTTTGTTTTATTTTTATGCCAAACTGGGATGAACAAATTCTGTAGTTCATCCATGTGGTCTTTGAATGTTTGCCATTGCCTATCCACCATCAACCCTTTGAGTGACATTCCCCAATCAATTCTACCCAACTCGCGCCTCAGACCATCGTACAGGAAACTTTGGTTTATCCGGAGGTTGTATGTCCGGAATACTCGATCTAACGGCAAAAATCAGGAGCCGTTTTCTGTAAGTTTTTTTAGATCTCGTTCTTTTTTTTTTCCCAGTCAGCCACTGCAAGGTCTGTAGCTATAGCAACAGCTTCAGCTAGAGACGCTTGCAGCTGCAGCCGACTCTTTAGAAGCTGTTGCTAAGCAACAGTGTTTGTTGTCAGATACGGAGATGAAAACCTCCATACGCTTCAACATTAACTTTGTATGTCCGGCAGTTTTGATAGATCGGCAACACGCCGATCCCATCGGTGCCGGATATCACAAAGTTTCCTGTAGTTTCCTTTGTTTAAATTTAGGACCCTAGTCTCTGAGTCAACAACTGCATTCTCCATCTTAATGAAGAATTCTATCATATTATGATCGCTCCGACCCAAGGGGCCTCGTACAACAAGATTGTTAATTAATCCTTTCTCGTTACATAATACCCAGTCTAAGATGGCCTGATCTCTGGTTGGTTCCTCGACATATTGGTCCAGGAAACCATCCCGTAAACACTCCAGGAATTCCTCCTCCACAATATTGTTACTAATTTGGTTAGCTCAATTTATATGTAGATTAAAGTCACCCATGATGACTGCTGTGCCCTTATTGCATACTTCTCTAATTTCCCTTTTAATGCCATCCCCAACCTCTGCATTACTGTTTGGAGGTCTATATACCACTCCCACTAACGTTTTCTGCCCCTTGGTATTTCTCAGTTCTACCCATACAGATTCCACATCATCAGAGCTGATATCCTTCCTTCCTTCTTTAACCAGCAATGCTACCCCACCTCCCTTTCCTTTTTGCCTATCTTTCCTGAATATTGAATACCCCTGGATGTTGAGTTCCGAGCCTTGGCCACCCTGGAGCCATGTTTCCGTAATCCCAGTCAAATCGTAATCGTTTACCTCTATTTGCGCAACTAATTCATCCACCTTATTACGAATGCTCCTCCCATTAAGACACAAAGCCTTCAGGCTTGTTTTTTTAACGCTCTTAGACCTATTAGAATTATTATTTACTGTGGCCATGTTTGATTTAAATCGTTGATTTCTCTGACTGCCAGATTTGTTTTTCTCCTTCCTATCTTTTGCTTTTATCCTTGTTTCCCTTTCCTCTGTCTCCCTGCTCAGGTACCCAACCCCCTGCCATTTTAGTTTAAACCCTCCCCCCAGAGCACTAGCAAACACTCCCCCTAGGACACCGGTCCCGGCCCTGCCCAGGTGCAAACCGTCCAGTTTGAACTGGTCCCACCTCCCCCAGAACCGGTTCCAATGTCCCAGGAATTTGAATCCCTCCCCCTCACACCATTCCTCTAGCCACGTATTCATCTGAAATATCCTTCTATTTCTACTCTGACTAGCACGTGGCACTGGTAGCAATCCTGAGATTACTACCTTTGAGGTCCTATTTTTTAATTTACCTCCTAACTCCCTATATTCAGCTTTTAGGACCTCATCCCGTTTTTTACCTATATCATTGGTACCTATATGCACCACGACAACTGGCTGTTCACCCTCCCCTTCCAAAATGTTCTGCAGCCGCTCTGAGACATCCTTGACCCTTGCACCAGGGAGGCAACACACCATCCTGGAGTCTCGTTTGCGGCCGCAGAAACGTCTATCTATTCCCCTTACAATAGAATCCCCTATTACTATAGCTCTACCCCTCTTTTTCCTCCTGTCCTGTGCAGCAGAACCACCCCTGGTGCCAGGAAGTTGGCTGCTGCTACCTTCCTCTGATAAGCCATCCCCCCAACAGTACTCAAAGTGGTGTATCTGTTTGAGAGGGGGATGTCCACAGGGGATCCCAGCACTACCTGCCTGCACCTAGTACTCTGTCTGTTGGTCACCCCTTCCCTTTCTGCCTGTCCAACCTTTGCCTGCGGTGTGACCAACTGATTAAACGTGCTATTCGCGACGTCCTCAGCATTGCGAATGGTCCAGTGTACATCCAATCGCCGCTCCAGCGCCGCAATGCGGTCTGCCAGTAGCTGCAGCTGGATACACTTCCTGCACACATGGTAGTCAGGGACACAGGAAGTGTCCCTGAGTTCCCACATATCGCAGGAGGAGCATACCATGGGGCCGGGCTGTCCTCCCATGACTTACTCTTTAGTTAATTGCAATTAAATTAAATCAAATCAATCCCACCAATTACACTACAGTTAAATGGTATATTTAAGGGGTCTGGTTTTACAAACAGTCCCCGCTACACCACAGAAACCCTAGAAACTATAAACCACAGAGTTAAAGTTTAAAAAAGAGAGAAATACTCACCAACCAATCACTTACCTGCTTTCTGGTGACGTCACACTTCGATTGCTTTTTACTTCTCTCCCTCTCTGTGAGATTGGAGATTAGTAAACCTACCTGGTCTCTTGGAGCCTTTTATAGCCCCGCTGCCGCCGCTGAGTTTCCCGCCGATGCTGTGAGACCTACCTGGTCTCTTGGAGCCTTTTATAGCCCCACTGCCACCGTTGAGTTTCCCACCGATGCTGTGAGACCTACCTGGTCTCTTGGAGCCTTTTATAACCCCGGTGCCACCGCTGAGTTTCCCGCCGACGCTGTGAGGCCTACCTGAGTCTCTGGGGCCTTTTATAGCCCCACTGCTGCTGCTGAGTTTCCCGCCGCCGCTGAGTTTCCCGCCGACGCTAACACAGCTAATACCAGAACACCATAACTGATTGCACTGTAGTGCCAGCTTGGCTCAATGACAGCAGTCTCGCCCCTTGAGTCAGGTTGGAGGTTCAACCCCAACTGCAGGACTTGGGCACATTAATCTAAGCCAGCACTTCAGTGCCGCACTGAAGGAGTGCTGCATTGTCGGAGGTACCACCCTTCAAAAGAAACATTAAACCGAGGGGCTGCCTGCCTGTTCCTGTGGATGTAAAAGATTCCATGGCACTATTCGAAGAATAGTAGGTAAGTAACTGGCCAACATTTATTCCTCAGCCAATACCAGAATAGATTAACTGGTCATTTTTTTTTCTACATAATAACAGTAACTACACTTCAGAAGTAATTCATTGGCTCTAAAGTGCTTTGGGACTGTCTGAGGAAATGAAAGGCACTATATAAGTGTAGGTTCAGGCACTATATAAGTTCAGATTCTTCCTTTCATACATTTCTCGGTAGATGTCTCATATGTATGTTCAGTAAGGCAGGGTCTCCGAATTGATGTTCATTACATAGCCATTTTACTTTACCTAGAAATCTGGTCTGGTGATAATTGAATTGTTAATTATTTTTGAAAAAGTGGAGATTGACTTGTGTAGAATTTTAAATGTTTTATATGCAATTTAAAAAGATACTTTCCTAGTATTTCCAATGAAACATTTTCTGAAGTTTTCTTTGGAGGTAATGGATCGTATTTTGCGGCCCCTACAGGTGCGTATGCACCCGTAAGGGCCGCACAAGTTCCGGGTTTTCGCGCGCGTTGGATCTGTCTTCTTGACAGACCCAACGCATCCCCGAGAAAAGGGCATCCGCAGGCAGAGAGTTGGGCTATTTGCCCAAATTCTGCCCAGCGAATGCTCTTGAAATTCTTACGCCTGGTAAAAGCAGGCATAAGGCCTTCTTTTACCAGGCGTAAGAGTTTGAAAAAAATATATTTTTATATTCATTTAATCATTTAAACATTTAAAAACCTGAAAAAGTAAGGTTATTTTTAGCCCCTTTAAAACATTTAAATTTATTTTTCAAAAAATTAATTTTTTTAAAATATTTCATGAAATGACATTTTAATTAATTTTAAATGTAATTTTTTAAAATTTATTTGATGTGCAGATGTATTTTTTTGGGGTATTCCCGTTCATGCTTATGGGGATTCCGTACCTATGGAATCCCCATAAGAATGAATAGGGATCCCCTTCTTTCATTCGTTGGGCCAGCCCATGTGATCCCAGGGACGCCTGCGAACCGCAAGCTCCCCTGGGATACATGGGCCTCTACCCGCGTATACCCAGAGAGGCCCGGGAATGCAAGTTGCTGTGGATCCCGAGGCCCCAGGTAGGCGCGGATCTTCTTTGCGGATCGGAGGCATTTCCCCGCAGGAAATTCAGGGCCAATATTTCTCTCTAAGAGTGGACATGATGATTGCAGTTAATGTTAAGAATAAAATATGATCTAATTTTCCCCACATTTTATCCTGCCAGTGCATGATGACTAGCTTACACCCCTCTACAGATGAGAGCAAGACTTCTCCACAACTCAATGCCATAACATTGCGTGATTCCCACTGGTAAAACAAAATGCTGCCACGGCTATCTATCACTCCAATGTATACTGTTGGGAATGAGGGTTTTGTTTGGTACTCCGCCCTATTTGCTGGATTGTGTCCGCCGTGGTTTAATTGAAAGCACTCTTGCCTTTGAATTAGAAGGTTGTGGGTTCAAGTCCCAGTCCAGAGACACGAGCACAAAAATCAAGGCTGACACTCCAGTGCAATACTGAGGGTGTGCTGCACTGTCGGAGGTGCCATCTTTTGGATGAGACGTTAAACCGAAGCTCCATCTGCTCTCTCAGGCGGTCGTAAAAGATCCCATGGCATTATTTCAAAGAAAAGCAGAGGAGTTATCCCCGGTGTCCTGGTCAATATTTATCCCTCAATGAACATCACTAAAACTGATTATCTGGTGATTATCACATTGCTGTTTGTGGGAGCTTGCTGTGCGCAAACTGGCTGTCTCGTTTCCTACATTACAACAGTTCAAAAGTAGTTAATTGGCTGTAAATCGCCATGGGACATCCTGAGGAGGTTGTGAAAAGCACTATATAAGTGCAAGTCTTTTTTGGATGGAGCAGCATACAGTTAGATTATGGCACTGATTGGAAGCTTGAGCTGTACCACCCTGCTGCGGGACGGAGGTCATTTGAGCTGCTAATATTGGGGAGAATAGTGGGCAAAAATACATTGTTTTGAAATGAGTTGTCAATGTAACTACCAATGGTTCTTTCAGTGTTGATCTTTTTTTTCCCAGAGGAAAGTGGGGTTGTTATCAAAACCTTAGCCTCTCATAAAGCTGGAGTTGAAGATACAACCATAACAACATATTCTGTGCCTGGTAAGCATTCATTTTATTGAGTAAAATTCCATGACAGCGTAATGTAAGCGTAAATCTCCATTACCTGCCATAAGGAGGGACTGTCCCCTCCCCGAGTGGATAATGGAAATCAGCAGATCATTGACGGTGTCCAACTTTTGTTCTTGTGCCCAGGGCACAGCAATATCCTAAACACAGGAGTGAAAACAAATACAGATAACAAAAATATATTTAGTAGTTTTCTACAAAAAAATATAATGAAGTATAAATGACAAAAGCGCAGTGAGTTGACAATTCGTCCAAGGTCGTGTCCTGTAAAGATTCTGGCAGATAGTCAGGATAGCAGCTAATAGGAGTGTGGATAATAGCTTTCCCACGATACATAATACCTGTTGTGTATGTAATATGTGTGCTACTTTGAACCTATGGACAGGACTGCACTACTTGTAGGGCGTAGTGATACGCAGTACCACTCCTGGCCATAGGGGTATAAATAGTACTGTGGGTACTGATCTCCCCTCAGTTCCCGCCTGTGGGCATGAAGTAAAGACCTACGTGCAGTCCCTACCTCCAACCAGTAAAGACCTGTTTGAGTTATACGTTTAAGTCTTTGTGTTAATTGTTCAATACAATACACATACTTAACACTGGCGACGAGTCAGGTTCTTACCCTGCGGCAGTTGAAAAGAGGTTTCAAACCTCACCACCCCACTAGAAGCGACAGGCTTTAGGACTCTGAAGCCTCCATCAGCGACTGAGCACTGGAGTGCAGCAGCCATCCTGACAGCTTCCAGCGACTGACAGAAGTCTTTCTGCAGTTTCCTTGTTCAACCTAGGTGGTGGGGTAAGCCGTGCAGCGTTGGCTGCAAAGACAGGGCTGGGGAAGTCGGAGCAGATAAGGGCCATCGATCGCGATCGGAGATAAGGCCGGGCCGCCTTCAAGTGCGAGGCGCAGCGCGGGCCAGCAATCGGGACCAAAGATAAGGGCCGCACTCGGACTGAAAGGCGCGGCGGCTGCAGAAGCTCAAGGTGCGAGAGCCGCAGTGCACAGCGCGGGCTATCGATCGCACAGAAGATAAGGGCCGAGAGCCGCTTCGGTCGGGAGCCACTTCGCGATCCAGCGATCGCATCCGCTGATAAGGGCCGCACTCAGGCGATCACGGCGAAGATAAGGGCCGCACTCGGGGGCTGAAGGGAGACGGCGTCGGGGGACGGGTGAAGACCGCCAAGCGTGGGAAAACCGCCATTTTGTGGGCGGAGGACGACGGCAAGAGCGGGAAGCCGCCATCTTTGATAACAAGTAAAGAAAATAAAATCTGAGAAATTGCAAATCTACAATGCCTAAACACGGGAATATTAGCACCTTTGATAGTGACCTCGAAGATTGGGCCATATATGTTGAAAGAGTAAAAAATTATTGTAAGGCCAATAAAATTCGTGACCAAGATAAAGCTCTAACATTATTAAATTTAATGGGTGCGAAGACATACGGGCAATTGAAACACCTGTTATCACCAGATGAACCGGCGGATAAGACGTTCGATGAGATTGTTACTGTCTTGAAAGATCATCTAAACCCCACGCCGCTGATGCTAGCGGAACGATTTAAATTTTACGACAGAAGGCAGCTACAGCATGAAAGCAATGCTGAATATTTGCTGGAATTGCGTAAATTAGCGAAATATTGCCAGTTTGGAACGGGACTGACAGATGCACTACGAGACAAATTTGTGTGTGGTTTATTTAAACAGGATACACAAAAGCGACTGCTCGAGGAGAATGAGCTGACGCTTGAGAAGGCGGTCACTATGGCAGCAGCACACGAAGCCGCAGCGAGAGGCACGGCAGTAATGCAGCTACGGTCACCGGAGCTCAGTGCACACAAATTGGGTGTGAGTTCTGGCAAATGTTATCGTTGTGGAAAGACAACGCATGATCAGAACCAGTGTTGGTTTAAAAACCAAGAATGTAGAACTTGTGGTAGGCTTGGACACATAGCTAGAGTATGCAGGTCAGGGAAGAAGACCAGCAACAAGAAGTCACCGCAAGGAAAATACACAAAAGTACACAAGGTGGCCGAACAGGAGTCCGATTCAGACGCTAGCAGTAATGAACTGGCTGGCTTAAGCAGTATTGAACTGGCTAGCTTAAGGGTACTCAACGTTGGTAAGGGTGCAGACCTCCAGACAATTTGGGTCACTCTTCAGGTAGAAGGAGTCCAAGTAAAACTGGAATTGGACACTGGATCGGCATTGACGGTCATAAATAAGAAAGATTATGGAAGGTTATTCCAACATATTCCCCTACAGGATACGGAGCTCATATTGAAAACATACACGGGGCAAAGAGTGTACCCCATCGGGAAAATTGAGGTCACAGTGGTCCACAAGGGCGAAGAAAGTCAAATAATGGACTTATATGTGCTATCTGAAGGAGGTCCTCCACTACTAGGACGGGAGTGGATTAGGAAAATGAATATCGACTGGCATTTCCTACAAACAATAACGAGTGAGAACTCGGTGAACATAATCAACCCAGACTCTGGAACTGATGATGGTAAGACCAACCCGTGTGCAAAAGACAAAGTTTCAGCACAGAATTCCACTGAGATAGAGAATTCTGAGTCTGTCCAGTCTACTGACATGCACATTTCTGAGGGACACCGGGCTCGAACTCAACTCCATTTCAAACTGCAACAGCAATTAGAACAAATGATTCGCTGTTTTGAGCAAGAGATGAATGCGACGAAAGAGTTCTTTGATATAGAGTGGGAACATCTGGAAAGACAACAGAAGCAGCTGCTGGAGCAAATGGAGCAGGAGCACACAAACCGTCTGATGTCAGAGGAGTTAACGGTCAGCCAACTCCTGCATATGCTGAAGGACAGGACTCTGAAATGGGAAAAACTTGAACACGAACTTCAATATTCAAACGAAAGGGGTTCGGAGCTCTCAAAGGTTATTGGAAGAGCTGAGGTGGCAACACAGACTGAGATGACTGCAACAGAGCAGCCCTTGGATGCCAAAAGTACGCTGACTCACGTCAACGTAGAACAACAGACCGCTGAAACAGCTGCTCCGGTAGAGGGATTGAATAGTCCGATCAATCAATCTCCAAAAGAAGTTGAAGTAGTAAAATCTCAAATGAGGTCATTAGTAAACGACTTGCTGAAAGCCCAGAAAAAGCTGGATGAAGAGGTACGCATGAAGAAGTCTCTTCAGGAAAGATGTCTGGACTTGGAACAAAAGCTGGCTAACGCCCAGCTGGGTATGGAGGAAATAGAAGACCCTCTCGCTGGCCTAGATCAGGATGACACCGAATATTACTATGTCCTGTCCTGCCCAACTTGTAACTTCGACTCCCACCATACAGAAATCATGGAGGAGCACCGAAAGTCTACGGAACATCGGGAGAAGGTGGCTCTACTACGGAAAAAGGAGGAAGAGAAGGAGGAACTGCGCATGCAGCTGGCAGCTGACAGTGGAGCCCAGAGAGTCTCCAAGAAGCAGAAAAGGAAAAGTCGAAACAGAAGATGACCCATCTGAACCATTATTACCTCTACCAGATCACACACGTGGTCCCTCCGAACGGAGCCAATTCAGTTCGGAAGTTCAAACTGTTAAATCCATGGAAGGACTATTGAATGAGTCACTCCAGCAACGTGAACCGACTACACCACAGAGATTGAATCTGTGAACTGTTTTCCGCAGAGACTGAATCTGTGATCTGTTTTGACATGAAGTTATCTATGTATCTATGTTATTCTGTTATGTAAACCTGAAGTTATATATGTATATATGTTATTACGTTATGTTAAATGGGGAGATGACTGTAAAGCTAAGAAGGGAGGAATGTTGTGTATGTAATATGTGTGCTACTTTGAACCTATGGACAGGACTGCACTACTTGTAGGGCGTAGTGATACGCAGTACCACTCCTGGCCATAGGGGTATAAATAGTACTGTGGGTACTGATCTCCCCTCAGTTCCCGCCTGTGGGCATGAAGTAAAGACCTACGTGCAGTCCCTACCTCCAACCAGTAAAGACCTGTTTGAGTTATACGTTTAAGTCTTTGTGTTAATTGTTCAATACAATACACATACTTAACAATACCAAGGACCTTTTCAGCTGTTGATGCAACCAGGAGGGTGTAAGGAGTGACTCTCTCCATCAGTGAATAGTGAAATTAAATTTAATTCTACAAAGAGCTTTTAAAAACGGTGGCACTTCATAGGAAGATTAGAAAGCACAGGAGTGGAAAAGACTTTCCAGTTCTTCTGTCTGGTCCGAAAAACTCAAATCGCCCATTTCCGTAAATATCAATTCAATTCTGTCTTGAAATGTTGTGCCCTATCTGCCTATCTGGGCTGCCCTTCCACACATTTCATCATCCTCTGTGTAAAGTGGTTAAATTTAAACTAGCAGTGCACCTCCTCTTAAGCTTTGAGCCCTTCTCTGGGTTCTACGGTTTGTCAAAATCTTGAACATATTATTAGGGTTCAGTTTATCTATTTCCCCCTAATTTTCTGCACTGCCTCCAATGTTTGGATATCCTTGTTGTATTATGGTTACTAGAATTGAGCCCAGTAACTCAGGTGTGCATTGTACAGAAGCAAAATGCTGCGGATGCTGGAAATCTGAAATAAAAACAGAAAATGCTGGAAATACTCAGCAGGTCAGGCAGCATCTGTGGAGAGAGAAACAGAGTTAACGTTTCAGGTCGTTTTGTCAGAACTGTTCTGATGAAAGGCTATCGACCTGAAATGTTAACTGTTACTCTCTCCACAGATGCTCCCTGACCTGCTGAGTATTTCTAGCATTTTCTGTTTTTATTTGTGCATTGTACAGACTACTTTACATTTTTTGGGTTTTGTACTCTATGGCCCTGATATTTGCAGGGAGCAGGGGTGAATAGCAGCCAGGAAACCCTGAGGTGCATGTTTCCCAGGAGACCTGATTTAAAATTTTGGACTCCATTTCCCAGTCGCAGCATTTTGCTCCTGTACAATGCACACCTGGGTTACTGGGCTCAATTCTAGCAACCATTTCCCGGTCACAACCAGCCTGATTGAAAGGCTGGCTGGCCGTCGGGCAGGTAGGCATGCGGCACCAGGCCATGGCCGGGGAGAGGAGGGAAGGCCCGGAGAGATCTGTGGGGGGTGCCGGAGAGATCGGTTGGAGGTCCAATCGTTGGGGGCAGGGTGTGGGGGGGGGGTGCTATTGCTGGGAGGTTATCAGGTTTGCTTGGGGAGCCGGGGAGAAGCACTGCTGCTCATCGTAGCCCACAAGCAGTGCTGGAAAGGCACTTACCTTATGGATCTGGCCATTCTCGCCTCCCTTCAACTGCCAGGTTTCCTGAGGCCTGGGAGACGTTAAATCTGAAACACAGCTAAAATGTGAGGCATGCAGCCTCATTTAAATATTTAAATTAGGGGCCCGGCTCCGGAGAACAAGTTGGTCAGGCGTTCCCCCAACCCGCCTCTGTTAAAACCAGAAGTGGGCGTGTCGGAGGAGGGTTGGGGTCAGGTTTCCCATTTTTGACATTTTAACCCCCACCTGTCCTGGGGGGTTAATATTACCCTTCCATATTTCTAGCTATATGCTTGTAACCTCCTTGCTTCTGCTGCACACCAAACTATTGAGTTTCAATAAACTATCCACTAATACCCTCAGATCCTCTCCTGTCTTGTATCCTGGAGCCATTTAGTTTATATTCCCACAGATGCTGCCAGACCTGCTAAGTGTTCCCAGCACTTTCAGTTTTTATTTCAGATTTATAGCATCTGCAGTGTTTTGCTTTACTTCATTTTCCCACTGTTTACTTCCTTTTCCTAATCTCATTACTTTGCATTTTTCCACATTAAATTCCATTTGTCATTCATCAATCCATCTTCCCAGCCTATTCAGATGAACTTTGTATACAATTTGCCTCTTCCCAATTGTTAACTCCCCACCTTCCAATTTGATGTCATCTACAAACAATCTAAACACAGCTCCAAATCATTTATGTACACTATATTAAAAAATCAATGGTCCTAACACTAATCTGTGGGGCATCCTGCTAGTGACCACTTGCTATGTTGACATAGCTCCATTCACAACCACCTTCTGCTATCTCTGGTATACAAGTCAGAGGAAGGTATACCAACACTGTACGGTAGTCCGTTCAGCCCACACTTTGAGTATTGTCCAGTTTTGATCATCAATACACAAGTGAAACGTTTAAAGTCCTGGATTCAGTCGAAAGAAGAATTTTGAGGTCGATCCCCAGCATCAGAGAACTGAGCTACAAAGGTAGATTAAAGAAACTGGGACTCCTTAGCCTTCAAAGAGGACACTGAGGGGCAACTTTGTAGTGCTAAGATACTATACAGTGTAGAAAAGGCAAACCCAGAGTATTTCTTTAAAGTAAATTAAGACAGTGGGACAAGGGGGTAACTGAAGAATGGCAAATCTTGATGTCAGGAAGAATTTCTTCAGTGTAATTAGCACTTCAAGGAAGAGCAGTGAAGACAAAAAGCATTCAACAATCTCTGGGCTGGTGTGATTGGGGTGCTGTAGGTTTTTTTTTCTGAATGGATGAGCTAAGATTGGTCAAATGTCCTTCCACACATATATTCATCTAATGATTTAAATAAGGCTAAGGCACTAAATTCAAAGTTGCATTTCTCACTGTTGTAGTCAAACTTGTAACTAGCTTTCAGCTGCTTTTATATTGTGCTAAGACCCATGATAGGTGTGTCAGCTCCTGATGTGTAGGTCTAGTGCAGTCGCTGCAACTTGACAGTAAACTTGAACTCCTCCAATACTCTGCTGCCCGTGTCCTAACTCGCACCAAGTCCCATTCACCCATCACCCCTGTGCTCACTGACCTACCTTGGCTCCCGGTCCGACAAAGCCTTGATTTTAAAATTCTCATCCTTGTTGTCAAATCCCTCCATGGCCTTACCTCACCTCCCCCCACCCCCAGTCTCTGTAACCTCTTCCAGCCCTACAACCCTTTGAGATCTCTGTGCTCCACCAATTCTGGCCTCTTGCACATCCCCGATTTCCTTCACCCCACCATTGGCGGCCGTGCCTTAAAAACATAAGAACATAATAAATAGGAGCAGGAGTAGGTCATTCGGACCTTTGAGCCTGCTTCGCCATTCAATAAGATCATGGCTGATCTTCTACCTCATCTCCACCTCCCCACACTATCCCCATATCACTTGGTTCCCTTAGTATCACAAAAATCTATCGATCTCTGTCTTGAATATACTCAACGATTGAGCATCCACAGCCCTCTGGGGTAGAGAATTCCAAAGATTAACAACCCCTTGAGTGAAGAAATTTCTCCTCATCTCAGTCCTGAATGGCCGACCCCTTATTCTGTGACTGTGACTCCTAGTTCCAGACTCCCCAGCCAGGGGAAACATCCTCCCTGCATCTACCCTATCAAGCCCCTTAAGAATTTTACACATTTCAATGAGATTTACACGTTTCAATATTTCTCTTGTGTCTTGATGACTTCAGCTGCGTGGGACCTAAGCTCTGGAATTCCCTGCCTAAACCTCTCCACCTCTCCTTTCTCCTTTAAGACGCTCCTTAAAACCTACCTCTTTGACCAAGCTTTTGGTCACCCGTTCTAGTAGCTCCTTATGTGGCTCAGTGTCAAATTTTGTTTAACGCTGTGAAGCGTCTTGGGATGTTTTACTATGTTAAAGGTGCTATATAAATGCAAGTTGTTGTTGCTGAGATTCACTAAGGCCACTGACAGATTTACTTTTATGTTGTAGCCAGCTGTGATAGACGTGCACATTCGAAGCCGATGCCACCATCATGGGTCTTGGCGTCATATAAAATCAGCGTTACTCTATTTTGCCTGCGGTGATGGATGTCAGAACTGATGACTGTGTGCAGTATGAATTATTACATTTGAAAGTCACTAAATAACTCCCTGCAGCTCTAATAGACTGAACAGGCTGGGTTTCTTTCTCTGGAAATGAGAAGGCAACGTTCCCTTTAAGCTGCACGGCCATGGAGCAGTCTCGAGCTCCCGGCTTTTCAATTGGAATAATTGCGCATGCGCGAAAATTTGAGTGGGCCACGCAGCCACCTAAAGGGGCTGCGGTGCACCCAAAAAAAATGACAGGGATCATTGCTGAGGGATAACTTGATAGAGGTCTTAAAATTATGAAGGATAGGGTAGATGTGGAGAAGATGTTTCCACTTGTGGGGGAAACCAAAACTAGAGGCCATAAATATAAGATAGTCACTAATAATTCCAATAAGGAATTCAGGAGAAACTTCTTTGCCCAAAGAGTGGTTAGAATGTGGAACTTGCTACCACATGGAATAGTTTAGACGAATAGCATAGATGCATTTAAGGAGAAGCTAGATAAGTACATGAGGGAGAAAGGAATAGAAGGTTATGTTGATAGAGTTAGATGAAGTTAGGCAGGAGGAGGCTCGTGTGGAGCACAAACACTGGCACAGACCTGGTGGGCCGAATGGCCTGTTTCTGTGCTGTAAATTCTATGTAATACACATGAAGTTAGGGTTAAGCCCTTGTTACTATTAGAATGACACAGACAAAGTGCTATTGCACGATAGGATACCAAAACAAGCATTAACATAAACTATTCAATGGGTAAACTTCTGTGATTTTTACAGAGTATCAATCACAATTAAGTCATCGTATTTCAGTCTGAATCACTTGACTTGGAAAGGTCAAGTTTAATATACTGAAATCAGGAAGACAATTGTTCTAAAATGTAATAGCTTCAATTAATTTGCTCTGTGCGCTGTATGAGTAATGAGCGTGTTTTGCATCTGTGCTACAATGGCCATGATCTATTACCTGTTGTAACCAATGAATATTCCCCATTCCCATTTTGGCAGACAAGCGGAAGGGTAATGACGTGCCTGGGAATGCAGCAAAACGTCAAAAAGGAGATATTCCTGTGGAGCATCCTCCCTTCTACTACAGCATCCATAGGCACAGTATTCGAGGAATGAACATCCCAAAGTAAGGGCATTACGGGTTGTTTTTTTTCTCTTTCTGTCCATTTTCAAACTCTTCCATTCTAAGGTTTCACCAGTCAGTTTGGCTCCAGCAGCTGCCGGCAACATCTGCTAATTACTTTGTTGAACATGTGGCTTGGCTGTAGTTCAGAGGTTAATGCTGCTCTTTAATGAGGAAGTTCTTGGAGTCTAGTTATATGGCTGTTCCCTATACCTATTAAGTAGTCAGAAAATGATGGAATATTGTATTTGTAAGAGAAGTTGTCATCATGGATATAAAAATTTTATTTGGTTTCCAGCCAAAATCTATATTTATACATATTTTAAGAGCTAAGTTAATGCTTCCTTCAGTGTTCAGTGTGCATCTATCTTAAACCCTAGTCCTTATATCAAATGACTTCTATGTCGATCAATCGCTAACTTAATAAATTGAAGTGCAGGCAAATAGTAATGCTGCCGTGACAGTTCTTCTTTAATATAGCAGATTGGCTTTTTAACTGATCAATGAGTCATTTTTTTTTAAAGAGAGAGAAAGGAAAATAGGAGAGAATAAAATATCCATTTAAAAATAAAACTTTTCACTTTTGTCACTTCTGTACCTTTGTAGCAATTATAAGATTAATCCTTAAACGTTTTGTTGCGTCCCAGATCCATGCCCACCACTCACGCAACTCTGTTTGAATCCCTCCAATCAGATTTCTGCCCTTCCCACAGCACCAAAACAGTCTTAGCCAAAGCCATGAATTACGCACTCTCACTGTGACCATGGTGCATTATCCCTCCACGGCCTCTCTGCAGCCATTGACATAGTCGACAATACCATCCTTCTCCAATCCACTTCTCCTTTGTCCGGCTCCATAGAAAAAAAGAAAGACTTGCATTTATATAGCACCTTTCACGACCACCGGACATCTCAAAGCACTTTACAGTCAATGAAGTACTTTTAGAAGTGTAGTCACTGTTGCAATGTGGGAAATGCAGCAGCCACTTTGCGCACAGCAAGCTCCCACAAACAGCAATGTGATAATGACCAGATTATCTGTTTTTTGTTATGTTGATTGAGGGATAAATATTGGCCAGGACACTGGGCTAACTCCCCTGCTCTTCAGAATAGTGCCTTGGGATCTTTTACGCCCACCTGAGAGAGCAGACAGGGCCTTGGTTTAACATCTCATCTGAAAGACGGCACCTCAAACAGTGCAGCACTCCAACAGTACTGCACTGGAGTGTCAGCCTAGCTTTATGTGCTCAAGACTTGAACCCACAACCTTCTGACTCCGAGGCAAGTGTGCTACCCATTGAGCCACAGCTGACACAGGACTGCTCTTGCTTGGTTTCAGTTTTTCCAATTGATCATAGCAAGAGCATCTGTCGCAGTGGCTTCTTTTCCCACCTCTGCATCATCCTCCCTGGATTCCCCCAAGGATCTATCCCTGGCCCCTTACTCTTCCTGATACAGCTGCTTGGCAACATTACCTGTAAATGTGAATTTAGCTTCCACGGGTACACCGATGACACCCAACTCTACTCTCTGCCACTCCTCAGCCCCTCCATGGGTTCTGTGCTGTCAGACTGCTTGTCAAACATGCAATCTTAGATGAGCTATAATTTCATCCAGCTAAACAGGAAGACCAAGCTGTTGTCTTCAGCTCCTGCCACAAACTCTGTGACCTTGCCACTGACTCCATCCTCCTCCTTGGCCACTGTTTCAGACTGAGCCAGACTGTTAGCAGTCATGGCATCCTGTTTGACCCCGAGCTGAGCTTCCAACCCTATATCCCCTCTGTCTACTTCCACCTCCATAACATTGCTCGCCTGCACCCAGTCTCAGCCCATCTGTCTCTGAAACCCTTAACCATGCCTTTTGTCACCTCCGGACTCAATTACTCCAATGCTGTCCTGGCCAACCTCCCACCCTCCAGCTTTATGAACTTCAGCTTATCCAAAACTCTGCTGCCCGTATCGTCTCCTGCGCCATGCCCTGCTCACCCATCACACCTGTCCTCACTGACCTACTTTGGATTCCAATCATCCAGCACCCCAAATTTAAAATTCACATCCTGTTATATTCATCCATAGTCTCGCCCCTCTTTATCTCTAACCTCCTGCTGTCCTAGAATCCGACACACACAATCTCCATTCCTCTGATTCTGGCCTCTTGTGCATACCACCCATCACCTCACGGCTGTTCCCTCAGCTACCCAGTTCTCACTCTCTGGAATTCCCTCCCTAAATCCCTTTGCCTCTACCTTCCACTTCTCCTTTAAGTCCCTCCTTAAAATCCACCTCTTTGACCAAGACCCTTCCTAATCTCTCCTTTGGCTCAGTTCCATTTTTTTCTTGACGCCTCTGTGAAGCGGCTTGGGCCATTTTTCTATGCTAAGTGCAAGTTGTTGTTCTCGTGAAACCCTTTGTTAAATCCAGCCATGTTAAGTGAATATGACATTAGCATGGTAAATAGTTTCAAAACTCTGCCACATGGTTTAGGTAAGTACAAGTCAGAAGAAAATATTAGCTGACAACTTTGTTATTTGAAAGAACTTGCCTGATATAATTCATCGAAAACGAACTATTGTCATAATTAGCTGAGAAATCTGAACTCTTAAGACAACAGAGAAAATCTCAAAACAGATCTTACCTTGAGAGTGTGGCCTAGAAATTCAGTTGGCGCCGCGCCAGGGCTTTAGCGCCGGAAATTTAGCGCCGGCGCTAAGTCCCCCTGCGCGCGCCAAAAATTCAGTAGCGCCGCGCCCAAACGGCTGCCGGCGCTACAGGAGGGTGTCAGCGCCTCGAAATGGGCGCTGACTGCCGCATTGCGGCGCAATTCCGGCGCTGCGGCACCCGATGCGGTGCGGCAGGCTGGGGAAGTGCAGGCCTCCTCCTTCAGTTAAGGAGGAGCTGCCTGCACCCGCCCGCTGGCCGTTGAAATCTTGAAAAAAATGAGCCCGGCACCTCGGAGAAGTGCCGGGCTCGCAGGCCAGACGCATCTGTTCCGCGGGGGGGTGTGGAGGAGTCCGGGGAGGGAGGTGCGGGCAGGCGGCCGGCGGGAAAGCGGCCGGCCGCCGCGCGACCTTAATGCGCCGGCGCTAACTCGCGTAGGACTCTGCTGAAACATCGTTAGTTGCGGCTGCCACGGGCGAGGCGGCCGCAACTCAATTTCGGCGTTGGGGCCCGTCACCACGGCAACTGGGACGCTGCGCACACTGATGACGTCATCGGTGCCGGCGCAGCGCAACCGGTCTAACGCCGATGGCAGGGCCCCACTGAATTTACAAACTGGCCATAACTCCGGCACTAGGCCCTCTAGCGCCTCAAATGGGGCGCTAACCCTACTGAATTTTCAGCCCTGTGTATGTGTGCCTATCTTCCCCTTCTGTCTGGTTACATGATTATAAAGTATTTAGCACAATAGGCTTTCCAGCGATAAGAACAGAAAATACTGAAAACACACGGCAGGTCAGTCAGACTTTGGACAAGAAAATTAGGTTAACATTTTGGAATGTGACCCTTCATGAGTTCTGTTGAAGGTTCCCAGCTGAAATGTTCACTTGTCTATTTAACGTGCTGATCAACCATCTGCGTATTCCCAGCAAGTTCTGATTTTAATTCAGATTTCCAGCATTCACAGTATCATTTTATCTCAATTAGCCAGAATACTGGTTTCAACACATGGACCATCGCTTTTAATTCTATTATCAAAACAGGCTAAAAGAGCTGGGACTCTATCCTTTAGAGAAGCGTAGACTAAGGGGTGATTTGATCGAGGTTTATAACATGATGAAGGGAATAGATTGTGTTCGATTAGACAGTTTGTTTCAATTAAATAGGTTGGTGAGGACAAGGGGGTCACTATTTTAAATTGTATGATGCCAGATCTAGGTTAGATGTCAGGAGGTGGTTCTTTTCCCAGGGAATAGTGGACCTCTGGAACAGACTGCCAGCTCGTGCAGTAAACACTGATTCGCTGAATTCCTTCAAGCGAGAGCTGAACCAGTTACTGGTTGAGGCAGAGATCACCTCATGCAAAGGTAGGCACTGCTTAGAATTCAGGGCCAGCGTGATCCCGTTTCAATCGCCTAAGTGGGTCAGAGAGCAATTTCCCAGATTTTTTTTTTCCCAAATTGTGATGAGTTTTTATCTGGTTTTTCGCCTCTCCCAGGAGATCACATGGTTTTAGGTGTGGTGGAGAGTGTATATATTGTGATACCCAAGGTATCACAATTGTGTGGGACAGGCTTGATGGACCAGTGGGTCTTTTCCTGTCCGTCATTGTTCGTATGTTTGTAAAGTGTTTTCCAGTCAAGTACTGTGCATAATGTTTCACAGCTGGGAGCCTTTTTTGTTGGGGAACCCAGAGGAATGGAAGTTGTCAAATAAGGAGGAAGAGGAAGTCAATATGTTCCTTATCCATGGGAAATAAATTTGCAGTGATCTGACTTTTCTCAAACAGCTAGAACACTTGGCAAAAGAGCCAGCTGTTAAAGACAGCATCTTCCCCATTTGGGTTTCCATGTGTTACATATTATCCATGGCTGAGTAGCGAGCCTGCTCCCAAGTTTCTGTCAGTGCTGCTCTGAAACTCGCTGCTGGAATGTTTGTGAGCGCACCCCGGTGATGACTCACTTTTATTTTTGAGCAGTCTCCCCATAGAGCAGCACCTGGCTGCCACACGTCACTTCCCCATAACAATGGGGAGGAGATCGAAAAACATGGTGTAATGGAGAGGGGGTGGGGGGGTCACAAGCATTAGCCAAGAGCACACCACCCTGAAAATTACTCATTTTAAAATATTGAGATGATTTATAAGGAGAGATTTTGAAAATTGTACAATGTTACTAAAACAGCATCCAAAAACTCTCTACAAATGGAAACCGCTTAACTCTAAACCCACTGAATAAACAAACTCCATATGTTTAGAACTTTCGATGCTGTGACTAACCCTTTCAGTATTTTTTGTTTCCTCCTACAAGTGCTGAACTTCAGTTCCACTAAAATAATCTGATTCGCTAGCTTAAGCCTTAGGCTGCTAGCAAATCCTGAAACTTCAAGGCTTCTGGGACCAGACACTTTTTCAGCTACCAAACTATGATCTGAAACAAACCTTTATTCCAGCAATGAAGCTGTTGAGGTGTGAGAAGCAGTTTTATTACTGTAATACTACCCTATACATCTAAAACAAAAGGAGCATTTTCAACATTTCGCCTTTTGTCTTCCCTTTCCCATGTGTTCTCTCATAATTATTTAAAATTGTGTTTTATATCTATCTAATGTACCTATTCTTTCCATTGTAACTTTTTTTTTAAGTCAGAACCATTTTAATTATTTTTCTGTGTCTCACTTCATGTTCAGAGGTGGAAGCAACTTCCAAGAAATTGGTTGAACACTGGCTCAGTTATCTTGTCATTTTGAATACAATATCTCCAGAGACTGAACTGGTGACATCATAGACAGAACTACACACCTTTGCTATATTTTTACAGATTAAACCAAGAAGGGCTGCTATGGAATGAGTTCTCACATTGGAAGGGAGGGTGATTCTGCTTGGTTTCAGTGACTTGTTTACCGCACCACTTTTAGTTATGAATGTGTGCATGAAAACCTTCCAAGTGAGAATGAAGGAAAATGTAAAATCTCCTTAATATGGCCGTAAGAAGTTACCTGCCCTTCACACAAGTTCCTTCAAAAACTAAATGCACTGTGATTAAGCATTACCATAATAATAACCCAAGAACATGGCGACATTGTGACTTTACAAGTAGAATGTTGATCTTAAAGTACATGTGCAAAACTCTGATCCTCTGACCCTCAGGTAACCAAACTGCTTATAGTCCTTGAACCATCTTGACTTCCACCAGTCTCTTAAATTCAGTGCACCCTTACAACTAACAAATAAGAAGAATTGGGCTAATACCTAGGAGGTGATCTAGACTAGTTTAGAATGTTGGACAACAGAACAAATCTCAAATACCCTCAGCAGAGCTAGACTGAGTTGAAGATATTCCATTCAATCCAAACCCATCGTACTGTAATTCAGAAGCAGACTGCTAAAATAGCTGTTTGCACATCGGTGTCATTGCTAAAAGTTGTCTTAGCTCCAAGTTTCCAAACATAACAAATCATGGAATCTTCCACTTGCCCAAATTTAGCAATGTTTTCTGACTGGTCCATTTAACTTAATCAGAATAAAGATGAGCTTTGATTTTTCTCCCATCTGTTTCTTGCTCTTAGTCAAAACAAAATCACTGCGAGACATTGATTAAAAAGGTACAAAAATAAAGAAAATGCTTTGGCCAATAAAGTGGTCAGGACTAGAGAGATAGTTTAGAACATTCCTGAAAGTCTTGGAAAAGTTGCCTGTAATATAGAGGGTATTTGGTAGGACTCTGATTTATTGCTGAGTGAATAGCTCAGTCTATTCTTGTATATTTAAAATGTTAAAACATCATTGTTTTATTATGTGGGGGCTTGCCTTTATAAAGGCAAAGCATGTTCCATTATACATAGTTACTGTACCACGAGTGGTTCTTCGCACTCAGTACATTCAGTGGTATCGTGGGTGAGTGGGAAATGGCAGGCACAATTTTGTCATTCTTTTGTTATGCAGTTTGTGTTATAAATCTTAATTTTAAATAGCCCCTAAATGGTGGTTATGATAGATTTTCAATATACAAGAGTTTTCTCCTAACTGCCAGATATTTGATTCTATCACACCCCACACCCCCACCCCACCCTACTGTTTCTGAAATAGTGTATCTCATTCAAGTCACATTTCAGTAGATGCGATCACCAGGGAGGGCAGTTTAAAGACATGGGTCTGGAATTTGCAGTCAGCGGCGAAGCAACGGCGATTGCTGCTGACCTCAAAGAAAGCTGGCCACAATGATTTCACGTTCTCTGTGGCGAAAACTTTAGGTTTCTCGACATTAAGTTGATTGTAGCGCTGTCAAAAGGGTATCGTCAGCGCAGAGCAGCAGTGATGTCATCAAGTTACCTAAGCAGCCAATCACATTGAAGAATTCTCACAGACAGCAAACTAGGAAATAAAAAGCACTGATTCAATTCACTTTTAAAAAATGTTAGAAAGCAAAATAAAGATTCAGACATGCACATGGGGTTAAGGTAGAAGCTGAAATATCATAAACAAACTGAAATTTTTTTAAAAATTATTTTAAAAATCTAGTAATTTTCTATCGCAATGGAGAAATTTGACATTTCACAAATTAAGATTTGTTTTTCAGGGCCAGAACAGTAGTTCAGCAGTCAATACGGCATTAAAACCCCAGTTACACCTATTCCAACAAGGCTTAGCTTTTAATGGGGTGTTTAACAGCATAATTAGATCTGAAAAGCTTAAGTTTTCATCCGTTGAACTGATTTCACTGATTGCCGGCTATGGGGATTTCCACAGAGAAACCTGTGGCGGAACAGGGAATGACTGACCACAACGACAGGATTTCCGTGTTTATCTGCGCGTGCACTAAATCCTGAAGTTATGGTCAGTTTCAGAGGGGTAACCACGGCGAATGCTGACAGTTCGCCGTCATTACCACCGCAAAATCCGGGCCCTGACGTCATTGTACATGCACATGTATTTCATGCAATTTCAAGGGGCACAAACAGCAACCCATGTGATATAAATTTACATTTTTGTATGCCCTTAATCTTGTTACAGAGCCAAGAGATCAAAAGAATTCACAGTACAAAGGTTCAAAAACTGCAGGTGGTGAACAGCACTATTGCTTTTACCATTCCAAGAGCCATTTCCTTTAGCTGTGATGGTGATACTTCGATGTAATTGCTGGCATTTTTGTACGGTGCAAATGCCTCCTGAAAGCTGCCCTAGCTTCTTGTACGTCTATGGTTTTTAAAAGAAGCTATCTTGTTTCTACAGGATAAACAAATTTCTGCCCTACCTCACACAAGCTGGATTCCGAGTCGGCCGTACCCATTTTGACCCAACGGGAATTCGTACAGATGCCACGCTGGCACAGTTGAAAGCCATCCTCATGAAGCACAGTGTGCCAACACACACTGATAGTCAGCCTGGAGTTCATGGTCACGCTTCAACAGAACCTATTTCAGAACCTGTGCAAGATTCCAATCCAGAGCCACTCGAAGTCGATCAACCCGCTGAAGAAGTCAAACCTGAGTCAGGATAAACTAAGTATGACCCTGCATGATCCAAATTGACTGTTGTACCCCTCTATCCAGATCAGATTTGTAGCTCATCACTAGATTCCTGCATCACTAAAGAGCCAACGCTGGTAGTTCATACATCAGTGTGCCTAATACTCTGTAAAATTGATTTTAAGATTGATTTTAGCCTTTGTATAAAAGAACCTGAAATCTGAAGTATATTATTCATCAGTAATGCACAGGTATTGTCCATGATTTGTATTGATGCCCTTGAGTAGTAAATGTTAAAGAGGACATTTCACTTCATTTATTTCAGTTCATTGGTTCTGGAAATGCAGCAGTTAAGAACTTGCTTGTTGAAGGGTTGTAACAACCCTAGTCTACATCAAGTGGATTTTTTTTTTTTTTTTTAACTTTTGAAACCTAAAGGAAATAGAATGTGGATAAGACCAGTTGCACTGCAGGTATGTAATACTTTTTCTGACTTTTAGCGGTGAGCAATAATTCAAAACCACGCACAATCACACAAAAGAAAATGCCAACTGGAACTGTACTGCCTGTTAATGCCATCTCCACCACGGGAGTTATGTTTGGAACTTGCATCTTGTGTATTAAAAGAAAAAGGACACCGGCTGAAACTGTAACCTGGAGATTGATTGTTTTCTTTTCCTTGCCTGTTAATCTGTTGTATTTGCAGGTTTGCTGAAAAGCAGCGTTTTGGTTCAGCAACCATCTTAAAAGCTTTCAGATTGAGCAGTCTATTCAAGTTGTAATTGCTGGAGTAATATCTTTGTCTGTTATGTTGTGTATCATTTTTGCATCTGGTGAGGATGTTCTTTAGTTTTGAAAGGTACAGGGTGAGTGAGTTGCTAAAGTTCTGGTTGCTGCCCCCGTTGGGCTGAATATCACAAAGTTTGAACCAGTGAATCGTTAACATCTGTTTCTCTGCAACAGTCACTTACTGCCGTGTGTGTTTGTGTTACGCATTTCTCAGTGAATTAAATCTCAATTCTGGATAAATGACATCTATTGCCTCTTCCAGTTCTTTTAAGATCACGAGCATGTCTGCTTTGATATTTTGTGATGATTCTGATTTGTGTGTCAAAATATTTAGGTAAAACAAATCAGCCAAAGACCAGTGTTTGGGAAAGGTTTCAGCACATTCCATTGCTGGCTGCGGTGTTAAAAAGTGTCAGGTTTCGAGGGAACCTTGCGGTACAGCGCATTAGAATGAAATGCATGGCACCATGCAGCGGTACAGAGTGTTAGAATGAAATGCATGGCACCATGTAGCGGTACAGAGTGTTAGAATGAAATGCATGGCACCGTGCAGTGATACAGTGCATTAGAATGAAACGCATTGCACCGTGCAGCGGTACAGAGTGTTAGAATAAAATACATGGCACCGTGCAGCAGTGGGGTGTATGTTCAGTCCATTGTGACTCCACCCCGTCAGTGTTGGGAGGCACAGAACAGAGGCCAGGTGCTTCTTTAAGTGATAAAGAATTATTTCCAGCTTGCTTACACCTCGAGCCTCATGCCAGCTGTTTCAGAGCGGCAAAGGTTTAGGAAGAGGTTGAACCTTTGCTAGTAGACATTTCAGCAGACAAGAGGAGAAAAACATGTATACCCTCAAAGAAAACGCATATGGTTTAGCCATCTCCTTAAGGCAGCATTAGAAACTCGGGCTCACTGCCCTTTATAATTCTTGTCACTGCTTTTGAATTGTGGGCCCAAGCTGTCTGCCAAATCCAGCAATAAAAAGTAAAAAAAACTGCATCTGAAACAAATGGAAATGTTGCAGGTCAGTCAGCATCTGTGGAGAGAACAGATCATTTGAGCATTTCAGGTGTGAACAAAAAGCAAGAGACTGCAGATTTCACACCTGAAACATTAACTCATCTGTTCTCCCCACAGCTGCTGTATAACCTGATAGCAAAGTACTGCGGATGCTGGAAATCCGAAACAACAACAGAAAATGCTGGAAAAACTCAGCAGGCCAGGCAGCATCCGTGGAGAGAGAAACAGAGTTAACGTTTCAGGTTGAAGACCTTTCGTCAGAACTGGAAAAAAACAGGAAAGGGGATAGATTTTAAAGCAAGTAGGGGCTGGGAAGAGGTGGAGGGGATGAAAGAACTAAAGGGAAGGTCAGCGACAGGATAGAAAGCAGGAGAGATTAAGAGACATTCAAGGAACAAAGGATGGCTCTGGATGAAGTGTGAATGACCCTGGCAGAATGAAGGACAGCTGCCATGTGGGAGGGAAGAAAAAAGCTCAGACGAAAGTGTGGATTAAATGTGATAGGGGCCGAGGTTATGATCTGAAATTGTTGAACTCTATGTTGAGCCCAGAGGGCTGTGGAGTGCCTAATTTAAAGATGAGGTGCTGTTCCTCGAGCTTACGCTGAGCTTCCGTGGAACAATGCAAGAGGCTGAGGACGGTGAGGTCTGAGTGGGAATGGGGCGGTGAATTAAAGTGACAGGCCACCGGGAGCTCGAGGTCCCCCTTACGGACTGAACAGAGGTGTTCCGCAAAGCGGTCACCCAATCTGCGTTTGGTCTCCCCAATGTAGAGGAGACCACATCGTGAGCAGCGAATACAGTATACTAAATTGCAGGATGCACAAATAAATCGCTGTTTCACCTGGAAGGGGTGTTTGGGGCCCTGGACAGTGGGGAGGTATAAGGGCATGTGTTGCATCTCCTGCACTTGCACGGGAAGGTGCCGGGCGAAGGGGAAGGGGTGCTGGGGGTGGTAGAGGAGTGGACTAGGGTAGAACGGACACGGTCGAGGGCCATGCCAACCACAGTAGAGGGGAATCCTCGGTTGAGGAAAAAGGAAGACATGTCGGAAGCACTGGTATGGAAGGTGGCATCGTCTGAGCAGATGCGGTGGAGACAGAGAAACTGGCCTCGACCGTGTCGGTTCTATCTCCCGCACTTCTGCCCTCACCCCTGGCCCTCCCTCCCGGAACCACGATAGAGTTCCCCTTGTCTTCACCTTTCACCCCACCAGCCTCCACATTCAACGGATCATCCTCCGCCATTTCCGCCACCTCCAGCGTGATCCCACCACCAAACACATCTTCCCCTCGCCACCTCTTTAAGCATTCCGTAGGGACCACTCCCTCTGAGACACCCTAGTCCACTCCTCTACCACCCCCAGCACCCCTTCCCCTTCACCCGGCACCTTCCCGTGCAAGCGCAGGAGATGCAACACATGCCCTTATACCTCCTCCTTTCCCACTGTCCAGGGCCCCAAACACCCCTTCCAGGTGAAACAGCGATTTACTTGTACTTCCTGCAATTTAGTATACTGTATTCGCTGCTCACGATGTGGTCTCCTCTACATTGGGGAGACCAAACGCAGATTGGGTGACCGCTTTGCAGAACACCTCCGTTCAGTCCGTAAGGGGGACCCCGAGCTTCCGGTGGCCTGTCACTTTAATTCACCGCCCCATTCCCACTCAGACCTCACCATCCTCGGCCTCTTGCATTTTTCCACGGAAGCTCAGCATAAGCTCAAGGAACAGCACCTCATCTTTAAATTAGGCACTCTACAGCCCTCTGGGCTCAACATAGAGTTCAACAATTTCAGATCATAACCTCGGCCCCTATCACATACATATATATTTTTTTAATCCACACTTTTGTCTGAGCTTTTTTCTTCCCTCCCACATGGCAGCTGTCCTTCATTCTGCCAGGGTCATTCACACTTCATCCAGAGCCATCCTTTGTTCCTTGAATATCTCTCAATGTCTCTTAATCTCTCCTGCTTTCTACCCTGTCGCTGACCTTCCCTTTAGTTCTTTCATCCCATCCCCCTTTTCCCAGCCCCTACTTGCTTTAAAATCTATCCCCTTTCCTGTTTTTTTCCAGTTCTGACGAAAGGTCTTCGACCTGAAACGTTAACTCTGTTTCTCTCTCCACGGATGCTGCCTGGCCTGCTGAGTTTTTCCAGCATTTTCTGTTGTTGTGCTGTATAACCTGCTGTTTCCACCATTTACTGCTTTTATTTTTTTTTTAAACGCCTTGCCCAACCTGTATTCCTGCTTTGGCTCTACAACGCATTTAGGTTGTTTGACAACTATCCATGGGCGACCTACATCTAGACTTCGAGATAGGACAATCTATGTAAAGCAGCTTAATCCAGGTGATAGCCATGTTATGAGCTTGGGTACTGTTACTATTGGGTTGTATGTAGCTGCATTAGAAGGATTCTGCCTTCACTTGCAAAAGATTACCTTGTGTTACTAGACTAAAAAGAACATACCTTTATATCTCTCCTTTCATGTTCTCGGGTGTCCGAACACACTTCATAGCCAATTAGGTACCTTTGAAGTGTAGTCACTGTTGTACTGTAGGCAAACATTGCAGCTAATTTGTGCACAGCAAGGTCCCACAAACGGCAATGAGATAAACAAACAGATAATATGTTCTAAAGGTGTTAGTTAAGAAATAAATTTTGTCCAGGACACTGGAATAGCTCCGTTGCTCTTCAAATAGAGCGCTAGCATCTTTTACACATCCATCTGAGAGGGCAGACGTTGAACGTCTCATCCAGAAGGCATCAGTGGAACAGTTCTTTATTTATGAAGGATCCAAGAAACACCATTTCATAAATAAAGGTAGGTTTAATGTATTCAGATGATCATTCAATGTACTTTTTCCCATCCCTCCATTCGCCTGTAATTTGGAACACATGACAATGGTTGGATAGAATCTTGAGATGCCCAAAAATAATTTTTATTTCAACGTGACTTTTGAGAAGTTAACGGTTAATGCTTACCCGTGCAAAAATATAGTACTATCTCAGTCAGTGACCAAATGTTCCTGATGCATCAGGAATGATGCAATGATGTATAAATAACAAGGAAGAACCAATGATTTAATTTCATTGCACAACACGCAGCTCTTTTGGGAGCCAACTCAAAGAAGCAGGGAATGAAAAATGAGAGCAGCTTTAAAATACTCCATCCAATTCTGTTGGCGAGACATCCATTTAAATGTGTGGAGACTCAAAATCAGTGGGAACTGGATTTTTTTTTAAGTATCTAAAACTTTGCAAGCCACATTGTATCTGAGATTGTATAGTTTGCAGGCAGTTCTTTGCACCTTGCAAAAATAAGTGCGAACAGCCTGTGTCGCAGCTTGCAGTTTTGGTTGCTCTTCCCTTTCATTGATGGAAAAAAAAGGGCCTTAAAATGAATATGTGATTATATATTAAAAAAAACACAGCTGTTTTGGGTGCTATTGTGCTGAAGTTAGAGTAATTCAGCTCAATATTGCCAGCGAAATAGATAATTAAATTAAAAGTATACCATATTCCAAGGATCGTTCATATGTGTAACAGAGGAGAGAGGGATGATATGTGAGCCATAGGATTGTGAGACCTCTGTATCTGCTATAGAGGTACAGCTTTAAGAAATTGTACAAAATCTCAGAATGACCACAGCATGGCGATGTAGCTTTAAGAAATCTTTAACGACATTAAGATCAATCAGGGAAATAGTTCAGTTAATGAAGGGTTGGAGACGGAAGGAGCTAAGAGTGAGAATGTGTCTGCTGGAGAGTAGCCCCTGTTACTATTTTGTTCATCTCTGCACTAAATACAAAACTGCCGTGGGTGAATAAACCTCATTTGTGTTGAACACTAAGGCCGTGATTTTGCCGGCATTCAGGGCGGGTTTGGAGGCGGGTCAAAGGGTAAAATCGTTTTGATTGACGGCGGGTTGCGATCCCGCCTCCAAACAATTTCCCCAAGTGTCGGGTCCCTGATTTGCGCATGAACCCCTCGCCAGGTAAGTGTGGCATGTTGTGAGTCTGCTGTAATGTTTCTGGATTGATGACAGCTGCAGAAGTGGTGTGAAGGATCCAATGTTGCACTGGTGAGTCTCAGAAATAAGAAAATGTTGGGAAATGCGTTTTTTATACATTTACACATTTCTTTAGGCTACAAGTTTTGAAATCCATGTCCAGTGCCACCTCATTGGGAGAACCTCTATCACCAGTGACAGATCACTTCTGTCACCTTACCTGCAGCTGCCATCTATTCCAGCCTATGGAGGGAGTCATTGGTGAGCCTGAGTGCAAGAGCTCACCTTTGTGCAGTGATTGTCAGTGTTTGCAGCACCTCAATGCTGTCAAACACTGAGAAATCAACTGTTAAAGGGACCACGCACAATTTTTTTTAAGAAAACCGGCAGATGACGCGTCATCAAATGACGTCATCTGACCGGCTTCCTCTTACTTGGCCGGCAAGCCCGCAGGGCAGGCTTAACAAGGTAAATCAACGTAAATTCCCGTCTGTGGGCCGGATGCAGCTGGGGGTGGGACTGGAAGCCGGAAAGCACTTGACCTGCACCCAACCCGCCTCCATTGATAAAATCACGGCCTAAGCTCTCGTCTGCGTGTCGAATTGACCACTGGGTCCTCGGCCTGCTAAAGTTGCTAAACCTCGTGTGAAACTAGTATTGCTGCAGAGGCTGCAGTCTGTTTGCTGACTGGTGACCTGCTACATAGTGGAGCTGGAAACACTTTTTTGTGTGCAATCAATTCAGTAACCATTAGCACTACAATTGGGAAAGGGAGTGCAGCAGGAACAGGGAAGGACTGCCTCTGTCAGGTACCACGCAAGGTGTACCGGCAGATCCTGCTGGTATGCAGTACAGTGGGCCGACTGGCCTAATGTATGGCAATGACCTATATCGATGCACAAAAGAAATGGAAGTAGTTATTGACAATTTTCTCAAACAGCCTTTTAAACCGAGAAATATAAGGTTCACTAACTAGGTACTGGAAGCCCTGCTCAGAATGAGGGAGCAGAGGCAACAGACATTCTGGGACCAATGATCACTTCGTAGTCTGATACAGCCAGCATGCAGAAGGTTGCAGAAAGGGTCAATGTTGTGTTAAATCCCTCATTGCCCCACAGGAACTTCCTTCCTGAAATCTCTTCCCTGAGCCTCTGCATCAAGCAATTCTTCAGTTTCAGTGATTTCAACCTGTAACAAAATTCTCCTTGCTTTCTCTTCTTCAACTTCTCTGCCCTTCAGCCCTCGTTCCACTTCATACTTCAGATAAATCCCACTAACCCAGCCCTTTGACCTCACTATTTCCCCATCGCCTTGCCTCTTCCAAACTCTGATCATTTCCTCTCTGACCATCCACATCTTCCGATATAGGTAAAAAACAGGATGAGGTCCTAAAAGCTGAATATAGGGAGTTAGGAGGTAAATTAAAAAATAGGACCTCAAAGGTAGTAATCTCAGGATTGCTACCAGTGCCACGTGCTAGTCAGAGTAGAAATAGAAGGATATTTCAGATGAATACGTGGCTAGAGGAATGGTGCGAAGGGGGAGGGATTCAAATTCCTGGGACATTGGAACCGGTTCTGGGGGAGGTGGGACCAGTTCAAACCGGACGGTTTGCACCTGGGCAGGGCCGGGACCGATGTCCTAGGGGGAGTGTTTGCTAGTGCTCTGGGGGAGGGTTTAAACTAAAATGGCAGGGGGTTGGGAACCTGAGCAGGGGGACAGAGGAAAGGGAAACAAGGATAAAAGCAAAAGATAGGAAGGAGAAAAACAAAAGCGGCAGTCAGAGAAATCAATGGTTTAAATCAAATATGGCCACAGTAAATAATAATTCTAATAGGTCTAAGAGCGTTAAAAAAACAAGCCTGAAGACCTTGTGTCTTAATGCGAGGAGCATTCGTAATAAGGTGGATGAATTAGCTGCGCAAATAGAGGTAAACGAATATGATTTGATTGGGATTACGGAAACATGGCTCCAGGGTGGCCAAGGCTGGGAACTCAACATCCAGGGGTATTCACTATTCAGGAAAGATAGGCAAAAAGGAAAGGGAGGTGAGGTAGCATTGCTGGTTAAAGAAGGGATTAACACAATAGTAAGGAAGGATATTAGCTCTGATGATGTGGAATCTGGGTAGTACTGAGAAATACCAAGGGGCAGAAAACGTTAGTGGGAGTGGTATATAGACCTCCAAACAGTAATACGGAGGTTGGGGATGGCATTAAAAGGGAAATTAGAGAAGCGTGCAATAAGGGCACAGCAGTCATCATGGGTGACTTTAATCTACATATAGATTGGGCTAACCAAATTAGTAACAATACTGTGGAGGAGGAATTCCTGGAGTGTTTACGGGATGGTTTCCTGGACCAATATGTCAAGGAACCAACCAGAGATCAGGCCATCTTAGTCTGGGTATTATGTAACGAGAAAGGAGTAATTGGCAATCTTGTTGTACGAGGCCCCTTGGGCCAGAGCTGTAATGTATGTACCTTTAAGGGGGAGAACTACTTTTTACAGCTCATGTATACTGTAGTACTGGCAGTGACCACACCTGTATATAACGTTGAGTAGTAATCTGTACAGTTCAGTTGCAGTCTGAGCCACGTTGAGTAAACAACGTTTGTACCGTTCTCCGCAGTCTGTGTCTGATTATACACGGACATAACAGTGGCGACGAGGCAGATTCGAACCTACCTGCAACTCTGCATCACCTCCCAGGGATTCCCTCCTGGAGAACAGTGGAAGAAGGTTGAGTCCAGAAGCACGGGCGTCGACCATGGGCAACCGGCCAGTCATCCAGCGGAGATTTGAGCATCGCAGGGGAGGCTGTCGAGAGCCAGGCTTGGCTTTCCAGTCACGGTGGTCCAGCAAAACGGGCTGGCAACAGGTACTGCGCAGACCCTTCCCGGACAGCAGCGGGCTAGAGCCCGACCGAGCGGCACAGAAAAAGGCCGAGCAGCGTCGACGGGGGAGAGAGAGAAGGCAGAGTGCACAGGGCGCAGCCGGTGTTCAGGACCGAGCGGCGTCAACGGGGGAGAGAGACGAGAGAGAGCAGAGCGCAGCCGGTGTTCAAGGGCCGAGCAGCGTCAACGGGGGAGAGAGGCTCGCAGGAAAACGCGAGGCACTGCCATTGCCATGAGGACCGCAGAGAGCGGCGTTGGCAGCAGCGCAGGAGCAGCGCGTGAAACCCACAGGGCGTCGCCATTTGCCACGAGGACCGCCGAGAGCGGCGTTGGCAGCAGCGCGGGAGACGCCATTTTAAGCCGCAGCGGGGAAGAAAGGAAAGTGCGGGAGACGCCATTTTAAGCCAGTCTAACCACACCCAAAAATGCCGAAGAGTGGCAGTATCACAGCGTTCGACAATGAAGTCGAAGATTGGACGACATATGTCGAACGCATAGAAGTATACTGCAAGGCGAATGAAGTGCCAGATGACAAGAAAGTGCTGGTATTGTTGAATTCAATGGGTGCAAAAACATATGGCTTACTATGAAACCTAGTAACCCCAGAGAAGCCAGTAGAAAAAGATTTTGAAAACATAGTGTCAATCCTACAGGACCACTTAAACCCCACACCGCTGCTGATAGCAGAAAGATTTAAGTTTCACTAAAGGAACCAGCATAAAGATGAAAGTAATGCTGAGTATTTAACGGAACTGCGCAAGCTATCGAAACACTGCCAGTTTGAAACGGGACTAGCAGATACTTTAAGGGACAAGTTTGTGTGTGGGCTTCAAAGTGAAGGAACCCAGAAACGGCTTTCATCTGAAAAGGACCTTACGCTGGAAAAGGCTTTCAGCATTGCGGTATCATATGAAGCAGCAGCACGGGGCGCTGCAGAGATACAACAGAGACCGCAAGAATATGGTGCAAACGAAATGTCATATGGAACAGAGAAGTGCTATCGCTGCGGCAGAACAACACACGACCAGAATGATTGCTGGTTCAAAGACAAAGTGTGCAGACAGTGTGGAAAAGTAGGACACATAGCACGAGTCTGCAGGTCGGGAAAGAAAACCAGCAATAAGAAACCGACCAAAGGAAAGTACAAGAAGGTACATAAGATAACGAAGAATAGTTCAGACGAACAAAAGAGTGATAACGACTCCGAAAGCAGGGAACTGAGTTGTCTGAAACTACATAATGTGATCACAACAGAGGATCACCGAACCATTTGGGTCACTCTCAAGATAGCAGGAGTCCAGGTAAAGATGGAATTGGACACAGGATCAGCCCTAACAGTCATAAACCGACAGGACTACAAGCGGCTATTCTCACACATACCCTTGAGAGACACAAAAATTATTTTGAAGACGTACACGGGGCAAAAAGTCTACCCCAAAGGAAAAATAAGGGTGACCGTTATATATAACGGTAAGGAAACACCAAAACTAAACCTGTATGTATTGCAAGATGGAGGACCACCATTACTGGGACGTGAATGGATCCGGAAAATACAACTGGATTGGCATTCCATACAGGCACTGACTATGGCTGACAAAAAGGATGACGACGTCACACCTGGGCGACTGTCAAAGATCCTAACTGATGCGAAAGAAGTGTTCCAGCAAGGACTCGGAACACTAAAAGGCATGACAGCGACGATTAAAATTGAAGAAAACGCAACTCCAAAATTTTTTAAGGTCAGACCGGTACCTTATGCGACCCGCCCAGCCATCGAAGCAGAGCTGGAGAGTCTGGAACATTCAGGTGTACTGTCCAAGGTAGACTGGAGTGAGTGGGCTACACCCATCGTCCCTGTGATGAAAAAGTCGTTGAGCAGCACGCCTGGGGAACCAAGGAAGGTTCACATCTGTGGGGACTTTAAGGTAACAGTGAACCCGGTCCTTCACACCGTACAATATCCACTTCCGCGGATTGAAGATATTTTCGCCTCACTATCTGGAGGGAAACGCTTCACTAAGATTGATCTGGCCCAGGCGTATCTGCAAATGGAGGTAGAAGAAGCATCAAAAAAATACCTCACAATCAACACCCATAAAGGTCTCTACCAATACAACCGGCTGGTATTCGGGGTAGCATCAGCTCCGGCTATTTGGCAGAGGGCAATGGAACAAGTCCTGCAAGGGATCCCAGGGACCCAGTGTTATTTGGAC
The DNA here is from genome assembly GCF_052327205.1 of Somniosus microcephalus. Classification (NCBI taxonomy): domain Eukaryota; kingdom Metazoa; phylum Chordata; class Chondrichthyes; order Squaliformes; family Somniosidae; genus Somniosus; species Somniosus microcephalus. The sequence goes on along the minus strand of NC_140989.1, from coordinate 275,241,864 downwards.
GACATCCTGGTCACGGGTAAAAATGACAGTGATCACCTTGCCAACCTGGAGCAGGTGCTCACTAGATTGCAGGAATATGGGCTCTGAGCTAACCGCCCCAAATGCGAGTTTTATAGAAAACAGATCTCGTATTGTGGCCACGTTATCGATAAAGAGGGGTTACATAAGTCCCCAGAGAAGATTGAGGCTGTAGTCAAGGCTCCAGCACCGGAAAATGTGTCACAACTGCGGTCGTTCCTCAGGCTGGTAAACTACTACCATAAGTTCTTGCCAAATTTGTCTACAATACTACACCCACTGAACACCCTACTGCAAACTGGGGTGCCATGGAAGTGGAGTGACGAATGTAGACGAGCTTTCCAGAAGAGCAAAACACTAATCACATCGAAAGAGGTATTGGCCCATTACAACCCAACATTACCAATTCGGTTGGCATGTGATGCGTCACCCTACGGCATTGGAGCGGTGCTGTCGCACAAATTCTCAGACGGCGCAGAGGCCAATAGCCTTTGCGTCACGATCACTAACCTCAGCTGAGCGTAACTACGCCCAGATTGACAGGGAGGCCCTCAGCCTAGTGTGGGGAGTGAAAAAGTTCAATCACTATCTGCACAGGCAGAAATTCACCTTGCTGACTGATCACCAGCCTCTTGTCTCCATTTTTAATCCAAAGAAGGGCGTTCCGGTGATGACTGCGCAACGACTACAAAGATGGTCACTTTTTCTAGGGGCGCACCACTATGAGATTGATAATAAGGGCACGAAACAGCATGGAAATGCTGATGGGCTATCATGCCTGCCACTGCCTACTGCGGAGGAAGCACCAGCAGTGGATCCTGTCGAAATATTCCATTCGACTATAGTCGAATACCTACCGGTAACTAACGCTTGTATCGAAAAGGAAACCCGAAATGACCCGACACTGTCTCGGGTATATGATTTGATGGTGAAGGGATGGCCAGCACATGGCGACTCACTGTTGCCAGCATTCTCGACAAGGAGAGAACAGCTGTCAGTGTGCCGGGGGACCTTGATGTGTGGATCCCCAGTGGTAATTCCACCCAAGTTAAGGGATTGAGTGCTCAATGAGCTTCATGAGGGTCATCTGGGAGGGGTAAAAATGAAAAGCCTAGCCAGGGCTTATGTGCGGTGGCCGGGAATCGATAAACAAATCGAGGACCTGACCAAGAGCTGCTCAGGATGCCAGAAAGTACAAAATGCACCACCACAGGCCCCTCTACACCCATGGGAGTGGCCCTCATCTCCATGGCAACGGGTGCATATTGATTTTGCTGGTCCATTCATGGACTCAATGATTTTAATAGCCATGGATGTGCACTCGAAATGGCCTGAGGTCATCAAAATGTCCTCCACCACCACGGAGAAAACTATTGCAGTCCTACGGACCATTTTTGCCAGGAATGGCTTGCCAGAACAGATTTGCTCCGACAACGGACCACAGTTTGTGTCCGAAGAGTTCCGGAGGTTCTTGAAAAAGAATGGGGTAAGGCATTACACATCCGCCCCGTATCATCCAGCCACAAATGGATTGGCTGAGAGGTTCGTACAAACCTTTAAGAAGGCAATAAAGGCTATGTACAATGACAACATTCCGCTGCAGCACAAGGTGGACAATTTCCTGTTCGCCTACCAGAATGCGACACATGCAGTCACCAACCAGGCCCCAGCCATGATGTTCTTTAACCGAAGGTTAAGATCTCGCCTGGATTTGCTCAGACCAAACGTACGAAGAGATGTTGAGAGTAAGCAATTCCAGCACATCCATGAGAAGCCAACAAGGAGCTTCAATGTAGGGCAACCAGTCTTGGCCCGCGACTACCGAACAGAAAAATGGCAGCCAGGAACGATATGCACACGGCAGGGCCCACTAATGTACACAGTGGACGTTGGGGAGAGCATCGTGAGACGCCATGCTGACCAGATCCTAGAGTCACAGGAACAAGTCAACCCCATGCCTCGCCCATACGTACCTGGTGATGAACCCGACGTACAGGTAGAATCTACCCCAGAAACAGTAGCATTGGAAGCTGATGAACCAACCGATGACGGGGCCAGAATCGCCTCCGCACCAAGAGCAAGACACTCGGGAAAGGCGCTATCCAGAAAGGATCAGGAAGCCTCCCCAAAGACTGAATTTATAAATAGACTATTTTCAGCTAATGTTGCATGTTAAAAGTGTTAATTGTAATTAGTTTGATATTTAATTGTTAAATGAGTGTTATGGTACTGTTAATCTAAAAGGGGAGGAATTGTAATGTATATACCTTTAAGGGGGGAACTATCCTTTACAGCTCATGTATACTGCAGTACTGGCAGTGACCACACCTGTATATAGCACTGAGTAGTAATCTGTACAGTTCAGTTGCAGTCTGAGCCACGTTGAGTAAACACCGTTTGTACCGTTCTCCGCAGTCTGTGTCTGATTATACACGGACATAACAGGAGCGTTCATAATATGATCGAATTCTTCATTAAGATGGAGAATGAAGTAGTTGACTCAGAGACTAGGGTCCTGAATTTAAATAAAGGAAACTACGATGGTCTGAGGCACGAGTTGGGTAGGATTGATTGGGGAATGTCACTCAAAGGGTTGACTGTGGATAGGCAATGGCAAACATTCAAAGACTGCATGGATGAACTACAGAATTTGTTCATCCCAGTTTGGCATAAAAATAAAACAAAAAAGGTGACTCAACCGTGGCTAACAAGGGAAATTAGGGATAGCATAAGATCCAAGGAGAGGACATATAAATTGGCCAGAAAAAGCAGTAAACCTGAGGATTGGGAGCAGTTTAGGATTCAAAAAAGGAGGACAAAGGGATTAATTAAGAAGGGGAAAATTGAACATGAGAGTAAGCTTGCAGGGAACATAAAAACTGACTGTAAAAGCTTTTATAGACATGAGAAGAGAAAAAGATTTGTGAAGTCAAGCGTAGGTCCCTTACAGTCAGAATCAGGGAATTTATAATGGGGAACAAAGAAATGGCAGACCAATTAAATACATATTTTGGTTCTGTCTTCACAAAGGAGGACACAAAGAACCTCCCAGAGATGTCGGGGAACATAGGGTCTGATGAAAGGGAGGAACTGAAAGAAATCAGTATTTGTAGGGAAATGGTGTTAGGGAAATTGATGGGATTGAAGGCCGATAAATCCCCAGGGCCTGATAATCTACATCCTAGGGTACTTAAGGAAGTGGCCCTAGAAATAGTAGATGCATTGCTGATCATCTTCCAACATTCGATGGAATCTGGAACAGTACCCATGGATTGGAGAGTAGCTAATGTTACCCCACTATTCAAAAAAGGTGGTAGAGAGAAAACAGGGAATTACAGACCGGTAAGCCTGACATCGGTAGTGGGGAAAATGCTAGAGTCCATTATAAAAGATGTAATAGCAGAGCACTTGGAAAACAGTGACAGGATCGGACAAAGTCAACATAGATTTACAAAAGGTAAATCGTGCTTGACTAATCTACTGGAATTTTTTGAGGATGTAACTGGTAAAATAGATAAGGGAGAACCAGTGGATGTGGTGTATTTGGACTTTCAGAAGGCTTTTGATAAGGTCCCGCATAAGAGATTAGCGTGTAAAGTTAAGGCACGTGGGATTGGGGGCAAGGTATTGACTTGGATAGAGAACTGGTTGGCAGACAGAAAGCCAAGAGTTGGAATAAACGGGTCTTTTTCCGAGTGGCAGGCAGTGACTAGTGGGGTACCGCAGGGATCGGTCCTTGGACCCCAGCTATTCACAATATATATTAATGATCTAGACAAGGGAACTAGATGTAATATCTCCAAATTTGCAGACGACACAAAACTGGGTGGGCATGTGTGCTGTGAGTAGGATGCCGAGAAACTCCAGGTTGATTTGGACAGGTTGGCTGATTGGGCAAAAGCATGGTAGATGCAATATAACGTGGATAAATGTGAGGTTATCCACTTTGGTAGCAAAAACAGGAAGGCAGATTATTATCTGAATGGCAATAGATTGGGAGAAGGGGAAGTGCAACGAGACCTGGGTGTCCTTGCGCACCAGTTGCTGAAGGTAAGCATGCAGGTGCAGCAGGCGGTTAAGAAGGCAAATGGTATGTTGGCCTTCGTAGCAAGAGGGTTTGAGTACAGGAACAAGGATGTCTTGCTGCAGTTGTACAGGGCCTTGGTGAGACCACATCTTGAGTATTGTGTGCAGTTTTGGTCGCCTTATCTGAGGAAGGATGTTCTTGCCATGGAAGGAGTTCAGCGAAGCTTCACCAGGCTGATACCTGGGATGGCAGGAATGACGTATGAGGAGAGATTGTGTCGACTGGGCTTGTACTCGCTGGAGTTTAGAAGAATGAGAGGGGATCTCATTGAAACTTATAAAATTCTGACAGGACTGGACAGACTAGATGCAGGAAGGATGTTCCGATGGTCGGGGAGTCCAGAACCAGGGGTCACAGTCTAAGGATAAGGGGTAGGCCATTTAGGACAGAAATGAGGAGGAATTTCTTCACCCAGAGAGTGGTGAACCTGTGGAATTCTCTACCACAGAAGGCAGTAGAAGCCAATTCATTAAATATATTCAAGAATGATTTGCATATATTTCTTAAGGCTAAAGGGATCAAGGGGTATGGGGAGAAAGCAGGGACCGGGTACTGAAATTGGATGATCAGCCATGATCGCATTGAATGGTGGAGCATGCTCGAGGAGCCGAATGGCCTACTCCTGCTCCTATCTTCTATGTTGCCTGCCTAACTCTAATGGAACAGTGCCATGGGATCCTTTATGTCTACCCAAGAGGGCATACGGGACCTTGGTTTAACATCTTATCCAAAAGCTGGCACCTCCGACAATGCAGCATTCCTTCAGTACTGCACTAGATTATCTGCTCAAGTCTTTGGAGTGAGGATTGAACCATTAACCTTCTGACTCCAAGGTTAGAGTGATACCACTGAGCCAAGGCTGACATTTCATATTCATAAGAGAGTGTAAAAAACGTTTGCCAAAATCATACAACAATGCTTAAATTGAATTTAAACACTTCACTTACAAGTGATGCTATTATGTCTTTTCCTCATCAAACAAAAGAAAAGTTTGCCAGTTACTTGTTTTGGGGTACAATTAATGCCTCTTTAACCTCCTTGTATTCCAATTCATGCCTTCTATCATTTTGAAGGCCTGGATTATGTTCTCATTGAAAAAAGACTGGGACAAGGCAAGTTCAATTCTGCTAATTTGTCCTCATCATTTGGTGTTTTGACAGTTAGCCTTATCACTTGCCTCAGAACATTTCAAGCAATAATCTATAAAGGGTTTAAGAAGATCTGCTTTAAAATGGAAACCAGGAAGTGCCCTCGAGATACATCCCCACAGTGGTTTGTGCCCATTGGAAGTCTGGCCTCTAATTTTATAGTTGCTGCAAGCTTTCTCGTAGACTTAGCTGTGGAGCATATGAAGGGCACCTCAAGAAAGGCCTCAGGTTATAGGGAACAGCCCCCAGTTTGATATATAAAGTTTGATGTATAAAGAAAGAAAAGACTTGCATTTATATAGCGCCTTTCACGACCACCGGACGTCTCAAAGCACTTTACAGCCAATGAAGTACTTCTTTTGAAGTGTAGTCACTGTTGCATTGCGGGAAACGCAGCAGCCAATTTGCGCATAGCAAGGTCCCACAAACAGCAATGTGTTAATGACCTGATAATCTGTTTTAGTGATGTTGGTTGAGGGATAAATATTAGCCAGGACACCGGGGCTAACTCCCATACTCTTCTTCGAAATAGTGCCATGGGATCTTTTACATCTACCTGAGAGAGCAGACGGGGCCTCGGTTTAACATCTCATCCGAAAGACGGCACCTCCGACAGTGCAGCACTCCCTCAGCACTGCACTGGAGTGTCAGCCTAGATTTATGTGCTCAAGTCCCTGGGATGGGACTTGAACCCACAACCTTTTGACTCAGAGGCGAGTGTGCTACCCACTGAGCCACAGCTGACAAAGTTACATCAGTGGCTTGATGATTTTGGAAATATTTTTGTATCTTCAGTTGCTATCACATTGGTATTTTGTTGCCTCATTATTCTTTCTGCCATTCTGGGTGTAGAAACTGAACAATTTTACAAAATTACATCCTTGAAACCTGAAAATTGTAATTGGTATGCTGAGGTCAGTCCCCAATGTCTCCCTGTGAAATATAAGTTTTAATTTACATTTTTACCATTTGGGAGTTATCGGTCAGCCTCTCTCGTGGAAATAAAAATAAAAACATTTCACAGGGAGGCACTGAGTGTTCAGTTGGTGAAACTATGGAACGAATTTACGTCCAGAGTGTGCAGCGTTGCTTTTTATTAATGGCAGTGTTAGCTACTTATGCACTTGGCAAGCACCCCTGGAACATGTGCGTCAAAGATTGCTTACACTGCTCCAACAACACACCTCAATTTTGACCCTAGAATAGATGCCACTGCGCCCAGTTTTTACATCTCAGTCACCTACTTTGGTTTGTTGGAGTTCAGTCATTTATTCGGTGACAGTTTTAGTTGCAGATTGTCATAAATGTAAATGCCAGTGATCCTTTCCCACATGGAGGGAGGCAGGTCCTATTCTCCTTCTGTATAGTGGGTCGAAACCTGATGTTCAAATCTACTGCAACACCCAATCCCCAGAGTGTCACCATTCTAATTAGTTCAGAAAGAGACATTTTAACTGCTGTCAGCAGTTCCCTTTTACTAGATTTTGAAGTGTAAACTGACTGGAGTCTCTTGTGGGACATTAACACAACAACAGATTTATCTTTAAGACTTGTGTTTCAATCCTCCTGAACACCCAATTAAATTCAAAATAGAAATCTATGTATATTGAGCTAGGTTGTTTTGAATGAAAGATTACATGAAGTTAATGTACTTTAGAATGAGCCTTGGCTATAAATATTGATATCCCAGTGCAAAATGCATATCCAAGTAGTTTACATGCCTTGAATTTCGGAATTGTCTGCTTTTAATAATCAGGAATTACATTCCTGATTTGGGTAGTTGAGGATTCTTGAGTATCAGAAAATCTACTTCAAATGTTTCATTTTTAATATATTTTCATATTTGCCAGCAGATCTCCTGTGGCATTGGTTAAGGTGATTCTATATTGTAATTTTTGTCTTTTTTAATTGTCATTTTGACAATTTGATGTCTCTTTGTTGCCTATATTTCTGTCATTGTTTCCCCTGATCTGCCTATTGGCAATCTTTGTTTTTGATCGTTTTTGTTGGAGTAATTTCCCTTCCTCTTTGAATGTGATGCATATATCTGATATTCCTTCATGTCTCTGATGTGCCCTTTATTTTTGCCCTGATTTGCCTTTTCTTTGTGTGTCCTTGATGTGTTCTAGGCAAATGTCTTTGTTGAGGTCTCTTAGCCCCATGTGTTGTTTTCTGTGTCACCCTATGTTCGTCCTTGTATCTCTGTCCCTTATGTTTCCCATTTCTCAGTTGCCTATCTGTTGCTCTGTCTGTGTGTGTGCCATTCTCTCTCTCTGCCTATGTCTGTCTGTGTTTGTCTCTCTCTCTTTGTGCATCTCTACTGTTTGTGTTTGGTGTTATCACTCCCCTGTGTGTTTTCCTCCATCTGTTTCTCTATTTTCTAATTTCTTCCCCTTTTTTTTTGTGTATGCAGGCATCTTTTCTTGTGTATGGCCCTAATTTGTGTGTCCTTGGCAACAGCTGTGAAATTGCAGGCGAGGTTTTGTGCCACCTCCCTGCCCTGGGACCAGGATGCTGGAAGGAAGTAAAAAAAATATATATAAATGTCTGATATAGCCAAAGAATGCTGTGAGCAACATCGGTGTTACCTTGCGCTGGGAGGTTAAAATGAAAAATGTTTAAAATCCATTATGGTCCAAGAAACTATCTCTGCTTCACGTGTTCATTCATCCATCAATATATCCCTATTTTGCCATCTCTCCCCTCGTGTTTGTACCTGCACCTTTGCCTCTGTGAGCCCTGTCTCCATGGCAACCTCTGTGTGGCATTGTGCTTGATGTTTACAGCCCTGGAATGTGGATGAGGAGCCAGGCAGATAGCAGGAAGCCACAGTTTCACATTGAGACGAGCAATGAGTAGAGGAATAGGCCAAAAGGTGCAAAATATCAATTTTCCTCAGTATTAATTTAAAACATAATACTTAAATGCAGGGGCAGGCCTGAGGCAAACATCGGGTGGAAACAGGTCTGGGTGCAGATGAGCAGCCAGAAGACAAGCCAAAGCCAATGATGTCAGAACAGAATTAGGGTCCAGTGCATTTTAAACAAAATAAGGTAGAGAGATGAAGTTGGATTTTTTTAACAAAAATATTACAGCTAGGACAGGACATTTTCTCCTCCCTTACCCAGGAGTCAAATGTAGTGCTCCTATTGCCCAGGCTCTCATAAACTAACTCAGCACAGACTGGGAATTGAACTTGGGACCTTCCCAATCTGTATGGCTTAGCTACTCCAATAGCAAAATACTGCGGATGCTGGAAATCTGAAATAACAACAGAAAGTGCTGGAAACACTCATCAGGTCAGGCAGCATCGAGGAGAGAGAAACAGAGTCAACGTTTCAGATCGAACCCTTCGACAGAACCATGCTAGAGGATCAATCTGCTACGCCACAAAGTGGGAAGACACAACTCAGCACCCAAGACTCTTCAGGTAAGATCCTCGCTGTTGGGGAAAGCCAGTTACTTAGCCACAGAGGGGGGAAAATCAGAGTAAATCACCCAGAGCTGTTTTTGTACACTTCCTAGAGGACAGCTTAGGGGTGGCATTGGCAGAGGTCTGGCAGGAAGTCATCTACCTGTCGTCTTGGTTAAAAAATGAGACCTACACAGAGGGACGAACACATCGGAAAACATGTAGGCTGGATTACTAGATTTGTTTACCGGATATCGTAAACCACAAGAGTAATATTTGAGTAGTTTATCGACAGTAGAATAAATGGGATCACTTTACACTCAATCCACCTCTAGGTTTGAATTCCGAGTCTAGATTACAGCCCAGATAATGCTATACATGTGATTATTCATCACACTCCAGCTATATTTCAGAAAGCCATACTATTTGGAGGATGGGAGGAATAAAGGGGTAGAGGTCCACTTGGACATGTTGATACCATATGTTGCTTTTTCTGTTTCCTAATTTGTATGGAAGCTTACATGCTGTCTCCTCTGCTGTCATTCTGCCCAGAATGCATTGCCAGAAGGAGGAGTAATGTAGATTCCCAGATGCAACCTTATAAACTGGATTTCTCCATAGCGTTTATAATGCAGAACAGATGAGTAAATATTGAATTGTAACTGTAAGCTCCTTTTTCCCCTCATTTTTCTGTTAAGTTTCTATGTCACACCCCAACAGCAAAGTAACTCCCAGACCAACAGTAAAGCCATTCTTGCTATAGACCAACAGAGTGGCTTGGAGAGATATTTTTACCCTCCATCCTGTAGGAATGTGCCTGACCTTTGCCCTGTGGCTTTATCGCTCTAGATTATCTGCAAATTTCCTTTATTCATGGGGGGTTCCTGTGTTCCAGTGGTTCCAGTGTACATGTAGCATCTTGTCCTGCTGCATGTTTGATAATGCTATATCACAATTGCTATATCACATATGCTGCACAATGTCACAGAGCTTTTTTTTTAACAAGTACTTTAAATAATTCACAGGAATGTAGCATTGCAGACACACTCCATTATTGCAATGTTCTGCAACTTCCTGTTTTTAATGTAAATAGGAAAGATTCCATTCCTGCTGAACTATCTGCTCCTCAGTCTAATGTAAGATTGCCACCTTTTGCCAATCCTAAACCAAACATTGGACAACAACTTGCATTTATACAAGCACTGTTAATGTAGTAAAATATTCCAAGGCACTTCACAGGAGTGTTATCAAACAAAATTTGACACCAAGCCTTGTAAGGAGATATCAGGACAGGTGACCAAAAGCTTGGGCAATGAGGTAGCATCTTAAAAGGAGGATAGAGAGGCGGAGAGGTTTAGGCAGGGAATTCCAGAGCTTAGGGCCTTGGCAGCTGAAGGCATGACTGCCAATGGTGGAGCGATTAAAATCAGGGGCATAACTAGAGTTCTTAGGGGTTTTTTTTCTGATTGAAAGTTCCTTGAAAAGCTTAATAACTAATGTCTCCATTAAACACAGAAGTAGAAAAATTAGTTGTGTTTTAAAAAAAAAAAGGAATTTAGTGTCCAGTTTCCACTTTAGAACTTTCTGGACAGGATACTCAAGAAATGGATTGTCCAGTCCAAAACCAGACAGGTGACCAACCTAACTTTCATCTCCAAGTGGCAGAATGATGCAGTATGTTGGTATTGACACTGTAGTGTAAACGTCCACAAAATGGTTTTTCCTCCCTTTACTCCACCCCCAACTATTTTACACATGGAGAGTTCCTGATCTCAGCCAGACTGCTTAAGTTTGACACCAACCCAAAGCTAGCCCAAAGATGGGAAGAATGTGGGATAGCAAATTATGCACTGGCAGACACCAACAACAAATTACCCATTTTCTTTCTTGATTACGCATGGGGAAACCAAACGAAAGATAAATTCAAAAAAAATGTAGACAAAATGTATTACAGTTCAAAGCTCCCTGGTTCCAGCATGTAGCACTATCTCTCTCTGTCATGCTCTACTCAGAACACTTAGCCACAACAACCAAGACTTGGGAACTAACGCTCGCGAAGCTGTGACTGCAGGTGTTGTTTGCATTTTAAAGCATTCAGCAACCAATGTGATCGTTCACTCTGCAGCGAGAGGCTAATTAAAAAGTCAGGAAGTCAGTCAAATATAAATGGAAATGTCAATAGCTAGACCTAAAATAGCATGACGCAAATAACACACCATGGTGTGTGTGTGTGTGTGGGGAGGGGGGGGTGAAGTGCTAGGCCCTTTTTTCCCCCCCCCAAGTGAAAGGTGTATTTTCCCCATGGTTCAGTATGAAAATTCTATAAAAGATCCTTCAGAAATCCATGGAATGTTGTGAAGTCTATTGTACGTTTCAAATGCAGGGTTGCCAATTTTCACTCATTTGTTCTATTATGTTTGGCCAGGTGGAGCCCCTCGCAGTCACTTCAGCATCCACAATGAAGTCTGAGCTGTGGTATCCTAGAACTGAGGCTTGCTTATTTTACTGAGGTGATTTACGAACAGAACTGCTGACATTTATATATTTTTTAAAAATTGCTCTGATAATACACAAAATACAAAGTTTTGACCCAGTTCTGCTTTATGAAGTTCTGAGCACATACAGTAGTACTTAATTTATGGATTTAATAAAAAGTTTAAAAAAGTACGATTTGAGATCATTTAAACAAAGTTTCTGGAGCAACTTCAAAACGAAAGCTTACAAACAATAAGAGTGTTTAATGCCTGGTACTGCTACAAATAGCATCCAAGTTCAAATCCCATGCTCCTATTTTAGATTATTCAAGATCATGCTAGAATTGCTTACCCCCTCACCCATCAATGTGCTTGTGTTCTCTAATAATTACTGCAACTATTATTCAAGTAAAGAAACAGAATTATTTAATTTCAATTTGATGGTAACAGTGTACAAATAAAGTAGTAGATGCCCAGGTACAGTATAGTTTCACGGTATAACTACCAGTACTTGATTGACAACATAAATACCCATTTTACATTTCACATGAAAAAAATGATTTTTTAAAAATCAGAAAACGACACTGAAAATATATTTATCTGTGTTTGCAATGCATTGGTGTCCTGTAGCACTTCATTTTGGAATAGTAGAAGTTTGTTAAAACCATAGCTTTGCAACGTTAAAGGACACTTGCCTTCAAATTAAATAATTTAGTTTCCCTCCCAATAATTTAATGGGTTAATACACTGCATAATGTGGTCCCAGGTTCAATCCCCAGCATATGCTAAGTTAGCTGATTCCAGCCAGAGCACATCTTGGGGCACGACAATTAGCTTCAGCACCCTTGGGTTAGAGGGAGGAATAATCAGGGTTCCCGCGCTTGATTGCAATACAGGGGCCTCTGCTTGGAATGGCATAAGCAGATATGGGGTAAGAAAAAGATCAGACTTAGCTGTGATGTTCTCTCCTCCTTTCGTGGTCAAACAGCCGATCGACACTCACTGTCCTGACTCACACATGAAGAATGGTCACTTAAGTGAGGGGTAGTAGGGTTGCTGTGGAACCATACCCCAGCATGCGTTTGCATTTTCAGGGGAGTGTGGGGTTGGGAGAAAATGTTTAAAAAAAAAAAAATTTGGTATCTCTTTTGATTGCAAATTTAGGCCTTTGACAAGTTTGCAAGAGATTTATAGCGACAAAAAAACAGATCTATTGCCCTGTGGTGTAATCCATAAACCAAGAAACTGAGAAGCAACACACTACAAACTTCTACCTCCTGAATTCCAGGTGGTGTCCACAATATCATGACCGGATAAGGAAACCCATTGGGACACTCTCCTCTCGCCCGAGTCTGCGATGTTTCAGTTGTGAATTTGCACGTCACAGATCTGTAAATTTGAACATGTGACAAGTTTTTATTCAACGGAACATCTCACGATACTGGTTGCTGTTGCATGGAAGACAAATACGTCACAACCATCAAAAGCACCGTCTCCATTTATCTGTTGTGGATCTTGCGCCAATGCCTATTTGTGTTCCTTGGTTGGTGCATAATACAGTTCCATGGGTTTGTTCACCTTCCAGTACTTCTCACTGACCAGCTCTAGTGAAAAGGAACCATTCAACAGCTGGAAGGAAATGAGACAAAAGTAAATTTCACAAATCTTTTACCAAGGGCTACAATCCTGACCTGTGACTTGCTTGAGGGCCACTATGGCAGACCCATCATAAAGCAACTCCATTTGCTTATGTCTACTTCTTTTAAAAGATAAATATTTTTCTTTCTCTTTTTCTTTAAACCCAATACTGGGTTCAGTAACATCCAACAGGTGGGAGGCTGAATTCAGTTAGACACGCACAGAGCAGCAGATCTGCTGAAGATACTAGATGAGGAAAAAGTGGGTCTCAAATGCCTGGGATCTGTTATGTCCACCTGTGAAAGGAGACGGGACCTCAATTTAATGTCTCATTCGAAAGACGACCCCTCCAACAGTGCAGCACTCCCTCAGTACTACACTGAAGTGGCAGCCTCGATTAGCTTGAACCTCTGACTTAGTGACTCAGAGGTGGCAGGGCTACCACTGAGCTAAGGTTTTAACATTCACTCCAATGCAAAACCCTTTGGCTAGTGATGGATTAATACCATGACATAAACTAAGGATCACTGTCATCTGGTGAAGTGTCTTGCAAGACACTTTTACTGGATTACTAAACCAAGCAATGCATGACTGTTGATGATGCCATGTTGTTGTGTGGCCGACTAAAATTGATTGAAAACTAACATTATCAGATGTAAAGTCTCTGAATCATATCGAACAGAAAGGATTCAGGTTAGATCACTGGATTCTGCTGAGTTAAATGTCCTCAGTTGGAGCTCTATATTATTATGCATTATATATGTGATCACATGTACTGTATAGGTTCAGTAAAGTCTTTTATTGCCCCTGATAAACCCATGCCTTTTTATGTGGTCACTGATTTCATCCCTCATTAAAGATTCTGGAGGTTTACCCTCAACTGAGTTACTATTAACCGGCCTACAATTTCTTGGCTTATTCTTTTCCCCTTTCTTGAACTGAAGTGTAACATTTGCCACCTTCCAGTTCTTTGACACAAATCCTGTTTCCAAACTTGTTAGGATATTATAGTTACTGTGTCTGTTATCTCCTCCCCAATATTCTGAGATGCACATCATCTGACCCTGGTGACTTTTCAAATTTTACTCCCAAAACATTTTTGATACATTCTTTATTTGGATTAATTATCTCTACAAAAATGGCTTGAACACCTGAAAAAAATCAGATGGTTCAAGAAGGCAGCTCACCACCCCCTTCTCAAGGGCAATTAGGGATGGACAATAAATGCTGGCCTTGCCAGCAAGGCCAACATCCCATAAACAAATATAAAAATATATATATATTAAAGTGAAGTAACTAACGGTAAAAGACTAAAATGATTGCAGTTCTGTACCTGTACACAGGATAGTGTCATGAATGACACATTCTAAACCAAAGTCAGCTTTAAATATCAATATTTACCAAAGCTGTACGTTTAATGAGAATGTATTTTTTTCAGTCTAGGAAAATCTGCAATCTCTCTGTCATTATGACCTTACCTGATGGAAATACAACTTTAATTTCTCTGCATAAGCTGATGAAGGAAACCTTAACCCACCCTTCTCTTTCAAATGCTGACTAACCTCCTCTGTATTCCCAGCAGTTGTGGGGTTTTCTTTTGATCTGAAATAAACTGCGGTTAACTCACCCCCTGAAAAGTAGGGCAGATACTTACAGTGAACTGGCCGTTCACCGTTGCAATGTAAATGGTGTATTGCTTCTCGCTGACCGTTTCCACATTCATCGGATTCGCTTCTTCGTTTTTCCTGAGCTCTTCCAGGGCTAATCTCATAGCCAGGTACTTGGACAGATGGTCAACAGTGGCATTTCCTGTTGTTTTTATATACCTGTTACACCAGACAATAACAAAGAAAGAACATGAGACATGGAGCCATGCAATAAGCTTCCCCCTACAACCTCCTCAATCTTGAGAGGCAGGAGGGGGGTTGGGGGGGGCTTCATAGTGTTAACATGGAGCATCCATACAGGAACTTCTGGAAAGACTAGGTGATTTGGATGGATTTTATTTATTTAAAGCGGCACAGATGAGTAAAACTGAAACTGCTTCACTCTGTACACAAGGGAGCAGGAATGCTTCAGACACTCACTCTGCTGGGACTGGGGCTGTGTTTGTTTGCAATGGACAGGAAATTTCTTTGAAGCAGCAGAAAAATGTTGTGCTTAGAATTTTGACATCTGGAGGAATGCAATTGTGATTCGATTCCTCATATGTTCCTAATTCACAACTGTTGGTGTCTTATGTGCCAAGATGTAATCTTGCCTTCCCCCTCCCCACACACTCAGTATTTCACATGTTTCAAGACCTGTTAATTATGTCGAGTATGTTAATGGATTAGGTTTTCTTCCCATAAACAATGCATTTAGCATTTTTTATTATATTTGTTTAAGCAACAATATCAATTGTATCAACAGACACAGTTGCAAGGACCCCAGATTCCCCTCCCAAATGGAGAACAAAATGGTAGAAGTGGAAGTACCTGTAATTTCAATGTGTAAATTTAAATTGCAATTTTTAAGAACCCATCAACAAGGCTTTAAACTGACTCAGTGAGTTCATCCAGTAAGTGGTTTAGCTCAGGAAGGTTTCAGAGTTGGTCTTTGATCTGTGCTGAATTAGCTAACTTCAGCTTTGACTCCAGTGCCCTAGATTAGAAAGGTGAAAAATCAGCCAGGTTCCTGCTCCCAAGCACTATCCAGCAATACCTATGAAGTATGTGTGTGTGGACATTAGGTGAGGACAGGATCAGGCTCGACTGTGAGGCCCTCAATGGTCAAATAATAGCCTTAGAAATAGGATCACATCTTTGGGAGAGGAAAGGATGGAAGAAATGGTGGAGAAACAAAGCTATATATAAAAAGGTATTGAACAATTGTGGCTTATTGCCTTAAGACAGCAACTGCATGTAACCAACTTTACAGGAAGTTATTAGACAGACTTGTTCCTGTTTCTACTCAATAGTTAGAGGTCCTACTGTGCACACATTTGTTGGTTCCATAAGACTTAACATCAATGCCATTTTTCTTTTTGTTTCAGGGCTTGAAAACTCCGCAGGCCCAGACTCCGCTCTGCTTTTAGGGTTTGTTTATTATCAGGCAGCACCTGTGGCACTCAACTGTTGTCACTTCACTAGGCACTGTGAATTATGCCACAATTTGATTGCACTGCCTTGTTGAAATGCGAATACCTGTATAATAACAATAGGTCCAACATATCTGCAGAGGGGCTGCTCTGATGCCTGAGTGAGCAAATACACAACCGGGTATGGTACTGAGCAGTACAGACCAGGGAGGTTTGTTCCCTGGCCTGGGCTGAGTTTGATGATCTCAGTTGGGGCAACAACGGAAAGGTCTACATCTGGGGATGTCGGGTGAGGACAGTATCTGTTTCAAATGTAATTCCCCATCTGAATACTCCCTGTTTTAGATTCACATGACGAATGACCACTTGGGCACGGTACCAGAGGGCTACAGGCACCTGTAGAAGCATGTCGCAGCAAGAGTCAGTACTTTGAAAAGGGGAGTGATTTAAATATAAATCTCCACAGTCCCAAAGACCTGGAATAGCAGGAGGCCTGACAATGGATTTTTCCAGCCCTGACTGGATTTGATCAGGGAATTTCATCCAGAGCTGTAGTCACTTTCACTGGTGATACAGTTACTGGGATTCAAATCCATCAGTCTCATGTAAACACTCTCAGATTACCAGTAAGCCAGCAGGTCTGCACCATACTGACCACATACTAAAAATGAGTATTGACTGTCACAAGTAAACCGGTCACTTAGCGCTCTAACATTTCCGGCACCATTCAGTTTGCAATTGACAGTGTAGACTCAAGAGTGTCCGTGAATCGAATTGAAGCGGATTCTCCCAGACCTCCGTTTATAGGTGGTCTGTTACTGGTTTGTGGAGAAACCGGTTGCAGTGAAACTGCTTACCGCTTTCTCGACACCGGTGTGCGCCCCACAATCCTCTGGACACCAACCGTGACCTGCCTTGGTTAAAAGAGAAAAACATTTAGAGTCATAGAACAGGTAGCTCTTCATTTGTAGCATGCTCTATATTAATGATCGCCTTTACTCTATAGAAAATATCAGCACCATTAAACCTGCAGAACACAATATCACCATTTCCAGGCATAGCTTGTATCTCTCTCAAATCCCTGCTACACATGTTTAAAACACTGCACTTTTCCTTACCCCTCCATCCCCAGTTTTCTTCCATTTCTCTCCTTTCTTGAAAGCACGGACACACGCTGAGGAATGGTGCCATGGTTCTGGCAGCCCTCCAGTACCTCACCCAAGTAGTCATTCTTCACGAGTGACCCTAGACAGTGAGGGCTGGTAGGATATTCAGTCACAAAGGCCATCACAGCTGAGCCCAAACCTGTTCACACATGCCATTTCCAGCAAGAGTTAATAGACAGCCACCAGGAGAGGAAACTCTGGCTGATCTTTTTAATTTCCTTATCCCAGGGTCACTGAGACCAAGTGTAGTGCCTCATCTGCTGCCTTGGCTGAGATCAGCTAACTCACCACAGGTTAACACTGGACTTTATAATAGTCAAAATGGACATCATAACTCCATTCATGTCACACTGCTTCGAGTCTTAAGAACATAATACATTGTGTCATAGAAACTTACAGCACAGAAGGAGGCCATTCAGCCCATCATGCCTGTGCTGGCTCTCTGAAAGAGCAGTCATGCTTAGTCCCATATCTCCGCTTTCTGTCCGTAACCCTGTAAGTTCCTCATCCTCAAGTACCTCTCCAACTCCCTTTTTAAATTATTAATGGAATCAGTTTCTACCATCTTTTCAAGTAGAGTGCTCCAGATCCCAACAAATCTCCCCTCTAGATCTTTTGCCAATGATTCTGAATCTATGACCTCTAGTTGTTGACCCACTCGCCAGAGGAAATAATTTTTCTCTATCTACTCTAGCAAAACCTCTCATCATCTTGAAAGCCTCGATTAGGTCACCTCGTAACCTTCTCTGTTCCAAGGAGAACAGTCCTACCTTTGCTAATGTCTCCTCATAACTGAAGTCCCTCATTCCTGGTAACACCCTGGTAAACCTCCTCTGAACCCTTTCCAAGGCCTTTACATCTTTCTGGAAATGTGGTGCCCAGAATTGTCCACAATACTTAACCTGAGGCCTAACCAGTGATTTATAAAGTTCTAGCATGATCTTTTTGCTTTTATATTCTATTTCTCCATTTATAAACCCAAGAAACCCATATGCTTTTTAACCATCTTATCAACTTGCCCTGTTACCTTTAAGTATTTGTGTATATGGAAACCAAGGTGTCTCTGCTCACCTACACTTTTCAAAATCATGCCATTTATAGTACACTGTCTTTCCTTGATAGCCCTCCCTTCACACTTCTCTGCATTGAACTCCATCTGCCATGCTTCTGCCCATTTCACCATCCTGTCTATGTCAGCCTGAAGCCTGTAGTTTAATATTTAAAGTTTCTGCAAGTTTAAATACAAGAACTGCAAGCTGTTTTGCTTTTGCATTGGCGCACTGGAACCTATGGTAATAATATTATTCATAACACTGCTGTATCATTCCAAGCTGTTGATTTGAAGTCTGGGTGTGATCCCAGGCATTCAATTTCTATGGACTTAATGAAGTGTCACTCCTGAAACGTTAATCTATCTTTCTCTTTCAGATACTGACTGACCTGACATATTTCCAGAAATTTCTGGTTTTGTTGCCACCATTCCCTATTTTCCTTTATTTTTATCTCTGAATTCTTCTGATCCAGTGAATAATAATAACCCCTCTCACCTACATACCTGGTCTGTGCTGTTTCATCTTTCTCCATTAGTGTAGGATGAGGCCTGAAGACCAGTTCAATTTCATTGGTTCCATCAGTCACTGGGTCAGGATCCCCCGTCCCATTCTCATTTGTGGTGTCAAGATCAGGACCCGAATCATCTGAAGTCTTTGCACGTTTTTGACTTGGTCCCGCCTCCTGGTTGCTATGAGTGGAGGCATTGCTGCAATGTGAACTATCCCCGTTGTCTTCTGCTCCACTTCCATTCTCAGCTTGATGTTTTCTCACCCTCTGTGCTCTGTACCAGACAGACAATAATTCAATGTGTTGGTATTAAACTGGGCAACTGGCAAGAAAAATGTAAATAAGAAAGCACCTTTGATTCATTCAGGAGATGTTACTGCAATGCGGAATGCAAATTAACTCAGCTAGTTATGCTGTTCCTATGACAGTTTAATGTATTTGAATAGTCAATGAATCATTTCAATAATTAATTGAGTATTTAATAACTAATGCAAATGGTTGGCAAGGCAATGATGGGGCTCCATAATATTTGGTTATTCCACAATTTTGATACATTTTTAATACAATGAAGCTTACAGACACACAAAGTCTTCTCATTAAAGGACATAGCAGTTATTATAGAGTTTATGGACCTAAACAATATTCCATGATTCCTGAGCAAAATACTGCGGATGCTGGAAATCTGAAATAAAAACAGAAAATGCTGGAAATACTCAGTAAGTCCGGCAGCACCTGTGGAGAGAGAAACAGAGTTAACGTTTCAGGTCAATGGCCTTTCATCAGAACTGTTCTGACGAAAGGCCATCGCCCTGAAACGTTAACTATGTCACTGGCATAGTTGGTAGTTCAGCTGATCCCATCCTCCTGACCAAAGGAGGAAAAAAAGATTCAGGATATATTTAAAAGACACGAGAGGAGTTTCTCCCCATGTCTCCTGCAGGGTATTATTCTACAGTTACCAGCAGTCCTCCAATACCTTGCCCAAGCAGCTGTTACTTTACAATGTCAAAATTGTGTTAAAGACTCCCAAGGCTTTGTTTGGCCACTTAGAAGTAAAATGTTGTTACGGCTTTGAGATTTGCCACATAGGAAATTTAAAATAGGAAATTTAAAATAAGTTTGTTTTTAAAAAAAGATCTTTGTGAAAGACTGACTATGCCTGACATGTAGGTTTTCCATAGGAGAGAAAAGCAAATGGAAAAGTGTCTTCTCTATAAAAAGCAATGATTGCCTCATTACATAAGCCCTTCTTAATTACTTACTACATCTTACATTGCAACAGCATCTACATCACAATCGTTGACTTATTTCTCTTCTAATCCAGGTTATTCAGTCTTGCTTCTGCAACTAATTCACGTGTTGTATTTTGAGATTGTGCTTAGGCTACTGGTGCTGTGAATTCATCCAGTTTACACTGTAGGGCTGGCTCAAGCACCAGCCGTAATATTGAAACAGCTATGATGGCATGAGCAATTGCTCAAAAGTCACATTTGTGATAGTTAGTTTCTGGCAATGGATTTCCCCCGTAGTGTCTGGAAAAATGGACCAGCAATGCAAAAAGCCATTCATGCCCAGTAGAAGTGGTGGCTGAAGACAGCCATTTATGTTGCCTCTGGCAGTCTCTTGGAAACTCCCCTAGTAAGGTTTGTCTCAGTACCTCATTTATATTACATTTCCTCTGAAAGCAGAGCTATAATATAAATGCAGCTTAGGGACATATACAATCAGTGGTGCAAAACTGATTTCTCTAAACAATGCTACAGTGCATTTACACACAGTAATAAAGACATGTTAGTTTATTTAGCATTGCTAATCAGATGTGCAGCTCTAAGTGACCAGTATTGAATTTTCTTAACAGGAACTTGCTGATGGGTATTAAATCATTCCAAAGCATTCCCATTAAGCAATGCTGATCAATATTGACTTAAGTGTGTTCGCAATTGTGTTGGGAAACAATGAATCCTATTTAGGAAGTATACCTATTAACTAGGCTATTAATATTAATTAAGGTTCATCTGTAATAAGTAACTGTGCACTAATGCTATATAATCAAAGATTTAAGTATGCAAGCTTAGAGGTTCCTAATGAGGACAATAGGATGATGTTGTTTTACATTAATATTTCAATCTAATACTTGAACACTTGAGAATTCTGCTGTGTTTTATGAGGTCTGGCTTTCAGAACCCAAACTGGAGTGGATAAACTTGTAGTTACTGTGACCTTTTAGTCAACAGTAAGTGAAAGAAAAATATCCTTTTGGGGGGGAAAAATCATATTTAAAAAAGAAAAACTTACAGCATAGCCTTTTTAGATGATTGAAGTTACACAACTCGTATGCTCCTTGGGGCAGGGAGTAACGTTATATTGTAGTCAATTGAGGTAACTCAGAATGGAGTTTTTTGCTTTAAGTTCTCAACATCCCAATTGGGATCTTGCATTTTTTTCCCTTCCCAGGTAATGACAGCATATTACTGTGAAAGAAATTCTCATGTTGCAGTGATGCCATTGGAAAATCTATGGTTCACTAGCAACAGTTTGCTTATTAATTTATATAGTAGCTTTTCAGTCTGGGATACCCAGTTATATTCAGGTAAGATCCATACATCTCATTAGTTGATCTTACTGGTGTCTAGCTGGGACTATCCTAACTTCTATATGGTTAATAGCAAAGTCTTTTTACTCTTTTCCCCATCACTCTGACTTTATCTCATTCATTCTCTGTCCTGCCCCTTCCTCTCTTTCTTCCCCTCTGTTACTCTATTGCTCTCTTGTTTACAGAACTTTGTTCCTTTGTACTTTTCTCCCAACTGCTATCCTCTGACCCCTTTTATTGACGATTCTTGCACACTGTGCTTTTTGTCAGCTGGAGAATAATTCAATAAATGAAAAAGCTATCAGCTCGTCTGCATTTCCTAAGCAGCTGATCAGTGTGTTCCTCCAACTGTACTATGCAAGACACAAAAGTGATCAGGAGTGACAAGCTAACTCAATGGCCCTTATTTTCCGATGCCTACGGGTGTGTACGCACTGTGTACACACCCGTAGGGACATCGGAAATGCCGGTTTCAGGCATGTGAAGCGCATGCGCTGAAAACCGGCATCTCCGATTTGACAAGAATGCCCTTGACCGATCCTGCGCCTGCCCTGGAGAAGGGCCTCTGCGGGCAGAGAGTTCCGCTTTCTGCAGAACCTCTGCCTGCTGAAAACCCTTAGAAATCTTACGCCTGGTAAGGCCTGCTTTTACCAGCATAAAAGAGTTTTAAAAAGTAAAATAAAAATATTTTTTCACTCATTTATAATTTTAAATACTTTTAGAAAAGGTAAGTTTGTTTTTAGCCCCATAAAAATCTTTAATTTTTTTTTTTAATTAAATTTTTGTTTAAAATATTTAATTTAATCTAATTTTAACTCATTTTAAAATCGTGATGGTTTTTTAAAAAATTTATTTAATGTTTTAGTGTCTTTTTGGGGTGATCTCCATTCATATATTTGACAGGTCCATCTGTCAAAAGTATGATGGGAGATTCCCTTCTCCTATTGGCTGGCTTGGCTCACGTGATCCCAGGGACACTTGTGAACCCCCTGCACCCCTGGGATACGAGGGCCCTGCACAATTTGACTGTGGAGAGGCCCAGGAGCGGAAGTGTCCGGACCTCGGGCGTCCTCAGGTAAGGGCGTAGATTTTTTTTCCGATATGAGGCATCCGCACGCAGGAAGCCTCCTATCGGAAATTACGGGCCTATATGTTTTTATTATGAGAGTTAACAAAATCGTTTTTAGAATACTTGTGTGCGTTTATTTATTTGGTAGAGGAATGTGTTCCTGGGAGGGGTTGCATCGCTTCTTCCCTCGATTAAAAGCAGTGAGAGCTCAGCTGCTCCTGTGCTACATGGCATCCCCCTGATCCTCGCTCATTAACATTTCAATGGGTGTAATAATATACAGCAGACAGTTCAATATGATGTACTAAATTTGGGATGTTGCACACGCCTTACCTATTCAGTGCCTGCATTTTGAGTCCCTCTTCGATGCTGTGGCTCAGGGCCTGCTGGTTGTGGTGCTTGCTGATCCGGGCTAGCACCCGCTCCTGGTGTGCCTCATACTCATCGCGACTGGGGTATATTTTGCTGATCAGTGCATCAAAGTTCGGATCTGGCCGCAGCGATCTCTTGGAGACCAGTTTCTTTCTACAGGTCGGACACTCTTTGTTTCTAATAAGAAAAATTCATCATTAATTTTGTACCAGGAATTATATTTAAAAAAAATAAATAAATAGCTATGCAACTGAAGTATTTTAATGTCAAAAGTCTGCAATTGACGAGAGAGATATTCTTGAAATACTGTGGTTATTTTCAAACGTTTTAAAATAACATGGTCATGTTTTATTTAAATGAACAATTGATCTTATCTGTCCATGCAGAATAAAACTCTTCATGTTCCACTGGAACAGAATTTTTATCCTGCAACCGATTAACACGTCTCTGCTCCGCCATCTTTTACCCATGAATGCTGTAAGATGGGCTTTGTCCTAATCCTGCAAAGAATCAATTTCTTCAGGTGAGGACAGCAGCAAAGATTACAGTGAAAATGAGCAAAAAAAATGTTTTAAAAACAGAATGTTGGGACACTGCAGGCCGGTGCTGTATGCTGGGGCCGGTGCTGTACGCTGGGGCCGGTGCTGTACGCTGGGGCCCCAAACACTGTTCCAAGGAGTCATAAGATGTGGGTTCATGACCATGATTCCCTACACAGTGAGTTTATGGTTTCCGCTGTGCTGTTGTGGAGAGCTGCTAAGCAGAAGCCAGTTGGTTCCCTAAGCGGGGAGGGCCTGTTAATTCGGAGTGCTCTCACCTGACTTACAGCTGACTATTAAGAGGCGGGCTTGGTGAAGCCTGGCAGCACGTCTCCAATCACTCCTTCTCTTGGCCAAAGAGGAAGTGAAGAGAATTAAGAAATACAAAAATCCTAAAATAGACTAAAACTTAGTCATTCTTTGGGGGAAAAAACAGACACCAACAAACTTCCCTTCTTGAAATTAGCTGCTAAAAGTTGCAAGGACTAAATGTTTAAAAGTCCATTATGTGCTGGATATGTGTGTGGTTTAAAGGTGATTTTTGTAAAGGCTTACCCTGTCCAGCACCAATAAATATTCTGTTACTATTTTGCCAGGGCCTGTGCTCCTTCCACTTTTCTTTTTTTTAAAAAGAATGGCCATACTGAGGTTCCAACCACCTGCTGCTTGCCTCCCCACATACCGATACGTTGGCAGGAAGCCACTGTGTCTTGAGGAAATGGACATTTTGCTGTTCTGCACTGGCACATCCAAAGCCAGTTTGTCCAAGTGTAAAGTATTCATGAACAAATTGAATATGGCCAAGCACTTTTGGGTTCTCATCCTTAGTGTATACATAGCCTGAATTTTTTTTTACTAATCCTAAACCATGCCACATGAGGCAAAGAGTCGGGGAAGGAAACCTGCTTGTTTGTCATATCCTGCAGCCAGTCTGCTATTACATACCCACTCCTGAGGGCAGTAACAATGCAATCAGCACAGAAGCGATGTAGGCACTCTTTGGTTGTCATAGTGTTCTTCAGCATGTCTAGACAGATAGGACACATCAGCTCACTGTGCAGACTTCTGGGTGACACTGCAATCTCCATGCCATCTGTGATTGCCTCCTGTAAGTCACAAAGTTCATCATGTAGCAACAACTTGGAACTATGACTTTATTATTGTATTTAGGTTAACTCTAACCTTATTGCACCCAGGTCACAAAGTTATAGGTCATCTTTTTGGATATTGGACAGAATAATAGCTTTTGGTAATCTGCCGAGTTTGCATTTCAAAGTGATTTAAAAAAATTAAGGGCTGCTTGTTGTCTGTAGATCAATCTGAACCAGCCTCAACTACCATTCAAATTGCACTGTCATTGGGAGAGTATCACTGGTTTTCAGACAGACCAGTAGGTAGAACTTCACAGAAGGCAGAGCACAGCATCAGCAGAGCAGGGTGGGAAGGAAGAAGCAAAACAGGCAGGATCAGTCCCATGCCATAGTATGCACTGCTGACCAGTAGATGATTGAGACATTCCAGCTGTTCCACAGTTGAGGTAGGCGGTGTTGTGGTTTGGAGCAGGAAGGGTGATAGTAAAAAAAAAGGACTCGAAACTTTAGCAAACCTTTTCTTATTTGGGGAAGGAGAGGAAGTTTAAATAATTTGTATCCTGAAGATGTTGTATAGCAGTTATACATTGATGTATTTAGATGCAATTTGTCAGTGTTATGTGTTTGTAAATTTTAAAAGATTTTTCCAAACACTTTCTTTAAAACTGTACCCTTTAAATTGAAACCAAATATTTACACAATGTAAATTAAGTCAAATCCAAAATTGCCATGGCATGAATTATAATATTAAAGCTTTACTTTGCAAGAAAATGCCTAATCTGTAAATTACCTGCAAGAAATTGGATACAAAACTGAGTATGGCAGAATATCTAGACCGTATGGAAGTGCACTGCTAAAGCCTTACTTACTTTTCCTTACTTTAAAAGCCACATTATAGGACAAATGAAGAGTTCTTAGTTGGGTTCCGTTCCTGACCACACAGGGCACCATCTGCTCTGATATAATGGTGCCGTGCTGACTTGACAGGCAAAGTTCACACTGCAGCACATGATGTCATCATTTTTTTTTATTCGTTCATGGGATGTGGGCGTCGCTGGCAATGCCAGCATTTGTTGCCCATCCATAGTTGCCCTTGAGAAGGTGGTGGTGAGCCGCCTTCTTGAAACACTGCAGTCAGTGTGGTGAAGGTACTCCCACACTGCTGTTAGGGAGGGAGTTCCAGTATTTTGACCCAGCGACGATGATGAAGGATCGGCGATATACTTCCAAGTCAGGATGGTGTGTGACTTGGGAGGGGAACTTGGAGGTGGTAGTGTTCCCATGTGCCTGCTGCTCTTGTCGGTCTAGGTGGAAGAGGTCACGGGTTTGGGAGGTGCTGCCGGAGAAGCCTTGGCGAGTTCCCACAGTGCATCTTGTAGATGGTACACACTGCAGCCACGGTACAGCGGTGGTGGAGGGAGTGAATGTTTAAGGTGCTGGATGGGGTGCCAATCAAGCAGGCTGCTTTGTCTTGGATGGTGTCGAGCTTCTTGAGTGTTATTGCAGCTGCACTCATCCAGGCAAGTGGAGAGTATTCCATCACACTCCTGACTTGTGCCTTGTAGATGGTGGAAAGGCTTTGGGGAGTCAGGAGGTGAGACACTCGCCGTAGTTCCCACAGTGTTTCTGTGGCTGGTCCAATTAGGTTTCTGGTCAATGATGATGATCCTCAGGATATTGATGGTGAGGGATTCGGTGATGGTAATGCTGTTGAATGTCAAGGTGTGGTGGTTAGACTCTCGCTTGTTGGAGATAGTCATTGCCTGGCACTTGTGTGGCATGAATTTTACCTGCCACTTATCAGCCCAAGCCTGAATGTCGTCCATGTCTTGTTGCATGCGGGCATGGACTGCTTCATTATCTGAGGAGTTGCGAATGGCACTGAACACTGTGCGGTCATCAGTGAACAGCCACATTTTTGATCTTATGTTGGAGGAAAGGTCATTGATGAAGCAGCTGAAGATGGTTGAGCCTAGGACACTGCCCTGAGGAACTCGCAGCAATGTGTCCTGGAGCTGTGATGATTGACCACCAACCACCACAACCATCTTCCTTTGTGCTAGGTATGACTCCAGCTAGTGGAGAGTTCCCCCACCCCCCGATTCCCATTGACTTCAGTTTTACCAGGGCTCCTTAATGCCACATTTGGTCAAATGCTGCCTTGATGTCAAGGGCAGTCACTCTCACCTCACCTCTGGAATTCAGCTCCTTTGTCCATGTTTGGACCATGGCTGTAATGAGGTCTGGAGCGGAGTGGTCCTGGCGGATCCCAAACTAGGCATGAGTGAGCAGGTTATTGGTGAGTAAGTGTCGCTTGATAGCACTGTCAACGACACCTTCCATTATTTTGCTGATGATTGAGAGTAGACTGATGGGGCGGGAATTGGCCGGATTGAAACATAGAAACATAGAAGATAGGAGCAGGAGTAGGCCATTCGGCCCTTTCGAGCCTGCTCCGCCATTCAATGAGATCATGGCTGATCATCCAAATTCAGTACCCTGTCCCTGCCTTCTCCCCATATCCCTTGATCCCTTTAGCCTTAAGAAATATATCCAACTCTTTCTTGAATATATTTAATGAACTGGCCTCCACCGCCCTCTGTGGCAGAGAATTCCACAGGTTCACCACTCTCTGGGTGAAGAAATTCCTCCTCATTTCAGTCCTAAATGGCTTACCCCTTATCCTTAGATTATGACCCCTGGTTCTGGACTCCCCGGCCATCAGAAACATCCTTCCTGCATCTAGTCTGTCCAGGCCTGACAGAATTTTATAGGTTTCGATGAGATCCCCTCTCAATCTTCTAAACTCCAGTGAGTATAAGCCCAATCGACACAATCTCTCCTCATACGTCATTCCTGCCATCCCAGGTATCAGCCTGGTGAATCTTCGCTGCACTCCTTCCATGGCAAGAACGTCCTTCCTCAGGTAAGGTGACCAAAACTGCACAAAATACTCAAGGTGTGGTCTCACCAAGGCCCTGTACAACTGTAGCAAGACATCCTTGTTCCTGTACTCGAACCTTCTTGCTACGAAGGCCAACATACCATTTGCCTTCTTAACCGCCTGCTGCACCTGCATGCTTACCTTCAGCGACTGGTGCACAAGAACACCCAGGTCTCTTTGCACTTCCCCTTCTCCCAATCTATTGCCATTCAAATAATAATCTGCCTTCCTGTTTTTGCCACCAAAGTGGATAACTTCACATTTATCCACATTATAGTGCATTTGCCATGTTTCTGCCCAATCACCCAACCTGTCCAAATCGTACTGGAGTTTCACGACATCCTCCTCACAGCTTACCCTCCCACCCAGCTTTGTGTCATCTGCAGATTTGGAGGTATTACATCCAATTCCCTCGTCCAGATCATTAATATATATTGTGAACAGCTGGGGTCCTAGGACCGATCCTTGCGGTACCCCACTAGTCACTGCCTGCCACTCGGAAAACAACCCATTTATTCCAACTCTTTGCTTTCTGTCCGCCAACCAGTTCTCTATCCAAGTCAATACCTTGCCCCCAATCCCATGTGCCTTAATTTTGCACACTAATCTCTTATGTGGGACCTTATCGAAAGCCTTCTGAAAGTCCAAATACACCACATCCACTGGTTCTCCCTTATCTATTTTACCAGTTACATCCTCAAAAAATTCCAGTAGATTAGTCAAGCATGATTTACCTTTTGTAAATCCATGTTGACTTTGTCCGATCCTGTCACTGCTTTCCAAGTGCTCTGCTATTACATCTTTTATAATAGACTCTAGCATTTTCCCCACTACCGATGTCAGGCTTACCAGTCTATAATTCCCCGCTTTTTCTCTACCACCTTTTTTGAATAGTGGGGTAACATTAGCTACCCTCCAATCCATGGGTACTGTTCCAGAGTCTATCGAGTTCTGGAAGATGACCAGCAATGCATCTACTATTTCTTGGGCCACTTCCTTAAGTACCCTGGGATGTAGATTATCAGGCCCTGGGGATTTATCGGCCTTCAGTCCCATCAATTTTCCTAACACCATTTCCCTACAAATACTGATTTCTTTCAGTTCCACCCTTTCATCAGACCCTATGTTCCCCGGCATCTCTGGGAGGTTATTTGTGTCCTCCTTTGTGAAGACAGAACCAAAGTATGTATTTAATTGGTCTGCCATTTCTTTGTTTCGCATTATAAATTCCCCTGATTCTGACTGCAAGGGACCTACGCTTGACTTCACCAATCTTTTTCTCTTCACATATCTATAAAAGCTTTTACAGTCAGTTTTTATGTTCCCTGCAAGCTTACTCTCATATTCTATTTTCCCTTTCTTAATTAATCCCTTTGTCCTCCTTTGTTGAATCCTAAACTGCTCCCAATCCTCAGGATTATTGCTTTTTCTGGCCAATTTATATGTCCTCTCCTTGGATCTTATGCTATCCCTAATTTCCCTTGTTAGCCACGGTTGAGTCACCTTTTTTGTTTTACTTTTATGCCAAACTGGGATGAACAAATTCTGTAGCTCATCCATTCGGTCTTTGAATGTTTGCCATTGCCTATCCACCGTCAACCCTTTGAGTGACATTCCCCAATCAATCCTACCCAACTCGCTCCTCAGACCATCGTAGTTTCTTTTATTTAAATTGAGGACCCCAGTCTCTGAGTCAACTACTTCATTCTCCGTCTGAATGAAGAATTCGATCATATTATGATCGCTCCGACCCAAGGGGCCTCGTACAACAAGATTGCTAATTAATCCTTTTTCGTTACATAATACCCAGTCTAAGATGGCCTGATCTCTGGTTGGTTCCTCGACATATTGGTCCAGGAAACCCTCCCGTAAACACTCCAGGAATTCCTCCTCCACAGTATTGTTACTAATTTGGTTGGCCCAATCTATATGTAGATTAAAGTCACCCATGATGACTGCTGTGCCCTTATTGCACGCTTCTTTAATTTCCCTTTTAATGCCATCCCCAACCTCCGCCTTACTGTTTGGAGGTCTATATACCACTCCCACTAATGTTTTTTTCCCCTTAGTATTTCTCAATTCTACCCATACAGATTCCACATCATCAGAGTTAATATCCTTCATTACAACTGTATTAATCCCTTCTTTAACCAGTAATGCTACCGCACCTCCCTTTCCTTTTTGCCTATCTTTCCTGAATATCGAATACCCCTGGATGTTGAGTTCCCAGTCTTGGCCATCCTTGAGCCACGTTTCCGTAATCCCAACCAAATCGTATTCGTTTACCTCTATTTGCGCAGCCAATTCGTCCACCTTATTACAAATGCTCCTCGCATTAAGACACAAAGCCTTCAGGCTTGTTTTTTTAACGCTCTTAGACCTATTAGAATTATTATTTACTGTGGCCACGTTTGATTTAAACCGTTGATTTCTCTGACTGCCACTTTTGTTTTTCTCCTTCCTATCTTTTGCTTTTATCCCTGTTTCCCTTTCCTCTGTCTCCCTGCTCAGGTTCCCAACCCCCTGCCATTTTAGTTTAAACCCCCCCGAACAGTGCTAGCAAACCTCCCCGCAAGGATATTTGTCCCGCTCTGTTTCAGGTGCAACCCGTCCGACTTGTACAAGTCCCACCTTCCCCAGAAGCAGGCCCAGTGATCCAGGAAACTAAGGCCTAGAAATTGAGTTTGCGCTGCGCCAGGGCTTTAGCGCCGGAAGTTAGCGCTGGCGCTAAGTCCCTTTGCGCGCGCCAAAAATTCAGTAGCGCCGCGCCCAAGCGGCTGTCGGCGCTACTGAAGGGTTTTAGCGCCTGAAAACTGGCGCAACGCGCCGCATTGCGGCGCTATTCCGGCGCTGCGGCGCCCGCTGCGGTGCGGCAGGCTCGGGAAGTGCAGGCCTCCTCCTTCCGTTAAGGAGGAGCTGCCTGCACCCGGCCGCGGCCCGCGCAAATCTCCTCAAAAATGAGCCCGGCACCTCGGACAAGGGCCGGGCTTGCATCTGTTCCGGGGGGGGGGGGGGGGGGGGGGGGAGAAGTCCGGGGAGGGAGCTGCGGGCAGGCGGCCGGCGGGAAAGCGGCCGGCCGCCGCGCCTCCTTAAAGCGCCGGCGCAGACTCCGGCAGCACTCGTTTGCCGGAGTCTTAGTTGCGGCTGCCACTGGCGAGGCGGCCGCAACTGAATTTCGGCTTGGGGCCGGGTTACCACGACAACCGGGACGCTGCGCACACCGATGACGTCATCGGTGCCGGCGCAGCGCTACCGGTCTACTGCCGCGGAAGGGCCCCAGGCAATTTAGGAACCGGCGCCAATTGCAGCGCTAGGCCCTCTAGCGCCGCAAAATCGGTGCTAAGGGCACTGAATTTCTAGGCCTAAAGCCCTCCCTCCTGCACCAACTCTTTAGCCACACATTCATCTGCTTTATCCTCCTATTCCTATACTCACTAGCACGTGGCACCGGGAGTAATCCAGAGATTACAACCTTTGAGGTCCTGCTCTTTAATCTGCTACCTAGCTCCCTAAATTCTTGCTGCAGGACCTCATCCCTCTTCCTACCCATGTCATTGGTCCCAATGTGAACCACAACCTCTGACTGTTCACCCTCCCCCTTCAGAATGCCCTGCAGCCGTTCAGTGACATCCTTGACCCTGGCACCAGGGAGGCAACAAACCATCCTGGAGTCACGTCTACGGCCACAGAAACGCTTATCTGTTCCCCTTACGATAGAATCCCCTACCACTATTGTTCTCCCACTCTTTTTCCTCCCTTCTTGAGCAGCAGAAGCACCCCTGGTGCCAGGAAGTTGGCTGCAGCTGCCTTCCTCTGGTAAGTCATCCCCCTCAACAGTATCCAAATCGGTATACCTGTTTGAGAGGGGGATGGCCACAGGGGTCCCCTGCACTACCTGCCTGCCTCTACTGCTCTGCCTCATGGTCACCCATTTCCCTTCTGCCTGTGCAGCCCTTACCTGCGGTGTGACTAACTCAGTAAACGTGTTTTCCACAACCCTCTCGGCATCGTGAATGCTCCAAAGCCCATCCATCCGCAGCTCCAGCGCCAAAATGCGGTCTGCTAGTAGCTGCAGCTGGATGCATTTCTCGCACACATGGTCGTCAGGGACACAGGCAGCGTCCCTGAATTCCCACATAGAGCAAGAGGAGCATAACACGGGGCTGGGCTGTCCTGACATGACTTACCCTTTAATTAATTTTAATTAATTCACTACCACCAATTAAAGATAAACTCATGGGCACTTGTATGGTTTACCAACAGTCCCCGCTACACCAGAAAGACCTCAGCAACTATAAACCACAGAGTTAAAGTTTAAAAAAGAGAAATACTCACCAACCAATCACTTACCTGCTCCCTGGTGACATCACACTCTGATTACTTTTTACCTCTCTCCCCGCTGCTGAGTTGGTAAGCCTCGCTGCTCCCTGGTCCGAACTGGTCGGGCTTCGCTGCTCGCGCCGGTTTTTATACCGCGCTCCTCGCCTCGCTGCTCCCTGGAACTGGTCGGACCTCGCTGCTCGCGCCGGTTTTTATACCACGCTCCTTGCCTCGCTGCTCCCTGGAACTGGTTGGGCCTCGCTGCTCGCGCCGGTTTTTATACCGCGCTCCTCACCTCGCTGCTCCCTGGAACTGGTCGGGCCTCGCTGCTCGCGCCGGTTTTTATACCGCGCTCCTCGCCTCGCTGCTCCCTGGAACTGGTCAGGCCTCGCTGCTCGGGCCTTGGAGCATATCGGGCTCCACAATGCAGTTTTTGCTTTTTAAAAAATATTCCAACAACAGATTATGATTCCATCAGTGTAATCTGTTGTTTTTTAACCTGATAAACTGGATATTTTCCCCTGATGACACAGTATAACTTATCATGGGGGAACTGCAACCAGGACTTTGTATGAAGAAGATGATGGTCATTTAAAAGCATTGCCAAAAAAAAGAGAATTTAAGCTTTGAAACACTAACTGAATATCCTATTACTCCCCATTTTAAATTTACTTTTCTCATGCTTTTTAAGATTTCTCTGCTGCAAAGTCTGGCCGATAATCTCCTCCCAGAACTTTACTTGTGCTGCTGACCCGCTTCTAGGAAATATGCAAGACCAACCTCGGTGATCCCCCTGCCATTAAATGGGTCTCCACTCAGTCTCCCTCGACAAATCGCCACAACAAAGATGAAATGGTCCAGTACATTAATGTCATTCATAAAATGCTGTGCCAGAAAATTAATTTATTTCCTATCTACGACTTCACGCCAATAAGAAAATGATGGTAATTCCCTTCCATTCTCTATATAGCAGAACCAAGCAGCACGAACCACTTCCTCCTTCAATATATTTGAGTTCCACTTTTATGAAACTCTTTAAAACGATATTGGTGAGGTAAGAAAATCCAGTGCAACAAAAGGCCATTCAGCCCCAGAAGCTCAGTCCATCTACAATCTATGCATGATTATTCTATCATGAGCTTTCTTCCCAACCCACAAGCTGATCCCCTACTTTAAGGAATACTAATTTCCTCCCCTGACATTTCAATCCAGCTCCTCATCCATATCTCCCCTTATTGAGAAGACTTGTATTGTATCTCTGCTCAGTTTTTTCTCCAATCAAATAAAATTAGTTACTCTTCTGTGAATCTTGTCACTCTTCACCAAAGCCTTCATAATGCATCTCCAACTTTAAGGTATGGTGACCAAAACTGCATGCCATAATCCAGAATTGGCTCACCATTGATCTGTACAATGTCAGTTTAACTTGTCCTGACTTGTATTCCAAAGCCAGATCGATAACTGCCTCACTTTGACTAGATTCTTTCAGAGTATAAATCAATGACCATTCCGAAATCCTTTTCAGCCTCTGCCAATAGGCTTCAAAATAACAAATAAGGGTAACTCTTTACCTTCTGTCCAGCTAAGAAAGACACGGTCTTTCCTTAAGCCTAGTACTGACCAGGTTCAGAGAAATAACTGGTAGGAAGAGTGTTTTTAGCCCACTAACATGGACAAATTAACGTGCTTTAAAAACATAGAAACATAGAAGATAGGAGCAGGAGTAGGCCATTCGGCCCTTCAAGCCTGCTCCACCATTCAATGCGATCATGGCTGATCATCCAATCTCAGTACCCAGTCCCTGCTTTCTCCCCACACCCCTGGATCCCTTTAGCCTTAAGAAATATATCTAACTCCTTCTTGAATATATTTAATGAATTGGCTTCTACTGCCTTCTGTGGTAGAGAATTCCACAGGTTCACCACTCTCTGTGTGAAGAAATACCTCCTCATTTCTGTCCTAAATGGCTTACCCCTTATCCTTAGACTGTGACCCCTGGTTCTGGACTCCCCGACCATCGGGAACATCCTTCCTGCATCTAGTCTGTCCAGTCCTGTCAGAATTTTAAAAGTTTCAATGAGATCCCCTCTCATTCTTCTAAACACCAGCGAGTACAAGCCCAATCGTCCCAATTTCTCCTCATACGTCATTCCTGCCATCCCAGGTATCAGCCTGGTGAATCTTCGCTGAACTCCTTCCATGGCAAGAACATCCTTCCTCAGGTAAGGCGACCAAAACTGCACACAATACTCAAGATGTGGTCTCACCAAGGCCCTGTACAACTGCAGCAAGACATCCTTGTTCCTGTACTCAAACCCTCTCGCTACGAAGGCCAACATACCATTTGCCTTCTTAACCGCCTGCTGCACCTGCATGCTTACCTTCAGCGACTGGTGCACAAGGACACCCAGGTCTCGTTGCACTTCTCCTTCTCCCAATCTATTGCCATTCAGATAATAATCTGCCTTCCTGTTTTTGCCACCAAAGTGGATAACCTCACATTTATCCACGTTATATTGCATCTGCCATGCTTTTGCCCAATCACCTAACCTGTCCAAATCATCCTGGAGTTTCTCGGCATCCTCCTCACAGCACACACGCCCACCGAGCTTTGTGTCGTCTGCAAATTTGGAGATATTACATCTAGTTCCCTTGTCTAGATCATTAATATATATTGTGAACAGCTGGGGTCCAAGGACCGATCCCTGCAGTACCCCACAATCACTGCCTGCTTCTAAGAAAAAGACCCGTTTATTCCAACTCTTTGCTTTCTGTCTGCCAACCAGTTCTCTATCCAAGTCAATACCTTGCCCCCAATCCCATGTGCCTTAACTTTACACGCTAATCTCTTATGCGGGACCTTATCAAAAGCCTTCTGAAAGTCCAAATACACCACATCCACTGGTTCTCCCTTATCTATTTTACCAGTTACATCCTCAAAAAATTCCAGCAGTCAAGCACGATTTACCTTTTGTAAATCCATGTTGACTTTGTCCGATCCTGTCACTGTTTTCCAAGTGCTCTGCTACTACATCTTTTATAATGGACGCTAGCCTTTTCCCCACTACCAATGTAATTCCCCGTTTTCTCTCTACCACCTTTTTTGAATAGTGGGGTAACATTAGCTACCCTCCAATCCACGGGTACTGTTCCAGATTCCATCGAATGTCGGAAGATGCTCAGCAAAGCATCAACTATTTCTAGGCCACTTCCTTAAGTACCCTAGGATGTAGATTATCAGGCCCTGGGGATTTATCCGCCTTCAATCCCATCAATTTCCCTAACACCATTTCCCTACAAATACTGATTTCTTTCAGTTCCTCCCTTTTATCAGACC
Organism: Somniosus microcephalus; assembly: GCF_052327205.1. Lineage (NCBI taxonomy): Eukaryota > Metazoa > Chordata > Chondrichthyes > Squaliformes > Somniosidae > Somniosus > Somniosus microcephalus. The sequence continues at coordinate 275,207,017 of NC_140989.1, read as the reverse complement.
CTATAATCCCCGGCATCTCTGGGAGGTTATTTGTGTCCTCCTTTGTGAAGACAGAACCAAAATATATATTTAATTGGTATACCATTTCTTTGTTCCCCATTATAAATTCCCCTGATATGACTGCAAGGGACCCACGCTTGACTTCACCAATCTTTTTCTCTTCACATATCTATAAAAGCTTTTACAGTCAGTTTTTATGTTCCCTGCAAGCTTACTCTCATATTCAATTTTCCCCTTCTTAATTAATCCCTTTGTCCTCCTTTGTTGAATCCTAAACTGCTCCCAATCCTCAGGTTTACTGCTTTTTCTGGCCAATTTATATGTCCTCTCCTTGGATCTTATGCTATCCCTAATTTCCCTTGTTAGCCACGGTTGAGTCACCTTTTTTGTTTTATTTTTATGCCAAACTGGGATGAACAAATTCTGTAGCTCATCCATGCGGCCTTTGAATGTTTGCCATTGCCTATCCACCGTCAACCCTTTGAGTGACATTCCCCAATCAATCCTACCCAACTCACGCCTCAGACCATCGTAGTTTCCTTTATTTAAATTCAGGACCCTAGTCTCCGAGTCAACTACTTCATTCTCCATCTTAATGAACAATTCGATCATATTATGATCGCTCCGACCCAAGGGGCCTCGTACAACAAGATTGCTAATTAATCCTTTCTCGTTACATAATACCCAGTCTAAGATGGCCTGATCTCTGGTTGGTTCCTTGACATATTGGTCCAGGAAACCATCCCGTAAACACTCCAGGAATTCCTCCTCCACAGTATTGTTACTAATTTGGTTGGCCCAATCTATATGTAGATTAAAGTCACCCATGATGACTGGTGTGCCCTTATTGCACGCTTCTCTAATTTCCCTTTTAATGCCATCCCCAACCTCCGCATTACTGTTTGGAGGTCTATATACCACTCCCACTAACGTTTTCTGCCCCTTGGTATTTCTCAGTTCTACCCATACAGATTCCACATCATCAGAGCTAATATCCTTCCTTACAATTGTGTTAATCCCTTCTTTAACCAGCAATGCTACCCCACCTCCCTTTCCTTTTTGCCTATCTTTCCTGAATATTGAATACCCCTGGATGTTGCGTTCCCAGCCTTGGCCACCCTGGAGCCATGTTTCCGTAATCCCAATCAAATCATATTCGTTTACCTCTATTTGCGCAGCTAATTCATCCACCTTATTACGAATGCTTTGTTATTTTCTACATTATGATCAACATTATGAAATAGGTTATAATCCATTGTAAATGTTATTCAGTTCATTCATGTATTATTTGTAAAAACAAACCTGCATTTTGGTCCCACCTCACTCATTTACTTATCCTTCAGCTTTTCAGAAGATAGCAGAATTGCTTATCCTTCCACTTATCCTTCCACCTTTCAGAAGATAGGAGAAACACATGGGGTGGGGGAGTTGGGAGCAAGTACAGTATCCAGTTTACATAATAAGGGCTTTCATTTTTTCGAACACCCCTACAGGTCATACTATCAAATGACTAAGTATTAGGTAGTAAAGGTAAACTCTGATCCTAGGGGATGTAAGGTCCACTTCTGAGAGGGATTGGGGATGCTGAACCGGAGAGAATATCTAGGGCAGACTCGCATATGTGTAACAACCACCCTCTGTTGCAAGCCAGATATCAATTAATTCAGCCTTGAGCTTTTTTATTAGTCCTTTGATAATACAAGTAACCTATATGGGCGTGTGTGCTGTGAGGAGGATGCCGAGAAACTCCAGTATGATTTGGACAGGTTGGGTGATTGGGCAGAAGCATGGCAGATGCAATATAACGTGGATAAATGTGAGGTTATCCACTTTGGTGTCAAAACAAGAAGGCAGATTATTATCTGAATGGCAATAGATTGGGAGAAGGGGAAGTGCAACGAGACCTGGGCTTCCTTGTGCACCAGTCGCTGAAGGTAAGCATGCAGGTGCAGCAGGCGGTTAAGATGGCAAATGGTATGTTGTACAGGGCCTTGGTGAGACCAGATCTTGAGTTCTGGTCGCCTTATCTGAGGAAGGAATTTCTTGCCATGGAGGGAGTGCATCAAAGATTCACCAGGCTGATACCTGGGATGGCAGGAATGACGTATGAGGAGAGATTGGGTCGATTGGGCTTGTACTCGCTGGAGTTTAGAAGAATGAGAGGGGATCTCATTGAAACTTATAAAATTCTAACAGGACTAGACAGACTAGATACAGGAAGGATGCTCCTGATGGTCGGGGAGTCCAGAACCAGGGGTCACAGTCTAAGGATAAGGGGTAAGCCATTTAGGACAGAGATGAGGAGGAATTTCTTCACCCAGAGAGTGGTGAACCCGTGGAATTCTCTACCACAGAAGGCAGTAGAGGCCAATCATTAAATATATTCAAGAAGGAGTTGGATATATTTCTTAAGGCTAAAGGGATCAAGGGATATGGGGAGAAAGCAGGGACAGGGTACTGAATTTGGATGATCAGCCATGATCGCAGTGAATGGCGGAGCAGGCTCGAGGGGCCGAATGGCCTACTCCTGCTCCTATCTTCTATGTTTCTATGTCCACTGGATTACCCCAATCCACCACCTTAGTCACCTCTTCAAGGAATTCCAGTAGGTTTGTAAAGCAAGCCTTACTGCTTATAAAATCATGTTAACTACTCCCTAAGATATCTGTATTCTTTAAATGTTAATGTGTATGTCCCATAGAAAATCCTGAAGTATTTTCCCCACTATGGCTTTCAGGCTAACTAGCCTATAATTGCCAGGTTTGTATCTTAGCCATTTTTGAATATTAGAAATATATGTCTCATCCACCACACCAAGTAGTACTCCAGTATTTATGGATTTTTGAAAAATATCAACCAAAGCATCACTAATTTGTTCATTTAATTCATTGAAGATTCTAGCCCATCTTGCCCAGGAGCTTTGTGGATATTTAATCCTTCTGGTTTCTGCATGATACATTCCTTACTAACTTGTATATCTGCTGTGGATCATGTAGTCCCATTCACTATGACTGGAATTTGTCTACAGTCCTCCATGAAAATACTTGGGAAGAATCCATTCGATATAACTGACGTATCCTGATTAATAGTTTTAATTTATCCTTTAAGAGACCTGCCTGTTCTTTGGCTTTCTTACTTTAGATGTAGGTATCCTGTAACAAAGGTCACAATTTTTTGCAAATTTTAAATGTGAATTTGTGATGTTGAAATCCAGTAGCTACAGTGCCAGAATAGTAAGGGATTTGTGTTACAGTTTTCAACTACTGGTGAGGGAGATGAGCAAAGCAGCTCAGAAAAGCCCCATTTCTGGAGCATGGAGCTTTTCATTGTGGGAAACTTATTCTGTGCCTTTGTGGATTTAAATTTTGCCAGACCTGGCCAATCCATTCCAGTCCCCCTGCTGTGATAGTAACATTCTCTGCTTCTTCATCTTCTTCAAGCTTTTTTAGTGCCTGCTCTCACTAGCTTTTGAGCTGATTCAGTGTCCTGGCACCACTTTTGGTTCTCGTGGGTCAGCAGTCCCTTACCTTCTCCTATTGGGTTGCTGCTTCAGTCTCCCACCGTCTCCCCACACAGAGCTCAATAGGAAAGAGGAGTGATAGGGAGAGGAAAGCAAAAGAGATAGAGGTGAGAGCATGTGAACCAGAAAAGGAGAAAGATAGGGAGAGAAAGCAAAACAAAAAGGATTAAGTGACAGAGACAGATAGGAGGGAAGTCAATCTACACAGACACTAATAGGAAAAATTAAGAGACCACCACAGAAAGGAAAGGAAAAGAGACGAAGATTGAAAGGAAGATGAGACAGACCAAGGGGAAGGCAGGAAAGAGAGAGGAGGCAGAGATACAGAAGAGAAGGAGGTGTAAGAAACAGAAAGGAAGGAGGAGAGAGACAAATACATAGAAGGTAAGATCAGAAAGACTGAGGTAAAAACAAGTTTAGGGGAGAGATTTTTTTCTGGTTTATCAGTATCCTTAATTTTTAAGTTTTTTTGTGGGGGAGCTGGTTGTTTTAAAAAAAATAAGGGGAATTGCTGAATTAGATGTTTTTAGAGTATATTTATTTTCAAAGTTGATGATACACGAGTCGTCGTCGTACATGTCTTCACACTGTTCCCTTTGGGGAACTGTATGAAGTGGTGGAAGGATTTCTGGCCGCGATTAACGCTCCTTCCGTGACCGTAACCATCTTTGTACCAGCCATTAGGGTGGTTAGTCCTATGGCGGGAGGGTTTTACGGGCTCCCACAACCCATACGAGGGGGGGTGGCCACCCACACCCACGGACGCAAGTATCCCGCTGAATGTCAACCCAGAATTTAGAGCCGGAGCTCCGACTCCACTTGCCGGGACTGTCTGGAGTGGGGTTCGAAACCCTACGCCTTCTGGCCCAGCGGCGGGAATGCTACCGCTACGCCAAAGGCCCACTCCGATACATGAGTGAGCCATGAACATATGTGACTTTATAAAAATATGATTACGCGCCAGAGCTTCAAGATTTTGTTCTAGCAACATTAGAGATGCCAATCTGTATTCTACTCGTAACATTGATTAAAACTTTTTTGGGACCCTCTTGTTGCCTTATGCAACTTGTCTCTCTACGTCAATGTATAGGACATTTGTATTATAGACATTCGTATTATAGACACAGGATTAGATAAAGAAAGAACTTGCATTTATGTAGTGTCTTTCACATCCTCAGGATGTCCCAAAGCACTTCACAGTCAATTAATTACTTTTGAAGTATCCTCACTGCTATGTAGGCAAATACAGGAGGCAATATGTACATAGCAAGATCCCACAAACATCAATGAGATGAATGACCAGTTCCTGTTTTTGGTGGTGTTAGTTGAGGGAGGAATACTGGCTAGGACACTGTTAGAACTTCCTGCTCCTCTTCGAATAGTGCCATGGTTTCTTTTACATTCACTTACACAGCGAGACGGATAACTCAGTTTAGTGTCTGATCCAAAAGACTGCATCTCTGCTGCATAAATTTCTAACAAGGTCAGCCAGCCAGTGTTGGTGCTTTCGGTTACATAATTGTTATCGGGTAGCTGGTGATTAGTGGAAGCCAAAATTCTGTAGCTGTTTAATTATTTCCTGCTCACAGAAGCCTCATTGTGCCAGGTTTCAAAAGTTTCTATAAAGTCACTTTTTCTTTCTCCTCTAAGAGGTTACTAAGATGAGAATTCAGCATCAATGGGTGCACAGGCTACATTCCTAACTGTTGTATAGATGTAACGTGCTATAGAATGACCTAGTGCACTGAGAAGTACAAGGCAACATCAATCTTCGAGTATAAACATAGATGTAAATGTTGTATTTACCTGAGGTGTTCTCTGTAACTCATATAAGCTGAGCTCCCATGTTTTGCTGAGAGGCTGGGTTCCATTGGTTTGCACTATTTGTGCCATTGCTGTAAAAAACAGTTACATTACATGAAACATGAAAACTTTATTTATCAATGCTGCCATGAGGCCAGCCCCCCAAATCTCTCCATTAAACAGAACATTTGGATTTATCTGTCTTATCCCCAATAGTATTGATCACCAGTATTCTGGGATGAGAGACAATAGAGGGAATACAGACTGGTACCCACTGTAAAACTAAGAAACTGTAGGCAGAAGTGGAGTTAAGTCTCTAGGGGCTAGGCTGCAGTTACCTCATGGAGTTAACTATGACTCTCATAGTGCCTCAATGCAGGCTCAGTACTGATTCATATAGTGCCAGCACCAGTCGGGGTTTAGTATATATTGCTGCCAGTCTAAGTAAGCATCCACCAATTGGTAACTAGATGGAATATTTGTCTAAAGTTTAAGTTCCAGCATATCTTCATAGGGAAGCATTTAAACTAGTTTGTCAGGGAGCTGGGTACTTAAGTGTGGGCCCAGAACAGAGAGAAACAAAGCTGGAAGTGCAAGTTAGAAAAGTAGTCAGCAAAACTAGTAGGGAGCAGAATCAAAGGCCAACAGTAAAGAGGGTCAAAGTGCAGAAAAATATTAGACAGGCAAAGTTGAAGGCACTTTATCTAAATGCACGTAGCATTCGCAACAAGGTGGATGAATTAATGGCACAAACAGAAGTAAATGGGTATGATGTAATTGCCATTACAGAGACATGGTTGCAGGGTAACCAAGGCTGGGCACTGAATGTTCCAGGGTACTCCACATTTAGGAAGGACAGACAAAAAGGAAAAGGAGGTGGCATAGCGCTGTTAATAAGGGACGAGATCGGTACGATAGAGATAAAAGATCTTGGCTCAGCAGATCGTGATGTAGAACTGGAATCAGTTTGAGTGGAGCTAAGAAACAGCAAAGGGCGGAAAACATTGGTCGGTGTTGTGTATCGGCCACCAAACAGCAGTGGTAATGTAGGGCACAGTATCAATCAAGAAATTAGAAGTGCATGTAACAAGGGCAATACGGTAATCATGGGGGACTTTAATCTACATATTGACTGGGCAAATCAAATTACTACTAATGATGTGGAGAACGAATTCCTGGAATGCATGCGAGATAGTTTCCTGGATCAGTATGTGGGGGAACCAACCAGGGAACAGGCTATTCTGGATCTGGTACTGTGTAATGAGAAAGGGCTAATCAATAATCTTGTGGTAAAGGGGCCTTTAGGGACAAGTGACCATAATATGATTGAATTTTACATTAAATTTGAGAATGATGTAGTCCAATCTGAAACTAAGGTCTTCAATCTAAACAGAGGAAACTACAAGGGTATGAGGGACAAGTTGGCCATGGTAGATTGGGAGACTACACTAAAAGGTATGAAGGTGGACGTACAATGGCTAACATTAAGGAAATAATGCATAATTTGCAGCAAACATATATTCCTCTAGGGCATAAAAACCCAAAAGGAAAAGTGCTCCAACCATGGCTAACAAAAGAAATTAAAGCTAGTATTAAGTCAAAGGAGGAAGCTTATAAAGTTGCCAGAAAAAGCGGTCAGCCTGAAGATTGGGATCTTTTTAGAAATCAGCAAAGGGATTGATAAAGAAAGGGAAAATGGAATATGAGCAAAACTTGCGAAAAATATAAAAACGGATTGTAAAAGCTTCTATAGGTATGTGAAAAGGAAAAGTCTGGCGAAGGTAAATGTAGGTCCTTTACAGTCAGAGATGGGAGAATTTATAATGGGGAATGAGGAAATGGCAGAGAAATTAAATAAATACTTTGTTTCTGTCTTCACGGAGGAAGACACAAAAAACCTCCCAGAAATACGAGAAAACCAAGGGTGTGGCGAGAATGAGGAACTTAAAGAAATTATTAGTAAAAAAAAACAGTACTAGCAAAATTAATGGGACTAAAAGTCGATAAATCCCAAGGACCGGATGACCTACATCCTAGGGTTTTGAAAGAGGTGGCCATTGGGATAGTGGATGCATTGGTTGTCATCTTCCAAAATTCTGGAATGGTTCCTGCAGATTGGAGGATAGCAAATGTAACCCCGCTATTTAAGAAAGGAGGGAGAGAGAAAACGGGGAACTACAGACCTGTTAGCCTCACATCAGTAGTTGGGAAAATGCTGGAATCCATTATAAAGGATGCAATAACTGGACACTTAGAAACTAATAGTAAGATTGGGCAGAGCCAACATTGATTTATAAAAGGGAAATCTTGTTTGACAAACCTATTGGAGTTCTTTGAGGATGTAACTAGTGGAGTAGACAAAGGGGAACTGGTAGATGTGGTGTATCTGGATTTTCAGAAGGCCTTCGATAAGGTCCCACACAACAGTTTGGTGAACAAAATTAGGGCACATGTAATTGGGGGTAGCATGGATTGAGAATTAGTTAACAGACAGAAAACAAAGAGTAGGGATAAACAGGTCTTTTTAAGGATAGCAGGCTGTGACTAGTGGGGTACCACAAGGATCGGTGCTTGGGCTCCAGCTATTCACAATTTATATCAATGATTTGGATGAGAGGACTAAATGTAACATTTCCAAATTTGCTGATGATACAAAGCTAGGTGGCAGTGTCAGTTGTGAAGAGGATGTGAAGAGGCTTCAAGGGGATCTCGATAGGCTCAGTGAGTGGGTGAGAACATGGCAGATGGAATAGAATGTGGATAAATGTGAAGTTATTGACTTTGGTAGAAAAAACAGAAAGGCAGAGTATTTCCTAAATGGTGAAAGATTGGGGAATGCAGATGCTCAAAGGGACCTGGGTGTCCTTGTACATGAGTCACTGAAAGTGAATGTGCAGGTGCAGCAAGCCATTAGGAAGGCAAATGGTATGCTGGCCTTCATTACAAGAGGATTTGAGTACAGGAGTAAAGAAGTCTTACTCCAATTATATAGGGCCTTGGTGAGACCACACCTGGAGTACTGTGTACAATTTTGGTCTCCTTACCTAAGGAAGGATATACTTGCCATAGAGGGAGTGCAATGAAGGTTCTGATTCCTGGGATGGCGGGACTGTCATATGAGAAGAGATTGATTAACTAGGCATAGAGGGCTAGATTTTCAGTTGCTTGCGCCAACAGTTAGCGCCTTAAGAGAAGTGATTTTCGGGCGCTATGCGTGTAGCGCCCGGGCGCAGCGCAGTTTGCGCCCCGCCCCAAATTAAGTTGCCCGTTAGCGCCGGCGCAAAGTTTAGCGGCCGCCCGGATGCGCGCGCCGAAAATGACGTCACATCCTCGTGCAACGCCCTTTGGCCGCCCCGAATACAAACTTCAGTCGGACCGTCCGATTGTGCGGCTGGCGTCCAGTGCGTTTGTAAAATGGAACGCAACACACCCTGGGGAGCGCAAATTAAAGGGCCCTCCTCCTGCACTATAATGGAAGGAACCAGTGTGTTCTGAATGGTGTATTTATGTTTCCGTCCTCCTCCTCCTCCTCCTCCTCCTCCTCCTCTCATCATCCTCATCCTCCTCTCATCATCCTCATCCTCATCCTCCTCCTCCTCCTCCTCCTCCTCCTCGTCTTTTCCCCCCCAGACTCTGCCTTTGCAAAAAACACATGCACCCTTCCCCTTTAAGAGCTCACTGGCACCAGAGTGTCTGCCGTGCGCTGCGCCCGAGCTCGGGCGCAGCGCTCTGCACCGCCGGCTTAGCGCCTAAAGATAGTAGTGGAACGCCTCTTTTAGCGCTCCACCAACCTCTTAGGGCGAAGCCACTGAATTTCCGGCAACGGGGCGCTACTTTGGGGCGGGCGCTAACTTCGGGCGGGCGCTAAGGTTAGCGCCCCAAAACTGTCTATACTGAAAATCTAGGCCAGAGTCTCTTGAATTCAGAAGAATGAGAGGGGATCTCATTGAAGCATACAAAATTATTACAGGGCTTGATAGGATGGATGCTGGGAGAATGTTTCCCTTGGCTGGGGAGTCTAGAACCAGGGGCCACAGCCTCAGGATAAAGGGTAGGCCATTCAGGACTGAGATGAGAAGAAATTTCTTCACACAGAGGGTGGTGAATCTTTGGAATCCTCTACCCCAGAGGGCTGTGGAGGCTCAGTCATTGGGTATATTGAAAACAGAAGTCAATAGATTTCTGACTAGTAAGGGCATCAAGGGATATGGCGATAGGGTCGGTGAATGGAGTTGAGGCAGAAGATCAGCCATGATCTCATTGAATGGCGGAGCAGGCTCTAGGGGCGAATGGCCTATCCTGCTCCTAGTTCTTATGTTCATGAATCTGGAGAAGGAACACTTCTGCAAGTTGGGAAGGAGAAAAGGTGCATTATTTTCTTCAGAAATGGTGGGACCATGGAGAACCCACACCCTTTTCTAACCCCTTCTCACACGCACCAACTTGGACAGACCAGTTTAAAAACAGCAAGGCCATTAACATGGTTACTTGCCACAATTAAAACAGATAATAAAGATTGTAATTGTAGTGTTTTGGTGGATGCATTGAAATTAAATCAAAGCTATTCAGTAAATAGTAAACTTCTCCTTACATGTATTAAACCACATTCATTGTATTCCCTAGTAAACCATGGTAACATACAAATGGAGGTGACGCATCCCATCTTCTCCCCTTTTCCCCTCTCCTCCCCCAGGTACATACTAAATTTTCCCACCAGGTTACGACACTACGCGTAACTGTCAGCACCTATTGCCACCGAGACTGAAATATGCCCACCACTGAACACAAATTTTATCTATTTTATTTTGCACTGAAGCAAACAGAGAACAGAGAGCCAATTCTGCAAGACATCATAAAATAGGAATTGTGCAATGTACTACTTTGTTCAGTCATACCAAATATTTGCTCATTGGTAATGGTCAACAAAACACATCATCGGGGTCAACCTTTATTCCACCAAAAAGAGACACCGCATCATATAGATGGTACCCCTCTAATAACGGCATGCAGTGTGCATTCAGGTCTGGATGTCATTGTGTTATTCTATCACCTATATGATTTACAAAATTCAGTTCTTAACAGCTGAAGAACTGGGGATCGAGTGGCAGCCAGGACAAGTTCTCACTGGCACAATACATAAAAACAAAAGCCAAACATTTGCATGTATTAAAAATGTTAGGCAGTGACACAAGGTGGTAATGTCATCAGTAGCAGAACAGTATCTTGTATCGATAGTATAATTGAATCGAAGGGATCTGATGAATCACCAGATCCAAAATACAATTACCATCTTTTATGTCACTGTCTGCCATTTCTAAGAGGCAACATAAAATGGTCTTCATATGGTAGCACACCGCAAGAGACTATTTCCCAGCACAATATTTGAGGATCCCTGACCAACCCAGTGGGTGAGCAGCTCTTTATTAGTCTAGTGTTTGGATAGGAAACTTGAAATTCTGTATATCTTTTCTTTGATCAGTTGATTGTTGTTTGTTTAAAAATTGTTAGTAGTTAAATGAACATTTTTGCTGCTTTTTGATGAGTAGTGTAATTACCAATTATTTTGTGATGAGCACAACTTTTGAAATGGTCTAACCACTGCCTAGATTGGAAATAGTGCAGCTGGCAGGCTTCCCAATGGACGCCCGGGTGCTGGTGCGCGAGAGTGGCCCAAGTTGAGGCAAAGGGTTGGATGAAATATCAAAAAGTTATTTTTTTAAAGTAATGGAACATATTTGTCAATATTACATGGGTCTGATAATGCAGGGTTAGAATGGTCTTTAAAGTATTTTTCAACATGCAATAAGGAAAAATGAAAATTTTTGCTGCTTTTTTGATATCCTGAGCTGAGCACTCACAACATAAACTTCTTAAGTAATGTAGTTTATTGAAATAGCTATAGTGACAACCACAGCAAAGAATCATAGACTTTACTGCACAGGAGGCCATTTGACCCACTGGGTCTGTGCTGGCGCAATCCAAAACTAATACTGCCCCACAGCGATATATCTTCCTCTGCTTCAAATGTTTATCCAACTTTCCCTTAAGGATGCAATGGTCTCCGCTTTAACTATTCCCTATAGCTAGACATCCCATGCTCCAACAACCTGCTACGTGAAGAAATATCTCCTAACTTCTTTCATCACTCTATTAGTGACAATTCTAAATTGATGACCCCTCACCATTAAGTCCCCAAAGAGAAGAAATAGTCTTTCCCTATTCATTCTATCAAAACCCTTCATAATTTTAAAAACGTCTATCCCTTCTCTGCTCCAGTGGAAATAGTTCTAGTACATCAGTCTCTCCTTTTCATTAGTTTCCCATCCCTGGTATCATCCTAGTGAATCTACGCTGCGCGCTCTCTACAGCTTTAATATCCTTTCTATAATGGGGTACCCAAAACGGCATGCAGTACTCTAACCAGTGTTTTGTACCTCTGTATCATTGCTTCTTTACTCTTGTACTCCATCCACTATTTATGAAACCCACAAGGCTGCTGGCCTTTTTTTTTAATGACTTTCTGTACCTGCACTCGCACTTTCAGTAAATTATATATTTAAACCTTTAGGGCTCGGTTTATCCACACCCTTCAATGTGTATACTGTTGAGATACCGCAGCAAACGTGGGAGTCGAGACCAGAGCTATTGAAAACACAACTGCTTTATTCCATCCACATGTCAAACAGGAACTAGAAAAGCCCGCGCATCCACTTAAAAACTTCCCAGACAGGAAGTGCTCCCGGCAGCCTGTCCCTGCGGGAAACAAGTTGCTGGAGGAAAGGGCCCCTGGCTGGGGGCTTCTGCTTAGACTGTCTGTGCCGCCGTGAGCGGATTATGTCCAGTGGTGGCGTGTCGCCACAGAGCTCCCCCCAGAATCCGCTTAGGAGGAGTGGACGAGTCGTGACGGTGGTCTAATGGTTCTGCCGCAGCGGCTCTGAGTGGTCGCCGGTCTGGTTGGTTGGGTCGGGCGGTTCGCCGCCGGCTGTGCTGGCTTGCCGGGGGGACGGCCTCTAGTTGGAGGCTGGGCCACGGGGACCTGTTCCCCTGGTTCTGTGTGTGCTGGTTTGAGCCGGTCGATGGAGACTGTGTCGACCCGGTCGCCGAGTCGCAGCTTGAAGACCTTGTCCCCGGTTTGTAGTACCTCGTACGGTCCGTCGTACGGGGGTCGCAGGGGTCCGCGGTGCGCGTCGTGTCGCACGAAGACGAAGCGCACCTGCTGTAAATTTGGCGGGACGTGAGGTGCGAGTTCGCCGTGTCGGTTGACCGGAAGTGGGGCGAACTGCTGAGCGGAAGAGAAAGAGTTGAGCCGCTGCTGTTCGGCCGACCAAGGCTTGGTAGGCTCCGGAAGGAATTCGCCTGGGACGCGCAGCGGTTGTCCGTAGACTAACTCCGCTGCCGAGGACTGGAGGTCTTCCTTGACCGCGGTGCGTAGGCCGAGTAGCACCCACGGCAGGCGGTCAGTCCAGGTACTGTCCTGCAGGCCGGCGCGGAGTGAGGCCTTGAGTGACCTGTGGAAGCGTTCACAAAGTCCGTTGGCCTGCGGGTGGTACGCCGTGGTGCGGTGGAGCGTCACCCCGAGGTTGCGTGCTGTGGCTGTCCAGAGTTCGGAGGTGAACTGGGCGCCTCTGTCGGAGGTTATGTCGGCCGGTACGCCGAACCTCGCAACCCAGGTGTTAACGAACGCCCTGGCGATGTCGGCTGTGGTGGTGGAGGACAGCGGCACTGCCTCAGGCCAGCGTGTGTAGCGGTCGACCATCGTGAGGAGATAAGTTTGGCCTTGCGATGGCGGCAGGGGACCGACGATGTCGACGTGTACGTGGTCGAAGCGGCGGCTGGGTACCTCGAAGTCTCCCAGGGGTGCTTTGGTGTGCAGCTGTACCTTAGCCCGTTGGCAGGCGAGGCAGGAGGTGGCCCAAGTCCGAACATCTCTGCTGAGGCCGCGCCAGACGAAACGCTTGGAGAGGAGTTTGACGGATGCGCGGGAACCCGGGTGAGAGAGCCCGTGGAGCGCGTCGAAGACGCGGCGGCGCCAGGTCTCAGGGACGACCGGCCTGGGGTGGCCGAATGAGACGTCGCAAGTGACTGCCATGGCTTCGGGCCCGTGCGCGACCTTGGCTAGGCGTAGCCTTGGCAGGCTGGTAGCCGCCGAGAGGAGGTCTGGGTCCGTGAGCTGGGCCGCCGCTAGTTGTGCGTAGTCGACCGCGAGGTGATTCGCACAGACGGCGGGACGGGAAAGGCAGTCGGCGACCACGTTGTCTCTACCGGAGACGTGCTGAATGTCCGTAGCAAACTCGGACACGGCCGCGAGCTGGCGTTGCTGCCTAGCGGACCAGGGTTCGGTGTGCTTGGCCATCGCGTATGCGAGTGGCTTGTGGTCCACATACGCGGTGAAGGGGCGGCCTTCCAGGAGGAACCTGAAATGGCGGACCGACAGGTGGAGCGCGAGAAGCTCGCGGTCGAAAGTGGAGTATTTGACCTCCGGGGGATGCAGTTGGCGGCTGTAGAAGGCAAGTGGCTGCCACGCGCCATTGACCCACTGCTCGAACACGGCCCCGACCGCGTGGTCGGAGGCGTCGGTGGTGAGCGCGACCCGGGCATCGGCCCTCGGGTGTGCGAGCAGAGTGGCGTCAGCGAGCGCGTTTTTGGTGGCGTCGAAGGTGGCTGCCGTGTCAGTGGTCCAGGCTACGTCCATCTTGCCGGATTTTCCTCGGAGGGAGTCGTATAGGGGCTTCATGAGGGCTGCAGCTCTGGGGATGAACCTGTTGTAGAAGTTCACCATCCCGAGGAACTCCTGGAGGCCCTTGATGGTTGTGGGGCGGGGAAATTGCTGGACGGCCTGCACCTTGTTGGGCAGGGGGACGGCCCCAGCAGGGGTGATGTGGTGACCGAGAAAATCGATCTCGGTTAGGCCGAATTGGCACTTCGCCGGGCTGAGGATGAGCCTGTGTTGGGCTAGGCGCCCGAACAGGATGCGAAGGTGTTCGAGGTGTTCCTGTTTGGAGGAGCTGGCCACGAGAATGTCGTCTAGATAGATGAATAGGAAGTTCAGGTCCCGGAGGACTGAGTCCATAAGGCGCTGGAAAGCCTGTGCTGCATTCTTGAGGCCGAAGGGCATCCTCAGGAACTCGAACAGGCCGAATGGGGTGATGACGGCCGTTTTGGGGATGTCCGCGGGGTGTACGGGGACTTGGTGGTAACCGCGCACCAGGTCGACTTTGGAAAAGACGGTTCGTCCGGCCAGTCGGGCCGAGAAGTCCTGGATGTGTGGCACCGGGTATCGATCGGGGGTGGTGGCGTCGTTGAGGCGGCGGTAGTCCCCGCAAGGGCGCCAGCCTCCGCCGGGCTTGGGGGCGATGTGGAGGGGCGAGGCCCAAGGGCTGCTGGAGCGGCGGATGATGCCGAGTTGTTCCATGGTGGTGAACTTGGCCCGCGCGATTTCCAGCTTGGCCGGGTTGAGTCTGCGGGCGGGGGCTGAAACTGGGGGGCCGGTGGTGGGGATATAGTGTTCCACACCGTGCTTGGCGGCTTTGGCCGAAAAGGTCGGTTTAGTGAGGGCGGGAAACTCAGCTAGGAGTGCCGAGTAGTCGTCCGTGGCTTTGGCGAGGCAGTAGGTCGTCAGGCCGGCCGAACGGGCCGGGGTAAAGGCGCCGAGGATGGGGGCCATAGTGTTGATGTCGACGAGGCGGTGCCTCGGAATGTCGACAAGGAGGCCGTGGGCGCGTAGGAAGTCGGCGCCGATGAGTGGGCAGAGGACCTTGGCTGTGAGGAACTCCCAGCGGTAGCGGCGGCCCGCGAGGTCGAGCGTGACCATGCGGGTGCCATATGTGCGGATGTCAGAGCCGTTGGCTGCAGCCAGTGTGATACCGCGTGTGCCGCGTTGGATCTCGAGGGCGGAGGCGGGGGTGATGCTGTGCTGGGCCCCTGTGTCGCACAGAAATCGGCGGTTGGTTCTGTCGTCAGTGACGTACAATAGGGGCTCCTTCTGCCCCGCGGCCATCGCGGGGGCCGGTGCGGGGGGGGGGGTTTGAAGGTACACGGTGGCGTGCAGCGTTGAGCCCTAGCGCCAAAACGGGTGTGGTAGTAGCAGTGACCCGGAGTGGTAGGGCGGTCGGGCCTAGCGGCCCGGGAAGACCGCGTGGTCGTTGCCGTGAGGTCGGGCGCAACGTCGCGAGCGGCCTGTGCAGAGAGCAGCCGGTCGGCCTTTTCGGCTATATCATTCAGGTCCGTGGAGTCAGACTCCACAATGAGCGGGCGGATGCTGGCGGGGAGCTGCCAAATGAAAAGCGTGCGAAAAAGGGCGCCGGGATTTTTGTCGTCTAAGAGGGACAGCATGTGGGAAAGCAGGTCTGATGGTGAAGCGTCACCAAGGCCGGGGAGGTCCAGGAGTTGGCAGTGGCGCTGGTAAGAGGACGTTTGAAATTTTTTAAGTAGCGCAGCCTTCAGATGTTCGTACTTGCCATCCGTTGGTGGATTCTGCAGCGCTGCCCAAACCTTGGGGACTGTAGCGTAGGTGAGCGAGGCGACGAGGTAGTCGTACTTCGTGGCGTCGACTGTAATGCCTTTCAGCCGGAATCTGGACTCAGCTTGAACGAACCAGGCTTCGGCGAGGTTCTCCCAAAAGTCTGGTAATTTAACCGTGACTGCGTTTGTATCCGCCATGCTAGCTTAGGATTCGTCCTGAGCGTCGGGGTCACCAGTGTTGAGATACCGCGGCAAACGTGGGAGTCGAGACCAGAGCTATTGAAAACACAACTGCTTTATTCCATCCACATGTCAAACAGGAACTAGAAAAGCCCGCGCATCCACTTAAATACTTCCCAGACAGGAAGTGCTCCCGGCAGCCTGTCCCTGCGGGAAACAAGTTGCTGGAGGAAAGGGCCCCCGGCTGGGGGCTTCTGCTTAGACTGTCTGTGCCGCCGTGAGCGGATTATGTCCAGTGGTGGCGTGTTGTCACAATACTCCCATTCCTTGTTTCCTTCCAAAATGTATTACCTCACACTAAACTGAATCTGCCACTTCTCTGCCCTTTTCACGTACACATCTATGTCTTTTACAGTCACTCTCACAGTCATCAACATATTTTTGTCATCAACATATTTCAAGATTGTGCTCCATATGCCCAAGTGCAACTCAGCTATATTTACTGAGAATAAAAGTGGACCCAACATTGACCCCTGGGGTGGACTATTTCCAACCCTTCTCCAATCTAAACAACACCCATTTATACGAATACTTTTTGCTGTCTGTCAAGCAACTTTCTATCCATGCTGCAACATTTCCTGTTATACCATGCATCAGAATTTTTTTAAAGAAGCCTCTTGGAGATACCTTATCGAAGGCCTTCTGAAAATCCATATAAACTACATCTACTGAATTCCCTTTATCTATCCAGTCACTTCAGCACAAAACTTAATTAAATATGTCAAACACTCAAAAGCAGATAGACTATAATTGGTCATGCTAGTGGTTGTTAAGGTTTAAATAGTCCTTCCACCCTTCCTGAAAAATAGCATAAACAAATTATTACTGATAGTGACCTCTCAGATGACAATATATCAGTTAAGTGTCAGCTTGGTTCAGCTGTAGCACACTCACCACTGAATCAGAAGGTTGTGGGTTTAACAACAACAACAACTTGTATTTATATAGCACCTTTAACGTAGTAAAAAGTTCCAAGGCGCTGCACAGGAGTATTTTAAGACAAAAAATGACACCGAGCCACATAAGGATAAGCTAGGGCAGGTGACCAAAAGCTTGGTCAAAGAGATAGGTTTTAAGAAGCGTCTTAAAGGAGAGGTTTAGGCAGGGAATTCCAGAGCTTGGGGCCTAGGCAACAGAAGGCACGGCCACCAATGGTTGAGCGATTATAATCAGGGATGCTCAAGAGAGCCCCAGTCCAGGACATAATCTATGTGGACACTTCAGTGCAGCTCTGAGGGAGTGCTGTATTTTCAGAGGTGGTGTTTTTCAATGAGACATTAAACCGAAGCCCAGTCTGCCTGTTCAGGTGGATGTAAAATATCCCATTGCACTTCTTGGAGTTCGCTCAGAAGCCTGGCGACCATTCATCCCTCAACCAAAACATCTAGGAAGGGAGGTGCTGCTGAAATAACCTTGGTGAGTTGTTGCAGTGCATCCTATAGATAGTACATACTGCCAGCCACAGTGTGCCAGTGGTGGAGAGGGTGTATAATGAGTCATGGCATGAGCACCAATCAAGCAAACTACTTTGTCCTGGATAGTGTTGAGCTTTGTGAGTATTGTGGCAGCTGCACCCATTCAGACAAGTAGTGAGTATTCCATCACACCCCTGACTTGAGCCTTGTGAATTGTGAAGTTTTGAGGGATCAGAAGATGAGCCATTCATTGCAGAGTAAGCAGAATCTGCCCTGTTCTTGTAGCTGGTTGATATATCTGGCCCAGTTCAGTTTCTAGTCAATGGTGATGGTGGTGGACTCAATAATAATGGTGCCGTTAAGGTCAAGGGGAGAGGACTGAACTTTCTCTTGTTGGAGAGGGCCACTGCCTGGCACTTAAGTAGCACGAATGTTACCCGTCACTTTTCAGTCAAGCCATGGAAGTTATTAGATCCTTTTATCAGGGGAGTTGTGAATGGAGCGGAATGCTGTGAAATTGCCAGCAAACAGCTCTACTCCTGACCTTATGAGGGTCATTACTGAAGTTGATTGGACTCAGAACACTTCTCCGAGGAGCTCCCACAGTGATGTCCTGGGGCTGTGATGACTGGCCTCCAACAACCACCACTATCTTCTTTTGTGTCAGGTATGATTCCAGCCACTGGGAGGGTTTATCAAGGCTGTGATTAGGTCTGGAGCGGAGTGGATCTGGTAGAACATTGACTGAGCGTGGATGCGCAGAGTTTTGGCGAGTAGCTGTTGTTTGATGACGCTTTCCATCACTTTACTGAGGAGGCTGATAGGGCGGTGATCAAGCCCGATTTATCCTTTTTCTTATGGCTAGGACATACCAGGGCAATCTTCCACATTGTCAGTTAAATACCAGTACCAAAGCTGTACTGGAGCAGCTTGGCTAGGGGTGCAACTAGCTCTGATGCACAGGTCTTCAGCACTACAGCTGAGATGCCGTCGGGACCCATGCCTTTGCTGTATCCAGTGCATTTGGCCATTTCTTAATGTAATGTAAAGCGAATTGAATTGGCTAGACAATGGTATCTATGATGGTGAAAACCTCAGGAAGAGGCTGAGTAGGATCATCTACTCGGCACTTTTGGCTGAAGATGCTTGCAAACATTTCAGGACTGCTTCCTGCACTCACTTGTGGGCTCCTTCCATGGTTGAGATTAGGCATATTCATGTTTTCCCTCTTCCTGTTAGCTGCCTGGATATCCACCAGCATTCTTGACTGGACATAGTAGGGCTACAGAACTTTGCTCAGATTTGTTGGTTATGCGATCATTTTGCTCTATCTATAGCCCTGTATATCAGCTTCACTAGGTTCATACCTACTAGGCCTGGTGCTGCTCCTAACATGCCGTTCATCCACAGTATGACTGTTTACATTTAATTGCTTTCTGTTATTGGAGACTTTTTGTTGTATTCTTTCCCTTCAGAGCAACTATCTGATTCAATCAAGGACTTGTAATGAAAACATATTTCTAGATAACTTGTTTTATTTATTTGCAGTCAACATGTTCCTCCAGGAGAGTGGTTTTATTCTTCAGTCCACGACAGATTAATACCTTGATCTGGTCTGCCTTTAACCATGCAAATAAATATAAATACTACTTCAAGGCAAATCAAGCCAGGAACAAAATGACATAAATTTAACTAAGTGAAAGGTGAGTTTAAAACAGATCTTAGAAAAAGTTTATTTAATTAAAGAATAATAAACATTAAAATGATCTTGCCAGATAATCTAAAACAAACTGAAATTTTAAACATGACTTATTTGGTCAGGAAGTACCAATGTGTGAAATTTTAGGAAGTGAGAAAGCAAAATCAGTTAATACAACATTAACGCAACAAAAATTGTAAAATCCCACCAGAATTGTAACTGTTTTTACAAGTTATATTTCTAACAACACTGAACTCACCAATTTAAAAACTTTTTCCACTGAGTCTAACATACCTTCTGTTCAATTGAACAGCTTTTATTTATGACAAGCTCTGAGCTTTACTGACCTCAGAAAACATAGTCTCATGACCATTCCTCATAGCATTTCTTAATTTGGCCTTCTCCCCACAATTTACTAGCACGCCCTGCACTCTCTCCAGCTTTACTTTCCCCTTAATAGGATAAATCTCCTACTCACTTCTCCTTGAGGTACTCCAGAACGGACTATGCATTTTGTAATTTTTTTAAAAAAACATTACGATAAACCCAGCACGAGTTCAAAATGTTCAAATGTTAAAATCTAGTATGTCTGTTCATTTTTAAACAATTCTACAGCACTAATCTCCCCACATATCAAAAATAACACTCCTGTATCAACAGGATGCTGAAACCTTTGCTCACAGGCTGCTAACCCTGCTCTATAGTTTTTTTTGTTCTTTTTAGTAACCTGTTCCTTTTACTCAGATTCCCACAGCATAAATTATTTTTCTTTGAGGTGATGAGCACCAACACTAAAAAATGGTGAGTCAGTAGACTAGAACTTGCATATAAAACACAGTCACAGTGCAGTATGAGCCAAGCATTAAATCTACATTTTAAGGCTTGGCGGACAATGATCTACTCTATATATACACTTAAAACCATACTACAGCTGCAATCTAAAGCAAGTAACCTACAAGGCTGGTACCCGTTTTCAAATATAAGTGCCAGCTTGCAGCAATCCACAACATGCTCAGAAACATAGTTTACGACATTAATATCCCTTTTTAAATAGTTTACCATGGTCCTTGAACCTGTTCTACCCTCACCTTTCCCACAAGTCTGTTCAAATCATTTCAGTCCAGTTTCTTACCTGCCCACTGCACTGTGTCCACCCTGGTCAAAGTCACCAATTATATCTCCTCTAACTGTGGCCAATATCCCTCTTTATCTTTCTTGACTGTTCTGCAGCATTGAACATGCTTGATCATGCCATCCACCTCCACCACTTCCCCTCTGTGGGATTGCCCTACTGCAGTCCCATACCTACTAGTCCCAACAGCCCATGCATCTCCAGCAATGACTTCTCCTCCCATGGTCACCTCAGGATTTCTCCAAAGAGTCATTTTTGGCTCTTTTCCCCAATCTACATGCTGCCCTTTGGTGGCATCGTCCATAGACAATGGGGTCGATTTTCAGTGTGCCGTGAGTCGGGCTTTTAGGCGTGCGGGGGGGGGCTAAAATCCCGAATTCGGGGGTCCCGACACCATCCCGCCCAAAACCCGCCTTATGTAAGTTTCAAAGGAGGCGGGTACCCGCCCCGCACTGGGACCCGCCGACCTAAGGTGGTAAGGGATTAGTGCCAATTAACTGCCTGTTAACAGGTAGTTAACAGGCAGTTTTTAGCCTAATCCCTATTTTGAAGGGTGTCGTGTGGGATTCCCGACGGCTCCAAACCACGCCAGGTTAGAGGAGTCGGGCAGTCGGGTTGAAGGACTTGGAGGGGTCGAGATGTCGGTGTTCAGGTGAGTGATGGGTGCATGAGTGCAAAGGTAAGTGTGTTTGGTGTGTCTAAAGAAGTTTAAATTACCTGTACTTACCTTTACAGCCTTCCTTCCTCTAGGCTTCGGGAGTCCATCATTCAGCAGGCACAGAAAGCAGAATGGCTGCGATCTGTCAAAAGTGACAGCCTGCAGCTTTCAATGCCGGCGAGATTTCTAACTGAGTCTGCATAGAAGGACTCAGGTTAGAAGTAAGACTGTCAGTGTTTGACAGCTTCAAACAGCTGTGAAACACTGACATTTCATCTGTCAACACGTCTTGACAGATGAAATTTCAGTCTGTGACGTCACCTGTTGCCGGGTGGCCCTTAACTGGCCTGCTGAGCCCGCCCAGCGGGCTCAACAAGGTCAATCAAGTGAAAATCGCATGGATTGGCCGCATCTCGATGGAGGCGGGACTACAACACGAAAGTTGTAGTCCCGACTTCTGAATGAAAATCCAGCCCAATGTGTCAGTTGACAACACTCAACTGTACCTCTCCAGCATTTCCTTCAATCCCATGAACACCTCTGTAATGTCAGATTGCCTGCCTGACATTAAGTCATGGATGAGCCACAATTTCCATCACTTGAACATCAGGAAGACTGATGCCATTGGCTGGAATTTTCTTTACCTGGGCGGGTCAGGTGCGGGTCGTGACCCCGTTGTTGCTTCCATCCCGCTCCAGTAATCGACTTTGTGCTAATGGGGCCTATTAAACTCGCCTGGCACATTACCCGACCCTATTAAATGGTGCAGGTCTGATGACGTCATCCATGACACGTTTTCAGCCAGGATCTTTAAAGGAGCCATGGCCACATTGCATTTGAAGGTTCATCTAGGAGTGTGCAGGCAGCACACTGGACAAATCATCTGCTGCAAACAGTTCCACAGATGTCTGTACAGAGGCAGAGGGCTGCACCCAGGTTCTCCAATGACTCCCTCCATCTGCTTGTGGAGGGAGTGAGAGCACGCAGGGAGGTCCTTCTCCCTTCCGATGGGCAGTAGAGACCTCCCATGGAGACAAAAAGAGCCTGGTTCTAAATAGCAGAGGAGGTTAACAGCAGGGATGTGTTCAGGAGGACCTGGGTGCAGTGCCGGAAACATTTCAATGATCTCATTAGATCTGGAAAGGCGAGTGCAAAGCCACACTCAACCTCATCCTGCTGTACCTCTCATCACATCCCCATCACTCTGCCTTCCCGACCCTACTCCTGCACATCATTAATCACACCAACATACCTTGCACATCCACCCATCCCTCTCTCTCTATCTACATTATCATATCCCCATCTGACTAACCACCCCTCACACTCACCCTCATCCTAATGCAATCATACCAACTAACACCACACAAGGAGGCCACTTGGCATTGGCACACCGCTCCATCATAGTCACCCTCTAAAGATGTAACCCATTCATTCCTTACACTCATTCCATCACTCTCACTCAACCTTCTCCTCTTTTCCTCCTTGAAGGAAATGAGAGCCCACTAGGAGAGGGCGAGAACAAGAGGTGACCCTCCATCATTTGCCACCCTTATAACAGCAGAGAAGGCTGCCTTAGAAGTATCTGGAGTCACCGAGCAGCTGGAGGTGGGAGACATCGCTGCAACATGGTGATAGAATTACATATCATACAGCTACATGGCATACAGCAGTCACTCATATGGGGACTGATGTCAGCAGCCACTGAATGGTCATCATGTGCAGAATGGTATCTGTACCCATTCTTCATATGACATATCTAACTCATCTCTTTACTCTCCCACAGGTCCATCAAGAGCCACCACCCGCGCCCCCCCCCCCCCACTGTCCAGGAGGAAGAGGAAGACGACTCCTCAGAGGAGCCTCCAGCCTCTGAGGTCACACCGTCACCAGACATGAGCATACCCAGCACCAGCGCAGATATGCACATTGCTGCCGGGAGGCCAAGGATGGGCTCATCATGGCCATATTTACTTAACTTTACGCAGTTGATATAATTGCCTGACTTGTCAAAGAGGGCATCGGTGACCTTTGTGATGCATCTGTGGGCAGCCGACTGCGAGATGCCGCAAATGTCTGCTGCAGATCCCTGGAAGGAGCCTGAGGTGAAGAAGTTGAAGGCACTGGTGACTTTTACAGCCACTGGTAAGGCGTGTCCACCCACTCCTCTGGGCTGCAGGTCTTGCTCCAGCAATGTGCAAATGTCTGCGATGACCTAGCACGATAGCCTGAGCCTCCTTTGGCAATGCTGCTCAGTCATGTTCAGGAAGCTCTGCTTGTATACTCTGTGATGGGGGTATCGCCTCCGGCACGGTGTAGCCCTGCGCTGATACCCACTGTCCTGTGCAGCATCAGGTGGTTGAGAAGAAGGTTGGTGGTGTTGTTGTTGGTGCTACTGGTGTTGAGGCTCATCGTGGTCCGATTCTGAGGACCAAGGTGAGACAGTATAAAGGGCACCCATGCTGATGGAATAGATGGCAGGTCAAGTAGAGATGACAGAAGCAATCTGTCAATGGTGAGAGAGGTTCTTCCAATGAGGTGACACTGAATGGCGACTTTGCTGGAAACACTTGCAGCCTCTAGAAAGCTAAATCTGTGCTGGGAATACAGTCAACTAATCAGCTGGGTCAATGGCTACTCAACTCCCGCCTCAGGTTCACAGAAGCGGTTCCCGAGCTGCGTGATTCCCGTAGTCATCCAGGGAAATTTGAAAGGTAGGGTTAAAAAGGGGCTTAAGGGTCTGAGAAGTACCTGTTAATGATTTCAATTAGGTCGCCCACCTCTGCCGGTCGGGTTGCTGCCGCGCTGGCAAACGCACCTGAGGGAAAGGTGTGTGGGGGCGGGATGACAGTGGGTTCCCGACCCGCTACAACATATTTCAAATTTCCCACCTGACCCGCCTCCGATCGCACCTGCACAGACCCCAGAAAATTCCAGCCACTGTGTTCAGCTCCCACCACTTTGACCCAAGGTTACGGCGGGAGACTGGAAGAAACCTTGCGGAAGTTCTAAGCGCTAGTTTCAATTTGTGGTCCATCCTGAGTTAGCTGACAATTGGATCAGGAAGGAGAGGAAAATTGTCCAATATCCAAGCAAGAGTACTTACAATCCAATGACATGACTAAAAGTGAATATATGTGACGGTCAGGTGAATTCGGGGTTGGGCTCACTTGTGATGCCCTTTGTGTCTGAACAAGCCACTGTCCAGTATCACACAGAACAATGATAACTTGGGTGAAGTACTGAATGCCGTTATGAATAATGCCAAAAGGGAGGTACTGAGGGACGGGTTGGCACTTCCCTTTAACAAGTGGAAAAAACAAACGTTCGGCAAATCATTCTGGTTTGTTCTATTATGTTCCCCCAAAGTTAGGCTCAAGAAAAGTTTGTTATTTGGCTTCAGCTGTGAGACTGTCTTGACTGACTGCAACCAGTGACAAGCCAATTATAAAAATTAATATTGAAGAAGTTTAGAAAAGAGACCAGTCTGGATCATGTTTAAGTTTCTAATATTGGAAAAAAGCCAAAAGTCAGCTCTCTACTAAAATTAAAAACGTCATCAGCCGTTGAGCAGAGCTTTATATAGGTGTACTTTGAATAAGAGGCCAAGATTAGGAGAAATCTGACAGGCTGCTTTCATTTGAACCTACCTTGATCTTGTGTGATCAGAGCTCTACTTTTCCCTAGTTTCAGAATGATGTGATTTGCTTACAGTGCTCTCAAAAATCACATTGCTGTCAAACTGGTAGGTGCAATAAACCTGCGGCATTAAAGACAGTCTCGCCATCAGTACCTACACATTTAAAATGTTGGCGGAGGTTTGTACAGGCCATCAATGCTGAGAACGCACTACTGGTCTGGATGGGGGGCCAACAGCCAGACTCCAAGATTGGGATGCGCCAGGCAAAACCCCCACTCTAGAAAGGTTTTACTGTCTGAAGGCAAGAGCATTGAGTCACGTATACTACAGGGTTACCTGTACAATGCCTTTGACACTGTTGGCAACACACTATGAAATACATTAAATCTTCCAAGTCAGCTCCATGATGAAGATAAGAACATAAGGGGCCAGAAATTCGGGTCCAAATGCGTGAGTACGGTCTGGGTACTCACGCATCTGGCCGGTGGAAATGCCGGCGTTCAGCATGCACAGCGTATGCGGGGAACGCCGGCATTTCCAGTCCTCTGAATGAAGGGGTTCAGAGGCACAGCGCGTGCGACTGCACAGGCAGCGCTTGCGCAGTGAACTTCGTCGATTTCATTCATGGATTCAGTGAGGGTAAGTCCTTACAAGTTACACTTGAAAAAAGCATGTGTAAAGTTGTTCCAAGGCTGCGGAGGAAGATATATTTTATCGTGGAGCTTCTGAAAGGCAATATTTTTGTTTGGGAAAGGGAGGGAAGTTATTTTAAGAAATTTTAAGTAAGTTTTAAAGTTTAAATTTTTTTTTTTTTTTTTAAACGGGTTTTCAGAACGGTAGGTAGAAGGAGCAATTGTGGCTGTGTGAATGGAATGTGAAAATGAGTGTTCTAAAATGAGTAATGTAACATTTCCAGCACTTTTAAGAAAGAAACTTTTCATCAGTAATAAGTAATTATGTATGTATGTCCGCATATATTCCTTTACGTATATGTATGTATGTTTTATATTCCTTTACTTATGTGTATGAATGTATGTTTTTAATTATGATTTTCCAATAAGTTACTTTCTCTGAAAGTCATAATTAAATAATACATTCATACACATAAGTAAAGGAATATATACATAACACGCAAAGGAATATATACAGACATACATACTTTCAGAAGCTCCACGATAAGAAATATCTTCCTCCGCAGCCTCTGGAGCAACTGTACCCATGCTTTTTTCATGTGTAAGTTGTAAGGACTTGACCTCACTGAAAGCATGAATGAAAGCGGCGAATTTTACTGCGCACGCGCTGCCTGTGCAGTCGCACGCGTTCTGCCTCTGAACCCCTTCGTTCAGAGGACAGGAAATGCCGGTTTTCCCCACATGCACTGTGCATGCTGAAAACCGGCATTTCCTCCGGCCAGACGCGTAAGTACCCCGGCCGTACTCACGCATTTGGAAGGGAATTACTGGGCCAACATTTTACATGTCAATAAAATGAAAAATTTAACAATTGCACGATTTGCCCCCTCGCATCTGCGACTGAGGGTCCAAGGAGGTGCATTGCGCAAGAGGTCATCGTCGTACGTATCCTCACACTGTTCCCTTTCGGGAACTGTATGAAGTGGTGGAAGGATTTATGGCTGTGATTAACGCTCATTCCGTGACCGTAACCATCTTTGAACCAGCCATTAGGGTGGTTAGTCCTATGGCGGGAGGGTTTTACGGGCTCCCACAACCCATCTGAGGGGGGGGGCCACCCACACCCACGGACGCAAGTATCCCGCTGGATGTCCACCCAGAATTTATAGTTGGAGCTCCGACTCCACTTGCCGGGACTGTCTGGAGTGGGGTTCGAAACCCTACTCCTTCTGGCCCAGCAGCAGGGATGCTTACTGCTACGCAAAAGGCCCACTCCGCACAAAAGGTGACACCCATACGTTTCCTGCGCCTTTTCCCTCCCCGTGACTGGAGCCCTATGCTGCCACTTGAAAGACCAAGCTATCATCTGCCATTTTTGCGGCGCCTTTGACTTCTCATTACCAATGATGAGCAGGCGCTGCGCCTCCACCTCCTCGAGGAGATTGCTGAGGTCATCATCAGTTCAATTGTGAGTTCTTTTAATGCCGTGAATTGTGCTCATTCCAGCCATTTCACTTTGCTAATCGGATTGGGCCTTTGGCATAGCGGTAGGATCCCCGCCGCTGGGCCAGATCAGGGTAGGGTTTCGAACCCCGCTCCAGACAGTCCCGGCAAGTGGAGTCGGAGCTCCGTCTCTAAATTCTGGGTTGACATCCAGTGGGATATTTGCGTCCGTGGGTGTGGGTGGCCCCCCCTCCTTGTATAGCTTGTGGGAGCCCGTAAAACCCTCCCGCCATAGGACTAACCGCCCTAATGGCTGGTTCAAAGATGGTTACGGTCACGGAATGAGCGTTAATCATGGCCATAAATCCTTCCACCACTTCATACAGTTCCCCAAAGGGAACAGTGTGAAGACACGTATGACGACAACATTGCTAAATAAATAAATGGAATTAAAAAAAATCTTTTAGGGCTTTTAAAAGTCTTTAAATTGCTTTAATTCTGTTTAAAACTACTTCAGATTCTTCAAAATAATGTAAACGTTTTTAAAAGTTTATAAAAGTTACCAAAATCTTCAAAAAACTTCCAAAAACCTATTTAAACTGCTGCTTTGCATGTAAAAATGCTTAGCAGCTTGGCAGAAACATTGGGGGCGTGTCCTGTTAAACTGAGACCTCAAGGGGCGTGTCTCAGTTGCACAGCGCGCTACAGGCTTTGCGCTGGCTGCACTCCTGGGCGGCGTGACGTCATACGCTGCCCGGGATTCTTCTTTTTCAAAATCGAATTCCAGGCGTCCCTGGAGGTCAACGGCCAGCGCGTCGGGTAAGTGCATATCAGGGGCTTGCACGCGCGGCAAGCCCCCGATCTGAATTTCTGGCCCAAGAAATAGGAGCAGGAGTAGGTCATACGGCCCCTCGGGCCTGCTCCATCATTCAATAGGATCATGGCTGATCCGAATCTAGACTCACGTCAACTTCCCTGCCCTCTCCCCTATGGGTCATACTACTCATAGTTTTCCAATAAAGATTTTTCATAAATCAACAAACTGGACGTTAAGTGATGATTCATTTGAACTGTTTGACTTTAAAAGTGGTCCTGATGGTAAGACACCCTCTTTAAAGTACTATTGCCCTAGCTCTGTTTCAATCAAATGCTAAAGAGGAACAAATTTGTTCTATAATTTGGGGACAATTAATTTCCAGTGCCTTGTTTATTTTTATCAACTCTCTCTTTTTATCTTGATTTTCCTTCAACGCTTTCTCTTCCTTCTCTCTCATTCACTTCACTTTTTCTTCTTGAACATGTTTGCTGGCCTTTTTCTTTTAATTTGTTTTCCCTTTTGTGTTCTTCTCTCCAATGATTCGGTCACTCTCTGCGTAATTCTCTCACTCTTCCTATCCGTTCTCTTCCCCTCAGTTTCATTCTTTTGCACTGGTCCTTTCCATTTTTCTATTCTTGATACCTATTTTTCTGTTTCGGATAAAGTATAGTTCTGATGAGCACCACTGATTTGTTTTATATTGTAGCTGCTTCTGGACAATGAGTATATTAAAGACAGAGATCGATAGATTTTTGAATATTAAGGGAATCACAGGATATGGGGATGGTGCAGGAAAGTGGAGATGAGGTAGATCAGCCATGATCTTATTAAATGGCGGAGCAGGCTCGAAGGGCCAAATGGCCTACTCCTGCTCCTATTTCTTACATTCTTATGATTTGTCATAACTAAAATCAAATGGTAGCAAATGGTTCTGCCTCTTTTTTTATAAGCACATAATTTTATAATGTGTGACACAATTAAACTTGTAAAAATTACAAAATCTGAAATGAATTGCCATCAGTGAAGAGTGGCAGACCCTACCATGGTCAGCAAAGCCTTGGCTGGAGAGATTGTGGATGGGCCGGGTGGGGGGCACAGGTTTATAAAAAGAGCTGGGCGAGAGGGTTAGAGATTCATGGAACTGGAAATAGTGGTGGTGACTAAGCAGCACCCTGAATGAAAATGCTTTGAAGACTGAGACTTAGCAGGACCACTGGTTCGGAGGAGAAACATATTGTGCCACAGAATTTCTGATACAATTAAATGCAAGAGAAAAGTGACAAGTAAAGAAGAATAAAACAAACATTTATTTGGCAAGCTGTCATGATGCGTTAGCCCCCCTCCCCACCGCCCCATGCAATAGTCCTTCTCAATTCCTTTTTAATTATCACATGCCATTCATTGCAGCCCGCAGATACAACCACATTGTCTGGATGTGTATTCTCCAGACCATTTTCTTCTGATCCATGTGTTACCGATGTTATGTGGTTTGGAGCAGGGAGTGAACGGTGAGTGTCATCCAAATGGCAGACCCCCACCCTTCAAGGATTGGATGATTAGCTAGAAATGTGAATATAAGTGACAGATGTGTCATACTTTGGCAACACTACTGCATCATACTCCTACTTATACTACAGTAATGCTTCCTGAAGGAGTTCTGCAATATGGACTCCTGGTCCCTATGCTTTAGAAACTGCCCTGCTTGTAATGCAGGGTGATATCTACATCATTCTGTTCCACTTTAAAGCAACTATGCATATACAAAGATATACAGTCAGTGGTGATACTTTACCCAGTGGCTATGGAAGGTTGATATGGGTCAGCCATCACTGATCTGTACTAGTGGCTAAGAGCATGTTAACTGAGGTAAAAAAAAAACACAAGCCACTCTACCAGCAACCTGCTTTGTGTTTGTTATTAGGAGAGATGACATTGGCTGAAACACATCTTTTAATGGCGTACATCTACTCTGGGGGCTTCATTTATGTTGATGGTTCACCAATCAAGAACAAACTGCTAATGCAAATGAAGCAGAAAAGAACGAACGAACTTTCATTTTTATAGCACTTTTCATGTCTGTAACATGTTCAAGGTGCTTCACAGGCGATTAAATATTTGAGGGCGGAATGTTAGCCAGGAAAATTCGCTGCTCTTCTTTGAATAGTTCCATTGGGTCTTTGATAGCCCCTGGGCTAGTAGACAGGACCTTGGTATAATACCTCGTCCAAAGGATGGCACATCCAACAATGAATGCAGCACTCCCTCAATGCAGCACCGAAGTGTCAGCCTAAATTATGTGCTAAAGTTTGTAGTGGGGCTTGAACCCTCAAGCTTCTGACTTGGAATAAAGTGCTACCACTGAGCCAAGCTGACACTTAAGGGCAGTTTGTAAGAATCAGTTTGAAGCTTTGTGTTACCACAATCATCAGTTTGGGAGACCACATTTAAATAACGTGTTACTGGAAAAATGTTAGAGGTATTTGCATTTTAAAGGAAAGTGTACCACTTCAGTTTTGTCGCTGTGAATTTTCAGGTCTTGCTGGATTCCATGTCTCTAGCAACCAAGAGGGTGGGTAAACAACTAGCTTTCAGATTTCCACAACACCCTCTTTAACTGGCATCTCGGGCTCATGATAGCAGCAGCAACATCTGTTCCCATTCAATTATTCCTTCCTCCTTTGGGGGGAGTGAACATGGACATTGCTCAGCACCTCATTGCTCATATCAGGAACTGTGCTTTAATTCATTCTGAGTGAGGGCCCGCTGGAAAAGCCAGCATTTATTGCACATCACTAGTTGCCTTGAACAGGTGGTGGCGAGCCTTCTTCTTGAACCGCTGCAGTCCGTGGTGAAGATCTTCCCAGAATTCTGTTAGGTAGGGAGTTCTAGGATTTTGATCTAGTAATGATGAAGGCACATCGATAGTGTGTGACTTGGAGGGGAACTTGGAGGTGATGGTGTTCCCATGCACCTGCTGCCCTTGTCATTCTAGGTGGTAGAGATTGCAGATTTGCTGCCGAAGAAGTCTTGGCAAGTTGCTGCAGTGCATTCTGTAGGTGGTACACTGGTGGTGGAGGGGTTGGATGTTTAGGCTAGTGGGTGACGTGCTGATCAAACGGACTGCTTTGTCCTGGATGGCATCGATCTTCTTCAGTGTTGTTGCAGCCGCAACCATCCAGACAAGTAGAGAGTGTTCCATCACACTCCTGACTTGTCTTTTGTAGGTGGTGGAGAGGCTTTGGGGAGGTGCGACACTCACTACAGAATACCCAGCCTCTGATCTGCTCTAGCCATGGAATTTATGTAGCTGGACCAGTTGAGTTTCTAGTCAATGGTGACCCCCCCCCCCCAGGATGTTGATGGAGGGGACTTGGCAACAGTAATGACAGTGTCAGCTGTGGCTCAGTAGGTAGCACACTCACCTCTCAAGTCAGAAGGTTGCAGGTTCAAGTCCCACTCCAGGGACTTGAGCACAAAAATCTAGGCTGGCACTCCAATGCAATGGGAGGGACTGCTGCATTGTCTTTCAGATGAGACGTTAAAGCGAGGCCCCGTCTGCTCTCTCAGGTGGACGTAAAAGATCCCATGGCACTATTTCGAAGAAGAGCAGGGGAGTTATCCCCGGTGTCCTGGCCAATATTTATCCCTCAATCAACGTAACAAAAAAACAGATTATCTGGTCATTGTCACATTGCTGTTTGTGGGAGCTTGCTGTGCGCAAATTGGCTGCCACATTCCCTCATTACAACAGTGGCTATACACCAAAAGTACTTCATTGGCTGTAAAGCGCTTTGAGACATCCGGTGGTTGTGAAAGGCGCTATATAAATGTATGTCATTCATTTGAATGTAAAGGGCAGGTGGCTAAGCTCTCTTGTTGGAGATGGTCATTGCCTGGCACTTATATAGAATGAGCGTAATCTATGCCGTGTTCATGGCATTACACATTAATCATCTAACGCACAGTACCACTGCATCGTCCCTGGTTATAAATATATGTTTATTTTAAGATGTAACGTTTAAAGATAATTTTAAAATGCAATTGTGTTTTATTTATTAATACACTGTGGTATCTGTCCAAATGTACAATTTTCCATCAGGCATGTTAATAAGGAGGGGTTGGAGCTCATAGATGACTCTTCAATGCAAAAACATTGAGGGCTGATTGAACTTGCTTGGTGTTTGTAGTGAAATTGTAAACCAGTGATCTTTATTAATGAACAGATTAATTCTTCCCTTTGTCTCCTCAGTGAACTCCCCATGTGCAAGTTAGGCTTTCTGTGATCCAGCTGCGCCAGGCATAATCAATCAAATCATAAATGATTGTAGTTAAAGTAAAAATTATTCATTTTTTTTTCAATTTCAGTATTTTAATGTGCACATCTGGAAAAAAACATATAAACCCTGGGGTCATGTGGCTCTTTTTAAAGATTTTTCTAATTGATTTTTCAAATATGTAAACTACTGATAGTACAAAGATGAGGTTGCCAACAATGCCCTCAAGATACAATCACCAGGATGGAATCTTATAAAGCTTCATATTTTCTTTGCCTTATATGATGCAGTTACACTACAAGTTTAGCATTGGTGTGTAGTTTGACTTCCCACTAATGCTAAACTTGTGGAGTGTAAATCAGGTATGAAGGCCAGACTGACTCTGAAGTAAAATGAAATGAGACTTCCTCCCGCAGGGATTTTTCAGCCCGCTTTGCTCCCGTGTCCAATCAAGCATGAACACTGGATTCAGTCTGCATTAGCACTATAACTGCAGCACTGGTGTGAAATTAAACTTTTTCTACACCATCACTACAGATGTAGTTGTAATGCACTGCTAAACACATGCACAATTATAATCAACCATTTCAGTTGTAAACACCAAAGTGCAGAATGGGGCTTTCTTGGTATCAAACCTTCACTTCTCTTATCCCCAGACTGTGTCCAAACCATCACTGTCATTAACCAGCATTGTCACAGCTCATTATTAGTAAGGTGCCTGCATTTCTAGGCAATAGGAAAGAGCAATACCTGTAGGTAATAAGAGAACAGGTAGAGTAGCATATCTGTGGGTCATTGAAAATGGGGATGGCTGAGGGTTAGCAAGATCTGTTGGGTTTAATGTCAGCTGAGTACTATTTTTAGCCCACCAATTAATCTTATAAATGCGTTAACAACTGTGTTAAAATACACAGGCAGGAATTTATGCAAATGACTCAATGAGTGCACTAAAAGTAGAACAAATTAAACCCCTAAGTACATACTGAACATTTAGGATTTTGCGATACGTCATAAACATAAGCTATCTTATAAAGCAGTCGAATATTGTTGGAGCAAGCTGCAGTCTTTGGAAACATTGAAACAGCTTCCATTTGGACAAACCACTCTCCCCAGTAGCATTAACCGTTTTCTGGAAAAGCGCAATGTGAATTGTAGTTCGTTTTTTTAAATGAAAAACCTTAAAACATCTGGATGTAAATTGTTAAGTGGTGGGTACAGCCCAGTACAGAGACTGCAGTGAAACCTCTGTTATCAACTCAACAACAACTGCAACCAAATTCAAATTGTTTCCTTCAAGGTGCTAGCAAATATATGTGTGTTATCTACTGCTGTTGAATATTTTATGCTTGACACTAGCACTGTAAAGTAAATGAAGCTGTACTGCTGCCCCTGAAAGTGCTGTGAACCACCTCTGGTGTCTCCAGAGGCAGTAGCGCTGGTAGCGCCAGATGAAAGTTCGGCCAGGGGTGGGCTGAGGAGTCAACTTGCTTGTACAAGTCAGTAATTCTGTTTTCCTATCACTGACCTGGCCAGGCCTTCCCCAGCCACCACTGATGGTGCACTGCCCAGAAATAGAACCTGACAATTACGACTTTCAAACAAGTGCACAGTTGTTGCTCCTGCTGTGAAATCAGCCCTGAGATATAAACAGGGCAGATTTCTACAGCTCCAGGGGATTGTACAAAACTGCCTTAACTCTGCAGTTTAAACGGAGTAAGGAACACACCTGTTCCACAACGATGGAGGATGTGATGCAGGTGTGTTCCTTATTCAGTTACATCATAGAACATTCATCCATTTCTTGATGGCCAGGGTTATACCCTGACCATTCTGCATACTTTGCCTGGCTTGTATTGTAAAGTTCGCCGCCCAACAATCAAATTATCAGAATCTGTGCTTGAGGATACCAAACATGCATGTTTGTACTGTAATGGAATTTTATCAAGCTTTAGATTTTTATTTTAATCTTTAGTTACTATCTGAGCTTTTCTGGTTTAGTCTATTTCACACCAGAAGCTGTTTATTTGAGGTTAGGACAGAATAAATATAATGTAGACAGGATTATAGATCAAGGGAGCAACAGGAGTATGAAAGGGGTTAACACCTGCTGTAATTTTTCAATTCGTGGCCTCCCAGTTTCATGTATGTGGTAAGTGAGGCTGTGTACAGACCGATACAACGGTCTGTACACAGCCTCACAGCCTGGGTTTAAGTGTCGGGAGTATGCACTATATTTATTTGTTACTTTTAGGCTTGTTGAGATCATGGATGTCAGCGCTGTGGAATGGAACATTTTCCACTTTTTTGGCTTGGTCTCAGCACCAAATATAGCACAGCTTAAATATAGAGTAAAAACATAGGAACAGGAGTATGCCATTCAGCCCCTCGAGCCTGCTCTGCCATTCAATGAGATCATGGCTGATCTGCGACCTAACTCCTTATACCTGCCTTTGGCCCATATTCCTTAATACCTTTGGTTAACAGAAAGCTATCAATCTCCAATTTAAAATTAACAATTGATCTAGCATCAACTGCTGTTTGCAGAAGAGAGTTCCAAACTTCTACCACCCTTTGTGTGTAGAAGTGTTTCCTAATTTCACTCTTGAAAGGTCTGGCTCTAATTTTTAGACCATGTCCCCTAGTCCTAGAATCCTCAACCAGTGGAAATAGTTTCTCTCTACCCTATCTGTTCCCCTTAATGTCTTGAAAACTTCAATCAGATCACCCCTTAACCTTCTAAATTCCAGGGAATACAACCCTACTTTGTGTAATCTCTCCTCGTAACTTAATCCTTGAAGTCTGGGTATCATTCTGGTAAACCTACGCTGCACTCTCTCCAAGACCAATATATCCTTCCGAAGGTGTGGTGCCCAGAACTGCTCACAGCACTCCAGGTGTGGTCTAACCAGGGTTTTGTACAGCTGCAGCATAACTTCTACCCCCTTGTATTCTAAAGCTCTCTTAGACCTACCCACCAATGCATCTTAACGCTAGTCTGCAGAAAGCACCTTCCACTGCATTGGTGTGCCATTTGCATTGCCCATGCCAGCCACTGCTAGAGCCACTGAGTGAAATGGCTAGTTTACCATAAATTGGTGCACAGTTTTTGCACTTGTACCCATAGTTTGGGTCGAGATTGCCCAGATTCATTTCACAAAGGGGCCCCCAGCAACCAACAGGAAGAATAGGTTTCCTATCGATCAGCCTGGGCTGGATTGGAACCCAGGTCCCAGAGGTGAAAGGACAGTGTTAAATCTTCAAAGCGACTGTGCCACCTGTCATGTGCACTAATTAAAATAACAAGTTGCTGGGAAGAAAAACAAACATGCATGTCGCCTTTGCTATGATTACAAGATCATAAGATAAATACAGATGAGGAAGGCAGATTGGCCCATCTTAGCTCATCTATCCAGAAAGACCCTATAGTTCCCCCCCCTCAATTACTTAAATGATTTCCAGATTATATCCACCAGTTGAGGAATCAGAGAAAAGAGTTTGGCAAATTATTTTACAGAAAGGGTTTTTGGAGTATGGAATGTTTTGCCACAGGGAGTAATTGAAGCAGAGGCCATTGCATCTTTGAAATGTAAAGTAGATAAACATTTGAAGCAGAGGATGAGATAGGGTTATGAGGGAGAGAACAGTATACTGTACCAAGATATAAGTTTTGGATTGCTTTAGCAAAGTGCTGGCGCAGACACAATGGGTCTAATCACTCCTTTCTGTGCTGTAAATGTTTATGGTTCAATGGGTTTTCACCTGCACTACTTTACCGGTGTAGATCACGCTTGCAAAGAACACCTTTCTGACATGAATCCTGAGTTTGTCTTTTACTAGTTTGAACCTGTGTCCTCTTGTCCTATCTTCGATTTAGTTTGTTAATTTTCTGAATCTACCTTTTCTGTACCAATTACTACCTTATATACCTCTATAAAGTCACCTCCCTTTACAGCTAAAAAGCCTTAGTTTTGCCATGATCACAGTTGCATTATATTTATGGGAAGGGACTGACACACCTACCGAAATGCTGCCTGGTTCTGGCCAATTATGTGCAAGTACACCCTGCTAGGTTAAATTGACTAGCCAGGATTTCAACAAGCTTGATTCATTGTTATTCATTCCCAGTGTATCATCTTCTCTTAGGCAGTCCCTCGGAACCAAGGATGACTTGCTTCCACATTAAAAATTAGTTCTCAGGTGACTGATGAGTCCAATGTGGGACCTACAGTCTCTGTCACAGGTGGGGCAGACGGTGGTTGAAGGGGCGGGTGGGTGGGGTGCTTGGGTTGACATGCGCTCCTTCCGCTTGCTCCTGGTGAAGAGACTCTAGGTGTTCGGCGTCTTCCCGGATGCTTCTCCTCCACTTTGTGCAGTCGTGGGCCAGGAATTCCCAGGTGTCGGTGGGGATGTTGCACTTTTTCAAGGAGGCTTTGAGGGTGTCCTTGAAGCGTTTCCTCTGCCCACCTGGGGCTCGCTTGCCATGTCGGAGCTCCGAGTAAAGCGCTTGTTTTGGGAGTCTCGTGTCAGGCATGCGGACGATGTGGCCCGCGGACGATGTGGCCCGTCCATCGGAGCTGATCGAGCGTGGTCAAAGCTTCGATGCTGGGGATGTTGGCCTGAGCGAGAACACTGACGTTAGCGCGCCTATCCTGCCAATGGATTTGCAGGATCTTGCGGATGCAGCGTTGGTGGTACCTCTCCAGTGCTTTGAGGTGCCTGCTGTACATGGTCCATGTCTCTGAGGCATACAGGAGGGCGGGTATCACTCCTGCTCAGTAGACCATGAGCTTGGTGCCGGGTTTGAGGTCCTGGTCTGCAAACACTCTCTTCCTCAGGCGACCGAAGGCTGCACTGGCACACTGAAGGCGGTGTTGGACTTTGTCCCAGTGTATAACATGTTTTTATAATATTAAAAAGTTAATAAGAAATTTAATCCACCCAATTTTCTCCCCATTTTTGTCCACCCTCTCTGAAAGCTGTGACTCGTGGTGGACTATGGTTCCATAGGCACCAACAGCCCTCAGGTACCTCACCCAAGTGATCATTCCTCATGTACAGGCTAAACAGCGAGTGTTAACAAATAATTCAACTGTATGGTTGCCACCTGGTTCTTTTTCAATGGTCCAGTTAATAGTTTTGAATTCAATTCACACTGTACTGATCAGAACTGAATGCAGACTTTTCACTGTTTACATCACACTTCTGTATCTCAGGTGGATAGGATTATATTCCTGCCCAGTACACTAACTGCAGTTATAATGAGTGGTGATTTCCACTGCGTCCATTTATCTGATCGGCAGTCAATAATTTAATTGACAATACCATGGTTGTTTAATATTGTGCGACAAAGGTTTGCACAAATATTGCAAAAAGCCACTTGTTTTGCCAATGGTTGGCTGACAACTTCTGCAATTTGAAAAACCCAACTGATGTGGTGAGAATGAAACAAACAGTGAGGTGACAGCCCTGTGTGTGTGTGAGTTAACACAGAAACCCCGCTGCTGTCCTCATCTGAGGTCCATATAGATTCACTTTCCAGCAGGGGTCACTGCATGGGGATCAGCAGCAAGAATGATAGCTGGTTTTATTTCTCTCTCCTCTCCCTAGTCCAGCGATACTAAAGTCAGTTGTAGAGTGTTCAGTGCTGTTTTGACTGAGATCAGCCAATCCAGCACAAAACAGGCGGTGAACTTGGGACCCGATATGGTTCAGTGCCACACCAGATGGTGGATTAACTCACTGCATTATTGGGGGAGCCCCACAAACAAAATGTTGTCGTAATTGATTTTAAAAAGTTTAAGTTTTTGAAGTGGGGGGAAGTTTTACTTCTCCTCTCCACCCACCAACAAGGGGAACAGTTCACCATAATCGAACAGTCCTATCTAATGACCTGACCATAAAGTTAAACAGTGACAGGTCTAACAGGTCAAACTGACAAGCTGCTTGTCCAAAGGCAGCAAGATGCTCAACTGCCTGTGTTACCATTTGTTTACACCCTCTTGAAACCTGTAAACCCACTTTCCCCTGACCATTTCACGTCAACTCCAAAATAAAGAGAATTCAATCAGACGAATATAGACAGTCTGATTTGGAGTCGCCATTCGACTGCGCTTTATCGGATCGGCAGTTCACTGGCCGGGAATGGATTTGATATTGTCCCTCAGATAAGGTGTAAACAGTGAGAAGTCTGCGCTCAGTTCAGTTCAGTGCAATAATTCATTACACACTCCTTCAGCCCAGTGCTCACTGACTCAGTCAAGCCTGCCAGCCATCATGCACCGAGTCTCAACGATGCTGGTACACTGGACTGGACGTTGGGCGGGGGGGGAACCTGAGGGAGAATACAGTATACTATACATGTATACACAGTGTTATGAGCTGCCTGAAGTAATGCAAGAGTTTGCGATCTATTCGTCTGATCTGGTGCAGGAAGCAAGTGTGATTTGAAAAGAAAAAAAATAACGAGACGAGTACAAGAAGAGATTGTTGAGAGAGAAGGCGCGGTAACGGTGTGTTTGTGGAAATCTGTCCTTCAGAAAGCAACAATACTGCAGCTCCTCCAAGACTGACAGCGAGCCTGGCCAATCACTGATCGCCCGCTCCGAGGCTGTGCGGCCAATGCCGACTGTCGGGGAGGGCACCAGGGCTTATTTGTGAGTTTTTTTTAACACAAAAATTACAAGTTCAAGCAGCAACTCATCATAGTAACAACGAGCGGGCTCAGTCAGTCAGTCAGAAGGCACTATAATCAGCATCACAAACACCTCCACTCAAAAACACCCGCATTCAACACCACCAAAAAAAACAAGAACACCAACCCGCTACAATCCGAACACTTTACATTCACTTGCACCGATCGATTAATAATAATGGGAGACACACAAAAGCAGTTATATAAGAGAAGTGGCTCAGTCCCCGAGCCCACAGCACAACAACAAAGTCTCATTTACTAAATGCGTGTCCCAATGGGCCTTTAACATTGTGCGTGTGCTTTTTTTTTCTCTCTCTCGCACGTACGTCTTTTAAAAAATGTTTAAAGCCATCCACACAACCAGGTTAGTCGCTGTGCCGCTGGCTCCGGCACCGAGCACTCAGGGCTTCAGACTAGAACAATCACAACGTGCCTTTCTCTGGCGGATGATCCGTCCGCCTGCCTGCCGCACCGCGCCCCATTATCAGACCGCTCCCCACACACGGCCACCCCAGCCCGACACTCACCGTCCTGGAGAGGGGGAGAGGAGCGGGGGCAGAGGCTGGATTGCCGGCACTTCCCCCCGATGTAAACAGCCCTGGAGCACCAAGCCACTCGCAATATGGCGAGTCTCCGCAATGGACATTGGGAAAGCAATCAGCATTTGGAATCAAACTCTTCACTCTTTCTGCATCCACGGTTATTCCATTTGCATTGCAAGAAAAACAATACCAAGTTCGCTGATATATATATATTATATATTAAGGATTGCATTCGCATTTGAGATAAAATATTTTTTTTACACGGGTAAATTTTGCGGTTTTTCATACTTTAATAAACTGCCTTATTGGTCGATTTTTTGGGGGTATAAAAAGTGCTGAAAATTTACAGGAATAAATTGTAGCCTCAACGTAGATTGAATTATATAGGATTTTCCATCCTCTACTCGAATTGAAAGAGTTAAGAGGTGTCACACTTTATGGAAACGTTCTTTTGCTCTCCACGTGAATCTTGGATTTTTCATTTGCATGTTTGTAATTTAATAAAACTATTAAATTGCAACAGCAAAACAACACTAGCAGATTGTATTTTAATTACCGTTGATAATCTTAATTGTTTTCTATTAACAATTAACGGGTGTAAGATGTTTCTTGTAGTTGACTATAAAATATTGTCCCCATCATTTCACGTAGAACTTTGCATGGACTCAGCCTGATTGTAACAGGGTAATATTTCACCGATGTTGGTAATGAATCAGGACTTGTGCATTTAGTTATATCTTGGAATGAAGCGCAGATTAATCTTGGCGTCGCTGTACTCTGCTGGGGTCATCCACTTTCCTGTTGCTATAGGGATGCTTTCTTGTACGTTATAATTTTCCAATGTTCATTAAATATTTCATATACACCCATCGTCCCCACACATCGTATTGTTGGAACTATCCTTCAAAGGGGCCTATAAAGTACTTTTCTTGCATCAGTTCAAGTTAAACAGCATCCCAGCGTGTTCCATAAGTATATTCATACTTGCAATTTGATCAAGGTCCGACAATTCTCGCCTGGAATTAAGTTGAGCAATATAGTTAAGTACAGATGAAATGCTGATGCCTAAAATTAATTGAAAATGTTCACAGTACATTGGTCGTCTTAAAATTGTACAAAATTTTAGACCTAGGGTTTGATCTTTGTGGGAATAATGCTGCAAGATTCGCTTGTGCAACATCAGACATGACTATTTCTGGCGTGTTCAGTAATCGTATCTGTGCTAAAATGCGATGCATTGTGGTGTGTAACTTTTTACCACATAGGCAAAATCTGACAGTACTGTGTATTCATGTGTTTCAGTAGCGACATCTCAATAGGCTACATGAATGACCAGAAGACAACCGTTTTATGCTCTTAATTCAGCATGTTACCAAGTTGGCAATGGTTCCAATAGGGTTTCAAAACCTAAGGCAACTATTAAAGTACTAGAGTCTAGCTATTTTAAAATTATCACAACATCTCCTAACCAATCCTAAATGCCACTTTTCAAAGGCAGGAGACACAGTCAATGAGCAGAGATACTCCTGAAATCAATGCACTCCAACACACACAATTCTGTTTCCATGGCAATATTCACTAGTCAGTGCTCAAGGTTTGATTTCAGTCCTCAAGAAAATAAAAAGGTAAATCTCTTGCAGGCAAAGTTGTCTTTACAAAGAAGTATAACAGTCAGTTGTTCTGCAAATTATTTTACCTCTGAGACCTAGGTTTAAATTTAGCCCTGATTGGTCAAATGGCAGTTGGCCTTTTGGTTCTTAAATGAACTCAGACTGGGCAGTTTCTATCCAATTTCTATTGTACTCAAATTGACAGTACAACACTGCCCAAAATTCACCACTAATTGGCACTAAAGTGCCAGCCTTAATCAGACAGATAACAATGATAGTGGTATGAAGGATTAAAGTGTCACATTAGTGCAGTAATATTCAATTTAAGGTGCAGTTTTGGAGAAGAGTACAAGTGAGTTTCCCCCTGCATTTAGTTCATACTATATCTGACTTGGGAATACTTAATGTTGACACTTGGTTGAGGGGAATTCATTGCTTAGTGTTGACATTACTGAGCAATATGAGCACAAAATTCATTCTAAAATTAAAATCTAAGTTAAATTAGCAAAGTTGAGAAGTATTGTTTATGATAAAATACAATTTAGGGACAGAGAGTTAAATATACAGTTGTGAATGATGACTTTAACGGATGTGACAGTTTAATACCTGAAAGCTCTTGAGCACAGAGGGAGAAGCCTCAAAAAAGCACAATTGATTCAATGGTAATATAATAAATATTATAAAATGATGTAATGACCACCTTTCAAATATAACATGGCATATGATTTATTAGTGGGAAGAACATCTTCAGTGAGTTTGAGATTATATTTCAAAATACCATATTTAAATCAAATGATGCATGAGCTGAGAATACAACTGTTCTTCAGGCTAACTGGCCATAATAATAATTTCTTAGTGCTTCTGTAAATTAAGAACAGATGATGTGTCAGCCATCTGCTTTCTCCCTATTAGCCACAAAATGAGATGGATGTTTGCAATGACAGCATGCCTAGATCGGTTGTTATTAAATGGCAGTTTATTGTAAATTTATGGTGCTTAACTATTGTAATATTTATCAGGCTCAAAATTGTGGTAAAATTCTGCTTTGGAACTCAACCATTGCCTTATTGCCCCTCTTCTGATTCATATGAATATTATTCTGCAGTAGTCATACAAAAAGTATCAGCTTTCAGTGTCATTTCTGCTCTCCTTTTCAGTGTTCTTCATTTTCTTCATTATTTACATAATTGTACATACCTTTACTTTTACAGTTTTTAGCATATTTTCTGATTGATTTACAATCTTATTGCTCACTTTGAAGCATCCCTAAACCTACATATAACCAAGAGTGAAGTTTATGAAGTGAGATCCTAAAGCTGTTTCCTTTGATTTTCTTAAATTAAACAAGTGAATATTTTGATTTGTTTTTGTTGAACATGTACCTTAAGTTTTGCAGCGATTTACTATAACCCACGTGGGCAGTTTCAGGTGTAGTTAATCAGGTTGCATCATAAGGTCAGAGTGGGGATGTTCGCTGATGATTGCACAGTGTTCAGTTCCATTCACAACTCCTCAGATAATGAAGCAGTCCATGCCCGCATGCAGCAAGACCTGCACAACATTCAGGCTTGGGCTGATAAGTGACAAGTAACATTCACGCCACACAAGTGCCAGGCAATGACTACCTTCAACAAGAGAGAGTCTAACCATCTCCCCTTGTCATTCAATAGTATTACCATTGAAAATCCCCCACCATCAACATCCTGGGGGTCACCATTGACCAGAAACTTAACTGGACCAGCCACATAAATACTGTGGCTACAAGAGCGGGTCAGAGGCTAAGTATTCTGTGGCGAGTGTCTCGCCTCCTGACTCCCCAGAGCCTTTCCACCATCTACCAGGCACAAGTCAGGAGTGTGATGGAATACTCCCCAATTGCCTAGAGGAGTGCAGCTCCAATAACACTCAAGAAACTCAACGCCATCCAGGACAAATCAGCCCGCTTGATTGGCACCCCATCCACCACCTTCAACATTCATTCCCTCTACCACCAGTGCACCATGGCTGCAGTGTGTACCATCTACAAGATGCATTGTAGCAACTCACCAAGGCTTCTTTGACAGCACCTCCCAAACACGTGACCTCTTCCACCTAGAAGGACAAGGGCAGCAGGCGCATGGGAACGCCGCCACCTCCAAGTTCCCCTCCAAGTCACACTCCATCCTGACTTGGAAATATATTGCCATTCCTTTATCGTCGCTGGGTCAAAATCCTGGAAACTCCCTCCCTAACAGCACTGTGGGAGTAGCTTCACCACACGAACTGTAGCAGTTCAAGGAGGTGGCTCACCACCACCTTCTCAAGGGCAATTAGGGATGGGCAATAAATGCTGGCCTTGCCAGCAATGCCCACATCCCATGAACGAATAAAAAAGCACTGCTAGCCAAGGCATGTCCTTTGTTTCTGCAATGCAAAAACTGCAGGTGCCGGTATATCTTTTATATAAACATTATAATCAGGATCATTGACTTGGATGTCTTTTAAATTGCGTTTTAAGTGAGACTTTAAACCACATTCCACTTTCTTGATTTCAATAGTTAAATCCAGACAGTAGGTAGCGTGTATGTGATTGTGAGCTGTGTGTTTATCAAGGTGAAGGAAGATTGTGGTGTAGATGAGACATTTTCCATTCTTGGCATGTAGTTTCAGCTTCAATAGCTTTGTGATCAGCTATGTAAAGGGTATGTCAAGGCTATTATGGAATAATATTATAATTTTCTCTCTATAATCCCTTAATGAATGTTGTGGCTTTATACTAAGTTATAGGGCCCAGGAAAGTCGGAGTTTCAATGTTTAGTTTACGCTGAGTTGTCCAATTTCAGTCCAGTGCATTGATTAGGACCTAAAATTAGTCTCAATGCCCATGGGCTACAGTTGAGAAAACTAATCAGAATTCGTACTTATGATTGTTGTTCAGTGACCCCTGAACCCTGTGGAAACCTACATCCGTGGACATTGGGTGAGGACAAAATAGGATTCGGCTGCAATATATTCGCATAACATGCTAACCCTCACTGCCCAGGACACAGGTGAAGAACCAGTTGGAGAATCACTTCAAATGACACAGTTTATGCGCTATCAGCTAGGAAGAACAATTTAGTCATGGTTAGCCTCCGAAAACAGATAACATTTTGTAACACTCAGCTTGAGGAAACAACAGTGACAAAAAAACATGTATCAGATAGTAGGAATTCACGGAAACCCAACGTAACCACTTTATCTGGAGTACAAAAACACTCAAAATTGTTGCGTTCAAAAACTCCCAGTGTTTATAAATATAATAATCAGACCCAACTTTGCGATAACTCACCCGTGACTTTGCCACAGTTATCCGCTTTATTTCTGTACATATTTATCTCTTGTCATAGCTGGGGATTATATATTCACCCCTCATAAATGTATAGTCAGAAATAGAGTACTATTGGCTAACATATATAAAACTCATTCTACTTATACCATGCAATAAACATAATGCTAAAACACATATGTTTAATATCCGAAGTATTTAGCTATGAAGACTTTCGACAGTTAATAACCACAGATATGATCTAAAGTAAATACTGTTCCGAGCTCTGTTCACTGCTTTCTGGTGTAGCTCAGTTCCAGTTTCAGAGGACCATGTCATGCCGCTATCGTGGCGCTGTCCCTTTCCTGCATCAGCTGTCTTTATCAGAAAGAATTGCAGTACTGTACTGACAAACTGTGGGCAGTTCTGTGCTGTGAACGCCAGTTGAAATGGACACTAGGTTGATTCTGCCCAAGGTCAAAATTATGATTGACAGCAAATATACAATAGTCTACACTGTCTGGTCAGATTATTTACAATTAAGGGTTTTGGCAGAACTCGATCAACATCGATAATTACAACTGGGAAGGTGGTTTTATCTTTTGAAATACAAAACTGGTAAGTGCCAAGCTAGCCACCTACAGGAAAGGAAGCAACCACAAATCAGATAGTGAAATTATTTATAGAAAACTGCTTACAATTGTGATTAGTTTTGTAAGTCCAATGAATTATTATATAGTTCCCAGCTCTCGGGAATTAAAATGATCTCGATAATAATTG
Source organism: Somniosus microcephalus (assembly GCF_052327205.1). Classification (NCBI taxonomy): domain Eukaryota; kingdom Metazoa; phylum Chordata; class Chondrichthyes; order Squaliformes; family Somniosidae; genus Somniosus; species Somniosus microcephalus. Next base: position 275,162,377 of record NC_140989.1, on the reverse strand, counting down.
TACTTACTTCAGGAGTGTCCTTGCAAATGCGAAGGGGTTTGCGTAGAATTGTGTCCATGGTGGATATTCGCTGCCTCCACAAGTTCTGTTATCACTTAACTACATTGTGCAATGTTTCCAAATAGTATCGCTTTGGTCTTAGTTATTCCTAGTTATTCACTGTTGTTCTTCTTGCTATGTAAGGCCAGTCTAATTGATCTAGTTGATTTTGAGAGGAAAGGGGCGGGGTGAAGGCGGTGACTTGTTTCAGGAAGTTCATTATAATAGAGAGAAAAGTGAACTGGGGAACATTCGCTGCACGGGTCTCAGTGGACAGCTGGGGACTGGCGTAGCCTGCGGAAAGTTTAGATCCCGCTTATAAGCAACGAGAGAGAAAAAAAAACATTCTGCAGTCAGAATTGTGCTCCTGACATAATGGGTGGATCTGTTTCCAGCTTGGATGAGAACAAATGCAATTATATCAGAGGTGAGGACGACTTAATTGCAAAGGTGCAACTTTCTCAGTTGTGTCGTGACGGGGAAATGACTGCGGTGTCAAGTAACTGAATCTGATGAACTGTACGGTAGATGTTAACTTTTGGTAATATAGCAGGACAGGAATGGATGGGAATTGAGACGCCAGCGTCTTGTGATGCGTTGGTGAAAGAGAGAGCAGCGAAAGAAAGTAGCTCTTTAAGAAAAGAAAACTGGCCGAGAGTCAGTGGCCGGCTGGCGCTTCTTGCAGGACGAGTCTCTCTCAGTTCTCGGGAGATGTTTCTTGCATTCATTCTCCGTTATGATCAGTTTCCTTTTTAAGATACAGATACACGTATCAACAACTTTACACCGGGCAGAAGTGTGAAAGGCTAATTTGGAAAAGTTTAGTGCACATTGATTGCAACGTGTGTGGGGAGGGCGAGATGGAACTCTCAGCCCCAGCGGAAGGCATGACTCACTCGGAGTTCCACTACCCACACGATGATGTCTGCAAAAAGAAACTGACAAAGGCACATCTTTTCCAGTCCAACTCCTATTTGTTTCATACATAAAAGGAAGGCTTTGCTTTAGTCATATATACAGAAGGATTAATTATTAACTTGACGCAGTATTTTGCCTTTGTTTTAATTATTAACGTGTTATGAGAGTCCTGAACGTTAAACTTTTCAAATGCGTTTGGCAACCAGTTGGAGCCACTTATTTCTAATAATTTGTATAAATGGGAGCCGGGCTGTAATCTGAACTATTGGCCGTTGCTTGTGCTCTGTGTTTGAAATTGCGGGTGTTGCTGTGGGCACAGCTTCGACCACTTTCGCAGTTAGGGATTAGGCAAGGGCAGCAGTGTTTCAGGCTTCCGGTTATTGGAGACTGTAGCCCTTTACAGACTGTCCTCCCGGTACACTTGTACTGGGTGGACTGTCAAGATAAAGGAGCACCGTCGGGAATATCCAGTTGTAGTCCCAGGAGACAGTACTTGAACAGTGTGTTGGTAGAGGGACTTACAAACTATCAGTTGTGTCAGTGAAGTTGCGTGTCAGCAGCGTTTGGTTGGATCTCAATGGTATAGTGCAGGAGCAATGTATCCAAGCACAAAGCTTTTTGTCGATATTTTCTTGTTTGTTAAATGTCTGCCTTCTTAATAAGGCTGTCAATACAGCAATTTCCCGAACCAGTTCTGGGTTATAAGACTATGTTGTTGACTGGAAAGAATGGTAATTGGTGTTATTCCAGGTCTGACATCTATAATTCACGATCTTGGTAAATGTAACGTTGAAACACCAGGAACAAACACTCTTGGGCGGAGGAGACGTGGCGTTTGTTCCGCCAACACATTCATGCTGATTCCTGCACTAAATCCACAATAGTCCCTCTGCATTCAGGATACACTCCGAGGAGCGTGCTTCCAAAACATCTGCTAACAAAAGGAAGAAATAAGCTATGCTAATAAATTTGGAACACATCAGTGGGAAATGCCTTTATGGTTACGGCATCGAAAATGTGAAAAGCCCAAATCTCTGTGGGCGGATTGCACCGCCTTGACTCGTGGACCAATGTGGACTCGGCACATTGCTATAGTACCGCACTGTTACCTTTACTGGAATGGCATAATGCGTGGAGAGCTCAACACCAAACAAAACAACCCAAGGTGGCGTTCTTTTATTATCTTCTGCAGTTGTAATACCAGCTATTACATCTAATCAATCATGAGGACTTCCCTTTGGTCCTTAGCGCTCAATGATATACTGTCCTTCTTGCTGCAGCTTCCTACAGTCTTCCCTTGGGTCCATCTCCAGCATTAGCCATTTACTGCCGTTTGCCAATTTTATGTTGCTGTTAACAGTTTTCTGATTAGGAAAGACCTTTAACATGTGAAATAAATGGAAACGTTACCTGCGCTTTTAGCACCACAAGAGAACCTAAAAAATAGAAGCTATTGTACCTGGCTGGATAGTCATTAAAATACTGATGAGAATTTCAACGGATACGTCAGCTGTCTTGGTAAAATGCATTTGCATTTATTTCCGCTTTCACTTTTCAATGTAAGAGATATAGGTTTCTGTCGAAGGATATACTTGATGGGCTGAATGGGCCTTTCCCCGGTTTTACGCATTTTTATGTTCTTTCTGTGATGCCCCAAAATAATTTTGGTAAAATGGCGAAGGGGAAATCTGTTCTCGCGTGTCTCGATGGTGTGGCACTGAGCCTTATCGACCGGGAAGGTTTCATGTTCCTGGTCTTTGTGCTGAGTTAGCTGGTCTCAGCAGAGCAGCAGTGTGGCACCACAGTTGTCCATTGTGTCCATTTGCGCCTGCGGTAAATATGAAAGTGGATAGCGGCAAAGCCTCTATATATTCCAAAGAGGACTTCGGGTTTTAAGAAGTTAAGCCCCCGAATTTCCTCACTAGCTTCAACGCTTCCACCATTATTGTGCCAAAGCTATTGAAGAAATTAGTATTTTTATACCGCTTATGCACCGTTGTTGCGCTAAACGCAAATTTCCTGATTTTTATCTCAATGCAAATCTTATGCCTGACACTGTTGCTCAGGGCTTATTTGCATAGCTGCACTGCTCTAATACGCTTAAGTTTCCTGGGTTTACGTTGCACTTGCAAGCGGTGCACATTTACACTCCAAAACAAAAGCTCTACAACTTCCTCTGGCACTTCAGAGAAGGGCAAGTGAGCTTAAGAACGCACCAACTGATTACAGGCTTCTGAGGAACATTTTTTTTAGCCCTCTTCACATTTTTTAATAACTGACACCTGAACTTAATTTTTCTGTAGCACTTTCCTCTCTTCCCAGAAACAAATTTTGGGACACCGCACCTCCCCCACAACTTCCACCCCCAAACCCACATTTAGGTCAACTGCAGACAGGGGATGGTTTTCCCTATGGGAACACCTCCTCTATACCATCATAATGGAGGAGGAGTAGTCCAGGTCAGGAGACTCCGGCAGCTGGGCAGAGGACAGCAGCCCACCAGCTATGAACCCTCCCCAATGTGGGTACAGGCCGCACCCGTCCTACAAAGATCTCTCCAAGTAATCGTACATCCAATGGCTGCACCTCTATAAGGATGCCATTGGGCATCTTGCCAACTTCATCATAAAGATTTGCAGACTGCCTCCACTGTCCGTGGCAATTAAAGTGATCACAGCCTTCAACTTTTTTGGCTCTGGATCCTTCCAGGCCGATACAGGGCATGTGTTTAACATTAACCAGGGAGCTGTCAGGGCATCCATCCAGCAGGTGACAGATGCTGTCTTTCATAGAACAGCCAAATTCATTGACTTCACATCACCCGAGGCAGACAGCCAGGGACTTCTACAGGAGAGTTTGATTCTCCAGGGTGCCTGCTGAAGCCCCTCACTAATCCCAGAGGCTACGATTTTAAGCTGCTCTTTTGAACAGAAAAGAAGGACACCTGTCGGAAACTGGCAGGAACCTTCCTTAAATATGCAGATCTGGCTCCAATGACATCATGGGGCACAACTATTTTAACCATGGGCCTGTGTGGTGATGTGGAAGTGGTAGTGGCCAACCTAACGGGAAGAGGAGTCATGTCTGAAGAGGTCTAAAAAGGTAAGTCTTTTAAATAAAAAAAAATCTTTCCTTCTAGGGCCAGGAGGAGCTCCTCCAGCCTCTACAAAGAAGGTTTAGGCCTCCCCTGACCTGGGCTCCCAATCTTACTTCCCCAAATCCACTTACCCAAGTCCTGGGGACTATTCCTTTGGTCCCTGATGGTGGATTCCTGATACTCAACATTGTGCTCCTGCCCACCGGCCAGCTTCCCACTGGTTTTGGCCAGGAAACTGATCAGGGACATACAGATGAGTCCCAGGAATTAAAATCTCCCAGGGCACACACTGCTGATGTCAGGTAGGTTTGCCTCTGCCCCTGCTTGCCCGGTTCCTGCACTGAGTTAAAATTGAGGCTTTAGAATCCATAATTCAAGATAAAATTATCGAGCATTTAGAAATACAAAAGCAAAATGCTGCGGATGCTGGAAATCCAAAATAAAAACAGAAAATGCTGGAAACATTCAGCAAGTCAGGCAGCATCTGGGGAGAGAAAAACAGAGTTAACGTTTCAGGTCTATTACCTTTCATCAGAACTTCAGAGCATTTAGAAATGCATGGGTTAATCGCAGACAAGTCTCAATGGATATGTTAAAAGCAAATCATGCTTGACAAATTTAATAGAGTTTTGAAAGAGGTGTCTAATTGGATATAATGGGAATGCTGTTCCCAGATGTAGTGTATGTGGAGTTTCAGAAAGCATTTGATAAGGTGTCACACATGAGGCTTGTTAGAAAAATTCATGGATTTGGCATAAGAAGCAATGGATAGAAAGTTGGTTGAAACAAAGAGTTAAGGAAATTGGGCATGCTAGGACTGAAGAAGGGTTGGAAGTGGTTCATCCCAGAGGTCAGTGCTGGGTACCCTTTATGTTGTCAGTAAGTATAAATGATTTGGACTTCAGCATATGAAGTATAACCTTGAAATTTGCAAATATGCAGCTATTATACTGTTCCAATGACACACCACAAACAACAACGAGATGAATGACTGACTAGTTGATCTGTTTTTATGGTGGTGATGGTTGAGGGAGGGATATTGTCCATGACACTATGAGAAGTCCCTGCTTTTCTTTGAATAGTTCCAAAGGATCTGAACAGGGAATAGGATCTCAGTTTTAATGTCTCATCAAAAGGATGGCACATCTGACAATGCCGAATTTCCCCAGTGTTGTATAATATTTTACTCCATATACACACATTTAGCAAAAATAATTCTATGTGGCAAAAAATCATACTTGTATTTGGAGAACAACATTTGAGATAGAGGAATTCTTTGGTGGGGAGCTCTTCCAACAGTTTCTATAGCAGTTTGTAGCTGGGGTTGGATTTGTGACCAGACAGGGAGTAGGAAATTCAGACAACAATTCAGATGGGTGAGTTAATATGAGCCAAATTGTCTTCCTTATCCATACTTATCTTGTGATCATGCTGACTATAGCATCTCTGCTCATCTGCTGCTTTACGCAGTAGCTCAAGAACAGATGGAAACTGGGATGTGATTCAGAGCAAAGCTCAGCTACATGCCTGACCTGACAAGAGGGGAAGGCCCACTGTACTTTGTTCTATCCTGCCTGCTTACCTGTGTAATTAAATCTGTCCTGGTGATGAGATACTTTTTCTAAGTTTTAAAACAATAATAACTTGCATTAGAAATAGCTGATAGGGTTGATTTACAGAGTGGGTGCACTGTTGCTAGGATTTGGTCTTTTACATGTATAGGTTAAAGCAGTGCCATGAGGGTGGACCACAAAGGAGAAACAGTGGAAGAGGATGGAGCGCTTGAAAAAGAAAAATATTGTTGGGCTATGGGGAAAGAGCAGGGGATTGGGACTAATTGGATAGCTCTTTCAAAGAGCTGGCACAGACACAATGACTAACCTGCTTCGGTGCTGTAAGCTTCTGTGAACAAACGCTGCAGAGTGGTCAAGAATGATGAGGAGGGGATCGTGTAATGAGGTGATTGGATAAAAATGTCCTATTTTTTTCTCATTTCTTTAGACCAAGAATACTGAGGTCAATTATAGTATCCCTGCTGCCACCTTGACCAACAATGGCTAACAGCACAGATCAGGCATCAAAATTGGGACTCTCCTCACCTGTGTGGCCCAGTTTCACACTGGGCAGTGGTTTTACCAACTGAACAGTCAGGGGAGTTCACTAGAACAATTATTGTGTTTTATTTATATATACATACAGGATTGTCTATGTTCTATTACAGAAAAAATAAGCATATCTAATGATCTGGTTATCTGTTTAATGTGATATCAAGTTATCTACAAACTCCTGATGTAAACAAATCCTTAAGTTAAATTTGATCATGACTGATATATATTCAAATATTCCACAATTTACACTTCATGTACAGCCAGCCAACAAATTAGGAAAGTCAAAATTGTGCACTGTACTTTAATGATTTAAAAAAAATTAAATTGTGTCATGCCCTAACCTAAGCACGTAATTTAAGTACATAATGTAATACAGAAGCCAGGCAATGTAAGCAGTAAGGCAGATGTGGTTAGTTGCAAAATAGCTTGTTTCTATTCTCCAAAAAGTAAGGCCTTAAAGTGTAATAGAGTATCATTGAGTTAGACTGAAACCTACTAAATCTTCAAAATAGATACAGATTTCAGGGAGGAACAACAGAGCTGTTACTTTTAGTGCAAGTGTCAGTGTGTTCTCTTCTGTTTCACCTTCATATATGGAGAAAAAACATTTGTAACCAAAGATAACAGGCACAATTCCCAGCATTGTGCAGTGCTGTAGTCACAGTCATCATGGTGAATCGTAAAAGGGAATTACACTATGTGTGTCAGTCTGAGATTTAAGGATCCTAAAATTAAAAACAGCCTTTCTGGTAAGTATTCTATAATGAAGATTTTCCAATAGTTCATGTTACCACAGTGGTGGTGTAAACTCTGCAGAGGAGGCCAGAAGTCTTCCCAAAATATAACGCCTGCCAAAAACAGATCGGAGCTTTATTACAATGAAATGTAAATGTATGGAAATGAAGGTACATGTAATTTAAAAAAATCTTTCACACCCATATAAATGAGAGTCCAGGGTTGCTAGGTTCTGTCATGAGAGCACTGAAGATTTAAAGGTACACTTTCATTGTTTTTGATTTGCAGTTTTTGAGCCTGAATTATAAATATATTGTATGAGTTTTTTTGTACCACTTTGTTAGGGTTAATTTTGTGTCATTGCTAAGTGACTAAGACTACTCTGAAGCCTTGGCTCATGCGGTTTCTCACACAGCCGGAAACACCAGCTACATACATTGTATGCCTGTGTACTTGGACCAGAAAATCCATGTTTAACTCAACAGTTTCAATGTCAGTCTATGAGTCCACCATATGTGCCATGTTCTTATAATACTATAAGTAAAATTATCTCAATAAGAGCACCGTGCAGGTCAGCAAAAAAATTCCTTCAGATGAACTTTAAACACTTTTACAAATATTTGTTTTTCTCCAACCTGACAAAATATTCTATAATGTCTCAGTAACAATGCTTGTGTCACATTGGTGTAGCATGGTCTTTGGTTCTGCAGTGGTAGAAAACTTGCAGACTGGGCAGTTAAATGGTAAATTAACTTTAGCATAGATAAATGTGAGGTGATGCACTTTGGTAGGAAAGACAGAAACATCTCCTACACCTTAGAAAATAAACTGAATGGGGTAGAAGAGAAAAGGGATCTAGGGATACAGGTGAACAAATCATTAAAAGCAGCATCACAGGTCAGCAAAGTAATTAAAAATGATAAAGCACTGGGATTTATTTCTAGGGGTATAGAATTCAAAAGAAGTGAAGTTATGTTGAACCAGTATAGGATCCTGGTCTCCATACTGTAAAAAGGACATAGCAGCACTGGAGAAAGTGCAAAAAAAGATTTACAAGGATGGTACCAGAATTGAAAGACTACAGCTATCGGGAAAGATTGAACAGGTTGGGGCTTTTTTCTTTACAATAGAGAAGACTTAGAGGATACCTGATAGAGGTCTTTAAAATTCTGAATGGGTTGGACAGGGTAGATGTGGAGAGAATGTTTCCACTTGTGGGAGAATCCAAAACTGCAGCCATAAATACAAGATGGGTAAGGCCGAGAGCTGAGCACTAGAAAGGGGTGAGGCCAAGAGCGGAGTGCTAGAAAGGGGCGAGGCCAAGAGTGGAGTGCTAGAAAAGGGTGAGGCCAAGAGCGGAGTGCTAGAAAGGGGTGAGGCCAAGAGGGGAGTGCTAGAAAGGGGCGAGGCCAAGAGCGGAGTGCTAGAAAAGGGTGAGGCCAAGAGCGGAGTGCTAGAAAGGGGTGAGGCCAAGAGGGGAGTGCTAGAAAGGGGTGAGGCCAAGAGGGGAGTGCTAGAAAGGGGCGAGGCAAAGAGGGGAGCACTAGAAAAGGGCAAGGCTGAGAACAGAGCGAGAGAAAAGGGCAAGGCTGAGAACAGAGCGAGAGAAAAGGGCAAGGCCGAGAGCGGAGCGAGAGAAAAGGGCAAGGCTGGGAACAGAGCGAGAGAAAAGTGCGAGGCCGAGAGCAGAGTGGGAGAAAAGGGCGAGGCCGAGAGCAGAGTGAGAGAAAAGGGCGAAGCCGAGAGCAGAGCGAGAAAAAAGGGCAAGGCCGAGAGCGGAGCAAGTGAAAAGGGCAAGGCTGGGAACAGAGCGAGAGAAAAGTGCGAGGCCAAGAGCGGAGCAAGTGAAAAGGGCAAGGCCGAGAGCGGAGCGAGAGAAAAGTGCGAGGCCGAGAGCAGAGCGGGAGAAAAGGGCGAGGCCGAGAGCAGAGTGAGAGAAAAGGGCGAGGCCGAGAGCGGAGCAAGTGAAAAGGGCAAGGCTGAGAACAGAGCGAGAGAAAAGGGCGAGGCCGAGAGCGGAGCGAGAGAAAAGGGCGAGGCCGAGAGCAGAGCGGGAGAAAAGGGCGAGGCCGAGAGCAGAGCGAGAGAAAAGGGCGAGGCCGAGAGCGGAGCGAGAGAAAAGGGCAAGGCCGAGAGTGGAGCGAGTGAAAAGGGCAAGGCTGGGAACAGAGCGAGAGAAAAGTGCGAGGCCGAGAGCAGAGCGGGAGAAAAGGGCGAGGCCGAGAGCAGAGTGAGAGAAAAGGGCGAGGCCGAGAGCAGAGCGAGAGAAAAGGGCGAGGCCGAGAGCGGAGCGAGAGAAAAGGGCGAGGCCGAGAGCGGAGCGAGTGAAAAGGGCAAGGCTGGGAACAGAGCGAGAGAAAAGTGCGAGGCCGAGAGCAGAGCGGGAGAAAAGGGCGAGGCTGAGAGCAGAGTGAGAGAAAAGGGCGAGGCCGAGAGCGGAGCAAGTGAAAAGGGCAAGGCTGAGAACAGAGCGAGAGAAAAGGGTGAGGCCGAGAGCGGAGCGAGAGAAAAGGGCGAGGCCGAGAGCAGAGCGAGAGAAAAGTGCGAGGCCGAGAGCAGAGCGGGAGAAAAGGGCGAGGCCGAGAGCAGAGCGAGAGAAAAGGGCGAGGCCGAGAGCAGAGCGGGAGAAAAGGGCGAGGCCGAGAGCAGAGCGAGAGAAAAGGGCGAGGCCGAGAGCGGAGCGGGAGAAAAATCGCAAAGTGATGTCACAGCACAACGAGGGGCGGCAGGGGTAAGTTACAGGTAAATACTTAATTTAATCTACCTAAACTAGATCAACTAATTACTTTAAAAAAAATATATAAGCTAAGTTGATTAAATACATAAACTTTAATTAAATAAATAAATAAAACAAGGTTGGATAGGGATGGCAGTGCAGGTGGTGTGCTGCAACTGCAGCATGTGGGAGTTTGTGGAGAGCATCGCGATCCCGGACAACCACATCTGCATCTCGAGGGACTTCAGCTCAGCGTTGTTAAGCTGGAGTCTGAGGTGCGGACATTGCAGGGCATCAGGGAGGAGGAAAGTTACCTGAACACTTTGATCCAGGATGCAGTCACACTTCTTAGGTTAGGCAGTGGTCCAGGTCTGGTTAGTGGTCAGGGACAGGAGGGTGTGACTGCGAGTCAGGCAGGTAAGGGGACCCCAGGTACAGTGCTGGAGGAGCTTAGGTCCTTACCCATATCCAACAGGTATGAGATTCTTGCTGACTGTCTGGATGAGGGCAAAGTCTGCAAACTGACCACGGCACCAGGGTACAGGAGGCCTTTCAATTGGGGGGAGTGAAAAGGAACATGGTAGTGGTAGGGGACAGTATAGTCAGGGGGATAGATATTTATAGTAATCTGGGATGTTATGATTAAGGTTATCCACCAGGTGGTGCTGTAGCCAATGCTGCTGCTAAGGTCAGAGGTTTGCTTCCTGTTAAGGTCAGAGGTTGGCTTCCTGCCAAGGTCAGCAAAGGTGCAATGCCTGGATGCAAGCCTGCCTGGTTGTTTTGCAGTCGTTTAATAAAGTACTCTTATTAATCCTAATACCTCGCCTCTTCGAGTCCTTGTCTCACTACATGGATTTATCACATTTGGCGACAAAGATAACTAAAGGACCCTGAACAAAGAAGAAAAGTCTGCCAAGACGTTTAAACAACAAAATTACGAGCTACGGTTAGCTACCAGCTGGAAGAGAGCATGGCTGCCACGGGAGGAACGGTTTCCGCTTTTGATAGTCAAGCACAAACCTGGGAGGAATACTGTGAAGTGTTGGGTTATTTTTTCAAAGCAAATGAAATAAATGATACCGGAAAAAGGAAAGCCATTCTGCTTAGTTCAGTGGGAAGCCAAACCTACAGTTTGATGAAGAATCTGCTCAGTCCTGAAAAGCCTGGAGACAAATCATTTGTTGAATTAGTGGCCTTGCTAAAAGAACATTTCAACCCTAAGCCTAGTGAGATTGTACAGCGGTTCAAGTTTAATTCAAGGAACAGGAAAGAGGAAGAGAGCGTAATGGACTATGTAGCGGTGTTACATAAATTAGCACAAGATTGCAATTATGGGAACAACCTGAAGGAAATGCTGAGAGATAGGCTAGTTTGCGGAATAATGGACGACCGAATGCAGCGCAGATTATTATCCGAGACTGGGCTTATTATGAAAAAGCATTGGAACTTGCTCAAGCCATAGAGACAGCAAACCGAGATGTAAAAGAAATACAGGGTTCAGACAGGGCTAATGCTACGCAAGTTGCAGGTCAGGTTGTTGTGCACAAGTTGAACATGCGTCAGAAACCACAACGTGAGCATGTGAAGGCATGTTATAGATGCAAGGGCGATCACCTGGAGAGTGAATGCCGGTTTCTGGAGGAAAAGTGCTACAAGTGTGGGAAACAAGGACACATAAAACGAGCTTGCAGGGCGAAATCACCTGTGGAGGAATCCAAACCAAAAGGGGGAGGACAGCAAAACCAAGGGAGAGAAGTGAAAAAACATGGAGCACACCACATCAGCGGGGAAGCGGAGGAAGAAGAGGATATGTTCATAATGTATAGCATGTTAGAGAACATTCCAAAAGTGGCTCCTATCACATTGCAATTGACAGTAAATGACTCTAAGGTGAACTTTGAAGTGGATACAGGGTGCGGCGTGACCATAATGAACAAGGCAGAGTGCTCAAAATTGTGGAACCGTGCAAAAGTTCCAGAGTTAAAGCCTTGCTCCCTGTATCTTAAAACATATACAGGTGAACGAGTAGCGACATTAGGTACAGCTAATGTAACTGTGCAACACAGGGACACAGTGGAACAGCTACCTGTAGTTATAGTGTCGGGTACCGGACCAAACCTGTTAGGTCGGGGCTGGATAAAAGAACTTAAATTAGACTGGGGAGCAGTACATCAAATAGATGCGGGCAAACAGTTGACTTTGCAAGAAGTATTGAGTGAACATGAGAATGTGTTCAAGGAGGAACTTAGCACATTTAATGGCCCCCCCAGCTAAGATTTATGTAGACAAGGAGGCACCGCCAAGGTTTTTTAAACAACGACCTGTGCCTTATGCCATGAAGCCAAAGGTAGAGGCTGAGCTTGACCATCTATTGAGAGAGAACATACTGGAGCCAGTGAAATGTTCGGAATGGGCAGCTCCCATAGTACCTGTTTTAAAACCGGACAATTCGGTAAGACTCTGTGGAGACTATAAATTGACAGTCAATCGGGTGTCCAAACTAGAGCAGTATCCGATTCCCAAAACAGAGGATCTCTTTGCAAACCTGGCTGGAGGAAAGAAATTCACAAAGTTGGATATGAGCCATGCCTACTTGTAGATTACACTGGATGATGAATCAAAGAAGTATGTCACCATAAATACAGACAAGGGCTTGTTTACATATAACCACTTACCGTTTGGTGTCTCATCTAGTCCAGCTATCTTCCAGAGGACAATCGAAGGTGTACTGCAAGGGATTCCACATGTTTCCATCTATCTGGATGACATTCTGGTGATGGGAAGAACCAACCAGGAGCATCTGAGCACTCTGAGAGAGGTACTACAGAGATTGGAGAGGGCAGGGTTCCGGCTCAAGAGGAGTAAGTGCACTTTCCTGGGGAATGAGGCAGTGTTCCTGGGACACAGAGTGGACGCCACCGGGCTCCATCCACTCAAGGAGAAGGTACAAGCACTGCAGGATGCCCCTGCTCCTACAAATGTGGCTGAGTTAAAAGCTTACCTGGGACTGCTGAACTATTATAACAGGTTTTTACCAAACTTGTCAACTGTGTTAGCACCTCTTCACAAACTACTGCGCAAGGAGACACAGTGGCAGTGGGGAGAGGAGCAGGGGGTTTCATTTGAACAGTCCAAGAAACTGATGCTGTCGTCAGATGTGCTGGTTCACTACAATGCAGAGAAAGACATCATTCTCTCTTGTGATGCTTCACCTTACGGGGTGGGGGCAGTTCTTTCACACTGCATGGAAGATGGAACTGAAAGACCAATAGGGTTTATGTCCCGAACTCTAACACCAGCGGAAAAAAACTATTCCCAGTTAGACAAAGAGGGGTTAGCAGTAATGTTTGGGTTACAGAGGTTTCACAAGTACATATATGGCAGGAAGTTCACCATATGCACCGATCATAAACCTCTTCTCTCTCTTTTCAATGAAATGAAAGCAGTTCCACAGATGGTGCCACCCCAGATCCAGAGGTGGGCAGAGACATTGAGGGCATATGAGTATGTCATCGTCTACAAGGTGGGCAAGTACCATGGGAACACCTTCCACTGCCAGGCACACTTATCCGTGCAGCTCCAGAGGACAGAGTTTTGATGTTGGAGGACACTGACACGGCACTTGTGACTGCAGAGCAAGTAAGAACATGGAACAGGTAACGATACAGTACTGTCTAGAGTTCGAGAATATGTGGTGAGGGGATGGCCACAGCATCCGGAAGGGGCTGACTTCACACCCTATAGTGTCAGGAAAACAGAGCTGAGTGTGCAGGATGGTTGCGTGTTGTGGGGAGCACGAGTGATTATTCCACAGCCAGCATGACAGTCTATCCTAGAGCAACTACATCAGTGTCATCCTGGGGTCTCACGTATGAAAGCCTTGGCTAGGAGTTACTTGTGGTGGCCAAAGCTAGATGAGGAGATAGAAAATCTAGTCAAGACATGCAGCACTTGTCAGGAACACTGGAAGGCACCAGCAGCGGCTCCTCTCCACCCCTGGGAGTGCTAGATAAACCATGGAGAAGATTGCACTTAGATTATGCAGGTCCATTCATGGGGAAGATGTTCCTCATAATCATTGATGCACATTCCAAATGGATGGATGTTTATCCTGTAAATTCTGCTTCCGCCACTACTACTATAGACTGCCTGCGTCGGAGCTTCAGTAATCAAGGGCTACCAGAGATCGCGGTGAGTGACAATGCCACTTGTTTTGTGAGTACAGAGACAAAAGAGTTCTTGAGAAAAAATGGCATAGTGCAGGTGACCTCGGCTCCATATCATCCGTCCTCGAATGGACTTGCGGAGAGAGCCGTACAAACATTTAAGGAGATGATGAAAAAAAGTGCAGAAGGGAGTTTAGCAACCAAAGTGTCACGGGTTCTGTTCAGCTACAGAATAACACCTCAATCCACCACAGGACTCTCTCCTGCTGAGATGTTATTAGGTCATAGACTACGCTCCACTCTTGACCTTGTCCACCCAGACCTAAAAAGGAAAATGGAAAACAGACAAAACAAACAAAAAGAGAACCATGACAAAAGAACAAAGAGCTGAAGTTTTGGAGAAGGAGATGCAGTCTTTACCAGGAATTTCAGTTATGGACCAAAGTGGATTCCTGGCTTCGACTCAATGACAGGTCCAGTATCATACAAGGTCATGTTGGGAGATGGTAGGGTAGTACGCAGACATGTAAATCAGATACTTCCCAGACAAGGGGAAATTGAAATGAAGGTTCCAGATGCAATGACAGAAGACAGGGTTGCCCCCAGTTATCCAAGTGCATCTGTGGTGCCACCACCAGGGAGAGAGACAATTCCACAGGAACCTATTCGTCAAGAGGAAACCATCGTTGCAGAGTCAGATACTCTGAGCACTGCTCAGGAGCAGCTGGTGGCTTCACCACAAACAATCAGGGACCTTACTGTTAGACATTCACAAAGGACTCGCAAGCCACCAGAGAGATTGATACTGAACTGTTAGATTCGTCAAGTATGGAACATGATGAATGGAGACTCCTTATGTGACCCTCAGGAATGGTTGTTTGTTAAGACATTCATACTGAAATCTTAAGGGGGGAGGGATATAGTAATCTGGGATGTTATGATTAAGGCTATCCACCAGGTGGTGCTGTAGCCAATGCTGCTGCTAAGGTCAGAGGTTTGCTTCCTGTTAAGGTCAGAGGTTGGCTTTCTGCCAAGGTCAGCAAAGGTGCAATGCCTGGATGCAAGCCTGCCTGGTTGTTTCGCAGTCGTTTAATAAAGTACTCTTATTAATCCTAATACCTCGCCTCTTCCGAGTCCTTGTCTCACTACATGGATTTATCACAATATTATTCTCTGTAGCCGCGACCGGGAGTTCCGAAGGTTGTGTTGTCTGCCCAGTGCCAGGGCTAAGGACACTCCTCAACACTGGGGATGAATGGAGTAGGAGGGGAAGGATCCAGTTGTCATGGTCCACATAGGAACCAACAACATAGGTAGAACTAGGAATGAGGTTTTGCTGAGAGACTTTGAGAAGCTAGAATCTAAATTAAAATGCAAAACCTCACAGGTAATAATCTCTGGATTGTTACCTGAGCCATGTACAAATTGGCAAAGGGACAAACAGATTAGAAGGTTAACTACATTGCTGAAAGAGTAGTGTGGGAGGCAGGGGTTTCAATTAATGGGGCACTGGCACCAGTTCTGGGGAAAGAGGAAGCTGTTCCGTTGGGACGGACTCCAGTTAAACTGGGCTAGGACCAGTGTCCTGGCAAATCGAAGAACTAGGGCGGTAGATTGGGCTTTAAACTAATGGGGGCTTGAGAAGATTCAGCAAAAGGTAAATTCAAAAGCAGTAAGAGAAAAGTCAAGGTTATAGAGCAGAGTAGCGATTTGGGTAAAAATAAGCAGAGTGGGTCAAGAAGGGACAGAGAGCTTAACAAAGATAATAGGGCATCAGTGACTAAGGTGACATTAGGTAAAAATAGAAAAAAGTTCAAGCTAAAGGCACTATATCTGAATGCGCGAAGCATTTGCAACAAAATAGATGAATTAATAGTACAGATAGAAATAAATGGGTTTGATGTAATAGCCATTACGGAGACATGATTGCAGAGTGACCAAGGTTGCAAACTAACTATTCCAGGATACTTGACCTTTAGAAGAGATAGGCAAAATAGAAAAGGAGGGTGGGGGAGCCTTGATAATAAAGGATGGGATAAAGACAGTAAAGAGAAAGAATCTTAGCTCGGAAAATTAAGATGTAGAATCAGTTTGGGTGGAGCGAAGAAACAACAAGGGGCAGAAAACACTGGTGGGAGTAATTTATAGGTCCCCTAACAGTAGTTGTAGTGTCAGCAGAGTATAAATCAGGAAATTAGAGGTGCATGTAACAAGGGTAATACAGTAATCACGGGGACTTTAATCTTCATATAGACTGGGCAAACCAAATTTGCAGTAATAGTTTGGTGGACGAGTTCATGCAATGCATTCTGATAGTTTTCTAGATCAGTATGTCTTGGAATCAACTAGGAAACAGGTTATTTTAGATCTAGTATTGTGCAATGAGACAGGGTTAATTAATAACCTTGAAGTAAAGGAGCCTCTGGGGAAGAGTGATCATAATATGATAGAATTTTATATTGAGTTTGAGCGTGTTTATATTGAGTTTGAGAGTGATTTAGTTAAGTACAAAACTAGGGTCTTAAATCTCAACAAAGCAAACTACAGAGGTATGAGGGGAGAGTTGGCTAAGGTAGATTGGGAACGAATATACATTCCCGTAAGGAATAAAAACCCCACAGGAAAATTGGTCCAACCGTGGCTAGCAAGAGAAGTTAGAGATAGCATTAGATTAAAGGATGAGGCTTATAATGTTGCCAAAAAAGTAGTAACCCTACGGATTGGGAGGATTTTAGAATTCAGAAAAGGATGACCAAGAAATTGATAAAGAGAGAGAAAATAGAATATGAGAGTAAACTAGCAAGAGACATAAAACAGATTATAAAAGCTTCTATAGGTATGTAAAAAGGAAGAGATTAGCAAAAGAAAATGTGGGTTCCTTATAGGCAGAGACACTATCACTGGCAGTCAGATACTAGTGAGCACAGCACTGTGTGTTTTTATAAGCAACCATATGTGAAGCTTTGCATAACAAGTGTTAGCTATGGCTCAGTGGGTAGCATTCTCACTTCTGAGTCAGAAGGTTGTGGGTTCAAGTCCCACTCCAGGGACTTGAGCACAAAAATCTAGGCTGACACTCCAGTGCAGTACTGAGGGGGTGCTGACTTTCAGATGAGATCCATGGCATTATTTTGAAGAAGAGCAGGGGAGTTATCCCCAGTGTCCTGGCCAATATTTATCCCTCAATCAACATCACAAAAGCAGATTATCTGGTCATTATCACATTGCTGTTTGTGCGAGCGAGTTGTGCACAAATTGACCGCTGTGTTTCCTACTTTACAACAGTGACTACACTTCAAAAAGTACTTCATTGGCTGTAAAGTGCTTTGGGATATCCTGAGGTCATGAAAGGTCCTTTATAACTGTAAGTCTTTCTTTAACAATAAGGGCATTCCCCCAAATCTCATTTCATATTCCCGGCCAAAAGATGGTTTCCAGAAGCAGGCACACATCTCCTATGAGGTGAAACCTATATGCTCTTGTGTGTGATATGAATAGGATGTGCCACAGAATTAAAAGTCATCCTTTTACCATAGTTTAAATATCATAAACCATGTGGGCTGCCCACCATCCTCTCCTGTCCACTCTGAAAAGCAATAATTATCACAATGTCAGACTGTAACATTCAAGTTAAGCTAAAAGTCACATTTATTTACAAGTGATATAATAATTACATAAAAGTAGACAGCACAATATTCGACTTTCGTAGTAAACTATTTCAAAATAATAGAAACGCTAGAATATCAGTTGTTCCTTTCAATAATTTTTAAACTCAATCACTGATGAATTGTTGTCTGGCAAAGACTCCAACCAGCCCCTTTTGGCCATCTCTGCTGGACTAAGCAGTGTGAACGAGGGAATGAAGAAAACTTCCCAGCTCTCATTCAATTTTTTGGAGTTCCAAAAGCCAGGTTACTCTGAAGATGAAACAGATTAATCGCAATAGTCAGGCAAATAAGATATTTAACGCAAGGAATGAATAGTATTCTTCAGGCCACTTGGTGGTTTCATTTGCCATTGACACCTGACTGTCAGACAAACCATCTTTAATATCTGAGTGACCGTGACCAGAACTTACACTTAAAAATACCCATTATCCTTCAACGGATCAGTGATTAAATTACATCGCTTTGAAGAAGGTACCTGCATTCCTGGACAATTTATAATCTGCCTGCTCTCAAACAGATGGCCTGGTTCTCATAGAAACTGTGAACAATTTCTGAACAGTATCAAATATTTGGCTACCCCAGATATCAACACAAAATAACGTTTAAGGTCTTTTATATTGATCTTTTAATTCTGACTCTAGGAATCCATCGACCATGAGCTGGCTCCCAGCATATATGCTGTTAAATTTAATTTCTTGGGAGCTGGATCCCAGATACCAGGCTCCTCTCTCTTCCTCAGGCGACCGAAGGCTGCACTGGCACACTGAAGACGGTGTTGGGCTTCGTCATTGACGTCTGCCCTTGTTGACAGTAGGCTCCCGAGGTATGGAAAGTGGTCCATGTTGTCCAAGGCCTCGTCATGGATTTTGATAATCGGGGAGCAGTACTGTGTGGCGGGGGCAGGTTGGTAGAGGACCTTTGTCTTACGAATGTTTAGTGCAAGGCCCATGCTCTCGTACACTTCGGTGAAGTGTTGATGATGGTTTGGAGTTCGACCTCAGAGTGTACGCAGACGCAAGCGTCATCTGCATACTGTAATTCGACGACAGAGGTTGGGACGACCTTGGATCTGGACTGGAGGCGCCGTTTTTTCTATTTAAAAAAAAAAGACCAATATAAAAGCAGCTACTGTCTCAGCCATTGCTAATTGAAGTCAGTTTGAAAGTAACTTGCTCTGTCCATCTAAAGCCACAATATATAAATAAATGTAGGGCAGAGGAAACGCTTCAAGGACACCCTCAAAGCCTCCTTGAAAAAGTGCAACATCCCCACCGACACCTGGCCCAAGACTGCACAAAGTGGAGCAGAAGCATCCGGGAAGGCGCCGAACACCTCGAGTCTCTTCGCCGGGAGCAAGCGGAAGCCAAGCGCAAGTAGCGCACGTCAACCCAAGCACCTCACCCACCTGCCCCTTCAACCACCATCTGCTGCACCTGTGACAGAGACTGTAGGTCCCACTTTGGACTCATCAGTCACCTGAGAACTCATTTTTAATGTGGAAGCAAGTCATCCACGGCTCCGAGGGATTTCCTAAGAAGAAGGAGAAGAAGACCAGGCTCCTAGAGTGTAAATTAAAAGATAGCCATGGCTCAGTGGTAGCACTCTCGCCTCTGAATCCGAAAGTTGTGGGTTCAAGTTCTGCTCCTGAAAACTGAGCTCTAAACCTAGACTCCGGTGCAGTACTGAGGGAGTGCTGCACTGTCGGAGGTACCGTCTTTCAGATGCGATGTTAAATCGAGGCCCTGTCTACCCCCATCTTCCCTCTCAGGTGGATATAAAAGATCCCATGGCACTATTCAAAGAAGAGCTGGGGAACTCTCCCTGGTGTCCTGGTTAATATTTATCCCTCAACCAACACCGGAAATAGATTACCTGGTCATTTATTTCATTGCTGTTTGTGGAATCTTGCTGTGCACCAATTGGCTGCCGTGTTTCCTACTATACAACAGTGACTGCACTTCAAAAAAGTACTTCCTTGGCTCTGAAGTGTTTTGGGACGTCCTGCGGTCGCGAAAAGCGTTATATAAATGCAAGTTTTCCATTTTTTTCTTTTAAAAAAAGACCAATATAACAGCAGCTACTGTCTCAGCTATTGCTAATTGAAGTCAGTTTGAAAGTAACTTGCTCTGTCCATCTAAAGCCACAATATATAAATAAATGAAATGTTCCTGTTAAGCAATACTTGTGGTCAGTATAGCTATAGCTGCTCACTTCCAACATCTTACATATGCTTCCAACTGGGGCTTAAGTACCCAAGAACTAAAACCATTAGTTTACATAGTATTTACAGCACAGAAGCAGGCCATTCAGCCCATTAGGTCTAAGCCAGTGTTTATGCTCTACATGAGCTTCCTCCTACCTTACTTCAGCTCATCCTATCAACATGTTCTTCTATTCCTTTCTTCCTGATGTACTTATCTAGCTTCCTCTTAAAATAGATCTATGCTATTCACCTCAACTACTCCATGCAGGTTCCACATTCTAACCACTCTTTGAGTAAAGAAGGTGTTCCTGAATTCCTTATTGGTAACTATCTTTATATTTATGGCCGTTCGTTAGTTTTGAACTCACCCCCAAGTGGAAACATTTTCTCTACGTCTACCCTATCGAACAGTTTCATAATTTTAAAGACCTTTATCGGGTCACTTCTCAGCCTTCTCTTTTCTAGAGAAAAGAGCCCCAGCCTGTTTGACCTTTATTGATAGGTATAACCTCTTAGTCCTGGTATTATCTTTGTAAATCTTTTTTGCACCTTCTCCCAGTGCCTCTATATCATTTTTGTAATATGCAGAATAGAACTGAGCGCAGTACTTTAAGGGGGAAAATTTCAGTATCGCCCAGTTTGGGGCGCCATTATCGGCCGTGCGCAAAGTTTAGCGCCTGGCGCTAATTATCGCCTCCGACAGCAAACTTGGCTTTTATCGCCCCTGGAGGTGATTGGAGCACTAAATCAGGCACTTCACACCTGTCTTAAGGCGCAAAGGCCGAGGAGCGAGGCGCTACCTCAGAGAGCTGGCGAAGCAAGGAAGGGCAAATCAAAATAAACCTGCAAAGTGCTGCTCAGTACTCAAAACTCCTTCACACAGCGTCGAATCTCTCCAGAAGTCTCTCTCTCTCTCTCTCTCTCTCAGAATGCGTGGTGCAAAAATGTCACCGACAAAAAAAGGCAGGAAGCGGTCACCTTTAAATAGCACTCCCCCAGTCCCTTTCTGACAGCAAAATGCTCCCCTCAACCTGTCGTTGCTAGCGGCAGTTGGTAAGGCAGGGGGCGCCACTCAATTTCCGGTCGGAGGCGCTAACGGGGCGTTGCGCACTCGACTGACATCACAATCTGCTGGTGCAGGAGATTGTGGCGATAGTGTATAGCGCTGCCGCAAAATGTCTAGTTAATTTCGTGAGCGGCGCAAACATCGCCACGGCCGGGCGCTAGTTGCTTTGCGTCCCAAGGTGCTAACGGGAGGCGCAAACAACTGAATTTTCCCCCCTAAGTGTGGTCTAACCAAGGTTCTATATAAGTTTAACTTACCCGTAACAATTTTTCCCACAATGGCTCCAGATTACAAAACAGTTAAACTATCATGCTATTCAGCTATGCTATATCTAACTAGGACGCATTGGAAAGGGTTACTGTAATACTCCTTTAACGGCATGCAAATTTAAGTGTTGCATTATTTAAAATACTAGGGATGAGGTTTTGAAATTTGGTTTGGATTCAGAAGGCGCATTGTTGAATTCTAAGCAGAACTTTTTGTTTTTCAATTTGGCCATGGTCCAAAACCAAATTGGAAATGATCAGATACCCAAAGTATACAAACTGAACCATCCACATTGCAGCTCAAATGATCCCTATAGACTAATAACTTACTGTTAGAATGTAATTAATTCACAGCTGAGCAAATGTCTCCTATAAATTGATATTTCTAGTTATGGTTAGCACATTAAGTGACAAGTAATATATTTTCAACATTTAGAAATGAATTTGTCCTTTTACAGTAACCATCAGTATGTCACGTCCACTCCAAATAACAGCTGTGCTTGGAAAGATTAAACCTGCCATTGGTAGGTTGGTGAGATAATCCTGTGACCACAATGCCAAAAGTGACAAATTAATGTGTGCTCTTTTATTTTTTAAGACAGAATAAAATTAAGAAATTTATATCTAATTCCAACGAATCTTAAATATCATTAGTGGGCTCCATTTATGAGTGGTAAGTGGGGCAAAGCTCCACGTTTCTATACAGAAATTCATTGGTTTAATCCACTTTCCTTAACTCTGGTGATGGAGCTACCAGGGTGCCAAATATTATATTAAAGAGTTGATAGCTTCCTTACCACAAGCAATGTGGGCACTCCCAAAAAAGGGTGACATTACATTACTGTCAGCATCGAGTTAATTAAGAACTCCTAAAAGCACCAATAAGTAACACAGCTGTACTTTAGCAAGAATTAAATTTTTTATACAATCTGCTTTTTAAAAGAGTGACAGTAAACTGTTATTGTCCTATATGATTGGCAGCCAGCTGTATTCACGCTATGGAATAGCCGCATTGGGCTGTACTTACAGTTGGAGAAGATTGAGAGTGTGCTTCTTGACAATATCTGTAATAAATGTAAAACTTTACATCTGCGCACACTTCCATTACAAATTCTTGTGTCCACATTTATGATGCAAACTGCCTGTGTAAACATGTCGGTGCGATCCTGGGGCTGAGCAAGCTGCACGCGCCTAAAGAGGGATTTGTCCGTCGGCCTCGGACGCTGGTTGAGGTAATCAGGAGAGTCCAGAGTGGGGAGGGGTAATTGGGAATATAGTGGTAGTGGTGGGTGGGGTGCGAGTGGTGGCCGGCAGCGTCCCGCAGATTTAATGTTGCATCGGGAGGCTCCACAATAAGGTAAGTTAAAAAAAAAAATCAAACTTACCTTTAAGGATGGTTTGGTGCCAGGTGCCTGGGAATACTGACTGCATCATGCATGGTTCATGCTGCAGTCATGCACAATCCAATTTTGCAAAGGGGACCTCAAACAGCCATTAAGCATCTATTTGCACAAGCCTGTAAAACGAGCACGGCGCGATCCAATCTTTAGGCCAATTTTTGTAATATAACTGGTGATAAAGTAATCCTTGTATTAAATTTGCTCTTGTAAATAACTGCAGTAAAAGATCACTTATACCAGAGCCTAGCTCACAAGGTTTGCAAAGGAATCCTGTGCAGTTCATGTATCAGAGTAATGGTTCCACTCTGCTACTGTGCTTTACCCAATCACATTCGAGGTCATTGCTGGGATATACAAACTGGTGGAAATGCTTTTCTACATGATTTCCCCAGTGTACATTGAACATATCCACAATGCAGCACAGCAGGAGACTGCTCTAACAGTTTCTATCCTAGGTTGTGTGTCTCCCTTAATAAACTAGTAGAGCCAGCACTAAGCATGTCCAACAACTGCAGAGCAGGGCAACAAATCAACTGGAATGTTATAGAGAGAGTGCAACGAAGGTTCACCAGACTGATTCCTGGGATGGGGGATTGTCCTATGTGGAGAGATTGAGTAGACTAGGCCTATATTCTCCAGAGGTTAGAAGAATGAGAGGTGATCTCATTGAAACATGCAACATTCTTACAAGGCTTGACAGGGTAGATGCAGGGAGGATGTTTCCCCTGGCTGGGGAGTCTAGAACCAGGGGTCACAGTCTCAGAATAAGGGATCGGCCATTTAGGACTGAGATGAGGAGAAATTTCTTCACTCAGAGGGTGGTGAATCTTTGGAATTCTCTACCCCAGAGGGCTGTGGAGGCTCAGTCATTGAGTATATTCAAGACAGAGATCGATAGATTTTTGGATATTAAGGGAATCAAGGGATATGGGGATAGTGCAGGAAAGTGGAGATGAAGTAGTAGATCAGCCATGATCTTATTGAATGGTGGAGCAGGCTCGAGGGGCCGAATGGCCTACTCCAATTTCTTATGTTATCTAACCAAATCAGTGGAGTACAACCCTGAGAGTATCATGCTGAAACTATACAGTGCCTTTATCAGATCATACCTCAAACACTGTATTCAGTTCTGGTCACTGAGTAGAAGCTTGTTGGATTCAAAAGTTGGAGAGAGATAACTTCCTTAATATGGACCATAGCTGGGAAATTGAGACCTGGTACCAATTTGCCTCTAAATTAAAATGGCTCATATTAGAGTTGCATTTAAACAAATTATCCTGCAAACTGTTTTAAGATACTAGTCATTCTTCCGGGCCATTTCTAGGCTATTGACTGAGCATTATAATTATAAATAATTCACTATTTAGGGAAAATTTAATTGTTGTAATATTCAAAAGCTTTTAACTTTTAGACGAGCACTTAAGTGCACTGAAGACTCTGGTCTGTATTGTCAGTGAATAACTTCTCATTATTTTTGATGATTGTCTTTCTTTTTATTCCTCATTCCCTGGAATAATTCTTCTCACATTGAAGTGACCTGAAAGATGTGTGGATGTGGGAGTTGATCAGTTTCCTCTCTTTAACCCAGTAGCACTTCTTTCTGTACCTCTACAACAGCCATATTACTGCTCAGGGTAAGCTCGGATGTGAATGTCAGCAGGGACCTCCAAGTCCATGAAACAATACATTAAACACCGAACATCACTGGGAAACCAATTCGTTTCTGCTATTTAATACAACATGGCAGCAGCTGTTGTATTTTTTGCCCACTGACTGTGCTGACACAGGAGCCAATTTATCCCCCACAGCGGGCGGGAGAGAGCAGGGTAACATTTTTAAAATCTGAAACTCGACCCCAACCCTCCTCAAACGCGCCCACTTCCGGTTTGGGGCGGGCGACTAACCTGCTCATGAGGGCCGGGTCAGTTATTATTTAAATATGTTAATGAGGCCACGCGCCTGAAATTTTAACAGTCTTTTAGATTTAATAGCTTCAGACCGGATTTCCCAGGGCTCAGGAAAACCGACAGCTGAAGGGAGGAGAGAAAGGTCGGATCCATCAGGGAAGTGCCTTTCCAGCACTGCTTGATGGGCAGGAGTGCTTCCCCCCACCCCCAAGCTAACCTGTTAACCTCCCCGCAATCGGCCTCCCTCACCGCGATCCGAAGCCCCCCAACCCGCGATCAGAAGCCCCCCCGACCCGCGATCCGAAGCCCCTGTGACCCTGCGATTTGAAGCCCTCCGACCTCACGTTCTAAAGCTCCCGACCCATGATCCGAAGCTCCCTGACCCCATGATCTCTTCCCCGACCCACAAAGTCCTTAGGAAATTCCATCATAGTCACAGCCATAAATAACACTGGCTACTCTACGTATGAGTAATTCTGATGGGGACAGTACACTTGTAGCTCTTGGCCTAGGGTTTGAATCCATTTGGAGCTGATGGGATGACAATGTTATTTCTGCCAGCTGTAATGGTCCTAAATGAAATTAGCCAAGGCATTCTTCCCAGAGAGCAGTAATCAGGAACACACAACCACCCAAAACTTGGTACTAACTCACAATCTCAGTCAGAAAAGCCACAACAATGGCTGGTGTGGGACATGGGAACTTTTACGATGGGACAGTATTGCATCAAATTTACAGCATAGAAACAGGCCATTCGGCCCAACAGGTCTATGCTGGTGTTTATGTTCCATCCTTCTTCATCTAACTCTATCAGCATATCCCTCTATTGTATCACCACCACCTCTCTCGACCCCTCCACTGTCTCTAAATTGTCAGACTGCGTGTTCGACATCCAGTACTGGATGAGCAGAAATTTCCTCCAATTAAATATTGGGAAGACCGAAGCCATTGTTTCCAGTCCCCGCCACAAACTCCATTCCCTAGCCACCGACTCCATCCCTCTCCCTAACATCTGTCTGAGGCTGAACCAGACTGTTCGCAACCTTGGTGTCGTATTTGACCCCGAGATAACCTTCCGACCACATATCCACGCTGACATGAATCAGTCATTCATGAAAGAAAGACTTATGAAATAATACTGAGCGGCCTATGGGTGGCGCTGTCCAGGGAGAGTATAAATACTCGGGCACGGGCCCAGCTTGCGCAGGATATTCTTAACAGGAACTAGTGAAGATCACAACTAGACCTCCATGTTGTAAAACAGTTGATTAAAGCCTTGTTTAATGCTTAGGCCAAGTGCCTAGTAGTTTTCTTACGTCACACGCCATCACTAAGTCCGCCTATTTCCACCTCCATAACATTGCCCGACTCTGCCCTTGCCTCAGCTCATCTGTTGCTGAAACCCCGATCCATACCTTTGTTACCTCTAGACTTGACTATTCCAACGCACTCCAGACCGGCCTCCCACATTCTACCCTCCGTAAACTTGAGGCCATCCAAAACTCGGCTGCCCGTATCCTAACACACCAAGTCCCATCACCCCTCTGCTCACTGACCTACATTGGCTCCCGGTTAAGCAATGCTTCGATTTTAAAATTCTCATCCTTGTTTTCAAATCCCTCCATGGCCTCCCTATCTCTGTAATCTCCTCCAGCCCGACAACCCTCCAAGATATCTGCGCTCCTCCAATTCTGGCCTCTTGAGCATCCCCGATTTTAATCATTCCACCATTGGTGGCCGTGCCTTCAGCTACCAAGGCCCTAAGCTCTGGAATTCCCTCCCTAAACCTCTCTGCCTCTACCTTTCATTCCTCCTTTAACATGCTTCTTAAAACCTATCGCTTTTTGGTCATCTGTCCTAATATCTCCTTATGTGGCTCAGTGTCAAATTTTGTTTGATAACACTCTGTGAAGGGCCTTGGGACACTTTACTACGTTAAAGGCGCTGTATAAATATAAGTTGTTGTTGTTATTCCTTTCTCCCTCATGTACTTACCTAGCTTCTCCTTAAATGCATCTATGCTATTCACATCAACTACTCCTTGTGGTAGCATCGGAGGGCACAGCGATGGGAATCGCTGTCGGGGGAAGAGGAGGCCCAGAAGGAAACTTGTTCAAAATTAAAAGAATTACACTTAGCTGGGCCACATCTAGTCCTGGATTCAGATCCCTACAGTTTTGTCCTGGCAGGGAAGCCACCACTGCCATACTGGCCTCAGGTAAAAGTAGCAGTCGGACCCCAATGATGTTGTCGGAGCCCGATCTTTTTTTATGCGTTCATGGGATGTGGGTGTCGCTGGCAAGGCCAGCATTTATTGCCCATCCCAAATTGCCCTTCAGAAGATGGTGGTGAGCTGCCTTCTTGAACCGCTGCAGTCCGTGTTGTGAAGGTACTCCCGTAGTGCTGTTAGGGAGGGAGTTCCAAGATTTTGACCCAGCGATGATGAACAGCAATATATTTCCACATCAGGATGGTGTGTGACTTGGAGGGGAACTTTGAGGTGGTGGTGTTCCCATGTGCCTGCTGCCCTTGTCCTTCTAGGTGGAAGAGGTCGCGGGTTTGGGAGCTGCTGCCAAAGAAGCCTTGGCGAGTTGCTGCAGTGCATCTTGTACATGGTACACTCTGCAGCCATGGTGGTGGAGGGAGTGAATGTTTAAGGTGGTGGATGGGGTGCCAATCAAGCGGGCTGCTTACCAAAAGAGGATCAAGCGGGCTGCTTTGTCTTGGATGGTGTCGAGCTTCTTGAGTGTTGTTGGAGCTGCACTCATCCAGGCAAGTGGAGAGTATTCCATCACACTCCTTACTTGTGCCTTGTAGATGATGGAAAGACTTTGGGGAGTCAGGAGATGAGACACTTGCCGCAGAATACCTAGCCTCTGACCTGCTCTTGTTGCTACAGTATTTATGTGGCTGGTCCAGTTAAGTTTCTGGTCAATGGCGACCCCCAGGATGTTGATGGTGGGGGATTCGGTGATGGTAATGCTGTTGAATGTCAAGGGGCGGTGGTTAGACTCTCGCTTGTTGGAGATAGTCATTGCCTGGCATTTGTGTGGCATAAATTTTAGCTGCCACTTATCAGCCCAAGCCTGAATGTCGTCCAGGTCTTGTTGCATGCGGGCATGGACTACTTCATTATCTGTGGAGTTGTGAATGGCACTGAACACTGTGCAGACATCAGTGAACATCCCCATTTCTGACCTTATGTTGGAGGGAAGGTCATTGATGAAGCAGCTGAAGATGGTTGGTCCTAGGACACTGCCCTGAGGGACTCCTGCAGCGATGTCCTGGGGCTGTGATGATTGACCTCCAACCACCATAACCATCTTCCTTTGTGCTAGGTATGACTCCAGCCAGTGGAGAGTTTCCCCCCCCCATTCCCATTGACTGCAGTTTTACTAGGGCTCCTTGATGCCACGCTCGGTCAAATGCTGCTTTGATGTCAAGGGCAGTCACTCTCACCTCACCTCTGGAATTCAGCTCCTTTGTCCATGTTTGGACCAAGGCTGCAGTGAAGTCAGGAGCCAAATGGTGCTGGCGGAACCTAAACTGGGCATCAGTGAGCAGGTTATTGGTGAGTAAGTGTCGCTTGATAGCACTGTCGGCAACACCTTCCATCACTTTGCTGATGATTGAGATAACACTGATGGGGCGGTAATTGGCCGGATTGGATTAGTCCTGCTTTTTATGGACAGGACATACCTGGGCAGTTTTCCACATTGTCGGATAGATGCCAGTATTGTAGCTGTACTGGAACAGCTTGGCTAGAGGCGTGGCTAGTTCTGGAGCACAAGTCTTCAGCACGATAGCCGGGATGTTGTCGGGGCCCATAGCCTTTACTGTATCCAGCTGTTTCTTGATATCACGTGGAGTGAATCGAATTGGCTGAAGACTGGTTTTGTGATGGTGGGGACCTCAGGAGGAGGCCGATATGGATCATCAACTCGGCACTTCTGGCTGAAAATGGTTGCAAACGCTTCAGCCTTGTCTTGCATATTTAAAGAAGGACCCCCCTAACTTCAGGCGGGTGTCCTTGCTGCCTGCACTTTAAAATTTGGCAATACACATCCTAGAGCAATCGAAGGAGTAGTGCGTCAGAATTTGTAACCCTTATTGTGTTCTCATGACATTCATCCGTCTGCTATTTTAATGGCGGTGCTACCTATTTAAATAACTGGGTTAATGCCTCCAATACCGGACGAAAACATTTCATACGAATGTGTTCACCATTCCTACACTAGTATTACACGAAGCAGTTTCACCCTTTTTGCTCTTCGCTGCCAATACAAATTCATTGAGTTTCAGTTGCATCCTCTCGTCATCTGAATGCCACAGTTCTGAGTTTTGACCATTGATATTTGCTCTTGAGAGACAGTTTCAAAATTAACTGAACTCATGCAAATCAGTGCAGTGGAGTAAAGGAGAGGGGAGGGAACGGGAGTTGAGTGAGTAATTCAAAGATGTGGCTCAGGGTAGCACTCGCCTATGACTCAAAAGGCTGTGGGTTCAAGCCCTAACTCAGAGCATGTTATTTGAAACCAATGCAGATTTTTTTTTTAACTGCATTCCATCTTTTGAATATTTATCCTAATTAAGGTAACCCCTGCCCCTGCTGATTTTTTTTTTTTTAAGATGCAGGTTTGAAAATCCCCACACTAAGGAGGAAGGATTCAATTAATGGGACTGGCCAGGCTCAAAATAGAATGTGCTGCAGCAGTGAGTCACACAGATCAGATAATGTGTTGGCCCCATGAATAAAATGCAAAGCAGTCTTTAAAATTGAAGATTGGCAGCTGTATGGATGCAAATGCAAATCTCTTTCCATGCGTTGCAGTGTCTGAGGCTCCAGTTTGGAAAATAAATTATTTTCTTCCATCGGGTTTTGTTGTAGCTCTGTGATTCACTGCTGCATGATCTGTGTTTGAGACCAAAGCAACCCTATGAATTTAATTGTTCATGTCTCACAAAGGTAATTTTCAGCATGATGCCCACTTGGCTCTTGAGAGAGGTCAGTAGCACCAATGGAGAAAATTAAATACAATCACTGAACTTGTAATATTCCTCTGATCCAAAGTAATTTAGATATTTTTTGTTAAAGTCAATTTTGGAAACGTATCATGAATTGAATATTCAATAGTTGAACTGCACAGAATAAAAAGATAGAAAGGGAGAGGGAAGGAGGGAAGCATGCCGAGGGTGAGGGTAAGGGAATCACTGCCCTCTCACCACGGTTCCTTGGTGGGAGTGAGGGGAATGATTAAAAGGTTACGGGTGAGGTGACTGACAGTGGAGTAAGGGGGAAGGGAGGGAACAGGAGTTGAGTGAGTAATTCAAAGATGTTAGTCATGGTTCAGGGTAGCACTCGCCTATGATTCAGAAGGCCATGGGTTCAAGCCCTAAACTCAAAGCATATAATCGAAGATGCCAATTCAGTGCAGGACTAAGGCAGTGCTACACCGTCGAAGGTGCCATGTTTTGGATAAGATGTTAAACTGAGGTTGAGTTTACCCTCTCAGATGCCCGTAAAAGATCACGTGGCACTATTTGAAGAAGAGTGAAGGAGTTCTCCTTGGTGCTCGCCAATACTTATTCCTCAACAAATAGTCACAAAAAAATGATGATCTGCTCATTTATCTCATTGCTGTTTGTGGGACCTTGCTGTGTGCAAATTAACTGTCGCAATTACCTACATTGCAACAGTGACTACTCTTCGAAAGTACTGCATTGGCTGTGAAGCGCTTTGGGACATCCTGAGGACGTGAAATCTGCAAGTTCTTTCTTTCTAAAGGGAAAGAGGTAGAGGCAGCAATGGGATTGAGCCGGTAGTGGGAAGATGAAGAGGTAGAGGCCGCGATAGGTGAGGGTAAGCATAAGTGATGGGAAGGGGAGGGGATGGAAGAGAGCCAATGAGTGCTGGAGGCCGCATTTTCTCGACAACCACAAACAGAAAATGCAGTTGGAAGCCGTAGGTGGCACTATTCTCCACTCCACCACATTTACCATCTACCACCCCACCACACTACAGCATCTACCATCCCACAATATACCATCTACCATCCCACGACACTATACCATTTATCATCCCACAATATACCATCTACTATCCCACCACACTATACCATCTACTAACCCACAACGCTATACCAACTACCATCCCACCACACTAGACCATCTACAATCCCACCACACTATACCATCTACTATCCCACCACACTAGACCATCTACTATCCCACCACACTATACCATCTACTATCCCACCACACTATACCATCTACTATCCCACCAAACTATACCATCTACTATCCAACCACACTATACCATCAACTAACCTACCACACTATACAATCTACTATCCCACCACAGAAAATCATCTACTATCGCACCACACTATACCATCAACTATCGCACCACACGATATCATCAACTATCGCACCACACTATACCATCTACTATCCCAGCACACTATACCATCTACTATCGCACCACACTATACCATCAACTATCCCACCATGCTATACCATCTACTATTCAACCACACTATACCATCTACCATCCCCCCACACTATACCATCTACCATCCCACCACACTATACCACCCATTATCCCACCATACTGTACCATCTACTATCCCACCACACTGTACCATCTACTATCCCACCACACTATACCTTCTACTATCCCACCACACTACCATCTACTATCCTACCACACTATACCATCTACCAGTCCACCACACTATACCACCTACCATCCCATCACACTATACCATCTACCATCCCACCACACTAGGCCATCTACCATCTCACCACACTATACCTTTTACTATCCAACCACATTATACCATCTACTATCCCACCACACTACAGCATCTACTATCCCACCACACTATACCATCTACTATCCCACCACACTATACCATCTAGCATCCCACCACACTATACCATCCATTATCCCACCACACTGTACCATCTACTATCCCACCACACTGTACCATCTACTATCCCACCACACTGTACCATCTACTATCTCACCACACTATACCTTCTACTATCCCACCACACTAAAGCATCTACTATCCCACCACACTATACCATCTACCAGTCCACCACACTATACCATCTACCATCCCATCACACTATATCATCTACCATCCCACCACACTAGGCCATCTACCATCTCACAACACTATACCATTTACTATCCAACCACATTATACCATCTACTATCCCTCCACACGATACCATCTACCATCCCACCACACTAGGCCATCTACCATCTCACCACACTATACCATTTACTATCCAACCACATTATACCATCTACTATCCCACCACACGATACCATCTACTGTCCCACCACACTATACCATCTACTGTCCCACCACACTATACCATCTACTATCCCACCACACTATACCATCTATCTCACCACACTATACCATCTACTATCCCACTACACTATACCATCAACTATCGCACCACACTATACCATCTACTATCCCACCACACTATACCATCTACTATTTAACCACACTATACCATCTACTATCCCACCACACTATACCATCTACTATCCCACCACACTATAACATCTACTATCACACCACACTATACCATCTACTAACCCACCACACTATACCATCTACTATCCCACCACACTATACCATCTACCATCCAACCACACTATACCATCTTCTATCTCGCCACACTATACCATCTACTATCTCACCACACTATACCATCAACTATCGCACCACACTATACCATCCACCATCCCACCACACTATACCACCTACTATCTCACCACACTATACCATCAACTATCGCACCACACTATACCATCTACTATCCCACCACACTATACCATCTACTATCCCACCACACTATACCATCTACTATCTCACCACACTACACCATCAACTATCGCACCACACTACACCATCTACTATTCAGTCACACTATACCATCTACTATCCCACCACACTATACCATCTACTATCCCACCACATTATACCATCTACTATCCCACAACACTATACCATCTACAATCCCACCACTCTATATCAACTACTATTCCACCACACTATACCATCTACTATCCAACCACACTATATCAACTACTATCTCACCACACTATACCATCTACTATCCAACCACAGTATACCATCTACAATTCAACCACACTATACCATCTACTATGCAACCACACTATACCATCTACCATCCCACCACACTATACCATCTACCATCCCACCACACTATACCATCTACCATCCCACCACACTCTTTTTCTTCTTCTTAGGCAGTCCCTCGGAACCGAGGATGACTTGCTTCCACATTAAAAATGAGCTTGCAGGTGACTGATTAGTCCAATGCGGGACTTACAGTCTCTGTCACAGGTGGGGCAGACGGTGATTGAAGGGGCGGGTGGGTGGTGTGCTTGGGTTGACGTGCGCTCCTTGCGCTGCCTGCGCTTGGCTTCCGCTTGCTCCCGGCGAATAGACTCGAGATGTTCGGCGCCTTCCCGGATGCTTCTCCTCCACTTGGTGCGGTCTTGGGCCAGGGATTCCCAGGTGTTGTTTGAGATGTTACACTTTTTCGAGGAGGCTTTGAGGGTCTCCTTGAAGCGTTTCCTCTGCCCACCTGGGGCTCTCTTGCCGTGCCGGCGCTCCGAGTAGAGCGCTTGTTTTGGGAGTCTCGTATCGGGCATGCGGATAATGTGACACATCCATCGGAGCTGATTGAGCGTGGTCAGAGCTTCGATGCTGGGGATGTTGGCCTGAGCAAGAACACTGATGTTGGCGCGCTATCCTGCCAATGGATTTGCAGGATCTTGCGGAGGCAGCGTTCGTGGTACCTCTCCAGTGCTTTGAGGTGCCTGCTGTACATGGTCCATGTCTCTGAGACATACAGCAGGGTGGGTATCACTGGTGTCCTGTAGACGATGAGCTTAGTGCCGGGTTTGAGGTCCTTGTCTTCAAACACTCTCTTCCTCAGCCGACCGAAGGCTGCACTGGCACACTGAAGGCGGAGAAGTCCAACCACACTATACCATCTACTATCCCACCACACTATACCATCTACTATCCCAGCACACTATACCATCTACTATCCAACCACACTATACCATCTACTATCCCAGCACATTATACCATCTACTATCCAACCACACTATACCATCTACTATCCCAGCACACTATACCATCTACTATCCAACCACACTATACCAACTACTATCCCAGCACACTATACCATCTACTATCCAACCACACTATACCATCTACTATCCAAGCACATTATACCATCTACTATCCAACCACACTATACCATCTACTATCCCAGCACACTATACCATCTACTATCCAACCACACTATACCATCTACTGTCACACCACGCTATACCATCTACTATCTCACAGCACTATACCATCAACTATCGCATCACACTATACCATCTACTGTCACACCACGCTATACCATGTCACACCACACTATACCATCTACTATCCCACCACACCATGCCATCTACTATCCCACCACACTATACCATCAACTATCCCACCACACTATACCATCTACCGTCCCACCACAGTTTACCATCTACTGTCCCACCACACTATACCATCTACTCTCCCACCACACTATACCATCTACGATCGCACCACACTATACCATCTACTCTCCCACCACGCTATACCATCTACTATCGCACCACACTATACCATCTACCATCCCACCACACTATACCATCTACCGTCCCACCATGCTATACCATCTACTATCAAACCATCTAAAAATGGATAAATCCCCAGGCCCGGATGAAATGTATCCCAGGCTGCTGTGTGAGGCAAAGGAGGAGATTGCGGGGGCTCTAACACATATATTCAGGACCTCTCTGGCCACAGGGGATGTGCCAGAGGACTGGAGAACCGCTAATGTAGTACCATTATTCAAGAAGGGTAGTAGGGAAAAACCGGGGAACTACAGGCCAGTGAGCCTAACATCAGTGGTAGGAAAATTATTGGAAAAAATCCTGAGGGACAAAATGTGTCTCCACTTGGAGAGGCAAGGATTAATCAGGGATAGTCAACATGGCTTTGTCAAGGGAAGATCATGTCTGACTAATTTGATTGAATTTTTTGAGGGGGTGACTAGGTGTGTGGATGAGGGTAACGCAGTGGATGTGGTATACATGGATTTCAGTAAGGCCTTCGATAAAGTCCCGCACAGGAGACTGGTCAAGAAGGTAAGAGCCCATGGAATCCAGGGTGCCTTGGCACATTGGATACAAAACTGGCTTAGTGGCAGAAGGCAGAGGGTGATGGTCGAAGGTTGTTTTTGTGACTGGAAGCCTGTGGCCAGTGGGGTACCACAGGGATCGGTGCTGGGTCCCTTGCTGTTTGTGGTCTACATTAATGACTTGGATATGAATGTAAAAGGTATGATCAGTAAGTTCGCGGATGATACAAAAATTGGTAGGGTGGTAAATAGCGAGGAGGGTAGCCTCAGGCTGCAGGACGATATAGATGGGTTGGTCAGATGGGCGGAACAGTGGCAAATGGAATTTAACCCGGAAAAGTGCGAGGTGATGCACTTTGGGGGGACTAACAAGGCAAAGGAATACACAATGAATGGAAAGACCCTAGGCAAGACGGAGGGTCAGAGGGATCTGGGTGTGCAAGTACACAGATCCCTGAAGGCGGCGGAACAGGTGGATAAGGTGGTAAAAAAGGCATATGGGATACTTGCCTTCATTAGCCGAGGCATTGAATATAAGAGCAAGGAGGTTATGATGGAGCTGTATAAAACACTGGTTAGGCCACAGCTGGAATATTGTGTGCAGTTCTGGTCGCCACACTACAGGAAGGATGTGATCGCGTTAGAGAGGGTGCAGAGGAGGTTCACCAGGATGTTACCAGGGCTGGAGCGCTTCAGCTATGAAGAGAGACTGGGCAGGTTGGGTTTGTTTTCCTTGGAGCTGAGGAGGCTGAGGGGGGACATGATTGAGGTGTACAAAATTATGAGGGGCATAGATAGGATGGATGCTGAGGAGCTTTTTCCCTTAGTAGAGGGGTCGATAACTAGGGGGCATAGATTCAAGGTAAAGGGCGGGAGGTTTAGAGGGGATTTGAGAAAGAACTTTTTCACCCAGAGGGTGGTTGGAGTCTGGAACTCACTGCCTGAAAGGGTTGTGGAGGCAGAAACCCTCACAACATTTAAGAAGCATTTGGATGTGCACTTGAAATGCCATAGCATACAAGGCTACGGGCCAAATGCTGGAATATGGGATTAGATTAGACAGGGCTTGATGGCCGGCGCGGACACGATGGGCCGAAGGGCCTCTATCCGTGCTGTATTACTCTATGACTCTATGACTCTAAACCACACTATACCATCTACCATCACACCACACTATACCATCTACCATCCCACCACACTATACCATCTACCGTCCCACCACGCTATACCATCTACTGTCCCACCACACTATACCATCTACGATCGCACCACACTATACCATCTACTATCCCACCACGCTATACCATCTACTATCCCACCATACTATACCATCTACTATCCCACCACACTATACCATCTGCTATCCCACCAAACTATACCATCTACTATCCCACCACACTATACCATCTACTATCCCACCACACTATACCATCTACGGTCCCACCACACTATACCATCGCACCACACTATACCATCTACCATCGCACCACACTATACCATCTACCATCGCACCACACTATACCATCTACCATCGCACCACACTATACCATCTACTATTCAACCACACTATACCTTCTACTATCCCACCACACTATACCATCTACCATCCCACCACATTATACCATCTACTATCCAAACACACTATACCATCTACTATCGCACCACACTATACCATCTACTATCGCACCACACTTAACCATCTACTATCCCACCACACTATACCATCTACTATCCCACCACACTATAACATCTACTATCACACCACACTATAACATCTACTATCACACCACACTATACCATCTACTATCCCACCACACTATACCATCTACCATCCCACCACATTATACCATCTACTATCCCACCACACGATATCATCTACTATCCCACCACACTATACCATCTACTATCCCACCACACTATACCATCTACTATCCCACCACACTATACCATCTACTATCCCACCACACTATAACATCTACTATCACACCACACTATAACATCTACTATCACACCACACTATACCATCTACTAACCCACCACACGATACCATCTACTATCCCACCACACTATACCATCTACTATACCACCACACTATACCATCTACTATCCCACCACACTATACCATCTACTATCCCACCACACTATACCCTCTACTATCCCACCATACTACACCATCTACTATCCCACCACGCTACACCATCTACTATCCCACCACGCTATACCATCCATTATCCCACCACACTATACCATCTACTATCCCACCACACTTTACCATCTACCATCCCACCATACTATACTATTTACTATCCCACCACACTATACCATCTACTAGACCAAACTATACCATCTACTATCCCTCCACACTGTACTATCTACGATCCCACCACACTATACCAGCTACTATCCCACCACACTATACCATCTACCATCGCACCACACTATACCATCTACTATCCCACCACACTATACCATCTACTATCCCACCACGCTATACCATCTACTATCCCACCACACTATACCATCTATTTTCCTGCCACACTATACCATTTACTATCCCACCACACTATACCATCTATGATCCCACCACACTATACCATCTACGATCCCACCACACTATACCATCTACGATCCCACCACACTATACCATCTATGATTCCACCACACTATACCATCTACGATCCCACCACACTATACCATCTATGAATCCACCACACTATACCACTTACTGTTCCACCACACTATACCATCTACTATCCCACCACACTATACCATCTACTATCCCA
Organism: Somniosus microcephalus; assembly: GCF_052327205.1. Taxonomy (NCBI): domain Eukaryota; kingdom Metazoa; phylum Chordata; class Chondrichthyes; order Squaliformes; family Somniosidae; genus Somniosus; species Somniosus microcephalus. The sequence continues at coordinate 275,125,069 of NC_140989.1, read as the reverse complement.
CCACACTATACCATCTACTGTCCCACCACACCATACCATCTACTATCCAACCACATTATACCATCTAATATCGAACCACATTGTATCATCTACTGCCTCACCACACTATACCATCTACTATCCAACCACACTATACCATCTACTATCCCACCACACTATACCATCTGCTATTCCACCACACTATACCATCTCCTATCCAACCACACTATACCGTCTACTATCCCAGCACACTATACCCTCTACTATCCCACCACACTATACCATCTACTATCCAACCACACTATACCATCTCCTATCCAACCACACTATACCATCTATCCCACCACACTATACCATCTACTGTCCCACCACACTATACCGTCTGCCGTCCCATCACGCTGTACCATCTACTATCCCACTAAACTATACCATCTACCATCCCACCACACTATACCATCTACTACCCAACCACATTTTCCATCTACTATCCCACCACACTATACCATCTACCATCCCACCAGACGAGGTCATCTACCATCCCACCACACTCTACCATCTACAATCCCACCACACTATACCATCTACCGTCCCATCATGCTATACCATCTACTATCCCACCACACTATACCATCTACTGTCCAACCACACTATACCATCTACTGTCCCACCACGCTATACCATCTACTATCCCACCACGCTATACCATCTACTATCCCACCACACTATACCATCTACTATCCCACCCCGCTATACCATTTACTATCCCACCACATTATACCATCTACTATCCCACCACACTTTACCATCTACTATCCCAGCACACTATACCAATGTTTCTGGAAGAGCAGGGCAACTTGGACTGCAACCTCCTGATTTCTGTGTTTAACTGCGCATGTGCGGAAATTGCCGTGCCTTTTACTCCATAACAACAGTGAGCGCGGATAGCCTCACTATTATTCTTACTGCAAAATCCAGGCCTGTTTCAGCAGCAAAGTAAATTAAGAATATCACTATCCAAAAGTTATATTGTGCCACTGGCCCACCCAGTGATTTTCAGCCTTCAAATAAATAAAGAATTCTGCTCTAAATAATCTTCTTCCATAGGGCTTCTCACTGATCTGTGGTTTAGTTAGCAAATAAATAAATCTGACCTCCAAAAATTACCCTGTTTTAGAGCCAGCACCACTTCAAACACCAATAAATATAAGCCAAATCTCAAAATGCTCCATTGTATGTGCAGTCCTTCTGTTAATTATATTAAATGATTAATTAATTAAATATAAATGTACCCTCAATAAATGCAAGCAATCAGCCTTCATAAGGAATCCACCAATCACAAATTGATCAACAAAATAAATGTGCTTTCAGTTAGTACAATCACACTTTACCAAAGGCACATTATCTGCGAATAAATAAATGTAGCCTAACTACATCCCATACAGCTTCAAGCACACCATTCCAAACATTAGCAAATTACATTTATATAGCACCTTTAACATAGAATGATGTCCCATTACGTTTCATAGAGACGTAATTATAAAAAAAATGTAATTTTAACCCACACTCGCACCTGTATTGAAGCATCTTTGTAACTTAAGTCATTTTTATGATCAGAAGCATATTGCTTTCTTCCTACAGGGGTTACAGAAGTGCTCTTTTGGTACGTCATCACTATTTATTAAGTACGTAAATGGCCACTAAATTAAATCAAACTTCGATATCTGGACAACCACAAATACATTACTTTATCTTTTCTAATTGTCTTTAAGCCAACTGTACCATCTGCAAATTAATATAAACTAAAAACAATAACGCAAAATGCTGGAAGCTTTCATTAGGTCAGGCAGGATTTGTGGAGAGAATAAACAAGTCAAATGTTTCAGGTGTGGACCTTTCGTTGGAACTGCAACTATATCACTTCTGCCAGTAAATCATCTCCTGTTCTCTACTCAATTACTTTACAAGTCATTCTGTTAATTTTTTTCTGTGTGTGTGTGTGTCTGTCCATCTGTATACCTTCGTGTGTCTCTGTGTGTCTGTATCTGTGTGTGTCTATCTCTGTGTGTTTCTTTTCCCTCCACTTCTTTTATTCCTTTTTAAATGTTGTTCATCAGTAATATCTTCCCATTCTGATGAAGGGTTCATACCTGAAACATTTACTTGTCTGTTCTCTCCACCGATGCTGCCTGACTGCTGAGTGTTTTCTGTTTTTGTAACTTCAGTCATAATGGGCCAGCCATTAATTAATGAATTGGCAAATGGCCACTGAATCCATTAAATCAGACTTCCACAACAGCACAGCCACAAAATAATTAATGAATCCTCTCATTTTCTGTCACTACCACCAGAATATTTTTTTCCTCATAAAACACTATTTCCTCACATTTCCCATCAGCTAAGTTACAGAAAATACATAATTAATATCTTAAAAATCTTCTATTTTGCACACTTCTATGTGTTATGCTTACTTCCGGTTATACTTTCATCATCATGCTTTCTTAATAGCTTTCCTGTCGTTATAAAACAGCAAACCCTCCAACTCACCATAAGCAATGCTATCGGAAATCTCCCAGTAATCAGTTAAACCTTCAGAGAGGTCATAGCTCTGGTCAGCAGATGGAAGAACTCTTCTTATTCCAAATTGAGAGCCAGATTACGTGGGATAGATTTTCCAGCTGGTGGGGTCTATGCTGTTGGTGTGGAACGGGCATGGGAAGTTAGACTGAGCCTATATTATTTTACGTTGCATGCGATCTTCCCGTTAGCCTAAAGTGTGAATATTTCATTAAAACCCTACGAAGCAATTTTCCAACTTTCTCACCAGGAATACACTGTGCACTCTGCACAATCATATTAAACAGGTAATAAAGAGCAGACAAGTTGTAGCCTTTCAGAAGGTGTGTACTTAAAGCTTTGTTGCTGGGATTTGCATTGCTCCAATCACATTTCTAAACATAGGTATTGGATTGAGTAGCTCTCTCAAGTTTTTTTTAAGAGACTAAAGAAGAGGGTGAATGGATGGAAGCGAGGCAGGTTTGTGTGCACCAGAAGCAGACTGGAGGCAAAGGATACTCTCTCCAGCCCTGGCTCATGGAACTCTTGGTAATACCAGGAACACCAGATGACTACAGATACAATGAAGCCCCTGCAGCCACCAAGAACATCTCTCAGCATTCCATAGGAATTTTGAAGCAATGCTTCTGATGCCTGGACAGATCAGGGAGAATATCACAGTATAGTCCCACCAGGGTCATCATGTGTGCTACATGCTTCAGACTTTTTGCATACAGAGAGGCTTAACCATGGAGGAGGATTTTAGATATAGAATTTACAGCACAGAATCAGGCCATTCAGCCCAACCAGTCCGTGTTGGTGTCTATCCTCCACACGAGCAGTAGTCCTTCTCCCATGGTCCCACCCTGTTCCCATATTCCTTTATCGACCTATTTAACCTACACTTAGGCTGCGATTTCGCCGACCGAGGCGGGTCCGGGGCGGTCAGGGTCGGTGTCGCAGTCCCAGCCCGCTGCCTACTGTAGCCCGCACTCACCAAGCAATTTTTCGTTATTTGGGCTTGTTAAGCCTGCCCTGCGAGGTTCCCGGCCAATTAATAGGAAGCGGGTCTGATGACGTCATTAGATGACACGTTATCAGCCGGTTTCCTTAAAGAGGCCATGTCCAAATTGATCTTGACAGTTCTGTTGTCAGTATTCTACAGCATTGAGGTGCTGCAAACACTGACAAGCACTGCACAAAGGTGCACAGCTGTACCCAGGCTCTCCCATGAATCCCTCCATTTGCTTATGGAGGGAGTCACAGCATGCAAGGAGGTTATCTTCCCTTCCCATGGGCAGAAGAGACCTCCCCACATTGCACAGGAGGGCAGAAGCAGGGATGTCATCAGGAGGACCAGGCTACAGTGGCGCAAGCCTTTCAATGATCTGAGCAGATCACGAAATGTTACTGCCAAACCACACTCAACCTCATCCTGCTGTGCCACTCATCACATCCACATCACTCTGCCTTCCCTACCCTATTCCTGCACATCTTTACTCACACCAACTTACCTTGCACCTCCACCCATCCCTCTCTATCTACATTATCACTTCCCCATCTCACTAGCCAACCCTCACACTCACCCTCATCCTAGTGCAAGCATATGAACTAACAACACACAAGGGTAGGCACCTGGGTGGTTTAGCCAATGTTCATGCGAAGTTTCTGTTAATGTGTTGTCAAATATTGAAATCTATATTATCAACACTTTACCTTATTGGACAGATCACCTTTGGAAATGTCTTAGTGAGTGCCAGTGAATATTGAGACATAACTTCACCACCCCCCATTGTGATGAGCGTGAAAGGAATGGCTTGGACATTGTAGGGATGCTTTATGGTGCTGGTGTGGGGTGGTGTCAACCTGGCGCATCATGTGGCAGCCAGGGTGTACAGTGTCAAGTCAAGTAAATCTGCTATGGTGAAGCCATCACTGGCCTCTCAGGCAGCAATGTTGTCAGGTGCTGATGCCCTGTGTCCAGTGCAGCAGCAGGTGATTGCGGAGAAGGTTGGTGGAAGGTTGGTGTTGTTGTTGGTGATCTTGGTGTGACTGGTGATGTTGGTGTTGGGCTGATCGTGGAGGGATTCAGAGGACCAAGGTAATATTTTTTCAAGGGCACCAATGTTGCTGGAATAGATGGCAGCTGAAGTTGAGATGACAGAAGCGATCTGTCAGTGGTGAGAGAGCTTGCTCCAAGGAAGTGACAGTGGATAGAGAGTTTACTCCAACCACTTCCAAACTACATAAAGCTCAAAAGTGTCTTCCAAGTCATGAAGGCTCGAGCTTCTGATATTGGAAAGTGAACAACTGTGAAGTGGTAACTTTAATACCACTTTTGCAGCTGTCACCTATTCACAGCAATGGGGAGACATAGAGAACTTGACCTACTTACCTGATGTGATCTCCGAACGACGTGAACCTCGTTAAAAAAGTGGGAAAATAAAAATAGGCTGGCAAAGTAGTAGTTAACAAGCATTTAACAAGCATTTAACTATCTTAAATGCCTCCCCCGCTGCTTGGTGTCGGGTCCGTTCTGAAATTGCAGACCCGACACTTTGGAAACTTACATGGAGACGGGTTCGGAGCGGGCTCCCAACCCGCTGTCAATCATTTCAATTTTGACAGCGGACCCGCCTCTGAACCCGCCCTCTGAGCGCCAGCAAAATCGCAGCCTTAAATGCTGATGTGGTCTCTGCTTCAATCACTAACTCTAGTGGTGCAGTCCACAGCCTCACAACCCTCTGTTTAAAATTATGTCTCCTGCTCTCTGTCCTAAATCTCTTACATTTTATCTCTGTCCCTTTGTTGTAAACGCCCCAAACAGAAGGATGTGAAGAAAATATTTATTTTAATTGCCTTTCCTATTCAGCTCCATACATCAACCAGTCGCATTCTACAAAACTGCCTCTGAAATAAAGGCAGTAGTAGAGGGATTATCAGTGAAGAAAGCCACCTTTTGAAATACATGAATGTATGCTGGCAACTGCACCATATTTCAACTGTGGCTGTCTCACTATGACTCATAATGATACAAATGGATGTCATGTGATGAAATGCAGTGAAAATAAAGAATGACACATTATTTTGGATCTAGGTCCTATAGCAACCCTAGTGTTCAAATTGTAGGTCTTGAAGGTGGAAAAAGTGTGTGATTGTGTGAGATCAGAAGGATGTGCTCATGTTTGTCATTAAACATCCTCAGAGCTCCACTGCCAATCACTAGTTAACCGGGTAACACTTGGTCATCAGTCTTTGCTTTCATGACCGTGTTTGGGCTTCTGAATTTGTTCTGTGTAAATGTCATTAATTGTAGACATTGTGCAGAATTAAATTACAATCTAAATAGAAGAACAACAAAAATCCTCTGTCTTTATCTTGTAGAATCTCTTGTCATACAATGAAGCTAATTAAAACGAACTATTCAGAACAACTCATATTATACAGTTATTAATGTATCTTGGAGAGAATGGAACCTCTTGAGGATCGGACGTAATGAGAAGTGAGATATTGATTTTTCTTTTGAGTGAGTTATACAGGCCTTTCTCACAGGGAAAGTTAAAATTGTTATGCCATGTCTGGTTATATACCTGTTTATTAACATTTGCCTACTAAACATGCCACCCACACACACAAGGCTCTTCTGCTTGTGTGTGTGAAATATAAATCAGTGTACTTAACACTTGAATGAACGCAATAATGTGCAGGGTTACACAGGCAGACTGTGCTCTAGTTTCTGTGATGTTTTTGCTATTTATTGCTATGGATATGAAGCAGGGGAATTTGAATAAATGATGGCTAATGAGGCATATGTTCTGCAAAATAGCTCCTGACAAACTGATATGTTCACTCAAGTACAATACTAATAATCAGAGGTATTGTCAGCATGTAGCAAGTTAGGTAGGCCGAGGGGAGATCTACAATTGGGCCAGCCTACAAACCCAATGTAGCCTCCTGCAATGACTGTACAATCAAAATGTACAATGGCTTCACAAAATACGTGCTTGTATATAAACTAATGAAAAAATAAATACAAAAGGGGCTCACCAGTGCCTCAGTTGGTAAGTGCACTGCCCATCATGGTCTGCGCCATAGAGACCAGGAGGATCCAGGCCCAATTCCTAGCCTATTAGCTGGCCTCAGTGAACGTGGTGCTTCAATTGGCCTCAACAATGCTAAACGAGGAAGAACAATCAGCCATTGTTCCTCCTTATCAATAGCCAGCAGCCCCTTCTTGAAAAATTCTTTGGATATCAGGGGAGAACAAGTTCAGGGTTGGCTGTAATTCCATTGCCACCCCCCCTACCCCCCACCCCAACTCTGTCAGTGACGCTAAACCCAAGTAGAATATCTAATATAAAACTCAAAAATGTAACGTGCAGTTTTGTGCAGAATGAAAGAAGAAAGAAACAACTTACATTTATATAGCACCCTTTACATCCTCAGGACATCCCAAAGCACTTCACAGTCAATTAAGTATTTCTTTTTAATGTAGTTACTGTTTTGACGTAGGGAAATGTGGCAGCCCCTTTGCACACAGCAAGGTCCCACAAACAGCAATAAGATAAATGACCAGATAGTCTGGTTTTTTGTCGTGTTTGTTTATATGTTGGCCAGGACACCGGGAGAACATACTGCCACAGGAACTTTTACATCCAACTGAGAGGGCAGACTGTTTACCATCTAATCCAAAAGACGACACCTCCGACAGTGCAGCGCTCCCTTAGTATTGCACTAAAGTGTCAGCCTAGATTATATGCCCAAGTCACTGGCGTGAGCCCACAATCTTCTGACTCAATGGGCAAGCGTGCTACCACTGAGCCAAGCCTGACACAGATGGATGTTGACTTCCAGAGGCTCTCACTCATACAGTGTATATTGTCATGTGAACCAGACTATGTGGATTTCAATGGAAGTATTGTAAATAGGACTGTTGCAGAACTGCTGATTGGTAACTGATCACTGGATGGGATAAAAGAAAGTTTGCATCAGGTGAAAAGAGAATAAAAGCTGGTTAGTGCAGTATGGCAGAGGTGCTGCCTCTCAGGCACTTTGCAGTAGGAGCAATCAAGATGCTGGAGTTGCTTGTGTGTGAGAGGTGTGAGGATGTATTGGGAATTTTTAAAAACAAAAATATCCTTTTTAAAAAAACTCTTTTTGCCAATTTTTTTAATTGAAGTCTATGTTCATTGAACTAATGAAGTAGGACTATTGATAACGAGAGCATTGGGATATAAGTATAATCAACTCTTAAAATAAAGCAGTTGGTATGAAAGTAGAATTCAGGTCTTGTACAGTATTTAGATTCATAGAAACTTACAGCACAGAAGGAGGCCATTCGGCCCGTCGTGCCCGTCCTGGCTCTCTGAAAGAGCAGTCGTGCTCAGTCCCACACCCCCGCTTTTTGTCCGTAACTCTGTAAGTTCCTCATCCTCCAGTGCCCGTCCAACTCCCTTTTAAAATTATTTACGCAATCAGCTTCCACCACCTTTTCAGGTAGAGTATTCCAGATCCCGACAACTCTCTGAGTTAAAAACATTCTCCTCATCTCCCCTTTCGCTCTTTTGTCAATGATTTTGAATCTATGACCTCTGGTTATTGACCCACTCGTCAGAGGGAATAATTTTTCTTTATCTACTCTATCAAAATCTCTCATCATCTTTAAAACTTTATTAGGTCTCTTCTTAATCTTCTCTGTTCCGAGGAGAACAGTCCTAACTTTTCCAATCTCTACTCATAACTGAAGTCCCTCATCCCTGGTAACATCCTGGAAAACCTCCTCTGTATCCTTTTTACAGCACAAACAAGCCATTCGGCCCAATAGGTCCATGCTGATGTTTATGCTCGACAGGAGCCTCCTCCCACCCCTCTTCATCTAACCCCATCAACATATCCTTCTGTTCCTTTCTCCCTCGTGTGTTTATCTAGCTTCTCCTTAAGTGCATCTGTACTAGTAGCCTCAACTACTCCTTGTAGTAGCGAGTTCCACATCCTAACCACTCTCTGGGTAAAGAAGTTTCTCCTGAATTCCCTATTGGATTTATTAGTGACTTTCTTATATTTATGGCCCCTAGTTCTGGTCTCACCTGTAAGTGGAAACATCTCTCTACATCTACCCTATCACACCCTTTCCTAATCTTAAAGCCCTCTATCAGGTTACCCCTCAGCCTTCCCTTTCCTAGAGAAGAGAGCCCCAGCCTGGCCAATCTTTCCTGACAGGTATAACCTCTCAGTTCTGGTATCATTCTGGTAAATCTTATTTGAATCTTCTCCAGTGCCTCGATATCCTTTTTGATAGGTAAGATGGCCTTCTGTGCTGTATCATTCTATGATTCTATAATTCTATGATTCTACAGTAACTTACAGTACAGACCAGAAGTTTGTCTAACCAAGGTTCTATACAAGCTTAACATAACTTCTCTGCTTTTCAATTCTATCCCTCTAGAAATGAACCCCAGTGCGTTGTTTGCTATTTTGTGGCCTTATTAACCTGCATCACTACTTTTAGTGATCTATGTATCTGTACCCCTAGATTCCCCTGCTCCTCTACCCCGTCTAGACACTTATTTTCCAAAGGTATGTGGCCTCCTTATTCTTCCTACCAAAATGTACCACCTCACACTTATCTGTATTGAAGTTCATTTGTCAATTACACACCCATACTCAAGCTTATTAATGTCTTCCTGTATTTTGTCGCAGTCCTCCTCTGTATTAACTATACCCCCCAATTTGGTGTCATCCGCAAATTTTGAAATTGTACTTTCGATTCCCGAGTCCAAATCGTTTATATAAACGGTGAACAACAGTGGTCCCAGCACCAATCTTTCCTACCACCGATGTTAAGCTAATTAGTCTATAGTTCCCTAAGAGACCTGCGGACAATGTTCCCTTTAAGCTGTGCAGCCAGCGGTCTGGAGCTCCCGCTCAGCCGGCTTTTAAATGCGGATTTTTGAATGGGCCCCGCTTCCTGTTAAAGGGGCCGCGCGGCCCAAAAACAATTAGAGGGAACATTGTCTGCAGATGGCATTTATTTATTGGATGTATTTGTACAGACTGATGAATTCATCACTCCTGCACTATTGGTTCTAACAAGAGATACAGTTACACTGCAGCTATTACCTGAGACCGGTATCTGCAGACTGTGATGCATAGTTCGGAGTCCCTTTCTGTACTGAAGACTGACCCGAGTCTGCCCAGCATCGAGATATGACGGTGGAGTTCTGCGTAAGCACAGGGCTCTGCTCCCTCAGCAGCTAATTTTTCACGTTCGAGGACAGATGGGTGTTCACTGTCTCCTAACCTGAACAACATACCATTTGAAGATTTACCAACTCCCCAGAGGTTCAATAGAATTCCCAGACATTTTTAAATTGCAGTTTAATGTCACACTGCAGTTATATTGCAGCTGATGTGAATTTGGACTTCTTGGAGGATATTTCAGACTGCTTGTCTTTAGTGCATTCTGGCTTCAGATTGGGACCGGCTCCCAGAGTTATACTGCCAGTTTTTAGTGGCACTAACACTGTAGCTTAGAAAAATCTAGTAATTGCTGAGCCTTCTGATTCTTCTTGCTGCAAGCCCTGTGATGAGCTGGTACTGAATGTCCACTTCAGGTCACTAATCTAAATTCAAAAATACAGTGATTGCTCTTGTATCTAAAGTACCTAGCTGGCATTATCCAAGTGTGAAAGAGGGTCTCTACCCAATCGTGACTGTAAAGCCACTTTCAGAGGGGAGGGGTGATGCAGTGATATATATCATGATTTCTCCAAACAAGTAGGGATGTCTTTTTTCAAACTGGATATGCCATATTTAAAAATAGAGAGTACGCTGCATTGCACATATGTTCCTTTCAGTTTCATGGCCATTGTTTGCCCTCCAGTACCTCACGCAACTGGCCGTTCTTTATATGTGAGCCTGAACAACAACAAAAAACAATAACCTACATTTATATAGCGCCTTTAATGTCCCAAGGTGCTTCACAAAGGCATAAGGAAAAAAATGGATGCTGAACCAAAGAAGGAGAGATTAGGAGGGCTGACCAAAATCTTGGTTGAAGAGGTGGGTTTTAAGGAGGGTCTTAAAGGGGGAGATGGAGGTGGAGAGGCGGAGTCACGGAGGCAATTCCAGAGCGTGGGGTGTTGCTGGCTGAAGGCATGACTGCCAGTGGTGGGGGGAAAGGCGTTGGGTGAGAATGGTATGGTCGACAGTCTCAAAGAGGTCAAAGGTACCACGGTCACAGTCACAGATGATGTAATTTGTGACTTTGCTTAGGGAGTTTTAGTGTTCTGGCAGCAACATAAGCTTGTTTCGAGAGTTTTGAACAGAGAGTTGTTGAAAAGATGGGCATGGCTTCGAGAGGCGACAACAAATTCAAGGTCTTTGAGGAAAGGGAGATTGGAAATGGAACAGAGGGATCAAGGGTGACTTATTTTGAGGAGGAGTGTGACGATGGTGGTTTTGAAAGAGGAAGGGGACAGTACCAGAGGAGAGGGAACCATTTATAATGTCACCTAGCATGGGGGCCAGGAAGGGAAGTTGGGTGGTCAGCAGTTTAGTGGGAATAAGGTAGAAAGTGTAGGAGGTGGGTCTCATGGACAGGATGAGATCACAGAGGGCATGAGGGGAAATGGGAAAGAAGGTAAAGACAGACGGGGTTTCAGGGCTGGGGCAGGGGAGAGCCTTAGGGAAATTTGTTTGTTGGGCAAGAGAAAGAGGGAAAGTAGCAGAACTGATGGTCTCAGTTTTAGTGATAAAGAAGTCCATAGGTCCTCACATCTGTTGGAGGTGAGGGGGAGGGGGCAGGAGAGAACAATTTAAGGAGATGGTTGGTAGTGGAGATAAAAAGCCAGGAGTTATATTTGATCTCCAGAATGAGCCTAGAGGAGTGGGTGGTTTTGGCACAGGAGAGTGCGGCCCTATAGCGCTGGATATGGTCCAGCCAGATCTGGTGATGCATGGCAAAACCAGTTGTGCACCAGTAATGTTAAAGTCTGCGCCCCTTGGACTTGAGGGAGCAAAGATGGTGGACATACAAAGGGGAACGAACAGGATGGGAAAGAATAAAGGTTTTGCTGGGAGCAAGGGCATCAAACTTGCCTACAAGAACATCATGGCCAAACCTGATTCTCTTCTTGCCCAATGTCCACCTGCATATACTTACCTGCAGCACGCCACCCCCCCTTCCCCACCGGCAGAAATCAGGAACAGGAACCATGACTGAAATTCTTCCCATCCCTAGATGGGTGCTGAAGCCAACTTCCGTGATCCAACTTCTGAGATCAACTAACACAGCACAAACTGGGGATTGAACTTGCAACATTTCTGGTCTATATGGTTCAGTAGTACACAGGGCAATGTATTTATCCACAAGCCATTGGCGTGATGAAAATCCTAGAATCCTAGAAAGTTACAGCACGGAAGGAGGCCATTTCGGCCCATTGTGTCCGCGCCGGCCAACAAAGATCTATCCAGCCAAATCCCACTTCCCAGCTCTTGGTCCGTAGCCCTGCAGGTTAGAACATCCCAAGTGCACATCCAAGTACTTTTTAAATGTGGTTAGAGTTCCTTCCTCTACCACCCTTTCAGGCAGTGAGTTCCAGACCCCCAGAACTCTCTGGGTGAAGAAATTTCCCCTCAAATCCCCTCTGAACCTTCCACCAATTACTTTAAATCTGTGCCCTCTGGTTTTTGACCCCTCTGCTAAGGGAAATAGGTCCTTCCTATCCACTTTATCTATGCCCCTCATAATTTTATACACCTCAATAAGGTCTCCCCTCAGCCTCCTCTGTTCCAAGGAAAACAAAGCCAGGCTATCCAGTCTTTCCTCATAGCTAAGATTCTCTACTCCCGGCAACATCCTTGTAAGTCTCCTCTGTACCCTCTCTAGTGCAGTCACATCTTTCCTGTAATGTGGTGACCAGAACTGCACACAGTACTCTAGCTGAGGTCTAACTAGTGTTTTATACAGTTGAAGCATAACCGCTCCCCCCCCCCCGCACTTGTATTCTATGCCATGGCTAATAAAGGCAAGCATTCCGTATGCCTTCTTAACCACCTTATCTACCTGGCCTGACCCATGATACCATATAAATTTTAATAGCTAGGCTCTCTTCACTATTGTCTAACACAATTGTGGGAGTAATTCTGTGACAGCTACAAGGAACCAAGGGTATATCAGAGATGTTACTATGAGAAAAGTTGTTGCTTAAAGCAATAGATCCATAACAAAGTAAAGGAATGGTAACAGTCTTATTTCATTGGTGAACAACATAGAGCAACTAAATTTATATCAACAGCAACATTATGCTAAGTATATATTTGTGGAAAATTTTTAGTCACAAAAAACGGATTATACACATATCAAGTACAGTAATCAGCTGCATAATACAAGGAAGCTGTGGACATTTCCAGAACTGCATCCATTTCCTTAATGGGACAGTCATTTACCCTGCATGAGACCAATTTAAAACTGACCAAAATAAAGAGGGTTGACACTATGGGGGGAAATTTAACCCCCCCCCCACAACGATGACAGGCGGATTAAAAATTTTGAATTGCGTAACATGACCCCAACCCACCGAGTACACGCCTGCCGCCATTATTACGGCGGCGGATTGCATGGCGTGTTGGTCCCGCTCTCGAGAGGTGCGACACCTCATTATAATATTTAAATCAGGTTCCCACAGTGCAGTTGGGAGCCCGATTTAAATTTAACGCTGACTGGCTGGGTTTCTCCGGGCTCGGGAAATGGAGATGAGAGCAGCCGGATCGAGCAGGTAAGTGACTTTTTATAGCAGTGCTTGTGAGCCAAGAGGAGCAGGAGTGCTCCCCCCCCGGCCCCTCAAGCAAACCACCTGCTGCGATCGACAATCTCAGCCTCTCCAAACCCACAATCCCAAACCTTGTGCCCCGCGATCTTTCCCTCCCTCCAGATTGCTGGTCTGACCCACCCCCCACTTATGCCCCGCGATCTTTGCTGATTGTTGGGGACCGTCCCCAATGGTCCACAGTTCCGGCCTTCTGCCTCAGGCTTTCCTGCCCTGCTGCCGGCCAGCCTATCAATCTGACCGGCTGCCGGGCTGGAAACGGAATTAAAAAATGATAATGAGGTCCTGCCATTAAATTCCACGTGCCTGGGATTTCCAGGTTTCTCCCCAGTATCCGCGCTCCCTCCCCGTAAATGTCGGGCCTATATGTGGACTGACAACACTGAGGGAGATGGCAACTATTTTCAAACCACACTACATTCTTGAACTTACATTGTACTCAAAACTGTGAGTGTATTCATTCTAATACCAGCCTACACATAGTCTCCACTGGGACTTGTACACTGAATGACACAGAGGTGAAAATTACAAAAGAAATCCCCTGATTTACCATATAACTGAAAAAATAAAGCCTGTTTCCTGCCAGATGGAAAAATTGACTGACTGCAAGACCGGTTGGTACTGTTTAAACCAATTCCCTTTTTATTTGAAATACTCTATCCATGAAGGCCTCAGGCATGGAGATCAAGCTAATTGTTTTTTGAAAAATAGATTTTTCTTTGTTAAAATACAGCACTGGTATTTAAGTCTGCTGGATTAATATAGTTCATATTACATCAGGTCAGAGTTCGTCATTACAAGGAGACTGGGGGTTGGTGCTCAGGCCTGATGTGTTAGTGAGGACACATCACACATGTACATAGTGTAAAGTTATGCTGTCACTTTTGGAAACTGCTTCAGAGACACAAAAATAACGATGTAACTCCAGAGACCAGTTCTGATCTGAATGCAGAACACAGATCACCAGTGTGGTATCGGACCAGATTGTAAAGTGCCCAGAGTGTCGACTGAACCTCTCGGATATTTTATAAACATATAAGCAGTTTGGACAAAGTGGGGGCTCCTACCTGCACTTTCAAAACATTCATAATGTAGTGGCTGGGGGTGGAGGTCCACTTGTGCGCAAGTGTACATGTGTCCCCTGACATCCAGCGTGTCATTCACAACCTGCAGCATAACTCAGGTGATGCCAGACATGAATTGCATTCTGCAGCTACCAGTCCCAGGCTGGTCCACCACAACATTACTATGTGAGCCATGTAAACTGAGAACAACAAGATGTGTTCTTTAAAAGAACCAATAATAAAAACAACCTGCATTTATCTAGCACCTTTAATGTAGTAAAACGTCCCAATAACCAGATATGCAGAGCACAATTAATAATTGATTAAGGTTTTCCTGTCTGAGAGGGGATCTCATTGAAACGTATAAAATTCTGACAGGGCTAGACAGACTGGATGCAGGCAGGATGTTTCCTCTGGCTGGGGGGTCTAGAACGAGGCGTCACAGTCTCAGGATACGGGGTAGGACATTTAGGACTGAGATGAGGAGAAATTTCTTCATTCAGAGGGTGGTGAACCTGTAGAATTCTCTACCACAGACAGCTGTGGAGGCCAAGTCACTGAATATATTTAAGAAGGAGATAGATAGATTTCTAGACACAAAAGGCATCAAGAGATATGGGGAGAGAGCAGGAATATGGTATTGAGATAGAGGATCAGCCATGATCATATTGAATGGCAGAGCAGGCTCGAAGGGCCGAATGGCCTACTCCTGCTCCTATTTTTCTATGTTCTATGTTCTATAAACGTTTGTACAAATGTCATCTTTTAGATGGTTTATCTGGACAGGGAGCTTCTCTGGGCTGTGCTGTCAGTTCCACTGCATGAGATGAAAACACTGTCATTATTTGCCTTTGGGTCCCTTTATCGGTTTCTGTACTGTATTGTTATGCCTTTTGCTGCCTCACACTGTTTCCTGAATACTGTGAATATAAGGTTTCAAATGATAAAAAAAAGTCTCATTTCCTTTATAACTAACCATCTTTCACTTGGCAAGCACTCACCAAGCAATACTTTATCATTCTATGCTAGACAGGGTGACAATGACATTCCTTCTTTGTGTGTGTTTTTGGATAGACCACAGAATAAATTTGGTACCACAGGGAATTAGTTTAATTTATTGTTTACACATGGTTTATGAGTCATTTGAGACAAAAGGGTGAAATCAATGGATGGAAAATCATGGGCTGCAATTGTGCGATTCCCAACATGCACTCTCGACAGGCAGAGTTTCATGCTCAGAGTTTGCAATTGGGAAATTTACCCTGACCTGTTACAAATCCTGCTGGGCTTTGAAAGAGAAAACAAAACTCATGTGAAGGCTAATTTACTAACTGGTTGTACTACACATTTTGCATCAATGTAAAGCAGTTTCAGGCTTGCATTTCAAGGGAGTCACTTTGCTAAAATAAATTCTAGCAGATGGAGGGAGACCACCACTAGGCTGCTTTGGCTTTGTGCTGTCGATAGTAGAAATTCTAAGAAGTTCCCAGGTGGTTCAACAGATTGCCTGGGGAGATTTTCAATTTTATTTGAGATTTTTTTTCCCAATGTTAACAGAAAGTGGACTGTTCCATTGGTTCTTCTTTTCCATTTAAAAAGGTAACAGGCCAGTAATTGATTCTCTGTATGCCCAACAAGAGCCGGCCAATATAACTCAGCACTGCTGGCTCTACATTGCTCCAAGAAGGTCCCAATCCTAAATAGTGACCAACAGTAAGGTTCTGGTACATTAAATGTTAAGAGGAACAAGAGATGGGACTAAGATGATTAGCATCTCTGGGACCTAAATCCAGCCCAGACCAATGGAGTTAAAGTTTATTTCTCCCAACTAAAGAGCTCCAAATTATTATCCTCGTTTATTGCAGGGGTATCAAGGACTGACTTGTGGCTGATAAAAAAGGTTTTATAACCTGGAAAACAGTAACCACAATAAATTATTTAAAAATAGCACAAGATGGAAACAGAAGATTTAGGAACCTGGCGTTTCCAGGATTCCAGGTAGATCTCGAGGGAGGAGGGCAGAAACACCCAGAGTTTGTTTTGAAAAGTCCACCAACAAAACTAGAGAGGCCGATATAAAATTAGGAAACTCATAAAATATCTTCACCTAAATAGGATTGCAGACTGAGAACTGACACATTGCTTTTAAAACAGAGTACAGTGAATGAAGACACTTTTCTGCTAGAAGAGTGCAGCCAATGGCAAGCGCACAGTTCTGCCGCCATCGGCCGTTCAAGGAAATAGAAACAACCTAGCCTTTGTCGTTCCACAATTGGCGGAACATGCACAAACCGTCATTGTATCTCAGTTTAAGAGCGAAGCTCTGAGCTGGATCCCTCCATGGCCTCTCCCCCCTCTCTATCTCTGTAACCTCCTCCAGCCTACAACTCTCTGAGATCTCTGTGCTCCTCCACTTCTGGCCTCTTGCACCATTGGCGGCCATACCTTCAGCTGTCTAGATGATATGCTCTGGAATTCCCTCCCTAAACCTCTTTGCATCTCTACCTCTCTCCTCCTTTTAGACTCTCCTTAAAACCTACCAAGCTTTTGGTCACCTGTTCTAATATCTCCTTATGTGGCTTGGTGTCAAAGTTGGTTTGATAATCACTCTCGTGAAGCACTTTGGGACATTTTATGTTAAAGGCACTATATAAATGCAAGTTCATAGAATGGTTACAGCACAGAAGGAGGCCATTCGGCCCACCGAGCCCGTGCCGGCATTGTTGTTGTTGTTGTATCCCCTTGTCTGCTGCTGCTTCCAAGCATTTGGCATGATGAGCAGCACAAGGTAAATCAAACAGGGCAGCTCAGCGCACAGAGATCACAGGTCTCTGTTTGACCTCAGATGCTCCCCAGAACCATCTAGCAAAAGACACCTTACCACTGTACACCTTGCTTGTGCTGAGAGGAGCCTGGACTTGATCTGGGTTGTTGGTTTCAGGAGAAGTGCTGTGTTTTATACTGTTCACTCTTTCAGCCTCCCTGCTGTAGGTCACTCAGGTGCCTGCTCCCTGCCTGACTGTCATTGTCCTATTCCACACTGACTTTCCATGACTAATACATATAAAATATGTAGCTGTGCACATGTTGCACTGTGTGAGTGTGCATGGATTTTTTTTTCCTCAGACATTTAAAAAAAAAATGATAGCAAGTTGGTACAGAACAGCAACTGAGGGGAAAGTAGGACCTACTGGACAGGAGGATGAATTGGCAATGTGAGCATGGGAGGGGCAGGAATTGTGGGCAGTAAGACTAGCTGACAAGCAATTGAATTGAATGTGGAGTAATCCCTCCCCCTTGATGGTCCCAGTGCTGACTTGGAAGTAAAGAGCTTGGCTTGTTAATAATGACAAAGGAACCTCGATCATACCAATGAGAGTATGAAGGGAAAAATAGACAGCCACAGGCTCTCAGCAATGAGATTAGCAGAAACTAGGTTTTTCCGTTTTGTTATGGAGAGGCAGTCTCCAGTGAAGTAATCACATAACCTGTACGAGCAGCCAGCTTCCATCAGTTCCCTATACGGCTGACTGCTTTATTTAGCATAATAATAATAATATTCTCAACCCCACTACCTTGCCATTAAATTTTTTAAGCATTACACAGGAGAGTAGATGTGGGGCTGAGATGTGTGAAACTGAGATTTGCCAGACTTACTTCTGCAGATGTCTGGAATATTCATTTTCCACACCATCTGCCTGCAGAGTTCCAAATGCAAAAATGCTGAACTAAGTAACAGTTTTTTGCTGAGGACCCATTGTCTGTGGGGAACCAGATGAAGACGGTCCAAATTAATCCTGCATCACCAGCACTTTATACTTTAAGTAATCCTTCCTTAATTTGGGGCCCCAATTACAAGACAAGCCTTGAGGCCTTGATTAACAATTTGCTTGAAAAGCTAATTTTATGAGCTGAAAAAGCTAACAAATTTTAGCAGCTTGAATGAAGCAACTCTTATAATGCATCTTGTACAGGCTTAGAGGAGCTGATGAGATTGGGGAATCTTATAAACAAATAAAAAAGCTAGACTCCAGGCAACATCTCATCAACTGAATGCTGATTTAGAATAAACTTTACCCAATTGCCAATTGTTGTTCCATGACATTCCCATATTATGTTCTGGGTCACAGCATATTGGGATAAGTGACCTTTCCCACAGATGGACTATTAACTAGAGGGCGAGTGAGAGAGTGGCAAAGAGGACGCATTCTCCTGACAATGTCCTCCACTCAAAATCCTAAATATTAGATGTACTTGGTAACTAATTCTCCATAGTGCATCTTTGCCCTATATTCTGAAACTCATGTCAAATCCAGCAGCCTGCCATTAATTGGTATTCCCCTCCAGAGTCTGCCATAATTATTTCTTCATAGCCAAGATCACCCCTTAATTTACTATCAAGTGTTCACTGGGCAAAAACACCTGCATCACAGCAAAAGATTTCAACTCAACTGAGCATTGTTAATAAAACTTAAAAAATCAAGATAATTCTCATTGTGGGCAAAGATTACCCGTCCATGCTGGCTGTAGCAAAATCCAGTCTTTATAAATGCGTTTATGATTTTGCCGCACCAAGTACAAAGAGGAAATCTGCCCTTTATTTGACTAATGCAGGGGCGTTTTCTTCATAACATTATAATGCATATAATCCAATATTCAAAAACAGGGAGTAGGTGGTGCAGGAAATTCAAACATATTCCTTTGCCTCAAGAGACCAGTGTGCGGCTGAAGTCATAATGCCCTCTTTTTAATGGTTGTTAACTATTGCTTTCATCAGGGAGAGGTTTCTATTAAACTGAACAGCTCTGGGGGAGGAGCAGGGAACACTCTTGGTGAGAGAAAAGGATTGAGTATTTGGATCATCAAAATCCAATACCCAGTGGACGTGGATCTGTGCTGCATTCAACTGCTTTCCAATTTGACCCCAATACCGTAATTTCACTGAGGAAGGCCTCAAAGAGAAAGCATATAGAATACCAAAAATGATAGCTGTTACAGTAGCAGGCATTGTTCAGATGTCAGTGTTGAGGAAACACTGTTAAAGAGCTACCTCTTACTATAGCCAGCTTATACTGTATCTAAAGCCAGTTGTAGCTGCACCACCCGGTACATTTACCCACTGAGCTATCACAGTGGACAGGTTAATGCCACCAGGGACTCTTCTGAGAGGTGCGAATCACACTATTGTAGACTGTTTTGCTGTCAATAAGAAGTGCTAATCACACCATACATACCGGTTTTCTTATGTTCAGTGTTGTACAAGGCTGATCACCGCTGACAGAGCATTAGGTTTCCTTCTACAGTTTAATTAATAAACATTTAAAAATTATTTTATCTATAATGTTGCTATGAGTGATGATTTGCTTCATGTGCGACTTTGTTTCAAACACATCTCTTTTAAACGTTTTAGTGTAATGCTTTATGATTCATTCACAGCCTCCCGGTTGCTCTTGTGTTTGTGCTACACGTTGACATTATTTTCCTTTTTTTTAGGCAAGGCCGAAGCAGAGCTTAAAAACTTCAGCCCTCATTACCAGCGACAATACTCTGTGGCCTTCTTCAACCATGTCCGATGTGAGGTAGAGCAAGACCGAGAGGTACAACCCCAACTGCTGCAGCATAAGGTACATTATGAGATGCGTGTTATAGCACTGGAGGGGTGATTCCGTGATCCCACACTGCCACTGAGGAGTCACGTTCACAGGGTGTGTGGGTCCGAGGATCAGGGCTAAAATGCTGGACTCCGATACGCATTCCTTGTGAGCGCGGCTCCCTGTTGGCAGCACAAGATCGCTGAATTACCCCAGTAAACATCCTCCTCTTCCTTCACCCCCACCATTGGCTGGCATGCCTTCAGCCATCTAGGCCTGACCCAACAAACTATTGACACAAGAGTCAACAAAGTTGAGCTCCTGAGGTCGTAAAAACACGTCGATCCCTTCCATTGTAGCACTCAACGAAATAGAAGAAATTTACTTTAAATTAAAAAGAGAGAACCAGCTACACTGTAACAAGCTGAAGCACCAACAACAACAACTTGTATTTATATAGCTCCTTTAACGTAGTAAAACGTCCCAAGGCATTTCACAGGAGCGTTATCAAACAAAATTTGACACCGAGCCACATAAGGAGATATTAGGGCAGATGATCAAAAGCTTAGTAAAAGAGGTAGATTTTAAGAAGCGTCTTAAAGGAGGTAGAAGACGGAGAGGTTTAGGGAGGGAATTCCAGAGCTTTGGGCCTTGGCAGCTGAAGGCACGGTCACCAATGGTGGAGCGATTAAAATCGGGGATGCTCAAGAGACCAGAATTAGAGGAGCACAGATATCTCAGAGGGTTGTGGGGCTAAAGGAGATTACAGAGATAGGGAGAGGTGTGGCCATGGAGGGATTTGAAAACAAGGATGTGAATTTTAAAATTGAGGCCTTGATTAACCGGGAGCCAATGTAGGTCAGCGAGCATACGGGTGATGGGTGAACGGAACTTGGTGCGAGTTAGGACACGGGCAGCCGAGTTTTGGATGACCTTAAGTTTATAGAGGGTAGAACGTGGGAGGCCAGGCAGGAGTGTGTTGGGATAGTCAAATCTAGAGGTAATAAAGGCATGGATGAGGGTTTCAGCAGCAGATGAACTGAGGCAGGAGCAGAGTCAGGTGATGTTCTGGAGGTGGAAATGGGCATTCTTAGTGATGGCATGAATATGTGGTCGGAAGCTTATTTCAGGGTCAAATATGACATCAAGGTTGCGAACAGTCTGGTTCAGCCTCAGACAGTTGCCAGGGAGAGGGTTAGAGTCAGTGGCTAGGGAACAGAGTTTGTGGCGGGGACTGAAGACAATGGCTTCGGTCTTCCCAATATTTAATTGAAGGAAATTTCTGCTCATCCAGTACTGTATGTCGGACAAGCAGTGTGACAAATTAGATACCATGGAGGGGTTGAGAGAAGTGGTTGTGAGGTAGAGCTGGATGTCGTCAGCGTACATGTGGAAACTGACGCTGTGTTTTTGGATGATGTCGCCGAGGGGCAACATGTAGATGAGAAATAGGAGGGGGTCAAGAGGTGAAAAGTCTAACATGAGCAGATCAAAGGGTGACCACAATACTGACACCACTGAGAAATCCTGATACACTTTGGGCCATATATTCTGATCACTACAGGTGGGTACGCGCTGTGTACGCACCCGTAGGGACATCGGAAATGCCGGTTTCAGGCATGCACAGCGCATGCGCTGAAAACCGGCATTTCCGATCTGTCAAGAATGCTCTTTACCGATCCTGTGCCTGCCCTGGAGAAGGGCCTCTGCGGGCGGATAGTTCCGCTTTCTGGAGACCCTCCGCCCGCATAAAACCCTTAGAAATCTTGCTTTTACCAGGATAAGAGTTGCAAAGTAAAAAAAAAAAAATTTTCACTCATTTATCATTTAAAAATACTTTAAAAAAGGTATGTTTATTTTTAGCCCCATAAAAAACTTTAATTATTTTTTTCAAAAATTAAATTTTTGTTTAAAATATTAAATTTATTGTAATTTCAACTAATTTTAAAAAGGCGATGGTTTTTTAAAAATTTATTTAAAGTTTTACTATGTTTTTGGAGTGATCTCCATTCATATATTTGACAGGTCTATCTGTCAAGTGTATGAAGGGAGATTCCCTTCTTCTATTGGCTCCCCATGGCCCACGTGATCCCAGGGACGCTGTGAATTGCCTGTGCCTCTGGGATACGTGGGCCCTGCACACTTGGAGTTTGGAGAGGCCCAGGATCGGAAGTGTAGGCGCCTTGGGAGCCCTCCGGTAAGTTCGTAGATTTTTCCAGATCAGAGGCCTCCGCATGCAGGAGGCCTCCGATCAGAAAATACAGCCCGTTATATTTTACCCACCCCATTAGAGTCTTGGCTATTATTATTGCACATTCTATAGTCTATGTTGGTAATAGAAATTCCAAGTTTTATTGGCATAATATGGTGTAATTCTGACTAAAGGAACTCGAATTTGGGGTGCAAGTCAGATGCATCAGAGTTACACCCATTCTAAAATTTACCAGTAGAATTGGCTACTGGCAGAAGATGCCTCGTCCTCATTGTGGTGAATGTTTACAAATGATAGGATAATGAGGGCAAAAGCTGCTGTCCCAGAAATTCTACCATTTACACCAGATTTGTACTTGAGTTAAGTTAAACCTGTAGAAAAGAATGGCAAGTTATCTGCACGACTTGTCACACCAGGAAGTGGTTGAGTTCACAGGCTTTGAATGTCCACAGACATTATCTGAAACATCAACTTCGACTGAAACGATCAGAAAATGTTTTTATCATCTGTTCAACTAAGAAAGAATTCTGAAAGCTGCACTTCTGCAATTTCTGACAGGGAAATCATTTTCTTAGCACCCTTCTGTCAAGAAGCCCTTACCACGGGGTACACTATCGCCATATATGTCTTTATAATGGAGGCAGAACAAAAGCAGGAGGAAGACTAAATGACAGACGCATGGAGGCCACATCCACACAAATGGAGAAGACAACCAACTAGGAGGTACTAGAGTCTACAGACCATGCTGCTCTCTCAACGATGTCTCAGAAGAGTTTTGCTTAAGGAATCATCGAAGGAACTTTGTCTCCTGTTGCAAATTGATCGCCAAACAGCCTCTCATAGCACACAAAACAAACAGGAGACTAACTTCAGAACAACGGACTTCATACCACAAAGTGGTTTTACTGTGCACATATATATTTATAGCAGATGCTTCTTCTTATTACCATACTAATCCCTGGTGCCTCTCTGTTCTGTTTTTAAACTTAGCCTAGTGCTACGCTGAGGTGGGACCTGAGGACCAGAAATGCCAGTAGTGTTTCACTGTGCTATGATATTCTGAGCCTCTTGGGACTGAGAGGCCTTTGTCTCAGGACTTCTAAGTCTTGGAAGGGCTCTTTAAAAGGCTGCAGGAAGCATGAGCAGCCTAGTTCTGTATCATGGCACCTGTAGGCATTGGAGAGGGCTGGCTAGAAAGATAATGTGAGCTGTCACCAAGAGAGAGGACAGCATCATGAAGGCACATTCTAGCCATGTTACTTGTGCTGGGTTCTGGATCTGGTCTGGAAACTGTAATGATATCAGCAAATAGTGATGGTATTTGCCTGTTTGATTATGATGCCTTACCAGCATGTTTGCCTGATTGATTACTTATGCCTGAATGTGACAGAGACAAGCAGTTTGAGTTTAGTTTTAGTTTCGCTTTAGATGGATTTCTAACATGATGTCTCCTGTAATGCTGAAAAAAGAGTTGAACATACTTTAGATAAAAACTCATTCTCTTTCATGAATGTGTCGTCATTGAACCCACATACAAATCGATACATGGTGTCAGAAGTGACTGAAAGAGATGAAGAGAAAAAATCTGAAGTTAAATCAGCTCTCCACATATTAGCAAGCCAAAAGAGAACATCGTTACTTACCATTGGAGAATAGCTAACGAAGTGAAAAATGGAAGGTTTACACCCACCTGCGAAGCTTCAGTTGACAGGTAATGTGGCTGAAAATTGGAGGAGATTCAAACAACGTTTGGAGTTGTATTTATCAGCAATCGGAGCTGACGAGAAAAGTGATAAAATGAAAGCGTCACTGTTCTTACATGTCGTGGGTGATGAAGCGTTGGAGGTGTATAATAACTTCACATTCGCTGCTGATGGAGACAAAATGAAGCGCAACAAAGCAAGGTCCATGCAGTAGATGAAAGCGAGATAGAGGAGTTCAATGTAGATGTTGTGTCTGAAAACAAAGAAGAAAAAAGAGACTGGATGTTGACACTAAAAGTGAATGACATACACATTCCATTTAAATTGGATACTGGAGCACAAGTTAATGTGATATCAGAGACTGATTTTAAGAAAATTAGACCCAGACCAAAGATACATGGAATAAAAGTGAAAGTGACAGGATACTCAGGTACTGATATACCAGTGAAAGGAAGATGCATTGTCAAAGTGACACACAAGGACAGAGAGCACACGCTAGCATTAATCGTGGTGCCAAAGGATGTGCAAGCCATACTAGGTTTAATAGCCTGTGAGAGACTGAACCTGGTAAAGAGAGTCCTCGTTGTGGAAAGCGAAGGAGAGACAGTCTATGATGAACTCATGAAAGAGTACAACAACCTATTTAAGGGTCTAGGCTGCCTTCCAGGAGAACACACGATCAGAGTAGATAAAAGTATGCCAACGGTCATACATCCATGCAGAAAAGTTCCATTTGCTCTTCAAAAGCAACTGAAGGCAGAGTTGGACAGGATGGAAAGACTGAACGTGATTCAGAAGATAGATGAGCCAACTGAGTGGGTGAGTTCCCTCGTCGTAGTGGACAAAAAGAATGGAAAGCTCAGAATTTGCCTGGCTCTAAGAGATCTAAACAGAGCAATAAAGAGAGAGCACTTCAAGCTTCCTACACGTGAGGAAATCATGGCACAGTTTGCAAATGCAAAGTATTTCAGTAAGTTAGATGCATCATCAGGATTTTGGCAGATGAAATTGGACAAGGCAAGTTCAAGACTGTGCACGTTCAACAGTCCATTTGGCAGATACAGATTCCTAAGGTTACCATTTGGCATTGCCTCAGCTCCTGAAGTGTATCACAAAACTATCCATATGATCTATGAGCACCTGGAGGGAGTTGATACATCAATGGATGACATCATAGTATGGGGAACCACGAGAACTGAGCATGACGAGAGACTGAAAAAAGTGCTGGAAGCAACAAGGAAAACAAACCTGAAGCTGAATAGAGAGAAATGCCAGCTCGGGGTGACAGAACTGACATTCGTGGGAGATATCCTTAGCAGTGAGGGCACCAGACCAGATCCCAGAAAGGTGTCCGCCATTGAGAATATGCCAAAGCCACAATGCAAAAAGGACATGCAGAGGTTTAATGGAATGATCAACTACATGGGTAAATTCATATCCAACCTCTCAGAAAAGATGGTGCCACTGAGACGGCTAACTGAAAAGAACATAGAATGGGAATGGAATCATGAACATGAGAAGTCGTGGAGCGATCTAAAGAAACTGCTCACAGAGGAACCAGTTCTGAGGTTTTATGACCCAGCGAGACCCATCAAGATATCATCAGATGCATCACAGAGTGGGCTCGGTGCCGTTCTTCTGCAAAAATATGACTACTGGCAACCTATTGCATATGCATCGTGCTCAATGACAGACGCGGAGACGCGATATGCTCAAATAGAAAAGGAGCTGCTCAGCATCACATACGCCTGTGAAAGATTTCACCAGTTTGTGGCAGGACAAGCAATCAGTGTAGAGACTGACCAAAAGCCCTTGATTGCATTGTTCCAAAAGCCACTAAATAGCTGTCCGCTTAGAATACAAAGAATGATGATCAGGCTGCAACGCTATACACTGAATGTGGCGTACACACCGAGTAAGCTGATGTATACAGCAGACACGTTGTCCAGAGCTGTAGACCCAAGTGAGCCCGCAAACACCATAATGGATGAAAAAGTGAACACCTACGTGGACATGATCACAAGTGCACTGCCCATAGCAGATGCAAAAATGGAGCTCATAAAGACTGAGACAAACAAAGATGAAACAATGAGACAACTGAGGAAAAGCATCTTGGATGGATGGCCCAACATGAAGCAAGACTGCTCACCTGACATGGCAGAGTACTGGAACTGCAGGGCGGAACTATCAATGGTCGAAGACATCATCTACAAAGGAAGTAAAATACTTATCCCAAAGAGTCTGAGAAAAGAGGTGCTAAAAAGGATCCATGGAGGACATCTGGGAATCGAAAATTGTAAGAAAAGAGCACGAGAGGTGATGTACTGGCCACGAATCAACCAAGATGTGACAAATGAGGTGTCAAACTGCACAATATGCCTGAAATATCGAGCAAGCAATCCGGTAGAACCACTAAAGCCACACCCAGCACCAGACAGACCTTACCAGAAGGTAGGCGCTGACCTATTCGTGTGTCAAGGGAAGGACTATCTTTTAGTCACAGACTATTACTCCCTGTATCCAGAGGTTGGTAGACTGTACACCACCACTGCAGATGCTGTGATAACATGTATGAAAGCCATATTCCCCAGACATGGCGTGGCAAGCGAGGTCTTCACAGACAACGGACCCCAGTTTTACAATGCAAGTTTCCGACACTTTGCCAAAGAGTGGGACTTTGTCCACACAACGTCAAGTCCTCACTATCCACAGTCCAATGGACTAGTGGAAAAATCGGTCCAGACAGTGAAAAGACTGATGTACAAGGCAAAAGACAGTGGAACTGACTTCTACCAGAGCATGCTTGTATACCGCACAATGCCGCTCGAGTGTGGTAAGTCACCAGCCCAACTTCTTATGGGACGTCGGCTAAGGTCAAACCTACCCATCCCGGAGAACCTCCTGAAAACAAAAGAGGGGGAGAAAGTGAGGAAGTTCAAAGAGCAACAGAAAGAAAAGCAAAAGTACTACTATGACAGAGGAACACAAAACCTACCTGAACTCCACACTGGTGACCAAGTAAGGTTCAAAGACAAAACAAACATATGGACTCAGAAGGGAACTGTCCTGAGTGAAGTTCAACCAAGATCATACACCATTCAGACAGATGAGGGTGCTGTTCTGCGCAGAAATCGTCGAGATCTTCTCAGGGGACCAGCCACAGCAGGTCAAAAGACTGATACTGTTGAACAACCTGATCGCACAGCTGAGAAATCATCATCGGAGGCAACAACTCAGATTCAAGGACAATCAATCAGAAAATCCTCAAGACACGTGAAGCCTCCTGAGAGACTCATTGAGCAAATTTAAGGACTATTGTTATAGAAGGAAGTAATGTTATCTTATTCTTTCTTCGAGTTCTAGTGTATTTACATATTTCATGTGAACACACAAAGCAAGGTTAAAAAACCTTGATAATGATAATGTTAATGTAAGTTCATTAAGTGTTACAGTTAAAATGCAGATTAATACAAAGAAAACATGTTGTTAGTTAAAAGTAAAATACTTTTGTTTTAAGAAAGGGAGATGTAATGATATCAGCAAATAGTGATGGTATTTGCCTGTTTGATTATGATGCCTTACCAGCATGTTTGCCTGATTGATTACTTATGCCTGACCAGCAGAGGGCATGTGACAGAGACAAGCAGTTTGAGTTTAGTTTCAGTTTTGTTCTAGAGGGATCACTAGCATGGTGTCTCCTGTAATGCTGTGAAAAGAGTTGAACAGACTTTAGATTAAAAGACATTCTCTTTCATAAATGTCTCGTCATTGAACCCACAAAGAAATCAATACAGAAACCTCTCTGTCAGTGGAAATTGATGCTCATGTTCGGAGTGCCACCACCCGCTCCAGGTATTGCTGCATTATTCAAATATTTCATGGATATTGGCACTGAAGATGGTATTGGACTTTGACATGGGCCTTGGCAGCATAATCCTTTTTAGAACACGACCCCAGAGATTTGTGGCCACTGGCTCAGGAATCAGATGCTGACTTTTCTGGTGCCTCCACTCCCCATTGGCAGATCCTGCTTTCAGCTCTGATGCTTTGAGGGCAATGAATGACGGAGTGCCACACTTAGAAAGAGGCTGCAAGGAAAGGTCGGGGGAGCAGGTAGCTTACCTTGGCTTCTCTGGTGAGGTTGTTAAACTTCTCCCTGCATTAGGGTTCAAGGAGCTGGCACTCACTGTCCTAGCCACCTCCCTCCACAAAATGCATACCATATACTTGATGGGTGTCTGGACACCAACCCAAAACTGAGGATCCCACTTACTTTGTATCTCCTTTAGGGGACATGTAGGTCCGGCTCCCTGAAGTTTGCCGCTTGTTTCTTTGATCTTGCTGCCATCCTTGTTGCCCAGGATGCCTGCTTCCTCCAGTGTTGCCATTGGCCTTTTGAAGCAGCACCAGGTTTTATATACTGTGGCTGCACCAGGTCTCTACCTCTTCTTCAGATATCCCCCTGCCCACTCCACTTCCCCAACACCTCCGCCCCCACTCTCCCCCCTCCGACCCCCGAAGGTATTTTGCAAGCTGTTGCCTTGAATCCACTCATGGCCCATTCACGAGTTTCCGCCCCATGTATCTGAGGCATTGCAGGCTATATATAGACAGCCTGCACGCTTCTGCCTATTCAAATTAGCTGATCCCACAATTTATAACATGGTCAGTGTCACAGCCTGAAGGCTGGTGGAAGTCCTGCTCTGCCTCAGTTCCAACAGTGCAACATCACCATCAGAATATCAGGCTCATTACGTTCACTAGTGGATCCCCTGTGATGTTGCTGATTTATAGCGTGCCGTTTTGAATGAGCTTTCTGTTGTTTGCTGAGCTCTTAGCTGGGATAGACTCTTACCTTGTGTTTCCCTTCAATAGATTCCAGAGCCTGTACTGCTTCAAATCACTGAATGCTGGGACTTGTAGGCTCAACTGTTTGTAAATTAGAGCAACAATCTGGAGCTCTCCAGGGGATATCAGAGCTGGCCCCTAGAGCTAAAGATGGAGGATAGTGGAGGCCAACAGGAGTGAGGGAGGCCAGGGCCTCGACAGCAAAGAGGCTTGGAGTGAGGTTTACTCGACTATTTTCATTGTAGGATTGGAACCTGGCTATGAGCATTTTTACTTTGCTTTACTTTTAAGAAGGTAGAAATGTAATTTTTGAGAATCTATAGCAGGGCTCCATTCTTCATGCCCTCGTATTCATCATCTATATGCTAACCCTTGGCAGCATTATTCACAACAATGGGTCAGTTTCCACATATATGCTGATCAATGATACTCTCTATCACCAGTGTTGATTCTATGTCTGTTGCTGTACAATGCAACTGCCTGTACAATATCAGGCCCATGATGAGTTGAAACATCAACAGCTTAATTTTGGCAAAACTGAAGCGTTCTGTTTGGCTTTTGGCAGCACCGGTCTAACACCAACTTCATCAGCCTCCCTGGCTGCTTGTTTGACTGAGCCCAGCCATGTGCACTCTTCACACTTTCTTTGATCCTGTTCTGAGCTTTCTACAATACATCCAGTCATTTACCAATACCGCCTTCTGCGAATACTGCCTGCTCATGCCTATCTCAGCCCCTCTGTTGCTGAAGCTTTCATACATGCCTTCATCACCTCGAGGACTGATTTCCCAAATACTTTCCTCATTGGTCTCACCAAACTCAGCCTCCACAAAATTTAGCTAATCCAGAATCTTTCTCTGCACAAAGTTCCACACACCCATCAGCTCAATCGTCACAAAATTTCACTGGCAGAAAATCAATTTCAGGTTCCTAGCCCTCATTATTAAATCCTTTCACAACCCTATTTGGGAAATCTTGGGTCCGATCTTGCCAGCCCTGGGGAGGCAAGTATGGAGGCGGGACTGCCGGAAAAATAGCAGAATTTGGGGGTGGGTGCCCAACCCGCCCCCAACCCGCCTCTGTGCCATCTTGCCAGGAGACGGGTAGCCGACCCGCACTGGGTCCCGTCTCCTTGGAGGCGGGAAGGAGATTAGTGACACTTAACTGCCTGTTAGCAGGTAGTTAACAGGCAGATAAGAGGATTATCCCCATTTTGCCCACACAAGTGCGGGCTTCCCGAAGGCTCCAAAACCCGCCTGGGTCACCGAGGCAGGTAGTGGGTCGGAGGGGGTCGGAGGGGTCGAAAAGTGCACTGTGGAGGTGAGTGATGGGTGCAAGTGTGGAGAGGTGAGTATGTGAGTTAAGTGGAAAGTGTTAGAAAAAGTTTACTTATCTTTGTTTCTTCCTGCAGGCTTCAATCGGTGGGTATGCGGAAAGTCTCGCACCTCTGCGGCAGAGGTGACAGATGGCCGTTGCAACAACCATCTAATTTCTGCTAAATAAAGAGGTTTGATGAGGTCTTGAATTCAAGAACTCATCAAACTACAGAGAATGGCAGTGTTTGACAGCTTCACAGAGCTGTCAAACGATGACTATTCATCTTGACACATGAAACGTCATACACTGACATTCTGTCACCGGCTTTCCCTTAATTGGCCTGCTAAACCTACTGGGCGGGCTTAACAAGGTCCATCAAGGGAAAATAGCGTGGGTTGGCCAGAAGTTGATGGAGGCGGGACTGAAACCCGACAAGTGGGAGTCCCGCCTCCAAAACGCCCCATTAGCAAAATCTAGCCCCTTATTTCCGAGGCTGAACCTTCGGTTTCTCTAACCCTGGATTACTGATTGTCCTCAATCCGTTCTGCTTCACCATCGGAGGCTGCTGCATCAGCCACCATGCTCCAGCCATCTAGAACTATCTTCCTAAACCTCTTGCCACTTTAAAAAAAAATTGTTCTCGGGTTGTGGGCAACGCTGGCAAGGCTGCATTTGTTGTCTGTCCCTACTTGCACTGAGAAGTTGTTAGCGGACCGTATTCTTGAACATTCTTGGACTACTTTATGCCACCAGTGGCCTTTGGGGTTGTTCTGGTACTTCCGCAGAACCTCTTGCTTGCGGGGCTCCAATGCCTGCTTTCTTTGAGTGTCCTTTTGATTTTGTGTCTAATAGGCCAACGTGAAGGAAAGTGAGGCGGGAGGCTGGGAACCACCCTGTGGTGTATGTAACCTGTTCCACCTTAAGAGAACTTAAGCCTGTTCCACCTTAAGAGATGTACTACTTTCTCTGGCTGCTGTATACGTAATACCGGTGGTAACCACCGGTATATAAGTACTGTGTAGTGATATTGTATTTAGTATAGTCCTGACCTCCAACTAGTAAAGACCTGTTGAACTTTATTCTTGTAGTCTGTGTCAGTAATTAATCTTAATACAACTGGAACACACAGACTTAACAGTGGCGACGAGTCCGATTCTTACCCTGCGGCAGTTTATATCCACGGCGGCTTCGTCCACAGAACGGGCGTCGAAGAGAGGCATCCACCCTCATCACCCTGCTGGAAGACACGTCGCGCGGCAGGCATCGAGAACCCGGAGTGCAGAAGACATCCTGAACTCGAAGCCTCCATCAGCGGCAGTCAGCTATCTTCTTTCTGCCTCGGTGGTGGGTAAGCCGGTCAGCGACGCGAGCAGAAAGTCGGCCGCGTTGGCTGTACAGACGGGGGGAGGAAGACGGAGGAATAAGGGCGGTGAGATCGATCGCGACCGGAGATAAGGGCCGGGCCGCATTCGGGCCGAAAGGCGCAGCGCGGGGACATCGATCGCGGCTGGTGATAAGGGCCGGGCCGCTTTTGAGCCAAAAAGGCGCAGCGTCTGGGGCGACTGAAGGCGCGAGAGCCGCGGTGAAGGCGAACGCAGCCGGTGCTAATAACCGGGCTGCAAGAAGGGCTGCGAGGCGCGACATCGGGGAAGCGCGAATGCCCGAGGGAGCCGCGGTGAAGCGGAGACAGCGTCGGGGGAGTTACTAACCGCTGGGAAAGGGGAGCAGCAGCGGCACGCCAAACGCCATTGCAGCCAGTGGGTAAAGACCGCCAAGCGCAGGAAAACCGCCATTTTGTAGGCGGAGGACGAAGACAAGAGCGGGAAGCCGCCATCTTGGGATAAAATAAATTGCAACGATGCCTAAACATGGGAACATTGATACCTTTGATGGCGACATCGAAGATTGGGCCATGTATGTAGAACGCATACAAAATTATTGTAAAGCAAATAAAATCCCAGATGCAGAGAAAGCACTAACTTTATTGAACTTAATGGGTGCGAAGACATACGGGCAATTGAAACACCTTTTATCACCAGATGAACCGGCGGATAAGACGTTCGAGGAGATTGTTACTGTCCTGAAAAATCATCTAAACCCCACGCCGCTGATGCTAGCGGAACGATTTAAATTTTACAGCAGAAGGCAGCTGAAGGATGAAAGCAATGCTGAATATTTAATGGAATTGCGTAAGCTAGCAAAGTACTGTCAGTTTGGAACGGGACTAACAGACGCGCTAAGAGATAAATTTGTGTGTGGATTATTAAAAGAAGATACACAAAAGCGACTGCTCGAGGAGAATGAGCTGATGCTTGAGAAAGCGGTCACTATGGCAGCAGCACACGAAGCCGCAGTGAGAGGCACGGCAGTAATGCAGTTACGGTCACCGGAACACAGTACAAATAAATTGGGTTTGAGTACTGTAAAATGTTATCGTTGTGGAAAGACAACACACGATCAGAACCAGTGTTGGTTTAAAAACCAAGAATGCAGAACGTGTGGCAGGCTTGGCCACATAGCTAAAGTATGCCGGTCAGGAAAGAAGACCAGCAACAAAAAGTCACCGCAAGGAAAATACATAAAGGTGCACAAGGTGACAAAGACCAGTTCGAACGAACAGAAGTCAGATTCAGACGCTAGCAGTAATGAACTGGGTAGCTTAAGAGTCCACAACGTTAGTAAGGATGCAGATCTCCAGACAATTTGGGTCACTCTTCAGATAGCAGGAGTCCAAGTAAAGATGGAATTGGACACTGGATCGGCATTGACGGTCATGAATAAGAAAGATTACAAAAGGTTATTCCAACATATTCCCCTACGGGATACGGAGATTATATTGAAAACATACACGGGGCAAAGAGTGTACCCCATCGGAAAGATAGAGGTAAAAGTCGTCCACAAGGGCGAAGAAAGCCAAGTAATGGACTTATATGTGCTACCTGAAGGAGGTCCACCACTACTGGGACGGGAGTGGATTAGGAAAATGAATATGGACTGGCACTCCTTAAAAGCACTAACGGTAGATTCCGGGGAAACAGATGTCAAACCTAAACGATTGTCCAAAATATTGGATGATGCTAAAGAGGTGTTCCAGCAAGGACTGGGAACACTGAAAGGAATTACGGCAAACATCAAGATTGATGAACATGCACAACCAAAATTTTTCAAAGCCAGACCGGTACCCTATGCAATACGACCTACTGTAGAAGCGGAACTGGAAGCGCTAGAACGTTCAGGTGTACTGTCTAAGGTAGATTGGAGTGAGTGGGCTACGCCCATTGTTCCCGTTATGAAACGTCCTTCGAGCAACAAGCCAGGAGAACCAGGGAAGGTTCGCATCTGTGGAGATTTCAAGATCACCGTTAATCCGGTGCTTCACACGGTGCAGTATCCGCTTCCGCGGATTGAGGATATTTTTGCTTCGTTGTCTGGCGGGAAACACTTCACCAAGATAGACCTGGCGCAGGCGCACTTGCAGATGGAGGTTGAAGAAGAGTCACGCCAGTACCTCACGATCAACACGCATAGAGGTTTGTACCGGTATAATAGGCTGGTTTTTGGAGTGGCATCGGCTCCGGCAATTTGGCAGAGGGCCATGGAGCAGGTATTACAGGGAATTCCAGGCACACAATGTTACCTGGACGATATTCTGATTACAGGTGATGGTGATGAAGAACACCTCGCAAACTTGGAACTGGTGCTCAACAGACTGAAAGAGTATGGACTTAGAGTTAATCGGCAGAAATGTGAGTTCTTTCAGAAGCGGATCTCGTACTGTGGTCATGTCATTGACTGGGAGGGGCTTCATAAGTCTCCTGACAAGATAGAGGCAGTTGTAAAGGCTCCCGCTCCGGATAATGTCTCTCAGTTGAGGTCGTTTCTGGGATTGATTAACTATTACCATAAGTTTCTACCGAATCTATCCACGGTACTGCACCCGCTGAACGCTCTTTTACAGAAGGGGGTACCATGGGAATGGAGCGAAAACTGTAAGAAGGCATTTCGCAAAAGCAAAGAATTGATCACCTCAGAGGAAGTGTTGGCTCACTTCAACCCGACACTGCCTATTCGGTTGGCTTGTGATGCTTCTCCATATGGTATTGGGGCAGTACTCTCACACAAGTTGCCAAATAGCACGGAAAGGCCAGTCGCGTTTGCATCCAGATCATTGACCTCCGCTGAGCGCAACTATGCGCAGATCGATAGGGAGGCTCTCAGCCTTGTATGGGGAGTGAAGAAGTTTAATCATTACCTGCAGGGCCAAAAATTCACACTTCTGACAGACCATCAGCCGTTGGTATCCATTTTTAACCCTAAGAAGGGTGTTTCGGTGATGACAGCACAGCGACTCCAGAGATGGCCCCTTTTCCTAGGGGCACATCAATATCAAATAGAATTCAAAGGTACAAAGCAGCATGGCAATGCTGATGGGCTGTCGCGCCTGCCACTACCTGAAGCAGAAGAGACGACGAAAGTTGACCCTGTTGAGTTATTTCATTCGACCATCATCGAGTGTTTACCAGTCACCAATGCAAGTATTGAAAGAGAAACCAGGAATGACCCGACACTGTCCCGAGTTTACGAGGTGACAGTGAAGGGATGGCCAACACATGGTGATCCTCTGTTACCGGCATTCTCGGCAAGGCGAGACCAGCTGTCCGTCTGCCATGGTACTTTGATGTACGGGACAAGAGTGATTATTCCTCCCAAGTTACGGGAAAGAGTTCTAAAGGAACTGCATGAAGGTCATCTGGGGGGAGTTAAGATGAAAAGTCTTGCTAGGGCTTATGTATGGTGGCCGGGCATTGACCAACAGATAGAGGAGTTGACAAAAAGCTGCGCTGGGTGCCAAAAAGTGCAAAATGCACCTCCGATCGCACTGCTACACCCATGGGAATGGCCTTCAGCCTCATGGCAATGCGTACATATTGACTTTGCTGGTCCATTCATGGACTCCATGTTCCTAATTGCGGTGGACGCACATTCCAAATGGCCAGAAGTGATCAAGATGAATACCACTACTTCAGAAAAGACAATTGCGGTGTTAAG
Organism: Somniosus microcephalus; assembly: GCF_052327205.1. NCBI lineage: Eukaryota > Metazoa > Chordata > Chondrichthyes > Squaliformes > Somniosidae > Somniosus > Somniosus microcephalus. Next base: position 275,089,924 of record NC_140989.1, on the reverse strand, counting down.
AACAATATTCGCAAGGAACGGATTGCCAGAACAGATATGTTCGGACAACGGACCACAGTTCGTGTCGGAAGAATTCCAAAAATTCTTAAAGAAGAATGGGGTGAAACATTATACCTCTGCCCCATATCATCCGGCGACAAACGGGTTGGCCGAGAGATTTGTCCAAACATTCAAAAAGGCCATGAATGATGATCAGATTCCGTTACAACACAAGGTGGACAATTTCCTAATGGCATATCGAAACGCCGCTCATGCAGTGACTAACCAAAGTCCTGCCATGATGTTTTATAACAGGAGGTTGCGGTCCAGGTTGGACTTGTTAAAACCAAATGTGCGGAGGGAAGTGGAAAACAAACAGTTCCGGCATATTAATAACAAGTCCACTCGAAGTTTCGACGTAGGACAACCAGTGTTGGCAAGGGGCTATGGAAATGAAAAATGGCAGTCCGGAACAATTCGGGCCAGACAAGGACCTCTGATGTACACAGTAGATATTGGTAACAATGTGATAAGGCGTCATGCGGATCAACTGGTAGAATCAAGAGCAAGGGTCGAACCCATGGTTGCGACAGAGACAACTGTGGAAGACGTTAATGAACCTGAAGCATCTACCTCGGCAGGGACTGTACCTGATGATGACGTCCAATACATAGGAAACCAACAAGAAGAGTCACCTCAGCAACAAGAATCAGAGACCACTGAAAGGCGTTATCCAAACCGAATCAGAAGGCCTCCTGAAAGACTGAACCTTTGAACTGTTTATACCTGAAGTTATATATGTATATATGTTATGATGTTATGTTAAATGGGGATATGACTGTTAAGCTAAAAAGGGAGGATTGTGGTGTATGTAACCTGTTCCACCTTAAGAGAACTTAAGCCTGTTCCACCTTAAGAGATGTACTACTTTCTCTGGCTGCTGTATACATAATACTGGTGGTGACCACCGGTATATAAGTACTGTGTAGTGATATTGTATTTAGTATAGTCCTGACCTCCAACTAGTAAAGACCTGTTGAACTTTATTCTTGTAGTCTGTGTCAGTAATTAATCTTAATACAACTGGAACACACAGACTTAACACACCCCTTCACCAATATCTCTGTCTATTACAGATAGAGGCCCAGCTTTACCCGCTGGGGGAGCCCTGGAAATCCTGGGGCAATTTAAAGGAAGCACAGAGTCAGTGAAGCAGTTCTCTATCCCTTATTCCTACTCATCAATAACAATGAAAAGATTTGTTCTAATATGTTCCACTTATCAATGTGAATGCGTGGGTCATTGTTTCAAAGGAAGAGAAAGTTGCACAACACAATAATGTTACATTTTTGCACAAAGCATTCTTGTTGATTTGTTCTATCTATTTGATGGTGTGCTCGGTTGTAGCATTCATGCCTCTGAGTCAGAAGGTTGTGGGTATTATGTCCAAATAAACACTTGAATTTGTGTGGTAATAACTAGTTACTTTTATTTCCTGGCCCTCTAGAATATTTTGACAAAGAGTAACAAAGTGATGCAAGAGAAGACATTGGAGTATAATTGCTGCAATGTGCTTACTCCCATCAGGAGACCATATAGTTTTCAGTTAACAATGAACAATTTGAAAGTACCACGCATATCAGTGGGTTCAAACCCCATTCCAGACACTTGAGCACATAATCTAGGCTGACACTTCAGTGCAGTACTGAGGGAGTGCTGTACTGTTGAAGATGTTTTCTTTGAGGCCCTGTTTTACCCTCCCAGATGGATGTAATAGATCACATGGCACTATTGAAAGAAGAGCTGGGGAGTTGTCCCAGTGTCTTGGCGAACATTTATCCCCCAACCAACATCACTAAAACAGAGTAACTGGTAATTTATCTCCTGCTGTTAGTGGGTCCTTGCTGTGGGCAGATTAGCTGCTGTGTTTGCTTACATTACAATAGTGACTATGCTTAAAAATAATTGATTGACTGTGAAAGTTGCTATAGAAACACAAGTTGTTCTTCTTGTTCTTGTTCTTCTTCACCTGATTGGAATGAGTCTAAATTCCACCTGTGGCAGAAGGCAGTGATTCTGGCTGACTCCTGATTTAATTTGGCTCTGAACCTGTGCATTTGGTTACATTAATAGACTTGGCACTGCGCTGAAAAACGTTTCTGCCCCAATAAACGTAGACTGGCCAATTCAGATTAGTGGAAATCCATCCAACTTCCAATTCTATGTTTGACAGAAAATGGGTTGAGATTTCACTATACGGGGTAAGAATGCCTCTGGTCGCTCTGCGTAGTGACGTAAATGTATTCGTGCAGACTTCCTCTGTTGGGTATTTCTAATGAAATCTTTAGAATATGCTTGTGGTTTCACTAGAAATACTGAAGTGGAAATCTTCACAATCACATTCCAATAACCCTACATGTAGTGGTCAAAGGAATTGTTACCATCATTTGATGCCCTTATTTGCAAGTTTCAGCCTTAATCAAAATAAGTGGATGTGTGATTTATGTTCCATTTGGAATTATTCCTAGAGGGCAATGAGATTGCTTTCAGAATAAAACAATAACTTGGATTAGAAAAAAGTTCTGTCTCATGCATTAGTTTCTCTAATTTTGGCTTTATTTCTTTAGGAGTGCTTTCCTAAGTTGCTCCTTTTACTTTTTTGTATTTTGTTTTTAGTTTCCCCCTTTTATTCATCTGCTTATCCTGAGGTTTACAGCTAAAAGGGCAGGTAGACAATTTGCATCCAAGCTACTGTCAATACTCGTAGCCAGTAACTAAGAGGTGCCACATACTGCTCCGAAATGACTCCGAAATGCTCTCCCCATCTCTGGAATATTCCAGAGCCTCTACATGCATCTCCCTACTTGGCCTGTCTCAGGTTGGGAACTGCATGAAGCAAGATTTGAACTTAAGCCCATCCCTGATCTGTAGCACCAAGCATTAGTGCACTGAAGTTCAGTACCACTGCGCTGCCCCACCTTCTCTTTTTATGGTTTATAGTGATGTATCAAAATATATATACTCAGTTGTTCAAACAATTTGAGATGCAGTGGTAGTGTGTATCTGAATTATGCTTTACAGCCTACATGCTATCTTTCAGGAGCCAGCGGAAACTGGGAAAGTGATCTATAAACAGGAAGTGATACAATATGCAGAAGAATTCAAGAAATGGAAAGATCGATACATTGTTATAAAAAATGACAATAGCATCGAATGCTATGAAAACAAGGAGGTAAGTAACCCTTCGCTCCTGTTTGCTGGTTTGCTACTTTTGGGGCAGTAGCAAAACAGAAAATTAAAGCAGAGCAATAATGTTGTGCTGGAATGTAAAGTTAAGTGTGTGCACCACTGACAGACGCAGGGCTGCAGACTTTCTTTGTAAATAGCAACACCTGACTGTGTGAGATCCTTATCGTCTTTTTTTGGCTTATGTTAAAGGTTCTCTTTGATCTCCACATCAAGCATCCTTTCTATACTTGTAATTAGTGTTAGGTGACCTCATACTTTGTGGTATCCAAGTAGCACTCTGCACGGTGGTGCAATAGGGCACAGAGTCAGCAGGTGATTACATTGGTCGTAAGTTACATCTGTGCTCTTGTACTGCTGGCATCATTTTGTCAATGGAGTTCCCTGGTACAGGAGGTGGAGAGAGGTTAGACAGCCATGCAACCTATTGTAGTTGAAGGGGCTTCTCCTCCTCTTTTATATAGAAACTAGCTGGAGTGCCCGGCGGTGCCGAGGCTTTTTCGAGGGCATGTTGTTGTTGGAAGAGAGAGAGAGCGCGACTGGGGGGGAGAGAGAGAGCGACTGGGGGGAAGAAAGAGAGCAACTGGGGGGAAGAGAGAGAGCAACTGGGGGGAAGAGAGGGCGGGGAGGGAGAGGGCGGGGAGGGAGAGGGCGGAGAGGGGGAGGGGCGGGGGCGGGGGGGAGGGAAGGGAGGAGAGGGGAGGGCGGGGTGGGCGGGGAGGGGGGGCGGAGGGCGGGGAGGGGGGGGAGGAGGGGGGGAGAGGAGGGGGGGAGAGAGACAGAGGGAAGGAGAGAGAGGGCGAGTGGCCCGCGGCCGCAAATAGAGCCAAGCCCCGAGAACAGGTGTGAGCCGGCTTGAGGCTGAGAGACGGCCACGCCCGGTTGGCGGGGTAACCCTTCCCCCCCTTCTGAGCCCCCGTCCTCCCGAGCACCGGCCGCGTCGCCCCGCCCCGCACTCCACTCCCGAGAGCCTCGCTCTCTGAGCCCCGCCCGCCCCGCAGTCCCGAGAGCCCCGCTCTCCGAGCCCCGCCCCGCACTCCCGAGAGCCCCGCTCTCCGAGCCCCGCAGTCCCGAGAGCCCCGCTCTCCGAGCCCCGCCCGCCCCGCAATCCCGAGAGCCCCGCTCTCCGAGCCCCACCCCGCCCCACACTCCCGAGAGCCCTCCCCACCCGAGCCGAGCGCCGAACAGAGAGAGACGCCGCGTCACAGCTGCTCCTGCTGCGCGCGCACCCTGACCCTCGTGGCTGACTCCGTTGCCCCGGCTGGGGGGGTTGGGGGGGGCGTGGGGGAGCTTAGAAGAAGCCGTGGGAGAATTACCTAGGTCGGGCCTGGCTGGGCAAGAAACACCCAGGCTTTCAGGCCTAACAAAAACGGGGAAAGGTAGGAAAAAGAATCTTCAGGTTATAGAAAATATTTACAAATGAATGAAGTTTTTTTTAAAACAATTTAATAAATTCAATTTTATTTTGCTGGAAATGTATATTTGAAAAGAAAGACGCAGAAAGCAGGAAAAAGAATGGAAGCAAGATGGCGGCTACTCACCTCGGTTCAGAACGATAAGACCTCGAGGTCACTCTGTCGCTAATGAGCGGATAATGAGATGCTAATGAGCGGAATGTTGAAGGTTTTTCGGATACCACGGGCGCGATTTTAGACCGGCCGAAACGTAAATACACTTAAGACCATTTTGGAAAGGTAAGCTTTCTTTTGACGTAACGCACGCGTAGGTACGCTCTGTAACTTTTGAGCGCATAGCCAGACAAGCACACGTGAGGACAGACAGAATGACAGACAGACAGACAGGACAGACAGATCGACCGATTTATATATATAGACTAGCTGAAGTGCCCGGTGGTGCCAAGGCTTTTTCGAGGGCATGTTGTTGTTGGAAGAGAGAGAGAGAGAGCGACTGGGGGGAAGAGAGAGAGCGACTGGGGGGAAGAGAGAGAGCGACTGGGGGGAAGAGAGGGAGGGGAGGGGAGAGGGAGGGGAGGGGAGGGGAAGGGGGGGAGGGGAGGGGGGGAGGAAGGGGGAGGGGGGAAGGGGGAGGGAGGGGAGGGGGAGGGGGGAGGGCGGGAGGGGGCGGGGGGGAGGGGAGGGAGGGGCGGTGGGGAGGGAGGGGCGGTGGGAGGGAGGGAGGAGAGAGGAGGGAGGGGAGGGCGGGGGGGAGGGGAGGGGAGGGAGGGGAGGGGAGGGCGGGGGAGGGGAGGGGAGGGGGGGGGAGGGCGGGGGGGGAGGGGAGAGGGGAGGGAGGGGCAGGGGGAGGGAGGGGAGGAGGGAGGAGGAGAGAGGAGGGGGGGAGAGGAGGGAGAGGAGGGAGGGGGGGAGGGGAAGGGGGAGAGTCTGATCCCCACCCCCCGAACTCCCGAGGTTGGCCCCCCCGAGACTCGCCCCCCCCACCAAGCAAGCACCAAACTCCGGAGGCGCGATCTTCCGAGCACCGGCCTCCCGAGCTAGCTTCAAGATTGCGGCTGTGCGAGACAGCCGGCGGGCCCGGTTGCCAGGGTAACCCTTGATGCTCACCAAGCCCCGCCCCCCCGGCCGAGCCAGAGAGAGGGACGCCGCGTCTCAGCTGCTCCTGCTGCGCGCGCACCCTTTAGTAAGGTAGCGGCGCTGGGCTGAGGCCCGCCCCTCCAGCCTTGGAGTGGGGCCGGGAGGTGCCTAGCTCGGGCGTGGGTGCGGAGGAGAGGCCGAGGCTTCGAGGCCTACCTGGAAAAACGGGGAAAGGTAGGAAAATTAATGAGGTTAGATAAGTTAATGACTTTCTAAATCATTTTTTTTTAAAACAATATGTGTTTTAAAAGCAACGTTTTTTTTAAAGACGCAGAAAGCGGGAAAAAGAAAGGAAAAGTTTGGAATCAAGATGGCGGCGACGCACCTCGGTTCAGAACGATAAGGCCCGCCCACACACGCACCGATTGGCTCGGCGGCACACGCCAGCAACCCGGCGTACGATTGGTCGAGCTCGAGGTCACTCTGTCGCTAATGAGCGGATAATGAGATGCTAATGAGCGGAATGTGAAGGTTTTTCAGATACCGCGGGCGCGATTTTAGCCCGGCCGAAACGTAAATATGCTTAAAACCGTTTTGGAAAGGTAAGCTTTCTTTCGACGTAACGCACGCCTAGGTACGCCCTGTAACTTTCGAGCGCATAGCCGCCCAGACGCACACCTGCAGACAGACAGAAGGACAGACAGAAGGACCGATTTATATATATAGACTAGCTGAAGTGCCCGGCGGTGCCGAGGCTTTTTCGCGGGCATGTTGTTGTTGGAAGAGAGAGAGAAAGCGACTGGGGGGAAGAGAGAGAGCGGCTGGGGGGAAGAGAGATAGCGACTGGGGGGAAGAGAGGGAGGGGAGGGGGGGAGGGGGAGGGGGGAGGGGGGAGGGGGAGGGGGGAGGGGAGGGGGGGAGGGGGAGGGGGGGAGGGGAGGGGGGGAGGGGGAGGGGAGGGGGGGAGGGGGAGGGGGGAGGGGGAAGAGAGGGAGGGGAGGGGAGGGGAGGGAAGAGGGGGAGGGGAGGGGAGGGGGGAGGGGAGGGAGGGAGGGGTGGAGGGGGGAGGAGGGAGGAGGAGAGAGCGGGGGGAGGGGAGGAGGGGGGTGGAGGAGGGAAGAGGAGGGGGGGAGGGAAGAGGAAAGAGGAGGGGGGAGAGAGGAGGGGGGGGAGAGAGGAGGGGGGAGGGGAGGGGAAGGGAAGGGGGAGAGTCCCCGAGCCCCCTGATCCCCGTCCCCCCAAACTCCCGAGCCCCCTGGTTGGCCCCCCCAAGACTCGCCCCCCACCCCCGAGGCTCACCCCCCCCCCCACCAACCAAGCACCGAACTCCGGAGGCGCGATCTTCCGAGCACCGGCCTCCCGAGCTGGCTTCAAGATTGCGGCTGTGCGAGACGGCCGGCGGGCCCGGTTGCCAGGGTAACCCTTGACGCTCACCAAGCCCCGCCCCCCGGCCGAGCCAGAGAGAGAGACGCCGCGTCTCAGCTGCTCCTGCTGCGTGCGCGCGCACCCTTTAGTAAGGTCATGGCGCTGGGCTGAGGCCCGCCCCTCCAGCCTTCGAGTGGGGCCGGGAGGTGCCTAGCTCGGGCGTGGGTGCGGAGGAGAGGCCGAGGCTTCGAGGCCTACCTGGAAAAACGGGGAAAGGTAGGAAAATTAATGAGATTAGATATAAGTTAATGACTTTCTAAATCATTTTTTTAAAAAACAATATGTGTTTTAAAAGCAACGTTTTTTTTAAAGACGCAGAAAGCGGGAAAAAGAAAGGAAAAGTTTGGAATCAAGATGGCGGCGACTCACCTCGGTTCAGAACGATAAGGCCCGCCCACACACGCACCGATTGGCCCGGCGGCACACGCCAGCAACCCGGCGTACAATTGGTCGAGCTCGAGGTCACTCTGTCGCTAATGAGCGGATAATGAGATGCTAATGAGCGGAATGTTAAGGTTTTTCGGATACCGCGGGCGCGATTTTAGCCCGGCCGAAACGTAAATACGCTTAAAACCGTTTTGGAAAGGTAAGCTTTCTTTCGACGTAACGCACGCGTAGGTACGCCCTGTAACTTTCGAGCGCATAGCCGCCCAGACGCACACGTGCAGACAGACAGAAGGACAGACAGAAGGACAGACAGAACGACCGATTTATATATATAAGATAATAAATTTGTATTTGCTGATTATTGGTGGTAGAATGACAATAATGACAATGCACAATACCAAATTAATTACTGCACCTTTAATAACACATGATGGGCTTCATTTGAGCTGCTTGAATTTTTTTTAAATTCCTGAATTTTTTTTGTACTTAAAACATTGTTGACAGTCATTTTTAGAATTCCATTTCAGCCTGATTAAATTCCATGAAACTGACCCAAAATTAACTAAATCTTCAGGAAAGGCTGTCTTAATCTATGCACTGACACAAGCCCATATGTAATAAGTTTCTATAAAGGGACACTGTCATCTGGTATTTGGCGATATGATGATGTGAAGGACATGACTTCATGCCACTGCAAACCGCACCTCATTGTACAGATTTAATTTATGTTTCAAGAACCTGATGTATCATGAAAGTTTGTGCTGCAGTAAGGATTGCAACACCAGGGAATTTCACAATAGGTCTGCTTGTTCCCTTGCTGGTTGTCCATAGTTGCAGATTAAATCGGGCAGCTGGTAGCTGGAATGCTACCAATTTTATACCCCAATGTAATTTCCAAAAAGTGGGACCAGCAGCAGGGGAAGCCACAGCCTCATTTAAATATTAATTTAGGGGTGTGTCCATTCTGGTGTTCAGAACCTAAATTGCAACCATGTGACATGAGCATTCAGGGTTGCTAGGCAGTCGTAAATAACTGGTGGAGAGGACACAATGTTAAGACAGGTATATTTCAGCTACTTCAGAGACAGTTTGGCCCAGATTTTGTGGTAAAAATAATGGTGAGGCTATCAGCGCTCACTGTTATTAAAGAGTAAGTCGGACAGCACATTCCAGTGACTGCACGTGCGCGGTTAAACACGGAATCTGACTGGGCATGGAGACACACCATTGCTTGCTCTGTTCACACAGGTCCCAGATCCCCTGTAGAGGGCGCCGTGCTGTTTTGGATTTCTTATCACTGCAAGTTCTAGTGCAAAAGCCCATAGAAAGTCTGTGGGCTAATGTAAGTGTAATGAACGGCGCGCACCATTCGTTCACTGCTGACTGCAAAATCCAGGCCAGTGATGTGTACATTGTAGCTGAAGTAAGACTGTACTTTGGTAAACTTGTAGCCAAGTCAACACTGGATGACTTTGAGAGGTCATCATGTAATCAATCCTATTAACATGTCACAAATGTTCCATTGAAATAATGTGGGGTGTTTTTCCTTCCCACTGGTTAATCCTCCAATATAGATATAGAATTCCATGTTGCAGGAAGTCTTCAGGCTCTGATTGTTTCCCCTCCATCTTCATCCCCTCATCTTCTCCTCAGTTATTTCTGTAAAGTAAATGTTAGTAAGAACCCTCTTCATTGATCACTAATGATTGCTAGTTGCTACATGTATGATAATGCAGTTAATGAGCACTAGTATGCATATAATTCCTGGTCCAACAGTCCCTAGTTGTATCTTATCTTATTTGTTGAATGTAACTTGTTGTGTTGTACTTGATTAGTTCATTTGCACTATTACACTACATATTTTCTCTCTTTACAAAAATCTTCTAAAATAGCACTTAAGTAAGTCCGAGTTATTTTTCTCAGAAGAAAAATGAATGGATCTTAATTTTTCTTTTAAAAGACTCATCATTATAACAGGGGAGCCTTTTAACCGCCAGCCGCCCATTTCTCATCTGGAAAACGGGTGACATGCAGTAGAAATTCTGACGGGAATCTTATTTGCCCGCCTTAATCAATTTTATGGTAGGCCTATAATTGGGTGATCAGCACTCCCACCCAAAACAGCAGGAGGCTATTTAAGTATTTAACACTTGTTGTAGGACTCCGATTACAACTTTCAGTGAGAAATGGGCGAAGCATGCACGACACATGCCAGTCCCACTTTCTCCAGGCGTTGAATGGCCGAATCGATCATCCTTAAAGGGACCACTGGAGAACTCTCCCAAATGTTAGGTGTTTTGTTAATAAGATCTTGTGGGAACCAGAGGATCAGGAGTACTTCTCCAGGCTCCACAAAAATCCTCCGGCCCACTGCCGGCCCGTTCTCCTCACCCGGCATCCACTCCTCCCCCCCCCCCCATCCCCCCACACCCCCAAACAGGCCTTACCTGCCGACTGGTTCCCAAACAGTCTGGCGAGCTGCAACGGAGTACCTGTTTAACGCCTGCAGCTCGCTGCAAAATGTTAGAGGCCTGACCCTGAAAGTGGTGCAGGCCTCCCGACTGCCTCGTTGGGCGGGCGCACCACCCGGTTGGCATCCAACCCGAAAGTCTCCTTCATATTGAGCTAATTCCCAAATTTTCTTTGCCTGGGAACACAAAGATAATTGTTTTTAATGAAAATATCAGAACAATTCCAACAATAATGGAGTATTCCAACCCTGCAATAGCTTCAAAGTATCTTTCTGTGGAACATAGCAAAGGTCTGTGTAAATAAATATTTGCTTTAATACAAATTTTAAAAACCACATTCTAGAATTGATGTAGGCGCTGACTGCTCTTTCTGTGTTATTGTGTATCTGCGTTAGGCCTATCAGAAAGGAGGAGGCCCAAAATGTAAACTGCTTCCAACTGGTTGCAGAGTGCTGACATCCATGGTTGAATATGCCCTCTTGGTGGATAAATATTTCCCCGACCCAAGTGGTGAGTAGCACTGAGTTGTTGACGTTTTGATGGCAGTTCGATTTCCGCAGCTGTTTTAGTACAAACCAATACTAAGTTCATGTCATTCTGGAAAAACAAACACGTCACACAAGCACCGACAAGTATTCATGTTTCTAGGTGGTAGAGACCTTGGTAACTTTTCATTTGAAAATAAAGGCTCGTAGATTTTAATGCGGAGGTTAGGGATGGCATTAAAAGGGAAATTAGAGACGCGTGCAATAAGGGCACAGCAGCTATCATGGGTGACTTTAATCTACATATAGATTGGGCTAACCAAATTCGTAACAATACTGTGGAGGAGGAATTCCTGGAGTGTTTACGAGATGGTTTCCTGGACCAATATGCCGAGGAACCAACTAGAGATCAGGCCATCTTAGACTGGGTATTATGTAATGAGAAAGGATTAATTAGCAATCTTGAGAGAACTGGTTGGCAGACAGAAAGCAAAGAGTTGGAATAAATGGGTCTTTTTCCGAGTGACAGGCAGTGACTAGTGACCGCAGGGATCGGTCCTTGGACCCCAGCTATTCACAATATATATTAATGATCTAGACGAGGGAACTAGATGTAATATCTCCAAGTTTGCAGATGACACAAAGCTGGGTGGGCGTGTGTGCTGTGAGGAGGATGCCGAGAAACTCCAGTATGATTTGGAAAGGTTGGGTGATTGGACAGAAGCATGGCAGATGCAATATAACATGGATAAATGCGAGGTTATCCACTTTGATGTCAAAAACAGGAAGGCAGATTATTATCTGAATGGCAATAGATTGGGAGAAGGGGAAGTGCAATGAGACCTGGGTGTCCTTGTGCACCAGTCGCTGAAGGTAAGCATGCAGGTGCAGCAGGCGGTTAAGAAGGCAAATGGTATGTTGGCCTTCGTAGCGAGAGGGTTTGAGTACAGGAACAAGGATGTCTTGCTGCAGTTGTACAGGGCCTTGGTGAGACCACATCTTGAGTATTGTGTGCAGTTTTGGTCGCCTTATCTGAGGAAGGATGTTCTTGCCATGGAGGGAGTGTAACGAAGATTCACCAGGCTGATACCTGGGATGGCAGGAATGACGTATGAGGAGAGATTGGATCGTTTGGGCTCATACTCGCTGGAGTTTAGAAGAATGAGAGGGGATCTCATTGAAACTTATAAAATTCTGACAGGACTGGACAGACTAGATGCAGGAAGGATGTTCCTGATGGTCGGGGAGTCCAGAACCAGGGGTCACAGTCTAAGGATAAGGGGTAAGCCATTTAGGACTGAGATGAGGAGGAATTTCTTCACCCAGAGAGTGGTGAACCTATGGAATTCTCTACCACAGAAGGCAGTAGAGGCCAATTCATTAAATATATTCAAGAAGGAGTTGGATATATTTCTTAAGGCTAAAGGGATCAAGGGATATGGGGAGAAGGCAGGGACCGGGTACTGAATTTGGATGATCAGCCATGATCTCATTGAATGGTGGAGCAGGCTCGAGGGGCTGAATGGCCTACTCCTGCTCCTATCTTCTATGTTTCTATGATTACATACTTGAAATTCCAAAATCTATATTAGGAAAGACGAAGCTGAGAACCATTGGCAGGTTTAGATTGGGAGGTAGGGGGCAAGAGGGAGAATGAGTTGACTGAGCAGTAACGTTAGGTAATATCAGTAAGTTGGAGAATTATTTTTTTGTAGTAGGCAAGGCCATTCAGAAAACTACCAAGGAAAGAGTCTCTCATGATTCAGTTGGAAATGTACTGCTCATAGTGGAACTGAAGAATATGGACCAACAAGGTCCCAAGGTTTGGTTCCCATTTTGGTTTAGCTGAACAGTGGTGTTCCCCAGGGGTCAGTTCTAAGACCACTGCTTTTCTTGATATGTATTAATGACTTGGATGTGGGTGTACAGGGCACAATTTCAAAATTTGCAGATGACACAAAACTTGGAAGTATAGTGAACAGTGAGGAAGATAGTGATAGACTTCAGGAAGACATAGACAGGCTGGTGAAATGGGCGGACAAGTGGCAGATGAAATTTAACGTAGAAAAGTGTGATGTGATACATTTTGGTAGAAAGAATGGGGAGAAGACATATAAACTAAATGGTACAATCCTAAAGGGGGTGCACGAACAGAGAGACTGGGGGTATATGTGCACAAATCATTGAAGGTGGCAGGGCAGGTTGAGAAAGCAGTTAAAAAGGCTTATGGGATCCTGGGCTTCATAAATAGAGGTATAGAGCACAAAAGTGTGGAAATTATGATGAACCTTTATAAAACACTGGTTCAGCCTCAACTGGAGTACTGTGTCCAATTCTGGGCACCACACTTTAGGAAGGATACGAAGGCCTTAGAGAGGGTGCAGAAAAGATTTACAAGAATGGTTCCAAGGATGAGGGGCTTCAGTTACGTTGATAGACTGGAGAAGCTGGGGTTCTTCTCCTTGGAGTAGAGAAAATTGAGAGGAGATTTGATAGAGGTGTTCAAAATTATGAGAGGTCTGGACAGAGTAGAGAGAAACTGTTCCCATTGGCAGAAGGGTCCTGAACCAGAGAACACAGATTTAAGGTGATTGGCAAAAGAATCAAAGGCAACATAAGAAAAAACTTTTTTACGCAGCGAGTGGTTAAGATCTAGAATGCACTTCCTGAAAGGGTGGTGGAGGCAGACTCAATCTTATCTTTCAAAAGGGAGTTGGATAAGTATCTGAAGGAAAATTTTTTGCAGGGCTACGTGGATAGGGTGGGGGAGTGGGACTAGCTGAGAGTCACCACGGGCTCAACGGGCCAAATGGCCTTCTTCCATGCTGTAACTATTCTATGATTCTATGATCTCAGGCAAGGTAGTGGTTGGAATGGTACAATTGTCCCAGGTGTCCCTGAGCTAGGAATCCTGGCTGATTTCTGCCTCTTCCCTACACTCTCCCTGCTCCTGCCCCATTCCTTCCTGTGGTAAATATATGCACTGTTGCTTACTGCACTAGTCATCTGAGCTGTACAGACCAGCACAAACCATGTGGTTTCTCTGCTTGCTGGCCTGAACGGACCTTTCCCAATGATGAGGACATTCGCAGCCATTTGTTGTTGCTGCTGCTGTGGAGTCCATCAGGGGCTTTAGCATAAAGATGTCACTTTTTGGAACTTTTGATCATTTTTCCATCAAAAGGATTTGGAAATGATTCAATTTAAGTGTGTTTTTCCAATTAAAGTGAGTTTGCACAGCTCTAAAATCTGACAAAGGACAGTAAATAATTAATTGGCTCATCTCAGACTCCCATCAGGGCTTCATACCTGATGTGATGTGAAGGACAGGATGGGTTGTCTGCTGAGAATCCTCTCTTGGTGGGGGGGTGGGGGGGGGGGTTGGGGGGGGGGGAGGAGTGAGGGAGATAGCTAGTTTAATTGACGGGTCCACTGGCCAATCTCTGATCAGGAGAAAAGTCAGAGGGATGGCCCCCAACTTTGATGATACACAAGGAGAAAAATGGACACAACTGGAAAAAGTCAGGATGGTCTGCTCAGAGAAAGGCTAGAGAGGCTGAGGTAGTTTTTTTGCAAGCCTAATGCTGACCAAACCTCTGTAAACCTTGGTCTATTTCAATGTTAGACTGACCAAAAGTAGTATTAGTCAGTCCACTAACCCAGAGCAGGTCAGCATGGCTCATTATTATTCACGAGGAGAGGTTTAAATGTTAAGGAAAATTGTGCGGTTTCTATAATGCAGGGTCGATCAGCAGTGCCAGTTTTATGCTCGGATGACAAGTTGAAAATATACCCCCTCGTCTTACTAAAGTTTTATCAGTCTGCCCATTGAAAGATTGAAGAAGTCCACTTGTGGGCACGTGATAGACACAATATCCAGTTCAGATCACAAGGGGGTCCTATTGTTACACCCCCAGGTTACACTATCGTATAATTAGATATTGGGTACAGGTGAACTCCCAAACATAAGAAACACAGAGTTCACTTATGGGACTGATCAATGCCACTGAATTAACTAAGGAAGACCCCAAATGTGTAAATGGGGCTATAAGCCATTGTTAAAGGTGATTAATAAATGGCCATTCTATTTATTCTTCCTTTCCTAATAACATCAACTCTGTGTTTATATTTACACAGCCAATGGGAAAGATGGTAATCAGAGCTGCCTCATTAACCACACCCAATACCCAGTGTATCTGTGGCACCCATATCGAAAGCACAGCTACTTCTGTTTTGAGAATGAAGAGACACAGCAGGGATTTGGGGCTGTCCTTAATGACTGTATCCGACACCTCAATTATGGTAGGTTTGATGAAGTGAACTAAAACCTATGTATGAGTGGTAACATTCTCTCGATCTTCTTGGGATCATAATCTTACTGCTACTGAAAATCAATAGGCTTGGTACACTCCGGAAAAGAGATATTTTAGCAAGTTCTGTGGTATTTCAAAACAAACTCCAAATGTAAATTAATGACAAATTGGACAGTATCCATTTTGTTGAACCTCTCTTTTGGTGTTCAAAGGGAAACCTCTGTCAAGGTGATGGGGGGAGGGAAAGTACTTTTAATGAGGCAAATGGCGTGACTACAAAAGGTAAATCATGCTTGACTAATCTACTGGAATTTTTTGAGGATGTAACTGGTAGAATAGATAAGGGAGAACCAGTGGATGTGGTGTATTTGAACTTTCAGAAGGCTTTCGATAAGGTCTCGCATAAGAGATTAATGTGTAAAGTTAAAGCACATGGGATTGGGGGTAAGGTACTGTCTTGGATAGAGAACTGGTTGGCAGACAGGAAGCAAAGAGTTGGAATAAACGGGTCTTTTTCCGAGTGGCAGGCAGTGACTAGTGGGGTACCGCAGGGATCGGTGCTAGGACCCCTGCTATTCACAATATATATAAATGATCTAGACGAGGGAACTAGATGTAATATCTCCAATTTTGCAGACGACACAAAGCTGGGTGGGCGTGTGTGCTGTGAAGAGGATGCAGAGAAACTCCAGTACGATTTGGACAAGTTGGGTGATTGGGCAGATACATGGCAAATGCAGTATAATGTGGATAAATGCGAAGTTATCCACTTCAGTGGCAAAAACAGGAAGACAGATTATTATCTGAATGGCAATAGATTGGGAGAAGGGGAAGTGCAACGAGACCTGGGTGTCCTTGTGCACCAGTCGCTGAAGGTAAGCATGTAGGTGCAGCAGGCGGTTAAGAAGACAAATGGTATGTTGGCCTTCATAGCGAGAGGATTTGAGTACAGAAGCAAGGATGTCTTGCTGTAGTTGTACAGGGCCTTGGTGAGACCACACCTTGAGTATTGTGTGCAGTTTTGGTCGCCTTATCTGAGGAAGGATGTTCTTGCCATGGAGAGAGTGCAGCGAAGATTCACCAGACTGATACCTGGGATGGCAGGAATGACGTATGAGGAGAGATTGGGTCGATTAGGCTTATATTCGCTAGAGTTTAGAAGAATGAGAGGGGACCTCATTGAAACTTATAAAATTCCAACAGGACTAGACAGACTAGATGCAGGAAGGATGTTCCCAATGGCAGGGGAGTCCAGAACCAGGGGTCACAGTCTAAGGATAAGGGGTAAGCCATTTAGGACTGAGATGAGGAGGAATTTCTTCACCCAGAGAGTGATGAACCTGTGGAATTCTCTGCCACACATGGTCAGTTAAGGCCAATTCATTAAATATATTCAAGAAGGAGTTGGATATATTTCTTGAGGCTAAAGGGATCAAGGGATATGGGGAGAAGGCAGGGACAGGGTACTGAATTTGGATGATCAGCCATGATCTCATTAAATGGCGGAGCGGGCTCGAGGGGCTGAATGGCCTACTCCTGCTCCTATCTTCTATGTTTCTATGACTTCCCAGTAATTGTCACATGTAAATATTGGGTATCAGTGAGGCTGTGGTGAGGTAATCAAAACTCATTTCCTTGACTGGAAAGTAGAATTTTAAAATGTTATATTAATTGAAAGGAGAAGGGAAGCAGTGGCTACATTGCAAATGCTTCTCCATCTACCGAGATGTTCCCCTTTAAGGATAGATGTTTCATACTGTGCCAAGCAAAAGCATTAGGATGTAGCCGAATGGTCTCCTACTGGTCTGATTCTATAGCCGGAAGCAGTCAGGTACGGAAATATGCAAATCTGATATCAATGATTCCAGCAAATATATCATAGAAGAGCTAGAAACCCTGGGGAATGAAATCCTTTTTGCACTATGATCCCAGTGACACTATCTCGTGAGCACATCTCTGATCGAAAAGAATGGACAGCCACTGTCTCAGAACTCACTCACAAAATATCCTAAAGAGAATCTGAAACTGTAGGGACTTGGAAAAAGAAAATGTTACTGTGATTTGTTTTTTCTGGTGGATTGATTTGATGTAAGAGTCATGTTAGGTACAATTTTTCCCAGAGTTGGTGGTAATAGGCTTCTAGCTGACTGTGTAGACACAAATACCGTCACTGGTCAAGGATGTTAGTTTATTTTCCCGAGTGGTACAAAAGCTGAAACAATAATGCGAATGCGCACCAGGCACCCTTTACATGCTGCACCAGGCATTGACCAGCTGCACCAGGCATTGACCAGCTGCACCAGGCATTGACCAGCTGCACCAGGCATTGACCAGCTGCACCAGGCATTGACCAGCTGCACCAGGCATTGACCAGCTGCACCAGGCATTGACCAGCTGCACCAGGCATTGACCAGTTGTTGCAGGAGGAACAAGAGGGGGAGGGGAACAGCAAGCGACTCATGCTGGACTACCAGTGGATGCTGACAGTCCTTGTGTACCACACCGAAGGGGCCATTTTTCACGTGTCAGCTTAGGCAGTGAATGCTGCCAGGCAATTCAACCATGGGGGCACCATAGCTAAGCCTGATCCTGTAGTCGGCAGACATCCACATACATGTATTTTCCAGTAGGTGCCACTGGATAGTAGATAGGTGGTGGGGAATTAGGCTGCTTTTATCTTTGCACTTCCTGAGCCCATGATACTTGATGCCAAATGTAGGATCTCACCTGCTGCCCCAGGTCACCACCAGCTACCTCACCACCAGCTACCTCACCACCAGGCAACTCGCCGCCAGCCAATTCACCGCCAGCCAACTCACCGCCAGCCAACTCACCGCCAGCCAACTCACCACCAGCCAACTCACCACCAGCCAACTCACCACCAGCCAACTCACCACCAGCCAACTCACCACCAGCCAACACACCACCAGCCAACTCACCACCAACCAACTCACCACCAGCTAACTCACCACCATCTAACTCACCGCCAGCCAACTCACCACCATCTAACTCACCACCATCTAACTCACCGCCAGCTAACTCACCACCATCTAACTCACCACCATCTAACTCACCGCCAGCCAACTCACCACCATCTAACTCACCACCATCTAACTCACCACCATCTAACTCACCGCCAGCCAACTCACCGCCATCTAACTCACCACCATCTAACTCACCGCCAGCCAACTCACCACCATCTAACTCACCACCAGCCAACTCACCACCAGCCAACTCAACACCATCTAACTCACCACCAGCTAACTCACCACCAGCTAACTCACCACCAGCCAACTCACCGCCAGCCAACTCACCGCCATCTAACTCACCACCATCTAACTCACCGCCAGCCAACTCACCACCATCTAACTCACCACCATCTAACTCACCGCCAGCTAACTCACCACCATCTAACTCACCACCATCTAACTCACCGCCAGCCAACTCACCACCATCTAACTCACCACCATCTAACTCACCACCATCTAACTCACCACCATCTAACTCACCGCCAGCCAACTCACCGCCATCTAACTCACCACCATCTAACTCACCGCCAGCCAACTCACCACCATCTAACTCACCACCATCTAACTCACCACCATCTAACTCACCGCCAGCCAACTCACCACCAGCCAACTCACCACCAGCTAACTCACCACCAACCAACTCACCACCAGCCAACTCTCCACCAGCCAACTCACCACCAGCCAACTCACCACCAGCCAACTCACCACCAGCCAACTCACCACCAGCCAACTCACCACCAGCCAACTCACCACCAGCCAACTCACCACCAGCCAACTCACCACCAGCCAACTCACCACCAGCCAACTCACCACCAGCTAACTCACCACCAGCCAACTCACCACCAGCCAACTCACCACCAGCCAACTCACCACCAGCCAACTCGCCACCAGCCAACTCACCACCAGCCAAGTAAACACCAGCTAACTCACCACCAGCTAACTCACCACCAGCTAACTCACCACCAGCCAACTCACCACCAGCCAACTCACCACCAGCCAACTCACCACCATCTAACTCACCACCAGCTAACTCACCACCAGCCAACTCACCACCAGCCAACTCACCACCAGCCAACTCACCACCAGCTAACTCACCACCAGCTAACTCACTGTAATGAAATCTGTTTGTCTTGATCCTGTATTCGTTTTGCACTCATGTATATTACCCTCCCCCACTGTGTATAGTTTCACTTCCTCTTTCCCGACTAACCTGGGAGGTTCCAGGTCTTGGCTCTTGGCTCCGCCCCTGACTTCTCTTACATAAAGATCCCAGGATCTGTATGACTCATTCCTGTGAACCAGTCGGCGTGTTGAGATGTTAGCTCTGATCTTAGTGATTAAAAGCCAACTTGTTTAAGTCTATAACTTCTAGTTTTGTGGTTATTGAAGGCCCATCAATTTTAATCACTAAAGAATACTAGGATGGATCGACTCCTAAAACCAGAGCATCTGGACTTGGATCCACATTCTGCTGAAGCATCAAATCAATTTGGACACTGGCTCAAATGCTTCGAACTCTTCGCGGGGGCCTCATCCGCTAGCGAGGTAGATAAACTGAGTCTACTGACTACTCGCGTAAGTCATCGGATTTATTCGTTCATCCGGGACGCCACCTCTTACACGGAGGCCATCACTATCCTGAAGGCCCAATACCAGAGGCCGGTAAACGAAGTGTACTCCAGACATCTGCTGGCTACACACAGGCAGCGACCAGAGGAATCAATGGACGATTTCTTACAGGGCCTAAAGGACCTGGTCCGGGACGGTAACTGCAAGGCCGTGACAGCCAACGCGTACTCTGACGAATTGGTCTGCGATTCCTTCATCACGGGCCTCAAATCGAATTATATCTGGCAGAGACTGCTGGAGAAGGAGGTCCTGGACTTAAAAAAGGCAGTGGCCACTGCGCGATCGCTGGACGTGGCCCAGAAAAACTCTGACTCTTATTCTTCCGGCCATGCGGCCCTCACCGCCTCGTGCGCGCCGAGGGGGCCGCCATCTTGGAATCAGCCATCTTCCCCATCCAGGTCTCAGACCAGCTCTACGCCGCCGGAGTCCCCACACAGAAGTTCACCCAGGAGTCCTACTACAGCGGCAATGTCTCGAGGCCCGAAATGCTACTTCTGCGGCCAGGCCAAGCACCCCAGACAACGATGCCCAGCGAAGGACGCTACATGCTTCAAATGTAAGAAAAAGGGGCATTTTAGCAAAGTCTGCAGGGGGAATCCGATTTCCAACTCCGTCACCACCTCGTGCATGCCGTGCGGGCTGCCATCTTGGGATCCGCCATCTTTTCCCGACTCAACGGCCGCCCAGGGCCCAACAGTGGCTTCGATCACGGTGGATCAATCCAGGCCACACCCGTTGACAAAATCCATGATGGACATACAGGTAAACGGGAATTTAACGAAATGTTTAATTGACTGTGGGAGTACCGAGAGTTTTATCCACCCTAGCCTGGTACGGCGGCACTCATTAACGGTAACTCCTACACGGAGCAGAATTGCTATGGCTGCTAAGACCCACACTTCGGACATTTTGGGCTACTGTGTGGTAACACTGACTGTAAAAGGCACGGACTACAAGGATTTTAAACTCCTCGTGATGCCAGAACTCCGTGTTAATGTAATCTTGGGCCTGGACTTCCAGTGCCACCACGAAAGTGTCACACTAGCATATGGCGGGTCCCAGCCGTCACTCACAGTCTGTGGCCTATCAACCTTAAAAATCAGCCCGCCCTCTTTATTCGCTAATCTCGCTCCGAACTGTAGGCCCATAGCGACCAAAAGTAGACGGTACAGTCTGGAAGACAGACACTTTATCAAGGCGGAAGTGGACAGACTCCTGCGGGAAGGCATTATTGAATGCAGTACCAGCCCGTGGCGTGCCCAAGTAGTCATAGTTAAAAATAGCGAAAAGAAATGGATGGTAATTGACTACAGCCAGACTGTTAATATTTATACCCAGCTGGACGCCTACCCTTTACCCCGCATATCAGAAATGGTCAACCAGATTGCGCAATACCGAGTCTTCTCGACTATCGACCTCAAATCCGCGTATCACCAGCTCCCCATTAGAACGGAGGACCGCCCATACACTGCCTTCGAGGCGAACGGGCGCCTCTACCATTTTCTCAGAGTGCCCTTCGGAGTAACAAATGGGGTCTCGGTCTTCCAACGTGAGATGGACTGCATGGTTGACGAGAATAAACTACAAGCTACCTACCCCTATCTGGACAATGTCACTATCTGCGGGCACAACCAGCAAGACCACGATCTAAATCTTGCGAGATTTTTAAAAACTGCCCTAAAGCTGAATCTAACCTACAACGAAGACAAATGTGTCTTCAACACAACCCGTCTCTGTATCCTCGGCTGTGTGGTGGAAGATGGGGTAATTGGACCGGACCCTGACCGATTACGCCCCCTAAAGGAACTGCCCCTGCCACACAATCCCAAAGCTTTAAAAAGGTGCCTGGGATTTTTTTCATATTATGCCCAATGGGTGCCCAATTACTCTGATAAGGCCTGACCCCTCATTAAATCGACGTCCTTCCCACTATCAGCTGAAGCTCGGGAGGCTTTCACCAGTATTAAACAGGACATTGAAAGGGCTGCCGTATGTGCAGTGGACGAATGCATTCCCTTTCAAGTCGAAAGCGATGCGTCAGACTTTGCCTTAGCTGCGACCCTCAATCAGGCTGGGAGACCTGTGGCCTTCTTCTCCCGAACCCTTCAGGGACCTGAAATCAGGCACTCTTCTGTCGAGAAGGAGGCACAGGCTATAGTGGAGGCAGTGCGGCACTGGAGACACTACCTAGCCGGCAAACGTTTCACCCTGCTCACCGACCAGCGGTCGGTGGCTTTCATGTTTAATAACAAACAAAGGGGGAAAATCAAGAATGACAAAATACTCAGGTGGAGGATCGAACTAGCCACGTTCAACTATGATATTATGTACAGGCCGGGAGCCCTTAATGAACCCCCAGACGCCCTATTGCGGGGAATGTGTGCCAGCATTCATACGGACAAATTACAGGGTCTCCACAACGACCTCTGTCACCCAGGGGTCACCCGACTATACCATTTTATAAAGTCCCGCAATCTGCCCCACTCCATCGAGGAGGTCAGGGCAATGACCAGAGCCTGCCGCATCTGTGCGGAATGCAAGCCTCGTTTCTACAGGCCTGACCGTGCACACCTTATCAAAGCCACACGGCCATTCGAGCGCCTAAGTCTGGACTTCAAGGGACCCCTTCCCTCTGCCGACCGTAACGTATACTTCCTCAATATCATTGATGAATATTCCCGCTTCCCCTTCGCCATTCCCTGCCCAGACATGACCAGTGCCACGGTCATCAAGTGTCTCTGTAATCTATTCTGCATGTTTGGCATGCCGAACTACATACACAGCGATAGGGGGACGTCATTCATGAGTGACGAGCTGCGCCAGTTCTTGCTCTCGAAGGGGATAGCCACTAGCAGAACCACTAGCTACAACCCCCGGGGTAATGGGCAAGTGGAAAGGGAGAATGCTACTGTTTGGAAGGCTGTCACGTTAGCCTTAAAGTCAAAAGGCCTTCCGACCTCCCGCTGGCAGGAAGTCCGCCCAGACGTGCTCCACTCCATAAGGTCTCTGTTATGTACTGCCACTAACGCTACCCCTCACGAAAAGATGTTCGTTTTCCCCCGGAAATCCACCTCGGGCATATCTCTACCCGCGTGGCTGACGTCTCCGGGGACTGTACTATTGCGGAAGCACGTGAGAGGCCATAAAACGGACCCCCTTGTGGAAAAGGTACAGCTCCTCCATGCAAACCCTCAGTACGCCTATATCGAATACTCTGACGGGCGAGAGGACACTGTTTCCATAAAAGACCTCGCTCCCTTGGGGAGCGGAGAGAACGATGGGAGACTACCCGATGAAGACCTACACTACAAAGAGACAGGACGCCCAGAGGTATCAATACCCAACTTTAACCTGGAGGACACTGCAGATAACCTGGAAGACACTGCGGAGGCCCGGACAGCGGAGGAACCAGAATCCACTCCCCTAGAGGCACCCCAACCGGCTTTGCGCCGATCACTGAGAACTGCAAAACCTCCTGACAGACTCACTTATACCAACTTTTAAGAAACATCACCCCGATGGACTAAATCTATAGAAGGGGTGAATGTAATGAAATCTGTTTGTCTTGATCCTGTATTCGTTTTGCACTCATGTATATTACCCTCCCCCACTGTGTATAGTTTCACTTCCTCTTTCCCGACTAACCTGGGAAGTTCCAGGTCTTGGCTCTTGGCTCCGCTCCTGACTTCTCTTACATAAAGAGCCCAGGATCTGTATGACTCATTCTGGTGAACCAGTCGGCGTGTTGAGATGTTAGCTCTGATCTTAGTGATTAAAAGCCAACTTGTTTAAGTCATAGAGTCATAGAATTTTACAGCACAGAAAGAGGCCCTTCGGCCCATCGTGTCTGCGCCGTCCATCAAGCCCTATCCAATCTAATCCCATTTTCCAGCATTTGGTCCATAGCCTTGTATGCAATGGCATTTCAAGTGCTCATCCAAATGCTTCTTGAATGTTGTGAGGGTTCCTGCCTCTACCACCCTTTCAGGCAGTGAGTTCCAGACTCCAACCACCCTCTGGGTGAAAAAGTTCCTCCTCAAATCCCCTCTAAACCTCCTGCCCCTTACCTTGAATCTATGCCCTCTTGTTATTGACCCCCCCTACTAAGGGGAAAAGTTCCTCTTTATCTACCCTATCTATGCCCCTCATCATTTTGTACACCTCAATCAGGTCCCCCCTCAGCCTTCTTTGCTCCAAGGAAAACAAACTGTTCAGTCTTTCTTCATAGCTGAGGCGCTCCAGCCCAGGTAACATCCTGGTAAATCTCCTCTGCACCCTCTCCAATGCAATCACATCCTTCCTATAGTGAGGCGACCAGAACTGCACACAGTACTCCAGCTGTGGCCTTACCAGCGTTTTGTACAGCTCCATCATAACCTCCCTGCTCTTATACTCTATGCCTCGGCTAATGAAGGCAAGTATCCCATATGCCTTTTTAACCACCTTATCTACCTGTTCCGCTGCCTTCAGGGATCTATGTACATGTACACCAAGGTCCCTCTGACCCTCTGTACTTCCTAGGGTCCTACCACTCATTGTGTATTCCCTTGCCTTGTTTGTCCGTCCAAAATGCATCACCTCGCACTTTTCAGGGTTAAATTCCATTTGCCACTTTTCCGCCCATCTGACCAACCCGTTTATATCGTCCTGTAGCCTGAGGCTTTCCTCCTCGCAATTTACCACCCCACCAATTTTCGTGTCATCTGTGAACTTACTGATCATACCTTTTACATTCTCCTCCAAATCATTTATGTAGATCACAAACAGCAAGGGACCCAGCACCGATCCCTGAGGTACCCCACTGGACACAGGCTTCCAGTCACAAAAGCAACCTTCGACCATCACCCTCTGCCTCCTGCCACTCAGCCAGTTTAGGATCCAACGTGCCAAGGCACCCTGGATCCCATGGACTCTTACCTTCTTGACCAGTCTCCTATGCGGGACTTTGTCAAAAGCCTTACTGAAGTCCATGTATACCACATCCACAGCATTTCCTTCATCCACACACCTAGTCACCCCCTCGAAAAATTCAATCAGATTGGTCAGACATGATTTACCCTTGACAAAGCCATGCTGACTACCCCCGATTAATCCTTGCCTCTCCAAGTGGAGACTAATTTTGTCCCTCAGAATCTTTTCCAATAATTTCCCTACCACAGATGTTAGGCTCACTGGCCTGTAATTTCCTGGTTTATCCCTGCTACCCTTCTTGAATAATGGTACTACGTTAGCTGTTCTCCAGTCCTCTGGTACATCCCCTGTGGCCAGAGAGGTTCTGAAAATTTGTGTCAGAGCCCCTGCAATCTCCTCCTTTGCCTCACACAGCAGCCTGGGATACATCTCGTCCGGGCCTGGGGATTTATCCACTTTTTGGCCTGCTAAAACCTCTAGTACCTCTTCCCTCTCGATGCTAATATGTTCAAGTATATCACAGTCCCCTTGCCCGATTTCTATGTCTGCATCGTCTTTCTCCATAGTGAACACAGATGCAAAAAATTCATTTAAAACCCCGCCTAGATCATCTGGCTCTACACACAGATTGCCACTTTGGTCCCTAATGGGCCCTACCCTTTCCCTGGTTATCCTCTTGCCCTTAATATACTTATAAAACATCTTAGGATTTTCCTTTATTTTGCTCGCCATTGTTATTTCATGGCCCCTCCTCGCTCTCCTAATTTCTTTTTTAAGTATGCCCCTGCACTTTTTATACTACTCTAGGGCTTCCTCCGTCTTTAGTCTTTTGTAACTGCCAAAAGCCCCCCTTTTTTTCCTAATGCATTTTTGTATATCCCTTGTCATCCAAGGTTCCCTTTGCTTGTTGGTCCCACCCTTGACCTTTACGGGAACATGTTGGCGTTGTACTCTCTCTATTTCCCTTCTGAAAGTCTCCCACTGCTTTGATGTGGATTTTCCTATAAGTATCTGCTCCCAGTCCACTTTTGCCAGATCCTGCCTTATCATATTAAAATCGGCCTTCCCCCAATTTAGAACCCTTATTTCCGGGCCGTCTTTATCTTTTTCCATGACCACCTTAAATCTCACCGAATTATGGTCACTGTCGCCAAAATGCTCTCCTACTGACACTTCCACCACTTGCCCGGCTACATTACCTAGAATTAGGTCCAGTACCGCCCCCTCTCTTGTAGGACTTTCTACATGTTGGCTCAAAAAGCTCTCCTGGATGCACTTTAAGAATTTTGCACCCTCTAAGCCTTTCACACTCTGACTATCCCAATTAATATTGGGGAAGTTGAAATCTCCCACTATTATTACCCTATTTTTCGCACTTCTCTGAGATTTGCCTACATATCTGTTCCTCTATCTCCCCCTGACTATTTGGGGGCCTATAGTACACTCCCAGCAAAGTGCTTGCCCCCTTTTTGTTTTTAAGTTCTACCCATATGGCCTCATTAGAGGAACCCGCTAATATATCATCCCTCCTTACAGCAGTAATTGACTCCTTAATTAATATTGCAACACCCCCTCCCCTTTTACACCCCCCTCTGTCTCGCCCGAATATTCTATACCCCGGAATATTGAGCTGCCAGTCCTGACCCTCCCTCAACCATGTCTCCGTGATAGCAACAATATCGTACTCCCATGTGTTCAACAACAACTTCAGTTCATCCACCTTATTTGCAAGACTCCTTGCATTAAAATAAATGCCTTCCAGCCTTCCCATATTGCCTTTTGCCTTCACATATTTGCTCTGCCTTCCCAGCTGACTTGTTTTTTCCTCCGTATTTGGCTGTAAATCACCCCCTACTATAGCTCCACTCTGTATCCCATCCCCCTGCCAAGTTAGTTTAAACCCCCCCCCAACAGTGCTAGCAAATCTCCCCGCAAGGATATTGGTCCCCCTCTGGTTCAGGTGTAAACCGTCCGACTTGTACAAGTCCCACCTTTCCCAGAAGCAGACCCAGTGATCCAGGAAACTAAAGCTCTCCCTCCTGCACCATCCCTTTAGCCACGCATTCATCTGTTCTATCTTCCTATTCCTATACTCACTAGCACGTGGCACCAGGAGTAATCCAGAGATTACAACCTTTGAGATCCTGCTCTTTAATCTTCTACCCAGCTCCCTAAATTCTTGCTGCGAACTTCATCCCTCTTTTTACCTATGTCGTTGGTACCAATGTGGACCACGACCTCTGGCTGTTCGCCCTCCCCCTCCAGAATGCCCTGCAGCCGCTCAGTGACATCCTTGACCCTGGCACCAGGGAGGCAACAAACCATCCTGGATTCACGTCTACGGCCACAGAAATGCCTATCTGTTCCCCTAACTATAGAATCCCCTACCACTATTGGTCTCCCACTCTTTTTCCTCCCTTTTTGGGCAGCAGGAGCACCCCCGGTGCCAGGAAGTCTATAACTTCTAGTTTTGTGGTTATTGAAGGCCCATCACTCACCACCAGCCAACTCACCACCAGCCAACTCACCACCAGCCAACTCACCACCAGCCAACTCACCACCAGCCAACTCACCACCAGCCAACTCAACACCAGCCAACTCACCACCAGCCAACTCACCACCAGCCAACTCACCACCAGCCAACTCACCACCAGCCAACTCACCACCAGCCAACTCACCACCAGCCAACTCTCCACCAGCCAACTCACCACCAGCCAACTCACCACCAGCCAACTCACCACCAGCCAACTCACCACCAGCCAACTCACCACCAGCCAACTCACCACCAGCCAACTCACCACCAGCTAATTCACCACCAGCCAACTCACCACCAGCCAACTCACCACCAGCCAACTCACCACCAGCCAACTCACCACCAGCCAACTCACCACCAGCCAAGTAAACACCAGCTAACTCAACATCAGACCTGGAACTGTCCTCCATATGCTAAGTATTAAAAGACTACTTGTAAAATAAATCTTTGAATAAAATATAAAATGACTGCTGATAGACAATGCTGGCGGGGATAGAATATAAGCTTTCAGTCACAGTCACTCCCTGTGCCGCTGACCTTCCACAGCAGCCCAATGGAAAAGAAAAGAAACACGTGAGACTCCAAACACGTGATAGGCTCAGACAGAGAGGATAAGTTGCACATAGACAGATGTGCGTACAACAGCAACAACAACTTGTATTAATATGGTGCTTTTAAAGTAGTAAAACGTTCCAAGGCACTTCACAGTAGCGTTATCAAACAAAATTTGACACCGAATCACATAAGGTGATATTAGAACAGGTGACCAAAAGCTTAGTTGAAGAGGTAGGCTTTAAGGAGCATCTTAAATGAGGAGAGAGCGGTGGAGAGGTTTAGGGAGGGAATTCCAGAGCTTAGGGCCTAGGCAGCTGAAGGCAGTAAAATCAGTGATGCTCAAGAGGCCAGAATTGGAGGAGTCCAGAGATCTCGGAGAGTTGTAGGGCTGGAGGAGGTTACAGAGATAGGGAACGGTGAGGCCATGGAGGGATTTGAAAACAGGGATGAGAATTTTAAAATTGATTTGTTGCCAGACTGGGAGACAATGTAGGTCAGTAAGCACAGGAGTGAGGGGCAAACGGGACTTGGTGTGAGTTAGGATACGCGTAGCAGAGTTTTGGAAGAGTCCAAGTTTACTGGGGGTGCAAGGCGGGAGGACGGCCAGGAGAGAATTGAAATGAATGAGGGTTTCAGCAGATGAGCTGAGGTGGGGCGGGGACGAGCGATGTTATGGAGGTGGATGTAGGCAGTCTTGGTGATAGAGGGGATATGGGGTTGGAAGCTTACCTCAGGGTCAGATAGGATGTCAAGATTGGGAACATTTGGTTCTGCCTCAAACAGTGGTCATGGAGAGGGATGGAGTCGGTGGTTAGGGAACGGAGTTTGTGGCGGGGACCGAAGACAATAGCTTTGGTCTTCCCAATATTTACAACAATAATATCTTTACTAATACTGAATAAGCAGTGAAGTAGTGCTCGAGAGTGAAATACACTGCAATGTGGAGAAGACTTAAGAATTGGAAAGACAATTTGCTGTAGAAAGGATTGATCCAGAGGCCAGAGGTTCAGGTTAAATCTTTGTTGGTGTAGGAGTGCAAACCATAAACTGTCCAAGACATTTTTCCCAGCATGTAATTGTGGAGCTATTATAATTCCTGCATTTCCCAAATCTTGCTGCAGGACATGTTGAAGCCTCTTAAGTAAAAGACTTAGGGGGAGAAATTCAGTTGTGAGCGCCACCCGTTAGCACCTTAAGAGGGCGATAAGTGGGGCGCTAACCAACTAGCGCCCGGGCGCGGCGATACCTGTGCCTCTCGCGAAATTGAGCGGACATTTAGCGGCGGCACTAAACCATACCGCCCGCTCTCCTGCGCACGCAGATCTTGACGTCATTCCAGAGTGCAACGCCCTTGGGGCGCCCCGGACCGGAAATTCAGTGGCACCCCCCTCCTTTCCGCCTGCCGCTGCCAACGACAGGTTGACTGGAACACTTCCTAGTCGCTGTGGGGCTGGGGGGGGCGCTATTTAAAGGGGGCTCTTCCTGTCTTCTGTGTGGTAGCCATTTTTGGACCACTCGTTCTGAGAGAGAGCGAGAGAGATTTGCAGAGAGACAAAGGGAGAAAGAGAGACTTCTGCATTGAGTCAACGTTGTCTGAGGTAGTTTTGGCTTCTGACCATAACTTTGTAGTTGCTTTGCTTTTTCACCGGCATAACTTTGATTGCCCACATATTATGGGGGCTGCAATGGATGGGAACGTTGTGCGTCTCCAACACATTGAGAGGGCACAGAGACGCAAAGATAGAGTGGCAATCATGGCCAGACGGAGGAGGGCCAACAGGCGTCGATACAGGAGACCTTACCGTCCCAGGGTTTTTCGACAACAGTTCTCATACATCAATATGTCTGAGGAGCAGTGTTTGTGAAGGCTGCGATTCAGCAAGAAGGTGGTCACTGAGCTCTGCCACCTCCTCCAGCCAGATCTGCAACCTCAACTGAGGAGCAGGATGTCTCTGTCGGTGGCAGTGAAGGTAACAGTGGCTCTCAACTTTTATGCCACCGGCTCCTTTCAATCTGCTACTGGGGACATTGCCAATATCTCCCAGTTCGTGGTGCATTGCTGCATCCGTCAAGTCACAAATGCCCTCTTTAAAAGGAGACAAGAGTACATCTCTTTCCCCATGATCCCCGACAAGCAGCAAGAGCACGCAGCGGGCTTTGCAAGAATAGCGGGCTTCCCCATGGTGCAGGGCGCCATTGACTGCACCCATGTGGCTTTGTGGGCGCCGCAAGAGAATGCCGAGGTTTTCCGCAACCGAAAGGGCTTCCATTCCTTGAACGTCCAGTTGGTCTGTGACCACAGACAGCTGATAGTCGCTGTCAATGCCCGCTTTCCAGGCAGCAGCCATGATGCCTTCATCCTGCGCCAGACTTCTGTGGCAGACCTTTTCCTGGCCCCGCTTCACCCAGGAGGCTGGCTTCTCGGGGACAAGGGCTATCCTCTGTGCACCTGGTTGATGACCCCGCTCCGTTCGCCCAGTACCCCTGCAGAAGAACGATACAACGAGAGCCATCAAGCTACCAGGAACATCGTTGAGCACACAATCGGCGTGCTCAAGCAACAGTTCCGCTGTCTGGACCACTCTGGAGGAGCCCTGCAGTACTCGCCTGAGCGAGTCTCCCACTTCGTTGTTGTGTGCTGCATGCTGCATAACCTGGCAATCCTCAGGACCCAGCCAATGCCACCTGGCCTTGGAGCACCAGCAGAGGAGGAGGAGGAGGAGCAGCAGCACCAAGACAGGAGGGAGGCACAAAGTGCAAGGGCCGTCCGTCAAAGGCTTATAGCAATTCGCTTCTAGGCCCCCTCTGAGGGAATGGCTTCTGCCATTCAAAGAACCTGAATGGAACCATGCCGCAACCCCTAAGCCGGTCAAGGCAACAATGAGTGCAAAGAACAAACATGCACATTTTGAATAAAGACACTTCTTTATTTACAAAACTGTGTATCCTTCCCGCATGACAAAGTAATAGAAAGAAACACACAAAGAAACAGTCCATCACATAACTGGCTCTCACAACCTGGAGACAATGTCCAAAAGAGTAACAACAATATGACCACGATCCTCAGCCTTCAATAAAACAATGAACAACATTTTGCCACACCTTTTACTTTTTGCCCTTCGAGGGTGATCTGCTTCCCTTGCGAAATTGCCCCCTTCCCACCCTGCAGCTCCTCCGCACTGGGACCCCAGTGGCTGCAGCAAGGCTGGGGGAAGGTTGCTGAGTGTCAGAAACTGAGACAGCAGATGCCCTTGAGGGACAGCCTGGACCAGCTCTGGGCCTGGAGGGCCCGGCTGCTGACTGCTCCAACTCTGCATGGGCGGCAGCAGTCTGTCCTACAGGTGGTGGCAACTGCAGTGGAGAAGTGACAGTGCTGGCAGCAAGAATGCTGTCATCCTGAGAGAGGACAGCAACTTCCTGCTCGACCGACACACTGGCACTCCCACGGGGCAGCACTTCAGCATGCGGAGCAATCTGCGGGAGCACAGATTGCTGGCCTGCTGCGGCGCGGGGAGGGCCCCGGGGAAAGCTGCCCAATCCAGCGAGGTTGACATCAGTTAGTGCTCGCGTGGCCTCAATCTGCGTCTGCATGAGACCAGCCACTGACTGCATTGCAGCACTTAGCATTTGCGTGGCATACGCCTGTGCTGCACCGAAGTCCTGGACACTCCTTGCCAGTGACTCAATGGATTCGGGCATCCTTGCCACTGCAGCCATGAGCTCAGTGTGCCTTTGCTCCGCCTGGGCGCTCATTTCAGCGAGGAGCCGCACCTCTTCTGCGCTCACTGTAGCAGGACTCGAGGCCATACTCTCCTTCCAGGGAGAAGGCCCCCGAGCTTCCCTACCCCCCTCGCGTTGCTGCAGCCCGCTGGGTCCTGGAACTTCACCCTCATCAGACCATTCGCCCCCGCTCCCCTCCAGGGAAGGCGTGTCCCCAGTATAGCCATGGGCTGCCTCGGCAGAGGGTTGCGCTGATGGTCTGACTTCCTCTTCCTCCTCGCCTTCAGATTCACTCCCAATGGCAGCTTGAGGGCCCGTCTCCTCACCTGGTGAATCACCATCTGAAAGCAGGGAGGTACAAGAGTGGCTTTAGCGTGAGGACAGGGTGGCAGCAAGGGAGGCATGAGTGCAGCGATGTACTGATTTGGATCGAGAGTGTCAAAGGATGCTGTTGTGAGGAACAAGTGGAAGGAGAGAGGTCAAAAAGGTGATGACCTTACCATTGCTGGCCAGAACGGGGTCGGTGTCTCCAGTGGCGACGGGGCCAAGCATCCGGCTTGCCACAATCCTGTGGACTCGCTGCTCCAGATCGGTCAGGGCTTGAAGGTGAGGCCGGCCTCCCCCGGTCCGTTGCTGCTGTCTCCTATTATGTGCCAGGTGCCCTACAAGAAAAAGGATGGGGTCTGAGTAAAGATGCAGCCATGACCTTGGCTGAAATGCCTCCCATGGTCGAATAGCCCTTACTGTGTGCAGCCATGATCTTGGCTGAAATGCCCCCCATGGTCAAATAGCCCTTACTGTGTGCAGCCATGATCTTGGCTGAAATGCCTCCCATGGTCGAATAGCCCTTACTGTATGCAAAGTGCTGAATGTGCATGTGAGTTTCCTGAAAGGGCCATAGGTGTTGGAGAAGTGCTGGGCATTGGGGCTTTCAAGACCCTTTGGCCATAAAGCGAGGTCGAGATGGAGGAATGAAGAGGTTTCTGAAAAAGGCACTCACCCTGACGACCCGAGTGAGGTCGTTGAACTTCTTCCTGCATTGCACAGGGGTCCTAGGCACCATGCTGCTGGAGGCCACTCTGTGAGCCACCTCCCTTCAAGCTTTGCGGTACTCGCTGGGCAGAGGCCTCCTGCCACTCTCCGGGTATAGGAGAGATCGCCTGCGCTTCACCGCGCCAACCAGAGCCTCCAAGGCCCCCTCGCTGAAACGCTGCGGTCGCTCCCTGGCCCCCTCCATGGTCCTTGGCTGCAGGATTTGGCAACAGGTCTGTCCAGGCCGAGATTCAGGGCTCCGATGCGCAGGGTGCGGCTGCAAATCAAGATCGACCCTCCCCTTTAAGAGCTGACCGGTGCCAGCGTGTCTGTGTGCAATCACTAACTGACAGCACCTGCGCCGCGCCCGCCCTCTGAGTTAGCACCTCGCTCCTCCGGCTTAGCGCCTTAAGAGAGTCGTGCAGCGCCTGATTTAGCGCTGCAATCAGCTCCAGGGGCGAAACAGACCAATTTCGCAGTAGGTGGCGATAATTTGTGCCAGGCGCAAAACTTTGCGCCCGGCCGAGAATTGTGCCCCACATGGGGCGATACCGAATTTCTCCCCCTTAAAGACTTGCATTTATAATTCAACTTTATTGTCATTGCACAAGTACATGAACAACGAAATGTGATCTTGCAAGCTCCCATGACTGGGAGAAGCAAAGCTGCTGCGTCGGTGCGCGCCGCCATTCCATTTTCCACCATTCCTCCTGTCCGACAATCTTCAGCCCACCGCCCGGGCCTGCTCACCAGCCGCTCCTCCCGTGGCTCCTTCCGTGACCTTCTCACCAACCGCCCCTCCTTGGGGCTCCTTCCGTGACCTTCTGCACCTGGTCTTCCCTGATGGTCACCCCTCCAGGTACTAACGAGGCCTGGCTCTGACTTAGCTTCCAAGCCTTGCCAGTGACCCTGTCCCTAGTCCCAGGAACAGGCCTTTCACGACCACCGGATGTCTCAAAGCTTTTTACAGCCAATGAAATACTTTGTTATGTTGATTGAGGGATAAATATTGGCCAGGACACTGGGGATAACTCCCCGGCTCTTCTTCGAAATAGTGCAATGGGATCTTTTACATCCACCTGACAGGGCAGACAGGGCCTCGGTTTAACGTCTCATCCTAAAGACAGCACTCCCTCAGCATTGTACTGGAGTGTCAGCCTAGCCTGGAGTGGGACTTGAACCTACAACCTTCTGACTCTGGAGGTGAGTGTGCTACGCACTTTTTTAAAAATATAAATATACTTTATTGAACATTAAGAACATTTACAACATCTTGATCATTTCACTGTATGATACAAATCAATTCCGCCGCTCTGCACAGCCATTCCGCCACCACACTTTAACATCAAAACCTGAAGTTTAATTTGTCTCCTGTAACATATATTAATCGATTGTACTTTAAAAATTGGTTGTAAAATACTGTCCTTAAATTCCTTTCTGAATAAAACATCCACAGAGCCTTATAATGATCTTTTAGCTTATATTTAAAATACTCTTTTAGATTGATTCTCCTCCCCTTAAAAAACAGAGCATTCCTTCTTTGCACAATCACGAATCTAGCCAAACTGAACATTAAATTAATTGCCGCTCCGCTAGACTCGGGCAGACTCTCCTGCAATCCCCATCTCAAAATTGAGTCCCACGGGATTCCCATTCTCGCTCTTCGGTCCCCACCCAGCAAAAAAGCTTCACACAACTGTCGAACATAGTACTTAAAGTCATTTAACTGCGGACATAACACCAGTAAATGGGATAGAGTCTCATCCCGTGTCCCACACACTGGGCAAGTTGCTGCCTCCACTCGCCCAATCTTGCACAAGACCGTCATGGTAAAAATCCGGTTATGAGCCGATTTGAAATCCAGTTCAATCCACTCTGGACATTTAAAATTCGCCCACACTCCCTTCCAAATCCTGTTGAAGTCCAGCTGTGGGTATATACTCTGCCAAAACTCCTGACCAGCAGGTGTCTTTAATCTCCATTCTCTAAATACCTCATAGAAATCTCGAGTATTACAGTTGTCAAATTGGACCAACTCTCCCCCTTTCTCCAGTACAAAGCTTGGCAAAGCAGGACGCATTTTACTTCCTTTGGAGATTTCCGCATTTATTTCTTCCATCCAATCCTGTGGCATTGCCCTCACAATCTTCTCATACATAATTCCTATTGCTTTTTCCTCTACCTCCTGATCCTCCTCCCACACCATGTCCCTCACTATCGCTTCCGGCAACCAACCTGGAATCACCTCGTATAATACATCTTTCACAGATATAATCCCAGCTTTTATAAAAGCTTGATTAAATAAAACCTCTCCTTCAATGTTGACCCACCTGTTCAAAAATAAGGGCTGTTCTAAAAATTCCTCAGCCCCCTTGGGCATAAACTGCACACTTTTTAAAAATTGGGCCCAAGTCTCTACAACCCCCTTATAAAACCTAGGGAGAAGTTTAATCGATTTCAAAAACATATTATTGTATTCCATATATAATATCCCCTGCCCTCCTATCCCACTTCGTTTTAAAAAATGCTCAAAACAGCTCTTCCAAAAACTTGTATTTGACTTCTGAAGAAATCTCTTCACCCATTTGATTCTAAAGGATTTTTTCTTCAAATCAATATCTGGGAAATTGAGTCCTCCCTGATTTCTCCGTCCAATGATGGTATTGTAAGCCACCAAGGCTGGTTTCCCTTCCCATAAAAACCTCACACAAGCCTCTCGGATGGACTTTTCCGCCCGCTCAGGAATATCCTCCACCGTCAATAAGTACCATAGCTTAGATAGCAGGAGGGCAGACACCACTGTCGCTCATCCTTGCACTTTCAACCACCTTCTTTCCCATCTTCCCAAAATCTTTTTAATTTTCATAACCTTCGGTTCCCAATTTAATCGATACACTTCATCCCTGTCTTTCTTGCACCCCATATGCACTCCCAGAACTTCCAAAACCTCCACCACCTTAAAGGGACATTCCCCCAACCCCTCCCTGCAACCAGGCATTGGGACTTACTATAATTCACTCTGGCTCCTGAAGCTCTACAATATTCCTCCACTACATCCATAGCTTTCCTCACTGACTCCCCATTTCTCAATGTTAAGGTTGTGTCATCTGCATATTGGTGTATCACTGACACCAGCCCAGAACTGGGGACCACAATCCCAACTACACCTTGTTTCTTTCGCATCATGTAACCTAATGGTTCTACTACCAATGTGTACAACAATGGGGACAGGGGACAACCCTGTCTCACTGATCTCTGTATCGGAAAATACTTGGATAAAAAACCATTACATTTAACGCAGCTAAATATGTTTGAATAAAAAATCCTTATCCATTGAATGAAATTTTCCTTGAAACCAAATGCTTCCAAAACCTTCAATAAAAACTCATGAGAGACCCTATCAAAGGCTTTCTCTTGATCTATCTTTAATACATAAGCCTCCCTCCCACTCTCTTCCATGAGCTCTATCGCATCTCGGATTGAGACCACAGAGTCTGCGATGTCCCGGCCTATGACTCCATAGGACTGAGAGGGCCAAACTATCTGCGGTAACACCTCCTTCAAACGATTTGCCATAACCCTCGCCAAGATCTTATAATCCACATTTAATAATGTGATGGGCCTCCAATTCTTCAGATCCCGTCTATCCCCTTTATTTTTATAATAAGCTAAGCTTATGATCCCTCGCCTCATAGATGGGGCCAGGCTTCCCTCAATTTTAATTTCCTTAAAAACTTCTAAGAGCAATGGACTTAAAATCTCGCAAAATTCTTTATAAAATTCTGCACTTAGTCCATCGGACCCTGGGCTTTCCCCCCCCGCCCCCCTCATTCCACTTATTGCTACTTTTATTTCCGCTAATCCTATTTCTTTGTCACACATGCTTCTCTCATGCTCCTTTAAACCCTCTTCAATAAAAGCAGTAACCTTCTCCATCGCCAAATTGGAAATGTCTTGTTTTGTATATAACTCTTGATAAAAGCTGCTAGCCGCCTCTAAAATCTCCCCACTTTCATGAATGATCTTCTCCCCAACCTTCAACTCTTCAATTAACGATAATCTCTGTCGCAGCTTTTTTTGCTCTAGAAAATATCTAGTGCATCTTTCGCCCTCCAATGCATCTCTAGCCTTTGCATGGAGAATGGCCCCCTTGCATTTTTCAGCTTGCAATAATTCCCACTCTTCCTTTAGCACCCGGAACTTAGTCTCCGCTCCCTTATCCCCTCCGTCAACTGCTTTACAGACATCCGTAAACCTTTTATTTATATTCTCTTCTCGACGCTGGTTAGCTGCCGCCCTCTTTTTCCCATAACGTACCAAAAAAACTTTTACCTCATATTTGAAATTATCCCACCAAACTCTTCTTTCTTTCAAGAACAAAGGTTCCTTCCGAGCATTCTTTATTATATTTATAATCCCTTCTTTATAAGCAATTTCTTTCAGGTATTGATTGTTTAAAATCCACACCCCTGAACCGATCTTAACTCTGCTGTTCCTAATTCTAAGAACCAAAGCCGAGTGATCACTAAAAAATACTTTTTTATAATAAATCTCCATCACCTCAGAACTTAACCCTTCCCGCATTAACACCAAATCTATTCGGTTCTGTTTTAAAACATCACCCACCCAACCTGATCTGGAGAACTCCCTTTTTATGGGGTTCCGGTCCCTCCATAAGTCTCTCAAATTTAAATTTGCCATCATTTTTACAATCATCCCTCTGGAGTTATCATCCTTAAAGGTCATCTGGGCTGAAATGTCCATCCGAGATAAAAATACATTAAAATCCCCCACTATACAAGGATTTTCCACCTCTGCCGCTTCAGTGAATAACCCCCGAAAAAACTCGCGACGCTTGCAATGGTTGCTTGGTGCATAGACATTAAAAAGATCGCAATTAAATCCCTCCATTTTTACCCTTAGCCTTAAAAATCTCCCCTCAGCGTCCTTGTCCATCAAGGCAACGTTCTCTTTTATGGACGGACTCACCAAAACAGCCACCCCTCTACGGTTATTGTTTGCACAACTCGCAAACACCTCTCCCTTCCAAACCTTCTGAACTCTTTCTAGGATATCCTCATCCCAAAAGGTTTCTTGCAGACACAACAAGTCCGTACCTTTAAAACCCTGCAACAGCTGCTGCAATTTCTACTCACCTCTCAGTCCGTTCACATTAATTCAGACCAATGTAATCATGGCTCCAAAGAAAGGAAGTATGCCTGATAATCTCCCCATCATTTAATCTCTGGCCCTTCCCTCCTCACATGCTCCTTCCCAATTTCTCGGGCAGCTGTTGCTTTTTCCTGCAGCCTCCGACTCTTTTTCCCCTCCTGTTTAAACTTTCCCTGCTGTTTCAGCCTCTTCCTTGCATTAAGTTTGGGCCCAGGAGCTGCCCTTCCTCCCTCCTTCTGCCCCTCACTAACCTTTCCCTTTTCACATGATGCCACCCCATCCCCGACTTCCATGTCTCTGTCCCCCTCTAATTCCTCACACTCAAGCTCTTCTGCAACCCCCTGTGCCTGCTCCCCGTCCAATAAATAATCCTGCTCCCTGTCAGATACTTCATCTCCCACAGAGAGTCTTCCTGCTATCGCAGTTTCTCCCACTGTGCCGCTCCCTTCGACCATATCTCCACCTCTGACCCTTGCACCCTGTTCCCTCTCTCCATGGGACAATGGCGCACCTAAATTGTTCCCTTCTGACGTCTCTATCTCGCCGATCCCATCCTGCTGTCCCTTTAAGGCTCGTGCCTCTTGCTCCCTCTCCCCGTCCTGCCCCCTCCCGCTCACCAAGATATCTGACTCCCTGCCTCTCCCCGGAGCACCCACATCCACCACACACCCCACTCCCACCTCCTCTCCCCCCGCAGCCACGAGACTCCCCAGGGGGAGCCGAACCGCACTAAGGCTCGAGTCTGCACTCGGCCCTCGCTGCCTGCTGCTGTCTTTGTTCCCCTCCACAGCACTCGGCATGTTTTCCGCCATCTCCATCCCGTCCTCCACTCTGCCATCCTCTGCCTCTTCCTGTGCTCCTTTCTCCTTCATTTTACCGGCTGTGTCCTCCGACTGCACCGCTCCTCTGGCCATTCCACTCTCATCTCCTTCTCCTTCTCCCATCTCCTCATCACTCATATCGCTCCCTTCTGCCACACACGCACAGCGGGTGGGGCCTTTGTGACACACCCCACAGCTCTCCGCCTTGCAGCTCCGAGCGATATGTCCCGACTCACCGCAATTGTAACAATACAAACCTGAACAGTTTCTTACGAGATGGTCATGTCCCAGACAATAGTAGCACACCTTTACTTGGTTATCGTGCAGCACACAAAAGCACTGCACTCCTTCCAGTGTCTCGAACTTCATACTGTACGGCAAAGACCTCACCCCCTCTGGGAACCGCACCTTTACATACTGGGTTCCGTCTGCTACCCGTGTTCCCGGATAGTACCTCCTCTTTATTTCAGAACAGATTTTAATGTCCCACGACTCCAACTTTTTGCTCAGCACTTCGTCCTCAATGTACACTGGCAAGTTCAAAAATGAAACCACCACCTCCTCTGAATATAGCAGAGTCACCTCCAAGAATTTCTCACCAATTTTCAGACTCAGTAGCAGTTTTTCCACCTCCTCACGGCCACTGATCGTCACCTCAAATCCCACATTCCGCTTTGGTTGGCAGGCAAAGCAGTTTCCCTCGCCACAGTCCTCATGAACCGCCTGGATTATATCCCAGGCTCAAATCTTCTTATCTTCACACTGCACCACCACCGTATTTTCTTTACCAAACCTCCTGAGGTCCCGGCCCAAATCTTTGGACTTTTTTTTCCCCCTTCCCACCACAGTTTCTTCCCTAATTATATTCCTCTCGGGAATATTGTCCTCTGAGGGGCCCAGCACTCCGGACCACTCAGCAGCCATCTGGCTGTTTTTTGTGGGCCAAAAAGGCCTTAAAACCTGAAAACAACACCCCAAAACCCACCACCAACTTTTTACAAAACTCCCTCCAACACCCAGCTGCAATCAGGCAACCAGTAACACCTGGCTCACTCCTAGCCCCTCCCACCTAGAGAGTGCTACCCACTGAGCCACAGCTGACACTATTGTGCTTACATGTGCAAAAATACCAGATATGGATTGGCAGGTATCTTTGAGCTTTTCAACTGTATGTGAAGAAGATTTGCATGTGTTTTTTGCTCTCATGCTAACACGGTAAGCAGCATAGCAGTGAACAATAGACTGGATGACTACTTTGTGCATGTGCCCAGCATTCTCCATCCAAATCCATCCATCTGGGTCCAGCTCACAATAATTGCGCTATGGCTGTGTCATTTGAATCCAATAAAGAAGGTTATATTTGCTAGGGAAAGAGCTCAGGACTGTCTTAATTACTTTGGGTTACTACCTGGCTGGTTTTTCCACCGGCACAGCTGTAGTTGTCCCCAGTTGAAAACTTTAACCCATGGTCGGATGGAATTTTAAAAGAAATTTCCAATATATTTTTCACACAAAATTAAACTGTTTGATTGTAAGGCACTTTTCCTTTGTAAAAATGCCACAAGGGCAATTTATATAATAATAATAATCAACTTTATTGTCATTAGTGCACAAGTGCAGTACAACGAAATGTAGGCTTGCGGCTCCCGAGAGTGTACATTTAGATTAAGACATTTAAAACATTCAACATTCATTTGGCTTGTAATACATTAACATAAACATAACCATAATAAAGTGCATTGGCAGATGTGCAGGCTTTAGAGTTTATTTGTGGAGTTCAGTAGGATGACAGCCCTGGGAAAGAAGCTGTTCCTAAATCTGGTCGTTCGGGTGCGAATGCATCTGTAGCGTCTCCCAGATGGCAGGAGGGCGAACAGACTGTGGCTGGGGTGGGTAGGGTCTTTGATGATGGTCCGTGACCTCCGTAAACAGCGTTTCTGGTATATGTGCTCTATGGTCGGTAGCCGGGTGCCGGTAATGCGTTGGGCAGTTTTGACTACCCGCTGCAGGGCTTTCCGGTCATAGTAGCTACAGCTGCCATACAATATAGTGTTGGCCTTGCTGTCAGATTAAATGAATAATGACCTCCCTCAGCATGCACAAGTGAGCAGTACTGGTCTCCAGGGACATGTGCACCAAAGCAGGAGGGCCTGCATTCTGCAACTGTCATGTTTCCCCTCCTGGGTCATAACTGTACTTGCTGCAGCACTGCCAGATTATCCCTTAGTGAGTGAA
This sequence comes from Somniosus microcephalus, assembly GCF_052327205.1. Lineage (NCBI taxonomy): Eukaryota > Metazoa > Chordata > Chondrichthyes > Squaliformes > Somniosidae > Somniosus > Somniosus microcephalus. Next base: position 275,049,489 of record NC_140989.1, on the reverse strand, counting down.
TTTAATGATCCATAATTGAGATCGAGGACTGAGAGAGAAGACTGGAACATGTAAGATATAGAGGCAATTGTAGAAAATTATTGATAATTGCGGCTTGTAAAAGATGTCGGAAAACAAGTCAAAGCACTAATAACTGCGCTTTGAATAATAGTGATGCCAAAGAAGCACAAGATTCCCAAGGCAATTCCTCAAGAAAAATAATATTTTTATGAAGCTGCACATTTAATGATTGGTGACATTGTAAATCAGAGTTTAGAACATAAGAACATAAGAAATAGGAGCAGGAGTTGGCCATTTGGCCCTTTGAGCCTGCTCCGCCATTCAATAAGATCATGGCTGATCTTCTACCTCAACTCCACCTTCCCGCACTATCCCCATATCCCTTGATTCCCTTAGTTCCCAAAAATGTATCGACCTCTGTCTTGAATATACTCAGCGATTGAGCATCCACAGCTCTCTGGGGTAGAGAATTCCAAAGATTCACCACCCTTTAAAGAGTGGCGGGCAAAATCTGATGGTGAGAGTAAGACACAATGGCCCAGAAATTCGGGTCGGGGGCTTCCCGCGGGTGCAAGCCCCCGACCTGCACTTACCTAGCGCGCCGGCCGTTGAGGCCTGGCCCTGCGTGGATTTCCTGTCAGTGGCCCGCTGCAGCTCCCGGCGCGCTGTGCTTGCGTGATCCAGCGGCGTAGTTAGTGCGATGAGCCAGCTGGGATCACGTGAGCACTGGGCAACTAATCGGAGGTTGCAAAAGTTCATTCATGAGTTTGATAGTAAGAACTGTCAAACTCATGAAAACTCCGGGCGCCCAAAACAGTACTTAAACTTCAAATAAAAGTTAAAAAAAATCCCACTAATTAAATGAACTATTAATAACTGTAAAAAACTAATTTAAACAATTAATCAAATTATTGAAAAAAATAAATACAGTAAAAACCTTACTGTAAAGTCTTTAAAAATAATAAACCTGTGGAAAAAAATTTCTAACTTTAATTAATAGACCACTTACCTTTTAAAACTAAGTACTTACGTCTGGTTTTTAAATGTGCAAAAAGTACAGGCCTTCACGCACGGGCAAACCTGTCAAAAAACCGGAAGTTCAACGCGCACGCGCTGCCTCATACGTCGCACGCGTTTCACCTCTTAACCCCTTCGTTCAGGGGACCGGAAGTGCCGTTTTCCCGCGCATGCGCTGTGCATGCAAGAAACCGGCACTTCCATCGGGTCCACGCGTGGGTACTCCGTCTGTACTCACGCGTTGGGACCCGAATTTCTGGGCCAATGCAAAACTTTTCAACCTTTGGCTGGGAAGAGGTGTCACCAGCTTCCTTTACGGCTTTTTTCCCCCCCATTTTCCAGAAGGCAGTTAGACCACATTTGTCACAATAACATGTTTACAATATTGTGATATTTTCAACAGGATTTCGATCATTATGTTGCATGTTTACAGAACAGCGGGGAGGAAAGCTTGCCTCAGAAACATTCGGGGTGACGATGCTCCAGTTTAAACAGATGGTTACTGTGTGAAATCTTGTTCTCCCCTTTACATGCTGAAAATGCATTTTTAAGATGTAAATTCAACTTTACTGATCATTTTTCTCCTATGTAGACAACCTGTACTGCTTTAAGGTCGAAGTGTTGTATAAACACTGAGATAGGCCTGATTCGGTTTACATTGACCAATCCAAACTGACTTTAATATTTTGTATAAAAAGGAAACATTGTCAAATGAACCAGCTTTAGTTTACAATGATGAGCTGCGGCATTTAGTAAACTGCTTAGTACAGCAGGAACAGGATCTGCACAGTAAGCACAATCTCTGTTGTTTATTAAAAGCAATGGCAGTGAGGAAGGAGAAGTCATTAAAACCCAACCATTTATAGTTGAATCTCACCTGCTTGAGGTAATGGTTTCTGCCCATGCTATTTTCCTAAACTCGCCAGTCGCGTAAATAACATTTCTGGCACCGTGCCCATAAATACAACCAAATTCAGCAATGTTTCTACAGGAGACTTTTGCAGTAATGATCAAACCATCTGATCTCTGCTTCTCATAGTTTATAAAGTGCTATCTCTTTTCAAGATGATCAGTAATAAGATATTCCCTGACAAAAACAAGCCCACAAGCACCACGCACATGCCCTCCTGAAACTCTAGGTTATAGTCTTTGGGGATTTGAAATTCCACCACGGGTTCTCCTCATTGTCCGTTGTAACTTCAGCGGAAGAGCCACAGAAATCCCAGAGAAACGGTGTAAACCTATTCACACTGTTTCTCCAGGGTTTCCACGAATCTTCTGCCAAAGTCACAGCAGATTGGGAGAACTCAGGTGGAAATTCAACCCGAGTTGAATGGTGGCTGCCAAATAGCCTTGATTTTAGCTTTTATAGATGACACGTGGATACATTTCTGAAGTGCTCCTTTTGAAAACCTTTGTTGAAAAGAATATGTCATTTTCATATGGTCTTGGAGCAGCGTTATTCGCTGTTGAAACAAGTATCAGCCCAGATAGACATAGTTTCCCCTCCCCAGAGGATGACAAAAGAAATCTTAATTCTTTTTTACTTTTGAATTACTAAAGGAGTGCATATGATGAGATTCCCTGCTATGCTGCACTTTGGGGACCCATGTTATGCTGCATTATTCGTGATTCCGGCCACGAGCATGTAGTAGGATGTTGGCTAGCGTTAACCCAGCCTTGATATTTACGACTGTAGAAATATGGGGAGTGAATGTCCACGATCAAGCTCCGCCTCTGTTTGACGTGCCTCAATAACTTCAAGACTCGAAGTTAGCAGAATAAAACTAGGCTTTTATTAGCAAAGAAAAGATGCCGGTGGCTGCACCTAGCTTCACCTGGCGTGCTGCTGTTCTACTGCAGGACAAGCCTGGACTTGTCTTAAGTAGGGCCAGGTATGGGCGGAGCCGACACACAAAGGGGGCGGTGCCCTATACACAATACAAGGTACAAACACCGGAGCAGGCAATACAATATATACAGTTAACTACAGAGTCTGATGAATGACATATTTCATCACATTCACCCCTTCTACAGATTTAGTCTGTCCGGGGGTGTGATAGTCCTCTGTGACCGACGTAACGGTTGCGGTGCCGCGGGTGCCGGCTGGGTGTCCCGGGTGGTCTCCTGGGTCTCTGCCGGGGGCGCCACCGGGGTTGTTGACGGAGTAGGTGGTGGGGGAGTAGGTGGTGGGGGTACCGTTGGCTGGTGTTCTTCCGGGGGTGATGAAAAATTAGTGGGTGGAGTGGGTGGGTAATAGTTGTTGTGGTTGTTGTTGTTGTTGTTGAAGTCGTTGTCGTTGTTGCTGTTGTTACCGGCTGGGGCGAGGTCTTTTATGGACACAGTGCCCTCCCGTCCGTCGGCGTGCCGGACATACGCATATTGTGGGTTGGCGTGGAGCAGGTGCACTGGCTCCACGAGGGGGTCCGTCTTGTGGCCCCTCACATGCTTCCGCAGGAGTACCGGACCTGGGGTGGAGAGCCATGACGGTATGGATACGCCTGAGGTGGATTTCCGGGGAAACACAAACATTAGCTCATGAGGCGTGGCATTAGTGGCGGTACACAATAGTGACTGTATTGAGTGGAGCACATCTGGGAGGACTTCCTGCCAGCGGGAGATAGGGAGGCCCTTGGTCCTTAGAGTTAGGGTGACTGCCCTCCATACTGTCCCGTTCTCTCGCTCCACCTGACCGTTACCCCGGGGGTTGTAGCTGGTGGTACGGCTCGTGGCAATCCCCTTGGACAGCATGTACTGGCGTAGCTCTTCACTCATGAAGGCCGCCCCCCTATCCGTGTGGATATAGCTTGGCATACCAAACAGGCAGAACAGGCTGTTGAGGCATTTAATGACCATGGCGCTGGTCATGTCTGGGCAGGGGAAGGCGAATGGGAAACGGGAGTATTCGTCCACAATGTTCAGGAAGTAAACATTGCGGTCGACGGACGGGAGGGGGCCCTTGAAATCTAAGCTAAGCCGCTCAAAGGGCTGTGTAGCTTTGATTAGGTGGGCTCTATCAGGGCGGTAGAACCGAGGCTTGCACTCAGCGCAAGTGCGGCAGTTCCTGGTCAGAGACCGAACTTCCTCAATCGAGTAGGGTAAGTTGCGGGACTTTATGAAGTGGAACAGCCGTGTGACCCCTGGGTGGCAGAGGTCGTTGTGGAGGGTCTGTAGCCAATCCCCGGTGGCGTTGGCACACATCCCTCGTGAGAGGGCGTCGGGGGATTCGTTAAGGGCCCCCGGCCGGTATATGATGTCGTACTCGAAGGTGGAGAGCTCGATCCGCCACCTAAGAATCTTATCATTTTTAATCTTCCCCCTCTGTTTATTATTGAACATAAACGCTACCGACCACTGGTCGGTAAGTAGGGTGAAGCGTTTGCCGGCTAGGTAGTGCCGCCAGTGGCGCACTGCCTCCACGATGGCTTGGGCCTCCTTTTCCACGGAGGAGTGTCTGATCTCGGGCCCCTGGAGGGTCCTCGAGAAGAAAGCTACGGGCTGCCCTGCCTGGTTGAGGGTGGCCGCCAAGGCAAAGTCAGACGCATCACTTTCCACTTGAAAGGGAGTGTTCTCGTCCACTGCCTGTAGCGTGGCCCGCTCAATATCCTGCTTAATGCTTTTGAAGGCAGCATGGGCCTCAGCAGAGAGCGGGAAAGAGGATGCTTTCAAGAGGGGACGGGCTTTATCGGAGTAGTTAGGGACCCATTGGGCATAATATGAGAATAACCCCAGGCACCTTTTCAGGGCTTTGGGAGTGTTGGGCAGGGGCAGCTCCCGTAGGGGGCGCAATCGGTCGGGGTCTGGTCCGATTTCCCCATTCTCCACCACGCTGCCTAGTATGCAAAGGCGCGTGGTGTTGAAAACGCACTTGTCCTCGTTGTAGGTGAGGTTGAGTTTTTGTGCGGTTTTCAGAAACCTCGCGAGGTTTGAGTCGTGGTCCTGTTGGTTGTGGCCGCAGATGGTGACGTTGTCGAGATAGGGGAAGGTTGCCTGCAAGTGGTGGTCATCGACCATGCGGTCCATCTCCCTCTGAAAGACCGAGACCCCATTCGTCACCCCAAAGGGGACTCTGAGGAACTGGTAGAGGCGTCCGTTTGCCTCGAAGGCGGTGTACGAACGGTCCTCTGGTCTGATAGGAAGCTGGTGGTACGCTGACTTGAGGTCGATGGTGGAGAACACCCGGTATTGGGCGATTTGGTTCACCATCTCGGATATGCGGGGTAGCGGGTAGGCGTCTAGTTGGGTATAGATGTTGACTGTTTGACTATAGTCAATCACCATCCGCTTCTTCTCGCTACCCCTCACCACCACCACTTGGGCGCGCCACGGGCTGTTGCTGCGTTCAATAATGCGCTCCTTCAGGAGCCTGTCTACCTCGGTCGCGATAAACCGCCTGTCCTCCCAGCTGTACCTCCTGCTTTTGGTCGCTATTGGCCGGCAGTTAGGGGTAAGGTTCGCGAATAGCGAAGGCGGCTTTACCTTCAGGGTAGCCAGACCGCACACTGTGAGGGGCGGCTGGGTCCCACCGAAATTGAGCGTGATGCTTTGGTGGTGGCACTGAAAATCCAGGCCCAAGATCACGCTCACACATAAATCTTTCATAATTAACAGTTTAAAATTATTATATACAGTCTTTAACGGACAATCGTACCGCGCAGTAACCCGCAATAGTCGATATCTGGGTTTTGTCGGCCATAGAGATCCTGCCCTGAGTAGGGACTACAGTTAGAGAGAGTCGTTGTACCAGATCAGGGTGAATGAAGCTCTCTGTGCTCCCGCTGTCAATTAAACATTTAACCTTGCACCCGTTTACCTCAATGTCCACCATCGATTTGGATAGTGGGTGCGGTCTGGACTGGTCCACTGTGATCGACGCCACTGTAGGGCCCTGACCGGGACAAGATGGTGGGCCACACGAGGCCGGGTAAGATGGCATCCACGCTGTCTGCTCGCGAGATGGCGGACCCCACGAGGTCGGACAAGATGGCGTCCAAGATGGCCGCTCCCACGGCGCGCATGCGGCGGTGGCAGTTTTGCCTGCGGGATTCCCTCTGCACACCTTCCCAAAGTGCCCCTTCTTACCGCACTTAAAGCAGGTGGTGCCTTTCGCCGGGCACAGGTTCCTGGTGTGCTTCGGCTGCCCGCAGAAGTAGCATTTGGGGCCCCGATGCGTCACGGCGGTCGTAGGGCTTCTGGGGGGAGAGCAGGGCCCCGACGGTGTTGGGCTACCGGGCTGGGAAACAGAGGCGGCGTGGGCCGCGCGGCCTGCCGAGTAGGAGTCAGAGTTCTTCTGAGCCACATCCAACGATCGCGCTGTGTCCACAGCCTGTGTCAGATCTAGGCCCATTTTCTCTAGCAGTCTCTGCCGGATATAATTAGAGCTAAGGCCTGCGATAAAGGCATCCCGAATCAGCTCGTCTGTGTATACCGTGGCTTTCACGTCTTTGCATTTGCAGTCTTTGCCAAGCACTTTTAGGGTGACTAGAAAGTCCTCTAGCGACTCTCCGGGTCGCTGTGTGCAGGTAGCAAGCAGGTGCCTGGCGTACACTTCGTTGGTAGGCCGCTGATAGTGGGCCTTTAGGATGTTGCAGGCATCCAGGTAGCTGGCGGCGTCTTGTATGAGTGGAAAAACCCGGTGGCTTACCCGATTCTGTAGGATCCCGAGTTTCACATCTCCGGTGGCTGTAGAGGCTGTGACGGCTTCGGAGTTGGCCATAAAGAATTCCAAGCACTGGAACCAGTGTCCAAACCGTGCCGATGCATCCGAAGCATGCGGGTCCAAATCCAAGCGTTCCGGTTTCAAAAGTTGATCCATCGTTAAAAGTTTGCTAATAAAATTGACGAGCCTCAATAACTTCAAGACTCGAAGTTAGCAGAATAAAACTAGGCTTTTATTAGCAAAGAAAAGATGCCGGTGGCTGCACCTAGCTTCACCTGGCGTACTGCTGTTCTACTGCAGGACAAGCCTGGACTTGTCTTAAGTAGGGCCAGGTACGGGCGGAGCCGACACACAAAGGGGGCGGTGCCCTATACACAATACAAGGTACAAACACCGGAGCAGGCAATACAATATATACAGTTAACTACAGAGTCTGATGAATGACATATTTCATCACACTGTTAACCGCGGCGAAGTGGGAATTGCACTCCGCTGATGAGCAGAAAGCCTGACTCCCCACCCCCACCCCACTGGAGTGTCTGGGGTTGGCCAATTCGCATCAAATAAGCAAGCACCTGCGACAATATGGGCGCATCTACAGCACCCATTTGGTAGCGGTTCTCGAAAGCCATATCTAGGTACAACCAGGGGGACTGGCTTAATAATGCAGGCAATTTTCAAATCGACCCACTTGATAAGAAGGTGGCGGCCTTTTTAACTTCTGTTGCATTTCAGGCACATTGCCTCAGCCTGGATCACCTCAGGGGGCCCTCAATTAACCCGCTGCAGTGAGCTGAATGTCAGTATTTTACCAGCACAGGAGGCAAGCGTGGTGGGAAATCTGGCAGATGGCTCTAGGCCTTTTTTTAGGCTTTTGTCAGAACTTCTGTCCACCCCTAGCTGCACAGGAAACTCTTGCGGCCAGCTCTTCAGGCCAGAGACCCAGTGTTACCAGTTCCCAACCTATTTTCTAGCCTCACCTGCGGTCACCACTGAGATCTTGCCTGAGGAATGGCACCGGTTCCGGGGGAAATCTGGGGCTATCACCTCTTCAAGGTGATCTTACATCATTTTCTTTTGGTACTGGCCACAGCCAGCATAATGCCCTCCCTTTTGTTCAAGGACCTTCTATTATTTTCCTGTGACTGAAAAGAGCTGATAGGTGTCTTCACTCAGTAGAAAATACGTCGGTAATACTGTGCTTGTGCTTAAACATACACATATAGAGGTCAGTCACCCCCTTCTATAATTGAGCATAGAGTCATAGAGTTTTACAGCACAGAAAGAGGCCCTTCGGCCCATCGTGTCTGCGCCGCCCATCCATCCCTGTCCAGTCTAATCCCATTTTCCAGCATTTGGTCCATAGCCTTGTATGCAATGGCATTTCAAGTGCTCATCCAAATGCTTCTTGAATGTTGTGAGGGTTCCTGCCTCCACCACCCTTTCAGGCATTGAGTTCCACATTCCAACCACCCTCTGGGTGAAAAAGTTCCTCCTCAAATCCCCTCTAAATCTCCTGCCCCTTACCCTGAATCTATGCCCCCTTGTTATTGACCCCCCCACTAAGGGGAAAAGTTCCTCTTTATCTACCCTATCTATGCCCCTCATTATTTTGTACACCTCAATCAGGTCCCCCCTCAGCCTTCTCTGCTCCAAGGAAAACAACTCCAGCCTGTCCAGCCTCTCTTCATAGCTGAGGCGCTCCATCCCAGGTAACATCCTGGTGAATCTTCTCTGCACCCTCTCCAAAGCAATCACATCCTTCCTATAGTGAGGCGACCAGAACTGCACACAGTACTCCAGCTGTGGCCTCACCAGCGTTTTGTACAGCTCCATCATAACCTCCCTGCTCTTATATTCTATGCCTCAGCTAATGAAGGCAAGTATCCCATATGCCTTTTTAACCACCTTATCTACCTGCTCCGCTGCCTTCAGGGATCTATGTACATGTACACCAAGGTCCCTCTGACCCTCTGTACTTCCTAGGGTCCTATAAGCAGCTGCTCCCAGTCCACTTTGGCCAGATCCTGCCTTATCATATTAAAATCGGCCTTCCCCCAATTTAGAACCCTTATTTCCGGGCCGTCTTTGTCTTTTTCCATGACCACCTTAAATCTCACCGAATTATGGTCACTGTCACCAAAATGCTCTCCTACTGACACTTCCACCACTTGCCCGGCTACATTCCCCAGAATTAGGTCCAGTACCGCCCCCTCTCTTGTAGGACTTTCTACATGTTGGCTCAAAAAGCTCTCCTGGATGCACTTTAAGAATTCTGCACCCTCTAAGCCTTTCACACTCTGACTGTCCCAATTTATATTGGGGAAGTTGAAATCCCCCACTATTATTACCCTATTATTTTCGCACTTCTCGGAGATTTGCCTACATATCTGTTCCTCTATCTCCCCCTGACTGTTTGGGGGCCTATAGTACACTCCCAGCAAAGTGCTTGCCCCCTTTTTGTTTTTAAGTTCTACCCATATGGCCTCATTAGAGGAACCCGCTAATATATCATCCCTCCTTACAGCAGTAATTGACTCCTTAATTAATATTGCAACACCCCCTCCCCTTTTACACCCCCCTCTGTCTCGCCTGAAGATTCTATACCCCGGAATATTGAGCTGCCAGTCCTGACCCTCCCTCAACCATGTCTCCGTGATAGCAACAATATCGTACTCCCATGTGTTCAACAACAACTTCAGTTCATCCACCTTATTTGCAAGACTCCTTGCATTAAAATAAATGCCTTCCAGCCCTGCCATATTCTCTTTTGCCTTCACATATTTGCTCTGCCTTCCCAGCTGACTTGTTTTTCCCTCTGTATTTGGCCGTAAATCACCCCCTACTATAGCTCCACTCTGTACCCCAACCCCCTGCCAAGTTAGTTTAAACCCTCCCCAGCAGTGCTAGCAAACCTCCCCGCAAGGATATTGGTTCCCCCCTGGTTCAGGTGTAAACCGTCCGACTTGTACAAGTCCCACCTTTCCCAGAAGCAGACCCAGTGATCCAGGAAACTAAAGCCCTCCCCCTTGCACCATCCCTTTAGCCACGCATTCATCTGTTCTATCTTCCTATTCCTATACTTACTAGCACGTGGCACCGGGAGTAATCCAGAGATTACAACCTTTGAGGTCCTGCTCCTTAATCCTTCACCTAGCTCCCTAAATTCTTGCTGCAGGACCTCATCCCTCTTTTTACCTATGTCGTTGGTACCAATGTGGACCACGACCACTGGCTGTTCTCCCTCCCCCTCCAGAATGCCCTGCAGCCGCTCAGTGACATCCTTGACCCTGGCACCAGGGAGGCAACAAACCATCCTGGATTCACGTCTACGGCCACAGAAACGCCTATCTGTTCCCCTCACTATAGAATCCCCTACCACTATTGCTCTCCCACTCTTTTTCCCCCCTTCCTGGGCAGCAGGAGCACCCCCAGTGCCAGGAAGTTGGCCGCTGCTGCCTTCCCCTGGTGAGTCATCCCCCTCAACAGTATCCAAAGCGGTATACTTGTTTGAAAGGGGGATGTCCGCAGGGGTTCCCTGCACTACCTGCCTGCCTTTGTTGCTCCGCCTGATGGTCACCCCCTGTGCTGCCCTACCCTGAGGCGTGCACAACTCGCTAAACGTGTTATCCACGAGCCTTTCAGCATCGCGCATGCTCCAAAATTCATCCACCCGCAGCTCGAGCGCCGCAATGCGGTCTACAAGTAGCTGCAGCTGGATGCATTTCCCGCACACATGGTCATCAGGGACACTGGCAGCATCCCTGACTTCCCACATAGAGCAGGAGGAGCAGAGCACGGGTCTGAACTCTCCTGCCATGACTTACCCCTTTAATTTCTTTAAAAATTTATTCAATACCCCAGTTACAGGTATGCTCTAGGGCGCTTTATTTACCAACTATCCCCACTACACCACAGAAATTTAACACCACAGAATTCAAGCTTGTATTGAAAAAAGAGAAATACTCACCAACCAATCACCTACCTGCTCCCTGGTGACGTCACACACTGATTACTTTTTACCTCTCTCCCCGCTGCTGAGTTGGTAGGCCTCGCCTCTCTCCGGTTTTTATACCGGGCTCCGACTCACTGCTCCCGACTGGTCTCGGGCCTCGCTGGTCGCCGGGTTTTCTCCCGAGCTCCTCCTCGCTGCTCCCGCTGGTCCCGACTGGTCTCGGGCCTCGCCTTTCTCCGGTTTTTATACCGGGCTCCGACTCACTGCTCCCGACTGGTCTCGGGCCTCGCTGGTCGCCGGGTTTTCTCCCGAGCTCCTCCTCGCTGCTCCCGCTGGTCCCGACTGGTCTCGGGCCTCGCCTCTCTCCGGTTTTTATACCGGGCTCCGACTCACTGCTCCCGACTGGTCTCGGGCCTCGCTGGTCGCCGGGTTTTCTCCCGAGCTCCTCCTCGCTGCTCCCGCTGGTCCCGACTGGTCTCGGGCCTCGCCTCTCTCCGGTTTTTATACCGGGCTCCGACTCACTGCTCCCGACTGGTCTCGGGCCTCGCTGGTCGCCGGGTTTTCTCCCGAGCTCCTCCTCGCTGCTCCCGCTGGTCCCGACTGGTCTCGGGCCTCGCCTCTCTCCGGTTTTTATACCGGGCTCCGACTCACTGCTCCCGACTGGTCTCGGGCCTCGCTGGTCGCCGGGTTTTCTCCCGAGCTCCTCCTCGCTGCTCCCGCTGGTCCCGACTGGTCTCGGGCCTCGCCTCTCTCCGGTTTTTATACCGGGCTCCGACTCACTGCTCCCGACTGGTCTCGGGCCTCGCTGGTCGCCGGGTTTTCTCCCGAGCTCCTCCTCGCTGCTCCCGCTGGTCCCGACTGGTCTCGGGCCTCGCCTCTCTCCGGTTTTTATACCGGGCTCCGACTCACTGCTCCCGACTGGTCTCGGGCCTCGCTGGTCGCCGGGTTTTCTCCCGAGCTCCTCCTCGCTGCTCCCACTGGTCCCGACTGGTCTCGGGCCTCGCCTCTCTCCGGTTTTTATACCGGGCTCCAACTCACTGCTCCCGACTGGTCTCGGGCCTCGCTGGTCGCCGGGTTTTCTCCCGAGCTCCTCCTCGCTGCTCCCGCTGGTCCCGACTGGTATTAATGGACACTGCCTGCTTGCACTGGAGCACAAATCGTGCACTATACTGATTGGTATAAAAGAGACAGTGGTTTTTAAACTTCACTGTTCTCCTCTCCTTGGGGAGCACCTGTCCTAACTTCCAAAAGGAGGCATCAACTACCCAAAGGACACCAGTATTATCATTACCTTTAATTGTTTTTTTTATCAGTATATGGAAAATATACAGATCTCATTGAAGCGTATAAAATTCTGACAGGGCTAAACAGACTGGATGCAGGAAGAATGTTTCCCCTGGCTGGGGGGTCTAGAACAAGGGGTCACAGTCTCAGGATACGGGGTAGGACATTTAGGACTGAGATGAGGAGAAATGTCTTCACTCTGAGGATGGTGAACCTGTGGAATTCTCTACCACAGAAGGCTGTGGAGGCCAAATCACTGAATATATTTAAGAAGGAGATAGATAGATTTCTAGACACAAAAGGCATCAAGGGGTATGGGGAGAGAGCGGGAATATGGTATTGAGATAGAGGATCAGCCATGATTATACTGAATGGTGGAGCAGGCTCGAAGGGCCGAATGGCCTACTCCTGCTCCTATATTTCTATGTTTCTATAACATGCTAATAAATCAAGAAAGACAGGAATTACACGATAGATGGACAGAAATATGATGACCTTGAGAGCCCTTGAAATCAATCCTCTTGGAGACACCCTAGGGTCGAGGGATCCATCTGGAAAACCTATGGTATAAGGGAATCCAGAAGACAAAACTGGATCTGTGGAACAGTGGTGGAAATGTAATGTGCCAGGATGTGGCTTTGTGATCACAATTTCCCATACATCAAGTTTAGACTCTTGTCTATGCCATTATGTGGAGGTACTGAGTGGAGGTTAGGCATTCAACCATAGAAAGGGAAGGAAAGTCTAAGGGAGGGTCATCCCAGGTTATCCACCTGCACCTGGGAGTTGATTCAAGACAAGAGGGCTAGAAGAAGGTCCCGTCAGAGTCAGGTCACCTCCTGGTCAGTGTTAAGTATGTGTATTGTATTGAACAATTAACACAAAGACTTAAACGTATAACTCAACAGGTCTTTACTGGTTGGAGGTAGGGACTATACTGAATACAAGATTACTGCACAGTGCTTATATACCGGTGTGTTCACCCCCGGTATTACGTCTACAGCAGCCTGAGAAAGTAGTACATCTCTTAAGGTGGAACAGGCTTAAGCTCTCTTAAGGTGGAACAGGTTACATACACAACAGTCAGGACATGATATGGGGTGTGGAGAAATTTGAAAGGAACCCCGGTGGTGCGGGGGAGGGGGGAATAGGAAAAGAAACTTACTTGGTATGTGCTGCTGGTGAAATTAAGTTCTCAAACTGCAAAACAAGATGGAAAAAAAGCATTTTTCATAATTACAGTGAGTGGCATTGAACAGCTTTTGTGTGATATAATAAATAAGTCATGCAATGTTAGGCAAAATGAGACTTACTTAAGCTGCTATTTATAACCTATTACTCATGCTTAACACACACCAGTTTGACAGACTATGCATGCATCCTGTCTGATATCATTTCCTCACAGAATGTCAGTTCGTGGTAAATAGCTTTACAATGCAAAGCAAAGAAAGATGCAGCAAGAGTTTTATTTTATGCAGATCAGCATCACTAAAACAGATTATCTGGTCATTATCACATTGCTGTTTGTGGGAGCTTGCTGTGCGCAAATTGGCTGCTGCATTTACTACATTGCAACAGTGGCTACACTTTAAAAAGTACTTCATTGGCTGTAAAGCACTTTGGGACATCTGGTGGTCGTGAAAGGCACTGTATAAATGCAAGTCTTTCTTTCAAATCTAATCTTGAAAAATGGCATTTAAAACCATTTTCTTTTTAATATCTCTGCTGTCTTCCTTGGTCTTGCACACGGCCACTGGCTGAGAGGGTGAACCCAATATCAGGTCTGTTGTTGCTGATCTTCATCCGGCCAATAGAAAGAAAGTCCAAGAAAAGAACTTTTTGTTCAAAAGTACTTCCTCAATGTATATGTGAATGGAACCTATTTAAGTAGATATACATTACTGTTAAAATGTTATCAAATTTCCTACCCCACTGAAAACCTGCCATTCCGGTCTCCTCCCCGACAAACTGCTCAGGTGACCTGTGTCCCATTGTGCCTCCATTCATTTTGATGGAGCTTTGGACTAGACCGTTGCAGCCAATCTGGAGCTGCTCGACCCTAAGAAAGCATGGTACTGGCAGACTGTGCAACCTCTAAAAATAGAAGGGTTGAACTTTGCAAACAGGAAGTGTTTGATGTGCCCATTGGTCTTATCCCATTCCCAAAAAGTGTTTTAATGTTATTTTTCATTTCTTTTATGTCTCCTTCCCTCTTCCAGTTTCCTTCCTTTTGCAGTGCAGTACTGAGGGAGTGCTGAACTGTCAGAAGTGCCGCCTTTTAGTTGAGATGTTAAACTGAATGGCCCATCTGCTCTCTTTGGTGGATGTAAAAGATCCCGTAGCACTATTTGAAGAAGAACAGAAGAGTTCTCCCAGTGTCCTGACTAGCATTTATCACTCAATCAACATTACTAAAACAGATTATCTGGCCATTTATTCTAGACTTCAAAAGTACTTAATTGGCAGTAAAGTGCTGTGAGACGTCCTGAGGCTGTGAAAGGAGCTATATAAATGCAAGTCCTTCTGTTATAATCTGTCATTGCTGGCCTGCTGCCCAGCTCAAGTTGAGGTCCTGCTGAATGAAATTAGAAACTGTGTTAGTTTAGATGCCCTCCCAACACTTTTAACTTCACTGAAGAGACAGTTCCCTTAATGAGACCCAGTCTCCTGTGAACTGAAACCTGCACACTTATGTATTCTATGAGTAAAATATCAGCCACTGGACTAATAATTACTCCTTAACTACAGTATATCAGATTGGAGACCATATGAAAACCTGCCATAGTCTCATGTCTATTCTCAAAGGTGGTAAATACCATATTGTAGGTCTAATGCACGAGGCTAAAACTAGTCACTTTTATTTGCAAGTAAGGTTATTCACAGAAGCAGAAAGGAATAGTGTGATATATGACTTACACAATACATAAACTGCTTTTGATGCAATGTTATTTGAGAGCCTCGTAATCCTCCAAGGATCTATCCTTGTCCCCCCCACGCCCCCCGTCCTCTTTCTCATCTACTTGTCATCCAAAGACGTGGAGTCATCTTCCACATGTAAGCTGACGTATACCCAGCTCTACATCTCCACCACCTCTCGCGACATCTCCACTGTTGCTGTATTGTCTGACTGCTTTTCCGACATTCAGTCTTGGATGAGCCGCAATTTCCTCCAGTTAAACGTTGGGAAGACTGAAGCCATCGTCTTTGGCCCCCACCACAAGACCTCTCCCCTTGCCAGCAATTCCAGCCCCCTCCACAGCCTCCGTCTCGGGCTGAACTGAACTATTCACAGCCTTGGCGTCCCATTTGACCCTGAGCTGAGCTTCCGACCCCATATCCTTTGGGTCACAAAGACTTACTTTCACTTGGTTGATGTCCTACAATTAGTCACAGCAACACTGCCGGCAATTTAACACTGGTAGTCAGAGAATTGGTTTGGGCAGACACAGGAAGAAGGTTTTCTTTGTTTTCTATTTAAAAAAAATCATAAATACCTTCTTTATATTCACAAGTTACCATTTTGCTACAAGTAGAGATCAGAAGAGTTCTTGTCCCTCAGCATCTTCTGTGACTTCCAAAGTACCAGTGTAAGCAATGCATGGGGAATGAGATCTGAAGCAATTTCCAAATCTAAATTGAGTTTGTTCATGTCTAATTAGATATTCCTGAATTTGACATAGTTAATTTATTTAAATTTATTTGACACTTGTGTGTAATTGAGTTAAACACAGTTCTACAGGCGTGTTGCAAAACTCTAGCCCCAGTTCCCTTTTTGTTTCCTTCCCATAGATTCTCTTCTGACTCTGCTAGATTCGATTTTAATCTCATTGGCTTCACTTTGCTGGAGTTAGATTGGCCGGGGTGCTTTCCCATGATCTTTAGCATAAGCAAAATCACTATCAAGTTGAAGCAAAAATTGTCACCATTTTGAAATCCTACATGTTGGAGACTGAACAACACACTACTACCACAAGCCTTGTTACTGTACCTTGATTCCCATTTGACCAACAGCTATATCATTACTAGAAAACACTTACCAACTTCTAACCCAAATATCTCTGGCTCGCAGCCTGAGAGTAAAGGTAGAGTGTAGTGCAAATCAGCAGTGAAAAAGTCTGAATCTGAAATCCGTGTTCATAAACCCAAGAAAATTGATTGATTCAAAGCCATATTGTTTAACCTAACTCTATTTGGTAATCAGTGTATGCCTTTAAAATCCAGAAGAGCTCCAGGTTAGTTGCACTTAGACACATTTTGTTGCTCTGCTTTTGGTCTGACGGTCTGTTACTTTACTGTGAACATGGATGACTCGGCGTTATTGTGTCACGACATTTGCTTGCTTTGGAGTACACCACAGGCTTACCTTATCTTGAGCCTGCACACAAATCCTGGAACCTCCACAAACAGGCCTGCATTCAACTCATTGCATCATTCAGTTTTTCAGCCTGTCAGTTTCTACCAAGATCATTAAGTTTTAAAGGGAATAACAACAGAAAATGCTGGAACTATTCAGCAGGCCAGGCAGCATCCGTGGAGAGAGAAACAAAGTTAACGTTTCAGGTCTGGGACCCTTCAGTTTTAAAGGGACATTGCCTTCATGAAAAGAAAACCCATTTTCAGTTTGTTTGGAAACACTGACGTAGATTTTGTATTTTGTTAATTGCGTCACTTTTATGTGATGTTGAAAAGGAAGATGCATGGCTGTTCTCTTCCAAACAAAAAGAAAATTTGCCATATATTTTTCATGGAGAGTCACCTTTAAACTAGATATGATGCATCTTACCCTTGCTGAAAAAACAGTGGCCTAGAAATTGGTTCACGCCCGCAGGCCGGCGCAAACTGGGTGCAGGAAACAATCTCTGCACTGGAACGGGTAGGCCCAAGGCACACCCGATGTTGGGTCTTGGCTCTTATGTACGAGACCAGCGAGGTGCAGTTGTCTGCTGAGGATCCCCAGGCAGCTCGCCGGCGAAGAGGATTTCAATTTTGGGCTGCTGTGTTGCCGGCAGCAGCCCTTAGGTAGGTCCTGGGGGGGCGCTGATGGAGGGAGTGATGGGGGCCATTGGGAAAGAGGAAGTGCCATCAGGAGCCAGGGGGGAAGCAATCGGGAGGGGGGCTGAGTGGGGGCTGACAACAGTCTTTCACACAGCAGTGGACCCGGAAGGAGTCCTCCTGCTCCTCCTGTATCCATATTCAAGTGTTTTTTTTAAACTTACCTTTTTGGTGGTAGCCTCCAGCAGTCCGTTTAAGGTCCCTTTAAGGATCACTAGTTAGGCTGCAGGTAGACCACATTTTCCTTGGCAGCCCAATTTTGTAAAGGAGGCCTCAACAGGTGTTAGGCCCCCTCTCTACACATGTAAAGAGCCTAATGCCTGTTTCAGGCACAGGCACTGGACATCTCTTTTTCTGCCTTTACCAATATGGCGGGTGGTACACCTCTGGCACGTAATGTCAATGTATGTCCCACACGCCATATTGGATGCTTAGGCACCTGGGGGGGAAAATTCAGTATCGCCCTGTTTGGGGCACGATTATCGGCCGTGCGCAAAGTTTAGCGCCTGGCGCTAATTATCGCCTCCGACGGCAAACTTGGCTTTTATCGCCCCTGGAGGTGATTGGAGCGCTAAATCAGGCGTTGCACACCTGTCTTAAGGCACAAAGGCCGAGGAGCGAGGCACTAACTCAGAGCGCGGGCGCAGCGCGGGTGATGTCAGTTAGCGATGGAACACAGACACACTATTGCCAGACAGTTCTTAAAGGGGAGGGTCAATCTTGCTCTCCAGCCACACCCTGCTCATTGGAGCCTTGAATCTCGGCCTGGAGAGACCTGTGCCTAAATCTTCCAGCCAAGGACTATGGAGAGGGTGAGAGAACGAGCTCAGCGCTTCAGCGAGCGGGCCTTGGAGGCTCTGGTTGGCGCAGTGGAGCGCAGAAGATCTATACTCTACCCTGAGAGTGGCAGGAGGCCTTTGCCGCGCGAGTACAGAAGAGTGTGGAGGGAGGTGGCTCAGAACGTCTCCTCCGGGAGCATGGTGCCCAGGACCTATACTCAATGTCGAAAAAAGTTCAACGACCTCACTCGGGTCATCAGGGTGAGTGGCTTTTTTTCAATATCTCTCCATCCCTCCATATCAACCTCACTCTATGGCCAGAGGGTCTTAAAACCCCAATGCCCAACACTCATCCAACACCTATGGCCCTCTCATGAAACACACACGCACATTCCACACTTTGCATACAGTAAGGGCTATTCACCTATGGGAGGCACATCGGGCAAGACCATGGCTGCATACAGTAAGGCCTATTCAACTATGGGAGGCACATCAGGCAATACCATGGCTGCATACAGTAAGGGCTATTCAATTATGGGAGGCACATCAGGCAAGACCATGGCTGCATACAGTAAGGGCTATTCAATTATGGGAGGCACATCAGGCAAG
Organism: Somniosus microcephalus; assembly: GCF_052327205.1. NCBI lineage: Eukaryota > Metazoa > Chordata > Chondrichthyes > Squaliformes > Somniosidae > Somniosus > Somniosus microcephalus. The sequence goes on along the minus strand of NC_140989.1, from coordinate 275,031,134 downwards.
ACCATGGCTGTATATTTACTCAGACGTCATCCTTTTTCTTGCAGGCATAATAGGAGACAGCAGCACCGGACGGGTGGAGGGTGGCCTCAGCTGCAACCCCTCAGCGATCTTCAGGTGCACGTCCACAGGATTGTGGCAAGCCGGGTGATCAGTCCCGTCGCCCCTGGAGAGGCCGACCCCGTTCTGGACAGCAATGGTAAGGTCATCACCTTTTTGTCCTCTCTCCTTCCACTTGTCCCTCACAACACCAGCCTTTGACACTTTCAATTCAACTTACTAAATCGCTGCACTCATTCCTCCCTTACTGCCCTCCTGTCCTCACGCTAAAACCACTCTTGTACCTCCCTGCTTTCAGATGGTGATTCACCAGGTGAGGAGACGGGCCCTCAAGCTGCCAGTGGGAGTGAAGCTGCAGGCGAGGAGGAAGAGGAAGCCGGAGCATCAGCACCATCCTCTCCCGAGGAAGCCCATGCCCACATTGGGAACACGCCTTCCCTGGAGGGGAGCAGGGGGGAAGGGTCTGATGAGGGTGAATCTCCAGGAGCCAGTGGACTGCAGCAACGCGATGGGGGTAGGGAAGCTCGGGGGCCTTCTCCTCAGAGGGAGAGTATGCCAGCGAGTCCTACTGCACTGGACGCAGAGGAGGAGCGGCTGACCGCTGAAATGAACACCCAGGCGGTGGACATGCACACTGAGCTCATGGGTGCAGTGGGAAGGGTGCCCGAATGCACTGAAGCACTGGCAAGGAGTGTGGAGCACTTCGCTGTAGCACAGGTGGATGCCACACTAAAGCTTAGTGCTGCAATTCAGCCACTGGCTGCCATGACCCCATCTCAGACTGCTCTCATGCAGACCCAGATTGAGGCCACGCAAGTACTGACTGCTGCCATCATCGCTGGTTTGGACACATTTCCCCGGGGCTCTCACCGCGCCGCAGCAGGCCAGCAATCTGTGCTCCACCAGATTGCTCTGGATGCTGATGTGCTGCCCCGTGGGAGTGCCAGTGTGTCGGTCGAGCAGGGAGTTGCTGTCCTCTCTCAAGTTGACAGCATTCCTGCTGCCACCACTGTCACTTTCCCATTGCACTTGCCACTGCCTGTAGCCCAGACTGCTGCCGCCCATGCAGAGTTGGTGCAGTCTGCAGCCGGGCCCTCCAGGCCCAGAGCTGGTCGAGGCCGTCCTTCAAGGGCATCTGCAGTCTCAGGCTGAGACAATCAGCAGCCTTCCAGCAGCCTTGCTGCAGCCACTGGGGCCCCATTACAGAGGAGCAGTATGGCGGGAAGGGGGGAAGTGCGCAAGGGAAGGAGATCACCCTCGAAGGGCAAAAAGTAGGAGCTGTGACAAAATGTTGGTCAATTTTTTATTAAAGGCCGAGGTTCGTGTTCAAACTTTTGTTTAGTGTTTCGGACATTATCTCCAGGTTGTGAGAACCAGTTATGTTAATGACTGTTTTTTTGTGTTTCTTTCTATTAGTTTGTCATGAAAAAATGACACACACAAAGTTTGTAAAATAAATAAGTTTTTGTATTCAAAATGTACATGTTTGGTCTTTGGAATCATTGCTGCCTTGGCCGGCTTAGGGGTTGCGGGTTGGTTTCATTCATGTTGTTCTCAATGGCAGAAGCCATTTCCTCAGCAGGGGCCTAGAAGCGGCTTGCTATCAGCCATTGACGGACGGCCCTTCCAGTTTCTACATTGTGGGCCTCCCTCCTGCCTTGGTGCTGCTGCTGATCATCCTCCTCTTCTTCCTCCTCCGGTGGTGCTCCAAGGCCTGGTGGCATTGGCTGGGTCCTGAGGATTGCCAGGTTATGAAGAATGCAGCACACAACTATGAAGAGGGAGACTCGCTCAGGCGAGTACTGCAGGGCTCCTCCTGAGTGGTCCAGACAGTGGAACCGTTGCTTGAGCACGCCGATCGTCTGCTCAACGATGTTCCTGGTGGTGAGATGGCTCTCGTTGTACCGCAGCTCAGCAGGGGTGTTGGGGTTACGGAGCGGTGTCATCAGCCAGGTGCACAGTGGATAACCTTTGTCTCTGAGGAGCCAACCACTTGGGTGATGCGGTGCCTGGAAAAGTTCTGCCACAGCAGTATGGCACAGGATGAATGCATCATGGCTGCTGCCAGGATAGCGGGCATTGACAGCGAGTATCAGCTGTCTGTGGTCACAGACCAACTGGACGTTTAAGGAGTGGAATCCCTTGCGTTTGAGGAAATTCTCTGCATTCTCATGCGGTGCCCACAATGCCACATGCGTGCAGTCAATGGCGCCCTGCACCATGGGGAAGCCCGCTATCCTCGCAAAGCCCAATGCGCGTTCATGCTGTTTGGCCCGGGTCACCGGGAAAGAGATGGACTGGCGTCTCCTTTTATAGAGGGCATTTGTGACCTGACGGATGCAGCAATGGACCGCGAACTGAGAGATATTGGCGATGTCCCCAGTAGCTGCTTGAAAGGAGCAGGGGGCATAAAAGTTCAGAGCCACTGTGATCTTCACTGCCACCGACAGAGATGTCCTGGTCCTCAGTTGAGGCTACAGATCTGGCTGCAGCAGGTGGCAGAGCTCAGTGACCACCTCCTTGCAGAAGCGAAGCCTTCGCAAACACTGCTCCTCAGACATATTAATGTAGGAGAAATGTTCCCGGAATACCCTGGGAGGGTAAGGTCTCCTGTGCAGAGGCCTGTTGGCCCTCCTCCGTCTGGCCATGATTGCCACTCTCTCTGCATCTCTGTTGCCTCCGATTCTGCAGGCGCAGGACGACGCCCCGAATCAGTGCAGCCCCCATAGTCTCTTGGAAATCAAAGTAATGAAGGTCAAAAACAAAAGTACCTGCAAAGTGATGCTCAGTAGCCAAAACTACTTCACACAGCGTTGACTCTATGTAGAAGTTTCTCCTCTCTCTCAGAATCTCTCTCTCTGTCAGAATGAGTGGTGCAAAAATGTCTCTCACAGAAAAAGCCAGGAAGAGGCCGCCTTGAAATAGCGCCCCCCCAGCCCCACACCGACTGGGAAACGTTCCAGTCTACCTGTCGTTGCTTGCGCCAGGCGGAAAGGAGGGGGGCGCCACTCAATATCCGGTCCAGGGCACCACAAGGGCGTTGCACGCTCGAATGATGTCAAGATCTGCGGGCGCAGGAGGTCGGGGCAGTATTGTTTAGCGCCGCCGCAAAATGTCCGGTCAATTTCGCGAGCGGCGCAGACATCGCCGCGCCCAGGCGCTAGTTGCTTTGTGCCCCATTAGCGCCCTCTTAAGGCGCTAACGGGAGGCACAAACCAACTGAATTTTTCCGCCCTGTATTCTTAATTTTTGATTTATGTATTCTAATAGAGCTAATAGAGTCTATAGGGCAATGACAAAATTCTGTAGAAAAACTAGTAGTGGTACAAATCTGAGTTTGTTCACATTATGGGTTTGATTTCAGCTTTGAGAACCTAAGATTTGGGTAGAAGCAAAATTGCTTAGAATACCCTAACTTATCACCATTGTGACAACTTTGGGACTGCATTAATCAAGATAGCAGCAGAATCAAGCCCACTGTAGTCTTCACAAGTACACTTTGGGATGTTTCACAGGTAATGGCTCTTATTGAATCTGCCGTATGAAGAAAATATTATTGAAATTATTATGTCCGTGTATAATTGAGACACGGACTGCAGGAGTTGATTATAACAAGTCTTTACTGTAGTGATCAATAACATGTCATTCTATAGTGGACACTAGGTGGAGCCGTAGAGCTGTATATAGCTGTATGTATAAGACTACACTACCCAGCTGTATATATATTAAGACTACATTACCCATGAGGCACTAGGCTACCCACAAGGCAACAGTCAAGATGGCAGCCTGCACACAGGAGCACACATGCTGCATCTCTACAGATACTGTACCTAGAGAACGTGTACTGAATAAATAACTAGCTAGAAGCTAGCTGTGTTCATAATAAGAATGTCTAGTTATTAATGAACATAACATTTACTGAATGGAGACAACCTGGTACTGAAATTACAGAAGCCTGCTAGGGCCTTTTATACAGGGGTGGTCACTGCCGGTACTGCAGTCTAAGACCAGTTATTCCCTTAAAGGTACATACACAACAGAAATGCTGTTATTGTAAAGACTGAAGAGTACTTTGATTTGACCACCATGTTGAATATGGCAATAAGCTAAGTGGCATGATGGTAGACTGTGGCTGGCACCACAGGCTGCTGTAATGTGGGTTTGAGGTCATGGCTCCTCTCTACACAGAGGCATGGCAAGGGAAAAGCAATTGCTTCCTTACTGTGTGGTGAGGCGGGGGTGAGAGGAAGAAGGAAGGCCAGAGAATCTCAGAGGGAGCATCATCCTGGGCATCTCTTGCCATCTCCCAGTGGATAGGTCAAAGTGTCATTAGTGGATGGAGAGAAGGAGAGCAGATCATTCTTCCACCCTCTCCACAGCAATCATTTCTTCATGGCCTAAGGAGACTAAGGAAAGCAGGAGGGAAATAACTTGAAAGAAAGATCAATGCATACTCTCAGAACAAAATAAAATAAGAAATTTTTCTTGCGTGTGAAGTTTCAGCTTGCAAGCCAGAAACTGCTGATGCCAACTCTACTTTTAACAAAGCTCCAAGGTGTTTCAAATCTGCCTATTAGAGAACATCTCATTTATATTTCTGCTTAACTGAACCCTGATGGTATGTCTGTAATTTGATGTTGTTTTAATGCATGAATTGTTTCTGAGAAAAGATGCATTGAAATGATGTTATGCAGTTATGCTGATAGGGGTAGATGAAGAGGGGTGGGAGGCGGCTGGTCTGGAGCATGAACACCAGCATGGACCAGCTGGGCTGAATGGCCTGTTTCTGTGCTGTAACAATCTATGTCATTCTATGCAATTGCACCATTTGTAGGTGTACTGCCATTTTGCACTTGCTGTGAATCTACAGCAGAATAGCATGAACAAGGAGTTACTAATCCCTGTTCCTGGGACTAGGGACAGGCTCACTGGCAAGGCTTGTGAAGCTAAGCAGAGCCAGGCCTGGTTAGTACCTGGTAGGGGTGACCATCAGGTGCAGAAGGTCACGGAAGGAGCCCCGAGGAGGGGCGGTTGGTGAGAAGGTCACGGAAGGAGGAGCGGCTGGTGAGCAGGCCCGGGCGTTGGGCTGAAGATTGTCGGACAGGAGGAATGGTGGAAATGGAATGGCGGCGCACACCGACGCAGCGGCTTTGCTTCTCCCAGTCATGGGAGCTTGCACGATCACATTTTGTTGTTCATGTACTTGTGCAATGACAATAAAGTTGAATTATTATTATTATTATAATTCTAATTTGGAAAAAAAAACACTGCCTTTTCTATGTGGCGCTGTCTGAATGTAAAATACTGGAGGCTTACAATAAGTCTCAGTTGGTAGCACTCTCGTCTCCAGAGTCAGAAAGTTGTGGGTTCAAGTCCCACTCCAGAGAGTTGAGCACAAGAGGCTGACACTCCAGTGTAGTGCTGAGGGAGTGCTGCACTGTCGGAGGTGCCGTCATTTGGATCAGACATTAAACCGAGGCCCCGTCTGCTCTCTCAGGTGGGTGTAAAAGATCCCATGGCACTATTTCGAAGAAGAGCATGAGAGTTATCCCCGGTGTTCTGGCCAATATTTATCCCTCTATCAACAGCACTAAAAACAGATTATCTGGTCATTATCATATTGCTGTTTGCGGGACCTTGCTGTGCACAAGTTGCTGCGTTTCCTACATTGCAACAGTGACTACACTTCAAAAAGTACTTCATTGGCTGTAAAACGCTTTGGGACATCAGGTCATGGGTCTCGCCTACTGCCAGCTAAACAAATGATCCCACTGGTTGTACTGCTGAATGTACTGAGTTAGTTCAACCGTTTGCGTTGCGAGATAAAATTCTGTTGTGACGCAAACGCGCACAGAGATGGTTAGTGTCTGTTCCTTGGCCTGTGACTAAGAATTGTCTATATGCTTTGCTTACAATCTCCTATGGCCCATTGGAGACCTATTCTGAAAGTGAGAGTAGGTTTTCTGTGCATTTCTCCATTTTCTGAATCAGCCTCCAGAAGAACAGAGGCAAAGGAGCAGTATAACCATGGGAGACAATATAACCATGGGAGACAATATAACCATGGGAGACAATATAACCATGGGAGACAATATAATATCACCATGGTGCCACAGGAGTCACTTTAGAGTCTCCTGATATAGAATGTAAAAATGCCTACTGAGCAACAAACGCAATTGATAACGTAATCATGACATAACGTGCTTCTATTTATGAACCCAGTAAAATAGCTAGCAGCCTGTGGAGAACAATTTACCTTAGATCCATGTTAACCACATAAAATGTCCTGGAATTGAATAACAGCAGTGGACAACTTGTCTCTGCTATGATTCAGAGTGGTTGTTTTTTTTACTTAGCATGCTCGGAGCCTGCACTTTTTCAGCAGAGCATTCCATTCAATTTCTCCGACTTTTTTTTAAACTGGGAAATGTAGTCATGCTGACCTGTCATTTAGAGAAGGCATGACGACAAACTGAAATGAGGTAAATGTGCAGCAGCAATCTAATCTACAATCTAAAAATAGATTTATATTTTATTCATTTTATTCATTCCCAGTGTGCCTCAGTGCCATGTATTGTACTGAACCATCCAGAACATTTTGGTCCCATTTTAATTTCTTCAACTATTTTTGGCATTTAAAAAAAAAATTGTGCATTTCTCCCTCATTTTTTTGTAACCTCTGTTTGCTTTACACCTGTCCCAGAACATGTCATGCCCGCTGCTGAATGGCTGGGCAGTTAAATGATCTCATGCCGCTCCCAATGCCACTCTGTAACCAAAGGCTATAATAGAGCCTTTGGGGTGAGTTGCCTGGCAATTCCACCCCTCCCTCCCCTTCCTCCTTATGGAGAAGCATTCGGTCTCTACTTGCCTTCTGTCCCAAATGTCCCCCACTTCCCTTAGACTAGACACTTGTCACAAATCAAGGGGAGAGCCCATTGGGTCAACACTCCTCATCTTAGCTTGTCAAATGGAATTCTTTATGAAATGTCATTGATAATGTAATTTGTGTAAGAGTCATGAAAGTTTAAGAAAGAAAATAGTTTAAAATATTGGTTAAATAGTATAATACAGTTAATTTACCTGACTGACTTATTGTATTGAGAAACCCCCTCTTCTTGTTCCAATAGTATAGGCTGAGTGACCCCCTTTATTCTTGCTACAATGGTACAGTCCTTAAGCTTGTCACATGGTATCCAGCCATTTTACAGCTCAAGCACCACGAGGCTGGAGAAGGCAGAAGCTTTGAGGGCTGGAGCAATACAGTTTTTGACCGTGTGCGTTTAAACGTGTTTTGCTTTGTAATTCTGTTTGTAAGGTGTTACAGTAAACAGTTTAAAGATAAAGTTATGGTTTGGAACATTTTATTTCGACACGCGTTTACTCGTTGCTAAAGCCTCAAAGCTCAGTGGCTGCTTGTTTGGAAATTACGAAGCGCCACTACATTAATCAAAAACTAGCTCCCTAAGAAGGAAAGGACGGAATTGTCGGCGAACGTATATACATGAATGGTCACGGAGCCAGACAACAATATAAGAAAGCGAAGGTACAGTGACTGTTACTTGCCTTGTTCATTCTATTGAGAAGCTAAATAAGAGCTGTGGGTAAAATGGCCGAGGCCTTATGGAGCCGTGAGGAGCTTCCCCCAGCCAGAAGAATTGTTGGCCAAAAGAGGGAAGTAAAGCTCACCCCAAAGGCAATGGAAGAGAAGTTACATAGAAGCATAGGTGCAAGGAGGGCTAAATTAGCTCAGATAACTGGAAAAATGAAGATAATTGATTGTCTCATGGAAGATAATGCTAATATTAAGAAAGTTGAAGACATAATGCATTATGATTTCTCCAAGTTGCATGAAGAATTTAATGTACTCAATGAAGATGTATTAGCACTTCTGTCTGAAGACGAGGGAAACACTGATCAGCACAACTGGTTTGATCTTAAATCATCCAGCATTAAGGACTATGTCAAGGCCACAGAACAGCGGATGTTAAAGATTCGTCAAGATGCTGATACAGCAGAGAAAGATAAAGATGACGATGAAGTCGGACCAGATGATAGCATTTCAGAGACTTCAGCCAGACTGAGCAAAAATCGAAAAGAAGGCAGCTCTGTTTCTGGACACAGGTCAGTCGCTTCTACCACATGCTCGTCACGACGCATGAGAGAGGAGGTTGAACGGGCAGCGTTGATGGCGCGCGCAGCATCTTTAGTGGAGAAGCAAGCTCTTGAACGGGAAGAAGCCCAACTGCAGGCCCAAGAGGCCCAACTGCAGGCCCAACTGCAGGCCCAAGAGGCCCAACTGCAGGCCCAACTGCAGGCCCAACAACAGGCCCAACAGGCCCAACTGCAGGCCCAACAGGCCCAACTGCAGGCAAAGAAAGAACAACTGGAGCTAAAAACAGCTATTGCGGTCTCAGATGCCAAGTTGAGTGTGTATGAAGATTATGAAGGCTCACAGGATGTCATGAACGAATACTGCCAGTCAATGTTGTCACACAGAGTTGGATCCAGGGCACCTTCAAGAGTTAAAAGAGAGTCTGAAGGCCATCTCCTGACATTACAGCATGGAAGAGAGGCCTCTCCACTAACAGGAGCACGTGATGCTACCCCAGACATCAGACGGTCTAGACTAGACCCTGCTGATGACCACCAGAGGCCTGAAGACACAGGGAGAAGCCTATACCGAGTGATGCAACATCAGAACGAAATTACAGAGATGCTTGTAAAACAACAGAATCTGTTTCGACTCCCTCAAAGAGACATACCAGTGTTCCAAGGCGACCCACTCAAGTATAAGCCCTTCATCAGATCCTTCAAACAAGCCATTGACTCCAAAACAGAGAGCAGCAGTGATAAGTTGTACTACCTGGGACAGTACACCAGTGGTAAACCACAAGACCTGGTCAGAAGCTGTGAACACATGAGACCGGACCAGGGATACATAGAAGCCAGGAAGTTGCTGCAGGAGCACTATGGTAATGAGCTAAAAATAGCCACTGCATATATTGAAAAGGCTATCAAGTGGCCACAGATCAGATCGGAGGACGTGGAGGCATTGAACACATATGTTCTTTTTCTCATAGGATGTCGCAACACCATGGAGGATGTTGAATTCATGGAAGAGATGGACAATCCTATGACTATGAGAATCATCATCTCTAAGCTTCCTTACAAGATGAGAGAACAATGGAGAAGAACAGCCTTTGAGATAATGGAGAGATGGAAAAGTAGAGCCAGGTTTGCAGGCTTAGTGAATTTCATAGACAAACAGGCTAAAATTGCTAGGGACCCATTGGCCTAGAAATTCACTATGGCCCCGCCAGCTGGCTAGCGCCCAAAAGTTAGCGCTGGGCGGGAAGCCTATAGCGATCGTCAGATATTCATTGTTAGCGCCCCAATTCGGAACCGGGCGCTATACCAGGGTGTGCCCGCCTCCGCTTGGGGCGCTGACACTGAATATCAGCGCTCTTGGCGCCACTGCGCCAGCCGCTGCGGAGCGGCAGGCTGCGGTACTGCAGGCCTCCTCCTTCTCTTAAGGGGGAGCTGCCTGCAACGGGGAGATCGCCGCTGGATAGTGCCGGCAAATGAGCCCGGCACCACGGAGAAGTGCCGGGCTCACGGAAAGCAGCCGGCAATGCCGCGGGGGGGGGGCGGGTGGAGGAGGCCGGGGAAGGAGGTGCGGGCAGGCGGCCGCCGAAAAAGCGGCCGGCCGCACCTTCCGCTTTAAAGCGCCCCACTAAGGCAGCAGGACGGCCCCGTTTTCTGGTCGCTGTTTGCGGCTGCTTCGGAGGAGGCGGCCGCAACTAAATATGGGGATCGGGCCGGTTTTGGGGCGGAACCGGGGCACTGCGCACACCGATGACGTCATCGGTGCCAGCGCAGCGCTAACGGCTACTGCCGCCAATACCGCTGCGCTGAATATCTGCGCAAACTCATTTCTGGCGCAAAATCACTCTTTAGGCGTTAACTGGGCGCAAAGCTGGCAGTGCCTTAATGAATTTCTAGGCCATTGTTTGGAAACATCCAGGATGTCAGCCCAACTACTGATGGAAGAGTGAAAGCCAAGCCTGCTGAATCAAAGACTCTCAGGAAAGGTGGTTCCAGGGGAAGCAGCTTTGCAACTATCGTCACTCAGGCTGGGGAAGAAAAGTCTCAGAACTCATCTCCCAAAAAGAGCAGCACAGTGACGCCTGCTAATGCCTTTCAGAAGCCATGTTTATTCTGCCAGAAGAATCATACATTGGATTTCTGCAGTGACATCAAAGCACAGCCACATAAAGACAGAATCGAATTTCTGAAGTACAATGGCCTATGTTTTGGATGTCTCTCTCAGGGGCACCTGAGTAGAAACTGTAAGCAAAGAACAACATGCAGAGAGTGCACTCGGAAACATCCCAGTCTGCTGCATATCCACAAAGAAGAACAAGCCTCTAAGAAGAGTGAAGAAAACAATACCAACGAGAAGGTTGTTTCAAGTGCTCTGGTGTCGCTAGAACCAGAGACTTGTGGATTCACTGGGGCCGGTGACAGTGATTGTATTCTTGCCATCGTACCTGTAAAGATCAAGTCTAAGAGGAGTGAGAAGTTTGTGGAGACTTACGCCTTCATGGATCCAGGTAGTTCAGCAACGTTCTGCACAGAATCACTCATGCGACAGCTGAACGTTAGAGGCAGAAGAACAGAAATCCTATTACGCACCATGGGTCATGAGAAGTCAATGCAAAGTTATATCCTGTCAGACTTAGAAGTGTGTGGACTTGAAGAGAAAGACTTCATAGACCTGCCCAATGTTTTCACACAGAGGGAGATTCCTGTTAAAATAGGGAACTTAGCCCTGCAGAAGGATGTGGAGAGATGGCCTTACCTGGAAAAGGTGCGTCTCCCATATATTGAAGCAGAAATTGGCCTATTAATTGGAACCAATGCCTACAAAACTATGGAGCCATGGCAGGTGATAAACAGCAAGGATGACGGACCCTACGCAGTCAGGACAGCCCTTGGATGGGTAGTCAATGGACCGGTAAGGAGAGATGATGGCAACAAGTCGAACAAGGAGCAACGACAAAATGTAACAGTTACTCGTACCTCTATCGCAAGCGTTGAAGAGCTGTTGATACAGCAGTTCAAAGCAGACTTTTCAGAACGCAGCTGTGATAAAAAGACAGAGATGTCACAAGAAGACCATCAGTTCATGGATTTGATGACAAGGTCTACACAGTTCATTGATGGCCACTATCACATTGGTTTGCCACTGAGAAGACAGACCGCGAAGATGCCGAACAATCGCTGCATAGCAGAGCAGCGCGCCATCAGTCTAAAGAGAAAGCTGAACAAGAACCCCGACTTTCACGAAGGCTACAAAGGCTTCATGAGAAACATCATAGCGAAAGGCTATGCTGTAAAAGTGCCCGAGGAACAGTTGAACAGAGACGATGGAAGGGTCTGGTACATTCCTCATCACGGTGTGTATCACCCAAAGAAGAAAAAGATCCGTGTAGTGTTTGACTGCACCACCTCATTCAGAGGAACTTCACTGAATGACCAGCTGCTTCAAGGTCCTGATCTTACTAATGCCCTCATTGGCGTCTTGACGAGGTTTAGACAAGAGCTCGTTGCCATGATGGCAGATATAGAATCAATGTTCTACCAAGTCAGAATCCCTGATGAAGATGCTGATCTTCTGCGTTTCCTTTGGTGGCCAGATGGCGACGTTAGTCAAGCTATGGTGGAATGTAGAACGGCTGTACACTTGTTCGGAGCCACATCATCTCCCAGCTGTGCAAGCTACGCTCTCAGAAAAACTGCAGAAGATGGCAAAGGCAAAGCACCATCAGAGGCTGTGGAGACAATCTTCAGAAACTTTTACGTCGATGACTGTCTGAAGTCCGTGTCAACAGAAGACGATGCCATTGCACTGTCAAGAGACCTTAGAACTCTGTGTTCGAATGGAGGATTCCATCTGACTAAGTGGATAAGCAACAGCAGAGCAGTTCTAGCTTCTATCCCAGAAAAGGAAAGGGCCACTGAAGTCAAAGATCTGGACCTGAGCCACGATGTCCTTCCTATCGAGAGAGCTCTTGGTGTACAATGGTGCATTGAGTCAGACACGTTCAACTTCAGAATAATGGTGAACGAAAGACCATCCACAAGATGAGGGATTCTCTCCGTGGTCAGTTCCATCTATGACCCTCTTGGATTCCTGGCACCACTCATTCTGCCGGTGAAGCTGATCCTACGAGAGCTGTGTAAAGACAAGAGAGGTTGGGATGAAGATATCCCAGAAGGTCAAGCTCAGAGATGGCTCAGATGGTTGACAAATTTGCAACAACTTTCTAGCTTCAATGTCAGCAGATGCATCAGGCCTGTGAGTTTTGGAGTTACAAAGACGGCTCAACTACACCATTTCTCGGACGCCAGTGAGGACGGCTATGGCACGGCTACTTACCTCTTGCTGACAAATCAAAAGGGCTGGAAACATTGTTCCTTCCTCATGGGGAAATCCAGGGTGGCTCCGCTGAAGCAGGTCACCATCCCGAGACTAGAGTTGACGGCAGCGGTTGTTGCAGTTAAAGTTGACAGGGTGATGCGGAAAGAGTTACGGCTCCCACTAGAAGAATCTGTCTTCTGGACGGATAGCACGACGGTGCTGAAGTATATAGAGAATGAGAAGATACGCTTCAAGACCTTCGTAGCAAACAGAATCTCATCCATCTCAATGGAGGTATGTAAACACCTCATTAAACCCAGCAGATCAAGCCTCACGGGGATTGAAGGCTGAAAACTTCATGAGGAGTGAAACTTGGATACAAGGCCCAAGTTATCTGCTGGAAACAGAGAGATCATGGCCAGAAAGACCAGATATGCCAAGTCAGATTGCTGAAGACGACGTCGAAGTCAAGAGATCAGTCACAGCAAATCTCATAACTACGAAAGAGAACTTTGACACTTGAACAAGCTTGTTAACCATTTCTCAGGATGGCACCAGTTGAGGAAAGCAGTTGCATGGTTTCTAAGGTTGAAAAAGTTGCTGCTACACGTGAGCGGTAAGAGAAAAGAGTATCGAGCCACTATCCATCAGTCTGAAAGTAACCCTGATAAGCAGAGAATGCTTCTACAGCAATATATGCACCAGCACAAGACCACATTGGGTAAGAATTCATTGACCGTGGAGGATTTGGCCAAGGCTGAGCTGGAGATAGTTTGCTTCAGTCAAAGACAAAGATATCCAGAAGAAATCGAAGCTTTACAGCGAAATACCTGTACTCCAATCAAGAAAGGTAGTCATATCTACAAGCTGGACCCTACACTGCAAGATGAGTACTGAGGGTGGGAGGGCGACTAAACAAATCTGCTATGCCAGAGGAGGCCAAGCATCCTGCTATCCTTTCTAAGGACCTCCGGGTTGCTACTCTCATTCTTCAGCATATACACCAGAATATTGGACACTGTGGGAGGAACCACGTGCTTGCGAAGCTAAGACAAAGATACTGGATTCCAGGAGCTAATTCTGTAATAAGAAAAATACTCTCTGAATGCATTGTTTGCAGATGGTTACACGCTAGAGCTGGGGAGCAGAAAATGGCAGACCTGCCTGAAGACCATTTGTTACCAGACAAGCCCCCATTTACAAACGTAGGGGTGGACTATTTCGGGCCTTTCGAGGTAAAGCGAGGACGGAGCCTTGTCAAGAGATATGGTGTGCTTTTCACTTGTTTGACCATCAGAGCAGTTCATATTGAGGTGGCACACACGCTTGACACTGATTCCTGTATTAACGCCCTGCGGCGCTTTGTCTGTAGAAGAGGACAGGTGTCCATTATGCGTTCTGATAATGGCACTAATTTTGTCGGAGCAGAGAGAGAACTACGGGAAGCTATTGAAGGTTGGAATCAGCTTAAAATACAGGAAGCCATGATGCAAACAGGAATTAAGTGGATCTTCAATCCACCGGCTGCATCCCGCCATGGAGGTGTCTGGGAAAGACAGATACGCACCGTAAGAAAACTACTCAGTTCTGTACTGAAGCTGCAAGTGCTTGACGATGAGGGACTTCAAACCGTTCTGTGTGAGGTTGAAGCCATCATTAATGACCGACCGATAACTAAGACATCAGATGATCCCAATGAACTCGAAGCCCTGACCCCGAATCACCTGTTGTTGTTGAAAACACAGCCAGTCATGCCCCCGGGAGTCTTCAAAAAAGAAGATCTGTATGCACGTCGGAAGTGGAGGCAAGTTCAGTATATGTCAGACCTTTTCTGGACCAGATGGACAAGAGAATACTTACCTCTGCTACAGGAGTGTCAAAAATGGTCCAAAGTAAAGAGGAACTTCATTGCCGGAGACATCGTCTTAATCGTGGATGATTCAGCCCCTAGAAATTCTTGGTTGATGGAAAAATAATTAAGACCATGCCAGACTCCAGAGGCGTTGTTCGTCGCGTTTGTTTGTAAACCAAGACCAGTACCCTGGAAAGACCGATCACAAAGCTCTGCCTGCTACAAGAAGCAGCGGGAAAGGTTCCTGAACAAAAAAAAGTGGACATTTATATTGTAAATATGTTGAACTCATTAGTTTATGACTCTTAAGAATGTTTGAGTAATTGATATGCTTCATGTGCCTAGTCAATTAGGGGCCGGAATGTAAGAGTCATGAAAGTTTAAGAAAGAAAATACTTTAAAATATTGGTTAAATAGTATAATACAGTTAATTTACCTGACTGACTTATTGTATTGAGAAACCCCCTCTTTTCTTGTTACAATAGTATAGGCTGAGTGACCCCCTTTATTCTTGCTACAATGGTACAGTCCTTAAGCTTGTCACATGGTATCCAGCCATTTTACAGCTCAAGCACAACGAGGCTGGAGAAGGCAGAAGCTTTGAGGGCTGGAGCAATACAGTTTTTGACCGTGTGCGTTTAAACGTGTTTTGCTTTGTAATTCTGTTTGTAAGGTGTTACAGTAAACAGTTTAAAGATAAAGTTATGGTTTGGAACGTTTTATTTCGACACGCGTCTACTCGTTGCTAAAGCCTCAAAGCTCAGTGGCTGCATGTTTGGAAATTACGAAGCGCCACTACAATTTGCATAACTTTCCTTTATTTTTATTCAGAATTTGCAAAGCAGAGTTCATTTGAAGTCCAGGCATTCTCAGAAGCCATTCAATTCTTCAGGCAGGAAAAAGGCCACTACGGGTCCTGGGAAATGAATCATGGCAACGAAGCACTGGTAAGACTGTAATGACTAATTACCACTGCAGTCAGATCTCATTAACGCCATGCCTTGCAACTTCTCCACTTCCACCCATATTCCCAGATCATGTTCAGCCTTTCTCTCCCTAGACTAATCATTTTTTTTCATCTAGACTATATATTTTTCTGGTACTTCCTGGATGGTTTCCTGCTATGTTTGTATGCCTGCACGAATGAAAACACACCAGGAAAAGTTCTGAAACGATGAAATGGTTAGAATGTTTTACGGAAAGGTAAAGAGATACAAAGTACAAATAGCTCCACCTAGTTGAGATTGGCGTACCTCATTAATCCACAAGTATTACTTCTGCAACGGATCCCCATGTAAAGAAAATTGCAAGTACTCTGGAGTTGTCTAATTAATGAGGGAGGTATATACCCTGCCTGTCCAGTTCCATGAGTCTGCAATGTCCCAGTTTTAAAACCACTACAACTAATCAATTGCCTATTAATGGCAACAACAACAACTTGTATTTATATGGCGCCTGTAACCAGCCAAAAAAAATTGACACCGAGCCAAAAAAGGAGCCATTAAAATAGGTGACCAAAAGCTTGGTCAAAGAGGTAGGTTTTAAGGAGCGTCTTAAAGGCAGAGAGAGAGGAGGAGAGGGTATTCCAGAGCTTAGGGCCTCACCTTATCTGTCTCTCTGCCATTCTCTCTGTCTCTATCCTTCCATGACTGTTGGTCTTCTGTCTCTCTATCATTCCCTCTAGATTACTCATACATACTGACAGCATTTTTGGGGTCCAATCAGCATGTTGGGGGTCTGGTCAGCTAGTTGGCATTTGGTGGCAAAATCAGTCCAGACTGGGCCTCTCTCCTCCAGTCCTTCTCCTACCCAAATCTGTTTGCGATTGCACCGGACCCAGTCTCCCTCTGGTGCCAGTGTCGTTCCCAGCACTAGTGGCAGGGAATGTGACCTTTGCGCACTGTAGGCGGAAACTCTTGCAAGAACTGAACTTCCCACCTACAGAAGCTGCAATATCTGTCATTATCACTGGGAGTTTCACTAAGAGCAGAGAAGAACCTAGCCCAGTGCATTAGCAGCCGGACTTGGGTAGCAGCAGGGCTGATTGTGTGGCAGAGAATGGGTTAAATTGTAAGGGAGGGCATGTGGAAAAATGGATAGCAATAAAAAGGGGGCGGTGGATGGCAATGAACGGGGGCAAATGAGGAACTGAATGGCAATGGCCAGTACCAGCACCAGTAGTACGCACCACTGGGGCCTTCAGCTCAGCGCACAACCCTCCTCTCTAAGCCTTATTTAAAGATAGTGGTGTGCACTGAACACACACCATTGGGCTCAGGCCAACAGGAACAGGAAATCTGTGCGTGTCTGTGGTCATAAAGTCAGCAGCAGGATCATTAAAGGGTCAGGTCCAGTGGAAGCCCTCTGAGTAAACAAGATTGGTTTATGCACCTATGAATGTTTGTGGAAACAGGATTGTTATTTTGTCAGCTGCTCATGAATACGTGAGTGTTGAAATCCATTTAATGCAGCCAGAAGCTAAAATCTGCATTTCTCTGCTCTTCTCATTTATTTAAATATGCCTTCCTCTGTGAATGTGTCTGTGCTGCCGCACCAGGCTGGATAGCAGCACTACCCCAAGCAGGAGTCTGGATGCCTCTGAACAGGGAAAGCAACTGTGGGTGTGAAGAATGACGGTGTGTCAATAGGAGGAAGATGCTAATTTGACTATGAGGCCCCTCTTTATTCACGGTGGGATGGAGCTGTTGTCTGGTCATGGGGAAGAAGGATTCTTGTTCTGTGGTAGGGATACAGTTGCTAGTGGCTCAGAAGAAAGCCGGGCAACTTTCTTCAGCAGCTGTCAAGTGGGATTGTGGTTGTTGCTACGTGTCTGCCTCCCACGAAGTCATATCACAAGGTGCGGGGAGTTGGGAGGTGGAGGGGGAGGGAGGTACGGCACTTAACATGGCCTCTATCACTAAATGTAGGAGACTAACAACATTCAACAGCAAGTTCTTAAGCAGAAAAAATACTTTAAATGCAAAAAGCCCTTTTGTGATAATACCTGTCACTTTAGAAGAAAAAGAGTAGTCAAGGGTACTGTGGGCCCTATAAAAACAGATGCAATAATGCAAATGAAAATAAGGAAATGGCACACTTGCTGAATAATTACTTAGTGTCAGTCTTCACAGTAGAGAAATAGGATAAAATACATTCAAGAGAAACTAATAATGAATCAAGGACTAGAACTCACTAACGTTAATATATGCAAGAAAACAGTATTAGAAAAAATAATGGAATTAATGACTGACAAATCCCCAGGACCTGATGGTTTCCATCCCAGGGTTTTAAAGGAAGTAGGTGAGGAAATTACTGATGCTTTAACCATAATCTTCCAAAGCTTTCACGATTCAGGAATTACTGCGAATCCGATCAATTACCGCCCCATCAGTCTACTCTCAATCATCAGCAAAGTGATGGAAGGTGTTGTTGGCAGTGCTATCAAGCAGCACTTACTCACCAATAACCTGCTCACTGATGCCCAGTTTGGGTTCTGCCAGGACCACTCGGCTCCAGACCTCATTACAGCCTTGGTCCAAACATGGACAAAAGAGCTGAATTCCAGAGGTGAGGTGAGAGTGACTGCCCTAGACATCAAGGCAGCATTTGACTGAGTGTGGCATCAAGGAGCCCTAGTAAAATTGAAGTCAATGGGAATCAGGGGGAAAAGTCTCCACTGGCTGGAGTCACACCTAGCACAAAGGAAGATGGTTGTGGTTGTTGGAGATCAATCATCTCAGCCCCAGGACATTGCTGCAGGAGTTCCTCAGGGCAGTGTCCTAGGCCCAACCATCTTCAGCTGCTTCATCAGTGATCTCCCCTCCATCATAAGGTCAGAAGTGGGGATGTTCGCTGATGATTGCACAGTGTTCAGTTCCATTCGCAACTCCTCAGATAATGAAGCAGTCCATGCCCGCATGCAACGAGACCTGGATGACATTCAGGCTTGGGCTGATAAGTGGCAAATAACATTCGCACCATACAAGTGCCAGGCAATGACTATCTCCAACATGAGAAAGTCTAACCACCACCCCTTGAAATTCAACAGCATTACCATCACCGAATCCCCCACCATCAACATCCTGAGGGTCACCATTGACCAGAAACTTAACTGGACCAGCCACATAAATACTGTGGCTACAAGAGCAGGTCAGAGGCTAGGTATTCTGTGGCGAGTGTCTCACCTCCTGACTCCCCAGAGCCTTTCCACCCTCTACAAGACACAAGTCAGGAGTGTGATGGAATACTCTCCACTTGCCTGGATGAGTGCAGCTCCAACAACACTCAAGAAACTCGACACTAGCCAGGACAAAGCAGCCCACTTGATTGGCACCCCATCCACCACCTTAAACATTCACTCCCTCCACCACCGGCATACCGTGGCTGCAGTGTGTACCATCTACAAGATGCACTGCAGCAACTCACCAAGGCTCCTCCGACAGCACCTCCCAAACCCATGACCTCTACCACCTAGAAGGACAAGGGCAGCAGGCACATGGGAATACCATCACCTCCAGGTTCCCCTCCAAGTTACACGCCATCCTGACTTGGAAATATATCGCCGTTCCTTCATTGTTGCTGGGTCAAAATCCTGGAACTCCCTCCCCAACAGCACTGTGGGAGTACCTTCACCACACGGACTGCAGCAGTTCAAGAAGGTGACTCACCACCACCTTCTCAAGGGCAATTAGGGATGGGCAATAAATGCTGGCCTTGCCAGCGATGCCCAGATCCCAGGAACGAACTTTAAAAAAATTGTCCCTTTAGATTGGAAAATTGCAAATGTAACTTCATTATTTAAGAAAGGTGAGCGAGAGAAACCAGGAAATTATAGACCTGTTAGTCTAACATCTATTGTGGGAAAATTATTGGAACTATAATTAAGGACAGAGTGACTAAGCACTTAGAGAAATTTGGGCTGATTAGAGAGAGCCAACATAGATTTGTAAAGATTAGGTCATGTCTAACGAACATAATTGAATTTTTTGAGGAAGTAACTAAAGTGGTAGATAGGAGAATGTCTATGAATGGAGTTTATATGGACCTCCAGAAGGCATTTGATAAGGTTCCACATAAATAACTGTTAACTAAAATTAGGGCTAATGTAATTGAAGGAAAATTATTGAGCTGGTTAGAAAATTGGTTAGGCAGTAGAAGGCAGAGAGTGGGGATAATGGGTATGTACTTGAATTGAAAGGAAGTGACTAGTGGTGTCCACAAGGATCTGTGCGGGAGCCTCAACTATTCACTATGGGGGAAAAATTCGGTATCGCCCCATTTGGGCACTTCACACCTGTCTTAAGGCGTGAGGAGCGAGGCGCTACCTCAGAGTGCTGGCGAAGCAAGGAAGGGCAAATCAAAATAAACATGCAAAGGGCTGCTTAGTACTCAAAACTCCTTCACAGAAGTTTCTCTCTCTCTCTCTCAGAATGCGTGGTGCTAAAATGTCACCAACAAAAAAAGGCAGGAAGCGGTCGCCTTTAAATAGCGCTCCCCTAGTCCCTTTCTGACAGCATAACGCTCCCCTCAACCTGTCGTTGCTAGTGGCAGGCGGTAAGGCAGGGGGCGCCACTCAATATCCGGTCCGGGGCACTAACGGGGCGTTGCGCACTCGACTGACGTCACAATCTGCCGGCGCAGGAGATCGTGGCGGTAGTGTTTGGCGCCGCCGCAAAATGTCTAGTTAATTTCGCGAGCGGCACAAACATCGCCGTGCCCGGCCTCTAGTTGCTTTGCGCCCCACTTGGCACCCTCTTAAGGCGCTAACGGGAGGTGCAAACAACTGAATTTTTCCCCCTATATTTATTAAGGTTGCATTTATTTCCAACACCAGATCTCTGATTGGTCACCTTGAAGGCAACACCTGAATTCTGATTGGTCCCCTTGGAGGACAAGACACACCCAGCAGTTAACCTGGAATGTGTAATTAGCTCCTGCCTGCCTAAGTAATCAATTAGTTTGCAAAGTGTAATTCGAGCCATTCTGACTGACAAGCTCCAGACAGAACAGAGCTCACGTAGCGCAGACAGGGCTCACCCTTGTGGGTTAAGACCTTCTCCTACCCCTCAAACATGTTCCTGCCTCCCCCCAACAAGTTCATAACCTTTCTCACACCCTCGAGTTTCTGATCTTTTCCCTCCCCAACTGGTTCCTGACCGCCACCTCCCCCACAAATTCCTCACCTTCTCCCCCACCCAAGTTCCTGACATTCCCCCAAGTTTCTGACCTCCTCCTCCCCCGCCTGAGTTCCTGGCCTCCCCCCCACCCCGCCCATGTTCCTGACCTTCCCCCTGCCCAAGTTCCTCCCCTCCCCCCAAGTTCCTTCCTCCCCTCACCACCCCCCCCCGAGTTTATGACCTTCTCTCCCAACAAGTTCCTGACCTTCCATGCCCCCCCCCAATAGATGGGGCACTGTGTGTGGGTCACAGATTGTTAACAGGTTTATTGGGTATGAAGTGAATAGTAACAGTGTCATGACTTCCAGATTTCATCCAGTCCAATGATGTCACTTGCCACACATGCACCGAGCTTTCCGAGAAATCAACCAGGTCTAGGGGGAGGAGAGGAGAACGTGGGGTGGGGTTGGAAGAACGTGATCCGTCTTACCATCTGGATCATGTTCTCACTCTCACCCGCCCCCCGCCCCCTCCACTTCCCTGCCTTTAGACCTGAATCACATTCTTCCCCATTTCCACTGTGCTCTCCATGCTCTTTACCCGCTCCCGAGTTCCTGACCTTCTCTCCCAGAGTTCCTGACTTCCTCTCTCTCTCCCCTCCTCTCTCTCTCCCCTCCTCTCTCTCCCTCCGATTCTCTCTCTCCCTCCTCCAATTCTCTCCCCCCTCCGATTCTCTCTCTCCCCCCTCTGATTCCCTCTCTCACCCCCTCTCCTTCCCTCCGATCCTCTCTCTTGCCCCTCTGATCCCCTCTCTTTCTCTCTCTCCCCTCTCCGGTTCCCTCTCTCTCCCCCTCGCTCTTTCCCCCTCCGATTCTCTCCCTCCCCCTCCGATCCCCTCTCTCTCCCCCCTCCAATCCCCTTTCTCCCCCCTCCGATCCCTTCTCTCTCCCCCTCCGATCCCCTCTCTCACTCCCCCGCTTCGAGCTCCTTTCTCCCCCCTCCGATCCCCTCTCTCTCCCCCTCCGATCCCCTCTCTCACTCCCCCCTCTGAGCCCCCCTCTCTCCCCCCTCCAATCCCCTCTCTCTCTCCCCTCCAATTCCCTTTCTCCCCCCTCTGAACCCCTCTCTTTCTCTCTCTCTCTCTCTCCAAGCGCCTGTCTCTCTCCCCCCTCCGAGCCCCTCTAACTCTCCCCCCTCCGATCCCCTCTCCCTCTCACCCCTCCCATCCCCTCTCTCTCCCACCCCTCCGATCCCCTTTCCCTCTCCCCTCCAATACCCTCTCCCTCCGATCTTCTCGTCTCTCTCTCCCCCCTCCGCGGAATCCCCTCTCTCACTCCCCCCCCGATCTCCTCTCTCACTCCCCCCCTCCGATCCTCTCTCTCCCCCCTCCGATCCGCGCTCTCCCCCTCCGATCACCGCTCTCTCTCTCCCCTTTCGATCCTCTCTTCTTCCCCCAACCAGCACGGATCCAGTGATGGGCCTTCTCCCACGGAGCTGAGGAAAACGTGGCCCACGCTGCACTGCAGGCCACAACTGTTGGGTAATGTGCATGCACAGAAGGGGATCAGGTGTGCTTACACGCCTCCGGGATATCACGCACATGCACAGAAGGGGATTGGGTGTGCTTGCGCGCCTCCAGGATACCGCGCACATGCACAGAAGGCCTCAAAAATGTTTGTGGAAATAACCACTCCGATTTATTAATGACTTAGATAAAACAATAGAGAGCCAAGTTTGCCGATGACACAAAGATTGGTGGTATAGTAAGTAGTGTAGACAGGCGCATAAAATTACAAAGAGACATTGATAGATTAAGTGAGTGGGCAAAACTGTGGCAGATGGATTTCAATGTAGGTAAGTGTGAGGTTGTGGCGGATCGCCACCTAAACGGGCGCAATCCACTTTTCCGTCCGTGGACAATAAATCGGGCACCTTGCCTTTAAGAAGCATGCTGCCTTTAAGGCATGACAAAGGAGCGGGCATCGCCCTCAGTGTGTACTCAAAAGCGCGGGTGTCGCCCTCAGTCTGTTTTCGGGTTTAGCAGAGAGAGGAGCTGGGGCAGCCATCTCTCAAGAGAATGTAATAAAAGCCATGTGTTCCTCAGATCGGTTCGGCCTCCATTCGTGTTCCGCGGCAGCCGCAACAAGGTCATCCATTTTGGATCAACAAAGGATCGATCTGAGTATTATTTTAATTGTGAAAAGCTAAGAACAGTGGAGGTCCAACGAGATTTAGGGGTCCATGTACACAGATCACTAAAATGTAGTTGTCAAAAGGTACAAAAAATAATCAAAAAGGCCAATGGAATATTAGCCTTTATAACTAGAGGGCTAGAATATAAAGGAGGGGAAGTTTTGCTACAAAGCCCTGGTCAGACCACATCTGGAGTAGTGTACAGTCCTGGGCACTGCACCTTTTTAGGATTTTGAAACGAATTGATAGGTTAGATAGCGAGAAACCCTTTCCACTGGTGGGGAGCCTAGGACAAGGAGACATAACCTTAAAGTCAGAGCCAGGCCATTCAGGAGAGAAATTAGGAAACACTTCTTCACGCACAGGGTGGTAGATGTGTGGAACTGTCTCCCACAAAAAGCAGTAGATGCTAGCTCAATTAATAATTTTAAATCTGAGATTGATAGAGTTTTGCTAGCCAAGGGTATTAAGGGATATGGAGCCAAGGTGGGTGGATGGAGTTAGGATACAGATCAGCCATGATCACAATGAATGACGGAACAGGTTAGAGGAGCTGAATGGCCGACTCCTGTTCCTATGTTCCAATGTTTAGGACAGATAGCACCTAAAAGGCAGCTGGGAAGCATTAGCGCCATGTTTCTATGGAGGCAGTCTGCACCTACTATGCACCCAGTGCTGTTGGAGGAAATCCAGGTGCAGACCCAGTTGGCATCCATTTGTGTGTAATTTATATTACTACGCCCTCTTCAGGCGCAGTCAGGTTCAGATACCTGAAAAGCCACAGAGGAAATTCAGGGACAGTGCTATTCAGGCACAGAATATTTGTCATCATTGTTGTGCCCTAATCCGGGATCAGGGCAGAGAAAAATCTACCCTAAGTGAAGGTCCAATATGAGTGACGTTATAAAGCTTGTGTAAACTACGTGTTTTAACAAATCAGGACTTTTTTTAAAAGCAGCTGGTCAGCTTGTGCCTGTTTCCAAGACTGGCAGGTATGACAGCCAGCTTTCCTAATTTCCCCTTGCAGAAAAAAGGGGGATAACCTTAAAACTAGAGCTAGGCCATTCAAGGGTGACATCAAGAAGCACTTCTTCGCACAAAGGATAGTGGAGATCTGGAACTCTCTCCCCCAAAAAGCTGTTGAGGCTGGGGGTCAATCGAAAATTTCAAAACTGAGATCAATAGATTTTTGTTAGGTAAGGGTGTTAAGGGATTATGGAACCAAGGTGGGTAAAGAGAGTTAAGGTACGGATAAACCATGATCTAATTGAATGGCAGAACAGGCTGGAGGGGTTGAATGGCCTCCTCCTGCTCCCATGTTCCTATCAGTACCGGGGTGGGGGGGGTGGGTGGGGGGGGGATATTTCCTCTCTTCTCTATTTGTGAGTTGCATCATAAACACAGTCGGGAGATTTCCTAAGTTTACTATTTTTAGCAAAGTGATCGATGCATTATTTTATGATGCATTTACAATTTTGCTGAAAATAGCAAACAGAAGGAATCTTCCTGCTATTTTTACAGTGTTGCTAACAGGTCGGAACCAGATGACATCTTCCACTGTTGTTACTTTGTCTGTAGATACAAAACTTCTAGTTATGGGATCCCTGCTACTTTAGAAATTTCAATTCAAGCCCTGTTCACATTCTATCTGCAGTGATTCTGCTGGAATTCACCTTATCACCCACTGGAGTTTGGGAATGTTCACTTTACATTGTAATGTTACAGTCATGCATGAACAAAACAATGGCACTGCATATTGATGTACTAACATAACACACCAGAGAGCGGTGGTACGTGAGACTGAGCCTGCACTTTCCTGCATGGTGATAAAATTAAACAGTATCAAATAGGTTCATTTTATTCTTAAAATAATAATCCTACTGTGTGAATAAAAACATATAGACCCTGGTAGAGATCACGAATAGAAATTCTGGCTGATTTTATTCCCTTCCTAACCTGAGATTGATGGGAGAGGTGAATGCGTGGGGCCTGATTTCACTCTCAGCTGCATGAGGGGCTGGCAGGTCAGGGCCGTGGTTGGGGAGGATCTGAGCGGCGGAGTGGGTCTGTACAGGTCGGGTGGGGGAGCCTATTCAGGTGCTGGGGTGCTGAGCGAGTTGGGTGGCATTTTTCTGTCAGCGGGGTGAAGGCTGGGAAAGCCCGGGCTTACATCCAAGGTTCAGCGGGATGCGGGGGGTGGAGGGGTGGGGGGCAGCCAGTAGGCAAGTAGGTTTAAAATGGCGGATTTGGCTTAAATTGCATCAGGTGTATTTCACTAATGAGGTACAGAGGGATGATTATCAGCTGACTATCGATGTAGTAGGAAAGTTCCAGGAGTTGATCGATCAGGGTTCAAGGCCTGAACAGTTTCAGTGAGGTTCAGGGAAGACGAGTTCAGATTGGAAAGCTGAATCTGGTTCTGTGCAAGAACATCCTCTTCTGTGGCCATTTTGGAGAGCCTGGCCTTGGCAGCAGGAGAGCGGATTCACTGAGTTAAACCGAGCGTGACTAATGCTCCATGTACGAACACTAAAGTACTGTTTCTTTATTCACAAGAGTGCTTCAGGTGGAAGTGGGGTGAATAATAAAAATCAACTACAATGTGAAAAGCAATTTAGAAGGTTGTTTAGTGAAATAATAGGGACAGTGATGCCTAATTAAAGCCCATCAGGTAACGTTTGGTCCACTGTACTAATGAGTCCTGCAACATTGTGCTCACAGCACCACCTGCAGGTTCACCACTATTAGAATTTTGAGACAACTCCTCGTTTTAATATATATATGTGATTAAATTAATGGAGGTTGGTGCACCTTCCTTCATGCAGTTTTGTAGGCTCTGCTAATGGTTCTTGGCCTGGAATGAACAGCAAAAATGTGAACAAAATTGTCAATTGAACTATAAATTTGTGATTTCCTCTTGTAGATTCTAAGCAACCTGGTGATGGAAGAACTGTTACCTTCCCTGCAGAGTGACATCCTGCCAAAAATGAAGGGCAAGAAGAACGAAAAGAAAAAGGCCTGGTTTAGCGTATGTACCTAACTGATATCTCCTTTGCAATACTGGGAGCTTCTTAAATGTACAGTGATAAAAGCACAGTGCAAACACAGAATATCCACAATCAGAATAGCAAACCTTTAACTACACCTTTATTGCTACAGTTAAGTTTTGCACAGAAGGCGAGAGTTTAACAGGCGAAGACACCAGAGCCGATTGTAACTACAGGTGGAGAATGGACGGGCGGCGGACAGAGTCCATCAGCTGCTCGTCCGTTCTTGCTGGTTGAGCCCCAAGCCATTATAAAGCCCTGCCCTCGTTTACATTACAGCACTGAGTTGCAGACACCAAACGAACACACCACTCCATCTCGCCGGTTCTGGGAGGGCAGGAAACCAGCGACCAAATTGAGCGCTCCTTTTTTCGGGCAGCAGAATCATCGACCCAGGTGAAAATAGGTCCAAGGCTTTGCTGCCTACACTAAGGAGCTGCATTTGGCAGTGTAAATGTAGGGAGCCGGCATTCAGGATCTGGATTCCTGAAATCCAAACTAAATGACTGCCAATGTAAAAGCGACCTGTGGGCTCCCTGCATCCTTGTATCCTTGCAACGACTCATGCAATACTGACTGTATCAGTAAGGATGCAAGTGTGGGGCTTCACCGTTTGTGGTTCATCCTCTATTGAACACCTGGTCATCATTTCACAGCATGTCGAGACCCTAGGAAGCTGTTTACAGTCATTACTGTAGAAAAGATTATCAGAGTCACCAGAGCCCTCATTATTCAGAGGGAACAGGCCTCTTCCCAAAGGAGTTTAAACAGAAAATGTTTGGCTTGGAGAAAGCTTCAGAGCTAGGGTGGGGCAAGGCCATGGTGGGATTTGAAGACAAGGATGAGGATTTTAAATTCAGTATGTTGGGGAATAGGAAGCCAGTGTACATCCGCAAGGATGGAAGTGATGCATGAGTGGAATTTAGGATACAGATACAGCTGCAATTTGAACAAGATGAAGTTTATGGAGGGTAGAAGATGATTAATATGATTTATTATTTTGTCTGTTTTTTCTAATATAAGAATGTGTGTGCTTCTTTTGTATGCATGTGTCTATTTCCAAGTTAACACTGGAACATAGGGGGCGATTTTGCCAGTCCTAGGGAGGTGGGTATGGAGGCGGGACTGCCGGGAAAATGGCAGAATCGGGTCCCATCTCCTCGAGGCGGGAAGGGGATTAGTGCCAATTAACTGCCTGTTAACAGGTAGTTAACAGGCAGTCTTTTGGCTAATCCTTATTTTGCCACCTAAAGTGTGGGCTTCCCGACGGCTCCGAATCTTGCCAGGGTCAGCGAGGCGAGCCGTGGGTCTGCGGGGGTCTGCGGGGCCGAAAAGTGCGCTGTGCAGGTGAGTGATGGGTGCAAGTGTGGAGAGGTAAGTGTGTGAGGTGAGTGTAGAGTGTTTTAATAAGATTACTTACCTTTGCTTCTTCCTCCGGGCTTTATCGCTTTAGGCTGTGGAGCTGCTTCATCTCACCGGCAGAGAAAGCACAATGGCCGCTGCATTCTTAAATGCAGCAGCCTTCTGCTTTCTGCTCAGGAAGGCTTTCTAATTGAGTCTTGAGTAAAGACTCAACTTAGAAGACAGATTGTCAGTGTTTGACAGCTTCACAGAGCTGTCAAACGATGACATTTCATCTGTCAAAAGCTCTTGACAGTGTCGTCACCGGTAACCGGCTTTCCCTTAATTGGCCTGCTAAACCCACTGGGCGGTCTTAACAAGGTCAATCAAGGGAAAATAGCATCGGTTGGCCGGACGTCGATGGAGACAGGACTAAAACCCGACAAGCAGCAGTCCCGCCTCCATCATGTCCCCATTGGTAAAATCACCCCCATGGAAACAGGAGTAGGCCCTATGGCCCCTCAGGCCTGTTCTGCCATTCAATGAGATCATGGCTGATCTGTACCTTAACTCCACCCACCTGCCTTAGCACCATATCCTTTTATACCCTTGTCTAGCAAAAATCTATTGATCTCAGATTTAAAATTGTTAATTGAGCTAGCCTCTGGTACTTGTTGTGGGAGGGAGTGCCACACTTCTACCACCCTTAGCATGTTTCCTAACTTCTCTACTGAATGGCCTGGGTCTGATTTTAAGGTTTTGTCCCCTTGTCCTAGACTCCCAAACCAGCAGAAAAAGTTTCTCTCTATCTACCCTATCAATTCCTTTCAAAATCCTAAAAACCTCAATCAAATCACCTCTTAACCTTGTATAATCTAGTGAATACAAGCCTAGTTTATGTAATTTCTCCTCATAATCTAACCCTTGGAGCCCTGGTAACATTCTGGTGAATCTGCGCTGCGCTCCTTCCAAGGGCCAATATATCCTTTCTAAGGTGCGGTGCCCAGAACTGTACACTGTGCTCCAGATGCGGTCTAACCAGGGCTTTGCTGTAGCTGTAGCAAAACTTCCTTTTATATTCTAGCCCTCGAGTTACAAAGGCTAACATACCATTAGCCTTTTTGATTATTTTTTTGTACCTGACTACTACATTTTAGTGATCTGTGTACATGGACACCTAAATCTCTTTGGACCTCCACTGTTCCTAGCTTTTCACCATTTAAATACTACTCAGATTGATCCTTTTTTGGTCCAAAATGGACACTTACCTGCGTTGAAATCCATTTGCCACAGTTTTGCCCAGACACTTAATCTATAAATGCCTTTTTGTAATTTTATGCTCCCCTCTACACTACTTACTATACCCCCAATCTTTGTGTCATTGGCAAACTTGGATATATGACTCTCTATTGTGTTATCTAAGTCATTAATTTAAAAAAAAATAGTTGAGGCCCCAGCACAGATCATTGTGAGACACCACTCATCACTTCCTTCCAATTTGAATACACACCCATTATCCCTACTCTCTGTCTTCTACTGCCTAACCAATCTCCTAACCAGGTCAATAATTTGCCTTCAATTCCATGAACTTTAATTTTAGCTAACAGTCTCTTATGCGGAGCCTTATTGAATGCCTTCTGGAAGTCCATATAAACTACACCC
Organism: Somniosus microcephalus; assembly: GCF_052327205.1. Taxonomy (NCBI): domain Eukaryota; kingdom Metazoa; phylum Chordata; class Chondrichthyes; order Squaliformes; family Somniosidae; genus Somniosus; species Somniosus microcephalus. The sequence continues at coordinate 275,002,439 of NC_140989.1, read as the reverse complement.
ATAGACAAGCCAGTATTAAGATAGTGGACAGAGAAATGTTTAAAAGCATCTGAAGTGTTTGGCCATTAAGGTGCCAACAATAATTTTAATGTTTTCATGGGTTTGAATTAACTGTCCATGGTGGTTGAGTTGTAGTTATGTGTCACACTGCTACCAGTCAAGTTTAAGGAAGTTATATGTGTGATCCCTGGCAGTCTAGTAGTGTGAGCCATCTACACGTCTTGTAGTCTAGGGGTGGTTGCATGCCAGGCTCTGAATGCATTTTATTCAAACATCAGATTCAGACCTGCATATTGAACCATTTAAATCCACATATTCACAAATGCTCAGTCCCACCCAACATCCCTCGATATTTTTATGATAATATGGTGAGTAAGCTTTCATGCAAATTACTATTAGTGCAATGATGTTTTACAGATTGTGGAAGATGCTTACAATTTAGTACAAAACCAGCTTGCTGATGGATTGCAGTCCCTACAAGATGAGTGCAAAAGATCTAACAAGGAACTAGAGGGGATAATTCGTTCAGATATGGATCAGATCATCTCTTCAAAGGAATTTACCGCTGGGAAACTTAAAGGTGAATAGAGAGACATAAAATAATCCAGAATGTGTAAAGGGCATTCAGCCTATCAAATCCATTTCCACTACAGACCCATGTACAATTTTCCCAGCTCACTCAATCTCCTCGAAGAAGGCAACCAACCAAATGTAAACCCAAAGAAAAAGCTCAGTGAATCTTCTCCCTGACCCTAAAGCATTTGCGCCGAATTCTAAAATATTAATCAAATCTTCCAACCGAGATTTGTATCTGTGACCAGCTGCATCTACAGTTGATTCATCCATGGTGCTGGCAGCAGATGAACTATCTTGTTCACCAGAATCTTTGATCAACCTGGGCATAGCTAACTCCTATTCTTTATCGACAATAGTATTCTTTGATTATCAACACCAAATACTCTTGACATCCTGTCTAGTTAATTTTCTATAGGTGCTTTCTAGTGTTTCCCTCTTATACTCTCCTCACTCAATTTAACTAGGGGAGTGAAGAAGGAGCTTGGAGTCTTATTACTAATGTTTGTATTCTAGATGAAAAATGTAATCCAAATATTGCTCCAAAAGTGAATTATTTAACAGGGGATTAATTTTTTTAACATATTCAAGGTCTTGAGTTTAACTTTGCCACATTTGTCATGGTGACAGGTGTTAATTCTATGATGTATACAGTTAAGATACTCACTGCAAGTGCAATAATCAAAGCTTCCAGTGCCATAGTTATGAGATCACCACTGTCACTAGTACTGACAAAAATAATTCTTTAAATACATTTAAATTGTCAAATCTGAATGTTGTTTATTAAATATTTATAATTCTACATTTTAACATGCAAGAAATAAATTGGACACAATATGATCTGATCCACATTAAATTTAAAAGCTTGATGTTCACGTTTGATACCTTTGTGGTAATGGGAGACTTTCAGTCTACGACATCCATTGGCCTTAGAAACGCAGTAGCTGTGAACACCATTCCCAATATTCACCTATTATCCCATGAGGCGGTATTGATCAGGAATATATCAACGACAGGAATTTTCAGTTGTCACCATTTGGCTTATTAGCGTTACCTGGGGAATGGCTATATTGTGGTTCTGCATTAAACATCTCTCAGAGCAGTTCTGGAAACAAGAGGTTTCTTTTGTGCAATGCAATAAATGCAACAGTTGAGTAATCAGCCTGTTAGAGTATATTCACAAGAAACAAAACTGATTATACAAATAATTATGAAACAAATTTCTGTCGATTTAATACAGAAAGATTTGATTCCACAGAGGGATATACTTTTTGTTGAGGTATGGTTACATGGCTGCTGGCAGCCTCCCAGTACCTCAACCAAGTAACCGTTCTTATTGTGTATTCTGGACATTGAATGTTGGCGGGTTGTTTTACCATGGAGTTCATCACAGCTGAGCTCTATCCGGTTCTTACCTAATGTTCATATATACACACGTGCACAAACACACTTACCAGAAGCACACCTGCCAGTCCTATGGGCTACTCCACCTTATTCCAAGCTGTAACCAATGCTTTGAATTGTTGGATGTCCATGTCAACAACTGCAGCAGCACAAATCTCAACATCCCCAACGCAGCCCCCTGATGGCCAGGCCCCACAGCTCCCTTGCATGGCAGCATCCTACAGCAGGGACAGACCCAGCACAGAGTGACAAAGGTTCAGGACCAAAACGCAGCATTTGCTGAGCGCTGCCCCCTAGAACACTCCCCTGGAACCCAGGGTACCCTGCTGCAAGTACTCTTCTGTAAGTACCGTGTATATATAAATTGGCCAGAAAAGGCAGTAAACCTGAGGATTGGGAGCAGTTTACGATTCAACAAAGGAGGACAAAGGGATTAATTAAGAAGGGGAAAATAGAATATGAGAGTAAGCTTCCAGGGAACATAAAAACTGACTGTAAAAGTTTTTATAGATATGTGAAGAGAAAAAGATTGGTGAAGTCAAGCGTAGGTCCCTTGCAGTCAGAATCAGGGGAATTTATAATGGGCAAGGTATTGACTTGGATAGAGAACTGGTTGGCGGATAGAAAGCAAAGAGTTGGAATAAACGGGTCGTTTTCCGAGTGGCAGGCAGTGACTAGTGGGGTACCGCAAGGATCGGTCCTAGGACCCCAGCTGTTCATAATATATATTAATGATCTGGACGAGGGAATTGGATGTAATATCTCCAAATTTGTAGACGACACAAAGCTGGGTGGGAGGGTATGCTGTGAGGAGGATGTCGTGAAACTCCAGTACGATTTGGACAGGTTGGGTGATTGGGCAGAAACATGGCAAATGCACTATAATGTGGATAAATGTGAGGTTATCCACTTTGGTGGCAAAAACAAGAAGGCAGATTATTACTGAATGGCAATAGATTGGGAGAAGGGGAAGTGCAGAGAGACCTGGGTGTTCTTGTGCACCAGTCGCTGAAGGTAAGCATGCAGGTGCAGCAGGCGGTTGAGAAGGCAAATGGTGTGTTGGCCTTCGTAGCAAGAGGGTTCGAGTACAAGAACAAGGATGTCTTGCTGTAGTTGTACAGGGCCTTGGTGAGACCACACCTTGAGTATTGTGTGCAGTTTTGGTCGCCTTACCTGAGGAAGGACGTTCTTGCCATGGAAGGTGTAGTGTATGTGCTTTAAGTCAGAACTACTTTTTACAGCTCCTGTATACTGTAGTACCGGCAGTGACCACACCGGTACATAAGCTGTGCGCATGCCTCTGTACCCCAGTCTAGAGATTACCCTCCTCCAGGAAAGACCTGTTATTTGTTTATGTACAGCATCCGTGTAATTATTTATCCACTGAACCATGAATCTAACAGTGGCGACGAGTGTTGATGCGAATCTACCTGCAACATTAAAAAAAATTGTCGAGTCCAGGAACACAGGCGTCGACCGTGAGCAACCGCCCAGCAGTCAGGCAGAGATCCAACTTCACTGGGGAGGCTGTGGAGAGCCGGGCTTGGTTCCCCAACCACAACGAGCAGTAAGAGACCGACGACAGGTCCAGAGCAGACCCTTCCCGAGCAGCGGCGGCTGGAGCCGACCGACGGCAGAGAGAGAGAGCTGGGCAACGTCGACGGGGTAAGAAAGAGGGTGAAGAGAGCAGGGCGCAGCCGGGGGTTGATCACCGAGCGGCGTCGAGGAAAAATACTGCAAACCGGAGAGAGAGAGGGTAAGAAACAGCCGGGTTCTAGACTGAGCGGCGTCGACAAATATCAAGAGAAGAACGCGCAGAGCACAGCCAGGGATCACGGGCTGATCAGGGTCCGCGGGGCGAAGCAAGGGGAGATGCCATTGAGCCGCGGAGAAGCAGGGAGAGCGCGGGAGACGCCATTGAGCCGCGGAGAAGCAGGGAGAGCGCGGGAGGCGCCATTGAGCCGCGGAGAAGAAGGAAGAGCGTGGGAGACGCCATTTTGCGAAGCCGCAGCGGAGAAGATGGGCGAGCGCGGGAAGGAAGGAAAGCGCGGGAGACGCCATTTTGTGCCAGCGGAGAAGAAGGGGAAGCACGGGAGGTGCCATTGGTGATAGTTAACGCACAACCAAGGATGCCGAAGAGTGGCAGTATCTCTACGTTCGACAATGAAGTCGAAGATTGGGCGACATATGTGGAACGTATTGAGGTGTACTGCAGCGCGACTGAAGTGCCAGATGCTAATAAAGCACTGGTTCTGTTAAATTCCATGGGTGCAAAAACTTATGGGTTACTGCGAAATCTAATAACCCCAGAGAAGCCGGTAAACAAGAATTTTGAAAGCATAGTAGAAATCCTACAGGACCACTTAAACCCCACGCCGCTGCTGATAGCAGAACGATTTAAGTTCCATAAAAGGAACCAACACAAAGACGAAAGCAATGCTGAGTACCTAACGGAACTGCGCAAGCTATTGAAATACTGCCAGTTTGGAGCGGGACTAGCAGACACGTTAAGGGACAAGTTTGTGTGTGGGCTACAAAGTGAAGGAACCCAGAAACGGCTTCTATCAGAAAAGGACCTTACGCTGGACAAAGCTTTCAGTATGGCAGTATCACACGAAGCAGCCGCAAGGGGCGCTGCAGAGATACAACGGAGACCGCAAGAATATGGCACCAACGAAATGACCTATGGAACAGGGAAGTGCTATCGCTGCGGCAGAACAACACATGACCAGAAAGATTGTTGGTTCAAGGACCAAGTGTGCAGACAGTGTGGGAAAGCAGGACACATAGCAAGAGTCTGCAGGTCTGGGAAGAAAACCAACAGTAAGAAATCTCCACAGGAGAAGTACAAAAAGATACACCAGGTGATGGACAGTGGTTCAGACGAACAGAAAAGTGACACAGACTCCGGAAGCAAGGAGCTGGGTTGTCTGAAACTACATAATGTAACCGAAATGGAGGATCACCAAACTATCTGGGTTACACTCAAGATAGACGGAGTCCAAGTGGAAATGGAATTGGACACAGGGTCAGCTCTAACAGTCATAAATCAAAGAGACTACAAGCGGCTATTTTCACACATACCCTTGAAAGCTACAGAGATTGTCTTGAAGACATATACGGGGCAAAAAGTCTACCCCAAAGGAAAAATAAGGGTGAAAGTGACATATAAAGGTCAGGAAATACCTAAAATGGATATATATGTATTGCCAAATGGAGGACCACCACTGCTAGGACGTGAATGGATCTGGAAGATACATTTAGATTGGCATTCCATACAGGCACTGAAGGTGGAGGCCAAAAAGGATGACGACGTCACACCTGGACGACTGTCAAAAATGCTAACTGACGCAAAAGAAGTGTTCCAGGAGGGACTAGGAACACTAAAAGGAATAACAGCAACAATTAAAATAGAGGATAATGCAAGCCCACAGTTTCTGAAGGTCAGACCAGTGCCTTATGCGATCAGACCAGCGGTTGAAGCAGAGCTGGAAGGGTTGGAACGTTCAGGAGTACTGTCCAAAGTGGACTGGAGCGAGTGGGCTACACCCATCGTTCCTGTAATGAAGAGGTCATTGAGTAATACGCCTGGGGAACCAAAGAAGGTCCGCATCTGTGGGGATTTTAAGGTGACGGTGAACCCAGTCCTTCACACGGTGCAATATCCGCTTCCACGAATTGAAGATATTTTCGCCTCGCTATCTGGTGGTAAACGCTTCACCAAAATTGATCTAGCCCAGGTGTACTTGCAAATGGACGTAGAAGAAGCTTCGAAACATTACCTTACGATCAACACCCATAAAGGTCTCTATCAATACAACCGGCTGGTGTTTGGAGTAGCCTCGGCTCCGGCTATCTGGCAAAGGGCGATGGATCAGGTCCTGCAAGGGATTCCAGGGACCCAGTGTTATTTGGACGACATCTTGGTCATGGGCGAAAATGACGGTGATCACCTCGCTAACTTGGAGAAGGTGCTCGCCAGATTAAAGGAATATGGGCTACGAGCTAATCGCCACAAGTGCGAGTTTTTCCAGAAACAGATCTCGTATTGCGACCACGTCATCGATGAAGAGGGGTTACATAAGTCCCCTGACAAGATAGAGGCAGTAGTCAAGGCTCCAGCACCGGAAAGTGTGTCACAACTGAGGTCGTTCCTCGGGCTGGTAAACTATTACTACAAGTTCTTACCAAATTTGTCTACGGTATTACACCCGCTGAACACCCTACTGCAAACAGGGGTACCATGGAAGTGGGATGACGAACGTAGACGAGCTTTCCAGAAGTGTAAAGAATTGATCACATCAAAAGAGGTGTTGGCCCATTTCAACTCAGCACTACCAATTCGTTTGGCATGTGATGCATCACCCTACGGCATTGGAGCGGTGCTGTCGCACAAATTCCCAGACGGGTTGGAGAGGCCAGTAGCGTTTGCGTCTCGGTCACTAACCTCAGCCGAGCGCAACTATGCCCAGATTGACAGGGAGGCCCTCAGCTTAGTATGGGGAGTAAAAAAATTCAACCACTATCTGCATGGACAGAAGTTCACCTTGCTGACTGACCACCAACCACTTGTCTCCATCTTTAATCCTAAGAAGGGCGTGCCAGTAATGACTGCACAGCGGTTACAAAGATGGTCCCTGTTTCTAGGGGCGAATCAATATGAAATAGAATATAAAGGCACGAGACAGCATGGGAACGCTGATGGGCTATCGCGCCTGCCACTGCCTACGGTGGAGGAAGCACCAGCAGTGGACCCTATCGAGATATTTTATTCGTCGATAATTGAACGATTGCCAGTAACAAACGCGGATATAGAGAAGGAGACCCGCAATGATCCGACGCTGTCACGGGTATATGAATTGACGGTGAGGGGATGGCCAACACATGGCGACTCACTGTTGCCAGCATTCTCATCCAGAAGAGAACAGCTGTCAGTATGCCAGGGGACAGTGATGTGTGGATCCAGAGTGGTGATTCCACCCAAGTTAAGGGAGAGAGTGCTAAATGAGCTACATGAAGGTCATCTGGGGGGAGTGAAAATGAAAAGCCTAGCTAGGGCTTATGTGTGGTGGCCGGGAATCGATCAACAAATCGAAGACCTAACTAAGAGCTGCTTAGGATGCCAGAAGGTCCAAAATGCACCACCACATGCCCCTCTACACCCATGGGAGTGGCCCTCCTCTCCATGGCAACGGGTGCACATTGATTTCGCTGGTCCATTCATGGACTCAATGTTCTTAATAGCAGTGGATGCTCATTCAAAGTGGCCTGAGGTGATAAAGATGTCTTCAACCACTACAGAGAAAACGATTGCAGTCCTACGGACCATATTTGCCAGAAACGGGTTGCCAGAGCAGATCTGCTCTGATAATGGACCACAGTTTGTGTCCGACGAGTTCCAAAAATTCATGAAAAGGAATGGGGTAAGGCATTACACATCCACCCCGTATCATCCAGCCACCAATGGATTGGCTGAGAGGTTCGTACAAACCTTTAAGAAGGCGATAAAGGCCATGTGCGACGAGGAAATTCCACTACAGCATAAGATGGACAATTTCTTATTAGCCTACCGAAACGCGACACATGCAGTTACCAACCAGACCCCGGCCATGATGTTCTTTAACCGAAGGTTGAGATCTCGTCTGGACTTGCTCAGACCAAATGTGCGAAGAAATGTTGAGGACAAACAATTCCAGCACATCAACGAGAAGCCGACAAGGAGCTTCAATGTAGGGCCCGTGACTATCGAACAGAGAAGTGGCGACCCGGAACGATATGTACAAGGCAGGGGCCATTAATGTACACAGTGGATGTCGGGGAGAACATTGTGAGACGCCACGGCGATCAGATCTTAGCATCACAGGAATGCGTCAACCCCATGTCTCGAGTACCTGGGGATGAACCCGACATACCGGTAGTGTCTACTTCAGACCCAGTAGCAGTGGAACCCGATGAACTACCCGATGAAAGGGGGTCAGAATCGCCTCTGCACCAAGAACAAGAACCTCCGGAAAGGCGCTATCCCGAAAGGGTCAGGAAGCCGCCCCAAAGACTGAATCTATAAATGGACTTTTGTTATTGAATGTACATGTAAAAATGTAATTGTTATTTGAATATTAAGGGGGTATTATTAATCTAAAAAGGGAGGAATTGTAGTGTATGTGCTTTAAGTCAGAACTACTTTTTACAGCTCCTGTATACTGTAGTACCGGCAGTGACCACACCAGTATATAAGCTGTGCGCATGCCTCTGTACCCCAGTCTAGAGAGTACCCTCCTCCAGTAAAGACTTGTTATTTGTTTATGTACAGCATCCGTGTAATTATTTATCCACTGAACCACGGATCTAACAGAGGAGTGCAGCGAAGATTCACCAGGCTGATACCTGGGATGGCAGGAATGATGTATGAGGAGAGATTGTGTCGATTGGGCTTATACTCACTGGAGTTTAGAAGATTGAGAGGGGATCTCATCGAAACCTATAAAATTCTGTCAGGCCTGGACAGACTAGATGCAGCAAGGATGTTTCTGATGGCCGGGGAGTCCAGAACCAGGGGTCATAGTCTAAGGATAAGGGGTAAGCCATTTAGGACTGAAATGAGGAGGAATTTCTTCACCCAGAGAGTGGTGAACCTGTGGAATTCTCTGCCACAGAGGGCGGTGGAGGCCAGTTCATTAAGTATATTCAAGAAAGAGTTGGATATATTTCTTAAGGCTAAAGGGATCAAGGGATATGGGGAGAAGGCAGGGACAGGGTACTGAATTTGGATGATCAGCCATGATCTCATTGAATGGCGGAGCAGGCTCGAAGGGCCGAATGGCCTACTCCTGCTCCTATCTTCTATGTTTCTATGAACAAAGAAATGGCAGACCAATTAAATACATATTTTGGTTCTGTCTTCACAAAGGAGGACACAAATAACCTCCCAGAGATGTCGGGGAACATAGGGTCTGATGAAAGGGAGGAACTGAAAGAAATCAGTATTTGTAGGGAAATGGTGTTAGGGAAATTGATGGGATTGAAGGCTGATAAATCCCCAGGGCCTGATAATCTACATCCTAGGGTACTTAAGGAAGTGGCCCTAGAAATAGTAGATGCATTGCTGATCATCTTCCAACATTCGATGGAATCTGGAACAGTACCCATGGATTGGAGGGTAGCTAATGTTACCCCACTATTCAAAAAACGGGGAATTACAGACTGGTAAGCCTGACATCGGTAGTGGGGAAAATGCTAGAGTCCATTATAAAAGATGTAATAGCCGAGCACTTGGAAAACAGTGACAGGATCGGACAAAGTCAACATGGATTTACAAAAGGTAAATCGTGCTTGACTAATCTACTGGAATTTTTTGAGGATGTAACTGGTAAAATAGATAAGGGAGAACCAGTGGATGTGGTGTATTTGGACTTTCAAAAGGCTTTCAATAAGGTCCCGCATAAGAGATTAGCGTGTAAAGTTAAGGCACATGGGATTGGGGGCAAGTTATTGACTTGGATAGAGAACTGGTTGGCAGACAGAAAGCAAAGAGTTGGAATAAACGGCTCTTTTTCCGAGTGGCAGGCAGTGACTAGTAGGGTACCGCAGGGATCGGTCCTTGGACCCCAGCTATTCACAATATATATTAATGATCTAGACAAGGGAACTAGATGTAATATCTCCAAGTTTGCAGACGACACAAAGCTGGGTGGGCGTGTGTGCTGTGAGGAGGATGCCGAGAAACCCCAGGATGATTTGGACAGGTTGGGTGATTGGGCAGAAGCATGGCAGACGCAATAAAACGTGGATAAATGCGAGGTTATCCATTTTGGTGTCAAAAACAGGAAAGCAGATTATTATCTGAATGGCAATAGATTGGGAGAAGGGGAAGTGCAACGAGACCTGGGTGTCCTTGTGCACCAGTTGCTGAAGGTAAGCATGTAGGTGCAGCAGGCGGTTAAGAAGGCAAATGGTATGTTGGCATTCGTAGCAAGAGGGTTTGAGTACAGGAACAAGGATGTCTTGCTGCAGTTGTACAGGGCCTTGGTGAGACCACATCTTGAGTATTGTGTGCAGTTTTGGTCGCCATATCTGAGGAAGGATGTTCTTGCCATGGAGGGAGTTCAGCGAAGATTCACCAGGCTGATACCTGGGATGGCAGGAATGACGTATGAGGAGAGATTGGGTCGATTGGGCTTATACTCGCTGGAGTTTAGAAGAATGACAGGGGATCTCATTGAAACTTTTAAAATTCTGACAGGACTGGACAGACTAGATGCAGGGAGGATGGTCGGGGAGTCCAGAACCAGGGGTCACAGTCTAAGGATAAGGGGTAAGCCATTTAGGACAGAGATGAGGAGGAATTTCTTCACCCAGAGAGTGGTGAACCTGTGGAATTCTCTACCACAGAAGGCAGTAGAGGCCAATTCATTAAATATATTCACGAAGGAGTTGGATATATTTCTTAAGGCTAAAGGGATCAAGGGATATGGGGAGAAAGCAGGGACCGGGTACTGAATTTGGATGATCAGCCATGATCTCATTGAATGGCGGAGCAGGCTCGAGGGGCCGAATGGCCTACTCCTGCTCCTATTTTCTATGTTTCTATGTAACACAACTGTGATTTCACACAATCTACGTGTTCTTTTCAATGAAAAAAAGGGTCACCATCTTTCTGAACAAAACGGACAAAGACATTTTCAAACATGTTAAGAATTCGTGCAGAGTGTCATTTCAAGAGCTAAGAGTGCATACATGTCTACTTATATTAGTTATATACGTTTCAAATATAGGGATTCTCCTTTTTGACTTATTTTAATTCTGCCACCCATTTTAGAGTTTGCACAGAAGAGAGAAAATTTCCATCTTAGGTTTTGCATTTGTAGGAATGAATGGATCTGGAGTTCCCACTGGGTTTCGAAGTAGACCATGTCAACCATACGGTATTATCAATCATGTGCTTAGCAGGTGGGAATTGGATCCCAAACCCGTAAGAAAGAGAGAAGCCGTGAAACTGTTACCCCCAGACTCATTTCCTCTGCTGATTTTGTTTTCCTGCTGGTGAGGGTTCTGCTGGTGAGAGTTCTGCTGGTGAGGGTTCTGCTGGTGAGGGTTCTGCTGGTGAGGGTTCTGCTGGTGAGGGTTCTGCTGGTGAGGGTTCAGCTGGTGAGGGTTCTGCTAGTTAACGTACTGACTACCCGATCCACAGCTGTTATTTGCACTCACTTCCTCTGCCAGACTGTTACCTGGGATGGCAGGAATGACGTATGAGGAGAGATTGGGTCGATTGGGCTTGTACTCGCTGGAGTTTAGAAGAATGAGAGGGGATCTCATTGAAACTTATAAAATTCTAACAGGACTAGACAGACTAGATGCAGGAAGGATGTTCCCGATGGCGGGGAAGTCCAAAACCAGGGGTCACATTCTAAGTATAAGGGGTAAGCTTTTAGGACAGAGATGAGGAGTAATTTCTTTACCCAGAGAGTGGTGAACCTGTGGAATTCTCTACCACAAAAGGCAGTTGAGGCCAATTCATTAAATATATTCAAGAAGGAGTTAGATATATTTCTTAAGGCTAAAGGGATCGACGGATATGGGGAGAAAGCAGGGACAGGGTACTGAATTTGGATGATCAGCCATGATCTCATTAAATGGCGGAGCAGGCTCGAGGGGCCAAATGGCCTACTCCTGCTCCTATCTCCTATGTTTCTATGTTTGTCTAGCAGCTGTTTAATGTAATGAATTTTAGATCTAAAGCTCGCAACTCAACTCTATACCCACCATTCCTCACCTGACCCAGGCTAAGCTTTCATCACCCCTGCTCTCCTCCTGATCTAACTGATGTGCCATCAATAACTCAAAGACAAGGAGTTTAAAGGATTCAACTGAAGGCTTTTAATCACTAAGAACATTGCAGGTCTTTCCACATCGGGTTCGTCTGATAGAATGACTCATACAGCTCTTGAGACCTTTATATGACAAAAGACAGGGGCGTAGCCAATACGCACAATAGGAAAAAGGGGGCGGTACACACAATACAAAGCAGGTAAAACACAGGGGCTGATGAAGGCATATATTTCATCACACTAACTCTACACCCACACCTCTCACACCCCAACCCCACTCTGGGGCCAGCCCCCTCGTCATGCATCAGCAATGCTTTGGAATATCTATTAGCATTAAAATGATTGATTAGCATTATATGTTCTTCTTTTGCAAGAGTCTTGGACAAACTATTTCACTATTGTACATGTAACTTCATGGAACAGTAACCAAATCTAACTCGAGGTTAAATTCTTTACTTCACCGTAATGGTACACAGATATTTTACTGTTCATCTGGCTACTTAGCAATTTCAAAAGCAGTGAATAGTTGTAATTGTTAGTTTTTAAAATGACTGCTTTTAGGGCAGCTCGTGCCACAGGAACTGCTGTTCTATCACACTGCCCCATGGATTAGTCAACCACAAGTTTGCAGTCATGGTTGTCTGACTTGGAGGAAGTGCAGATGTTTGTGAAAAGAAAGGGGTGATCAGAGGGTGAGTAACTCTTCATTATTTCCCAGTGGCCAACTCAGGGGTGGCACTGGCAGACACCCGAGAGCGAGTCACTTGCTTTGTCTGCCTTATCACCCAAGAAAAAATGTGTGGCACGGGTCTAAAATGCAGGAGGAAATAAATTTACAAAGGGACAAAATAAAAACACGTGCAGTTACTGAATCTGAGTGAATCTTTGTTTCAGCGACAGTGACTGAAAAGGCTGACCAGGGTTGCCTTGAGAACATTCAACCCTACTTGGCTTCTATATTGGAGGAGTTGATGGGACTGATCAGTTCGGGATTCAGTGAAGTCCGTTCACTCTTTGAAACTGAGGTCAATGAATTAAGCGCAAAATGTCAGAATGCTGATGGTGCTGAAAAACTGAAGGAGGTAATGATACCATTTTAACATGAACCTGACCCCAATTCTTCCACCCTTAGGTTTCCATAGAAGGTCACTTGTAGTCCCATAGCACCAGCTGTATGACCCCTCCCCCCTCAGACACCTTTAGAATTCATTCCATAATATGTCCAAAGATGTGCAGGTTAGGTTGATTTGGCTATGATAAATTGACCCTTAGTGTTAGGGGATTAAATACGCGGGGTTACGGGGATAGGGTGGGATATGTGTCGGTGCAGGCTCGATGGGCCGAAATGGCCTCTAACTGCACTGTAGATTCTGTGATTCTGTGATGACTGGACTCGCCATCTGGCAGTTCAGCTGCATACAGAAGAAATTTGCTGAACTGTGGCTGGCAGATTGAAGTGTCGGGCAGCCATGTAGCACAGAGCCATGACCAGTGGGTTGTGATGTGAGACCTGATGCTGTCAATGATGAGCAGAATGTATGTGAACCATCTTGAGTTTATTTCCTCTGGGCTGAAAGATATTTTTAGCTTCCAATGTTTTTTCTCACGTGTTTTCTGCAAAAATTGCTTTCTGCGAATTTGAGTAACTGTAATCCACAGCAAAGGACAGACTCGGGTTTGAACTAGTCCAGACTGTTGGAATCAAACTTTCCTCTCTGAAATGCAGTCGGGGCGGCCTTAATCCATGGCTGGAATTCAACACTAAGTTGGCTATCTCATTCAGAGAGACCTGAAGGTTGGCTGGTGGGGGAATGGAACTGCTGTACTGAGGAGTATTCTTCAGAAACTGAGGTTAATACATACTGTTGAGGGCAGAGTCGAGGGAGCTACACTCTGCGTTTAACCTGTCACTTAGTTTTTGAGAGAGAGATTCTCAAATTATTGGAACTTTTTTTGCAGTGGATTTGTGCCCAAAATCTGAGGACCTTAATAGTTGTCGAAAGATAAAACGTACAGCCTAAATCCAGACTCAAAGATGAAAAGCCAGTCATAGAATCATATAATGGTTACAGCACTGAAGGAGGCCATTCGACCCGTCGAACCCGTGCCGGCTCTCTGCAAGAGCACTTCAGCTAGTCGCATTACCCCACCCTTTCCCCGTAGACCTGCAAAAAATTTTTCCTTCAGTGTTTGACCTCATGGGGGTAATTTTTACCACAAAAAGCAGGTGGATTGAGGTCGGGTGAGATGTTAAAATTTTAAAAATCTCAAACCCAACCCAAGCCCGCTTCCAACCTGCTCACTTCCGATTTTAACGGAGGTGGGACGAGGGTGGGGCAACCAACCCACTACCAGGAGACAGGTTGGCCATTTAAATATTATAATGAGGCTGTGAGCCTCATATTTAACCTGTCTTCAATGTTTAGCCCTGGCTGGCCGGGTTTCCTGGGCCGTGAAGAACCCTGGCAGCTAAAGGGCGGCAAGGACTGCTGCGTGGAAAAGGTAAGTGCCTTTACAGCATTGCTTGTGCACCAAGAGGAACCGGAGTGCTTCCTCCCAGCCCACCAAGCATACCTTCTCCCTCCACCCCCCCCCCCCGATCCAAAAACCAAAGTCAAAACTCCACAGTGTGCAGGGAGCCCGAACAAAACACCTCCCCTCTGCTCACAAAACCCGCCCCAGTCAAGATCAGGGCCACGGTGTCATGTAAATAGTCCAAATTTAAAATGATTTTGTTCAGTTTCATATATATACCTGCATAATAAAGTTGCTGTTAGAGATTTTAGTTCTTGTGCTTTCACAGGGTATATTATTGCAAGTTGGAGTTTGTTGAGCATGAACATTTAGTGAAGGGAACTCCCAACTTGTCATAGGAGTGGTCCTATTAAGAGGCTACTACTCTACTCAGAATTTGAAATGAATGGAAAATATTTCCACAGCTGAAGCGGCTCAGTTCTTGGTTCTCTCATCAATGGCCAAGCCTGGGGCTGCCTTTCTCTTTTGCTCATCTCCTTCAATTTCCCACTGGGTTTCAAGACAGAGCACCAGGTGGTAAGAAAATCTTTCATCTCAGGCATACAACAGCATTGTGAGCTGCAGGCTGGGCAGGGAAAGTAGATTGCCCAATCCCAGTGTGATTGTCTACAGGCTGTTCCCACCTCCTGGGTAGAAAAAGATGTATGGTGGAGGTATGTAGGAAAGGTCAAGAAATGTGGAGGAAATTTAGTCTGAAGGAACTTTCCAAAAAATATATTGCTTATTTGTCAATTTAGGGGACAAACAGTCAACATTCAAAGGATTACTAAGAAACTTTCTACAGAGTTATATCTCTATCATCAATAGTCTCAAATTAATTAAAACGCTTCCTGTTTAGTTACTAGTTTCTCACTTTGGTCTTATTTCTTTTGTTCAGTACCTGACTCAGCTGATGAACCTTCCTTTTAATGCTGTGAAGATGCAGCCTTGCTATAATAAAGTTAGCCCTCTTCAAGACCAGCTACAGGAGTTGAAGAACCGTTTCAAGTTCACCAATACACACTGGCTTATTCAAACAACTCAGAACTTCATGCAAGAGGTACGTGTTCTAGGGCATCTACCGGCACATCATCAAAGTTCCACAGGTTTCTGTAGCAATCTGCAAATGTTGTATCTGAGCCTGATGAAAAATGTTAACAATAATTCTCCTAATAGCTCAGCGTGTATATGCATTGTGTGACATAGCACTCAGCCACAGACACCAAGTGTCAGGGTTGGGGAGCCACGGGGCCGTATAAATACGAGGCCGTGCTCTCCGGGCGAGGTAGGGTCTGGACCCAAGTGCAGAAACCAGACAAGAGACAAATATACAGTACTTTGTTTGAACTTTACTAGATTTACACATAACCAGATTAACACAAGGGACACAGCAATATACATAAGAACTAGAGACAAGAGAACTAGAGACAAGTTACAAGACGGCTAGTCAAGATAGGAACTCCGGACAGCTTCCATGAGGAAGCCCACTTGTCTATACTGAGCTTGCGACAAGCTACCACAAGGAGCAACCGGCTTGCCGAGGCACAACTCCAGACAAGCTACCCCAAGGGTAATCGGCTTACCAATGCAAAGCTCAAGACAAGATCCCGACGGCTCCCACATAGCAACACACTAGTCCAAACAGCACCTTACCAAGACAAGCAGCTCAACAGAACAAGACTTAAATACATCTTAAATCCAGAGACCAGAACACAGACTTAGATACATAGCTCGAGAGAACTAGAACACAGATTTAGGTACATAGCTCGAGAGAACTAGAACACAGACTTAGATACATAACTCGAGAGAACTAGAACACAGACTTAGATACATAGCTCGAGAGAACTAGAACACAGACTTAGATACATAGCTCGAGAGAACTATGGCAGCCAGCTTGTGAAGGCAAGCTGCCATAGAGGAAAGGCTAGTCACACAGAGAACCTAGTCAAGACAAGGACCATTGTCAAGACTAACTCCCTGGTTCACCCTAGTGAGGACTGAGCACTGAGTGAAACAACAACAGAACTTATATACCAAGAAAACCAGGTGCCACCCATAAACAGCTAACAGGCTGATTAAAAACTAACACCAGAGAACGAGAAACAATTAACAAAAGAACAGTGAAGGTGCCGTCTAGAGGTTACAAAAAGGAACTGACTGGCACCCTCACACCAAGATGATCCTAGGATCAGTGCATGGTCTGCCATTTTAGCCAGGGTAACGTTAGGGGTTGTTTAGGTGTCCCTGTGCCATGGAATGGGACAAATCTGCCAATGGAGGCAGCAGGGATCACCAGAGTAATTATATGTGAAAATCTTAGATGATTTTTCCCTCCAGAACCCAGTGCTGCTGAGGTCAGCTGTAACATCCCTACTACTGCCCACATAAAATCAGCTAACACAGCACAGATCAAGGGAACCTTTTAGGAGACTTTTGAAAGCAGAGTGAGCGAGGTAGCATGACAAAGTGGATTTGGAAGACAGGGGCATAATGGCTAAAAGAGCAACCTCTGCTGATGGAGCAACCTAGGGTGAGCAGAACGGAAGTAAGGGATTGGGAAATATGGCTGAAGAAAATTACTCAAATATGGTGTTGTGAGGAGTTGAAAATAAAGATGAGGATCTTGAATTTGTTTTGCTGGGGCATAGGTTTCTGGGAAAGGATGAAGGTAATGAGTCCTTTTTGAAGGAGGGGATTTAAGTTGCAGAATTTTGGATTAGCTTGAGTTTATGAAAGATGGCGGTTGGGAGGCCAGCAAGGAGGGGATGTGAGAAATTGATGCTCAGGGTGATGATAGCATGAATGAGGGATTCAGCAGTGGAGGGTATCAATAAGACTGTAAGCAGATAATGTTTTGAAGGTAGCTCAGGGATGTAGAGTAGAAAGCTCAGCTTGGTGGAAAAGAATGTGAAGATTGCATACCTTTGAGCACAGCCTGAGTAAGCAACCAGGGATGTTGTTAGAAATGATGCCACGGGCAGACAGGTACTGGTAGGAGACAAAAGAAATGGCTTTGATTTTGCTAACATTGAGCTTAGGAAATTGAGACTCATTCTGCAATTTACACAATATCACCTGTCCTGCCTGGACTTAAAGTTTAATAGATATTATTTATTAATAAATGGTATTGTTTAACATATGGGTTGATTATATAATGATGAGCATTTTAAGTTAAACACATTTAAACTTTGGTTCCTAAGTCAATCTTACTGGTGTTAAAGCTACCATTTATTATCCTCAGCTGATGGACAATGCAGTCTACACATTTGAACAACTGTTGTCTGACTCGCTGAAGACCAATCCATCAAAAACTGTGACATCCATTGAAAAGGTTAAGCAACGAGTGTTAAAGGTAAGGAACTTATAAAATGTGTATCTCGTAGCTGCAGTAATACTAGAGATATTTACAAATTAAATCTAACTGCCGAGCTGGACTTTTACTTGTTAACGGTGGAGAAAGTAATTGAGTAAAGTATTTGTCCACTGACATGTTCCATGTTGCTACTTGTTAGATGGAGTAGGAATACAGGGAACACTCTCTGATTGGTGGGATGTGACAAGTGGTGTTCTCCGGGGATCTTTATTAGGGCATCACCATATATATCAATGACTTGGATGAAGGAATAGAGAGTTGTATATCCAAGTTGCAGAGGACACTAAATTAGGAGGCACAGTAACTTGTGTATACGGTAGCAAGAAATTACAAAGGGCCACAGACAATCTAAGTGAATGGGCAAAACAATGGCAGATGGAGTTCAATGTTGTTCAATGTGAGGTCATCCAGTTTGGATCTCAGAAAGACAAATCAAAGTATTTTGTTAATGGTCTGAGACTCGGAGCTGTGTAGGACCAAAGGGATTTAGGTATCCATGTACACAAATTACTAAAAGTTAGTGCACAGCTACAAAAAGTAATCAAAAATGATAATTGGCCTTTATCTCAGGGCGTTGGAATACAAAAGTGAGAAAGTGATGCTTCAGCACATATTGCCCTTGGAAGAGGTACAGTGCAGGTTCATACCAGGGCTTAAATTATTAGGACAGGTTGCATAAACTTGGTTTGTATACCCTTGAGTTTAGAAGGTTGAGGGGTGATCTAATCGAGGTATTTAAAAAGATAAATGGATTTGTTAGGGTAGATGCAGAAAAACTATCTGATCTAGTGGTGGAATCCAGAACAAGGTGGCATAATTGTAAAATTAAAACTGGGCTATTTAGGAGTGAAATCAGGAAGCACTTTTTCACACAGAGACCATTGGAAATCTGGAACTCTCTCCCCCAAAAGCTGGGTCAATTAAAAGTTTCAAGACTGAGAGCAATAGATTTTTGTTGGGTAAGGTTATCAAAGGATATAGAGCAAAGGAGGGTAATTCAGGTACAGAACAGCCATGATCTAATTGGAACAGGCTTGAGGGGCTGAATGGCTTACTCCTGTTCCTGTGTTCCGATGTTAATAGACGACATCATTTGCAGAGTAATCTCTATTTGAAGACATTTGAGTATGTAAATGGGGGCAGAGACATCTTGCACAGAATTTCCTGATATGTGGGCACGCAGGACGTTAAGTGCAAAGCACGTTCAGCAAGCCAGGCATCCAAAGTTACCAGGGAGTGAGTCAGGTGGCAGTTCATTTACAGGGCTAGTAGTGATAAAGGTATGTGGTTTTAGAGCATTTCTGGGCTTTCTTGGATATTTTCTTTTTTTTAGCCATTGGGTACTTAGGCACTCATGAGGCTTTGTGCCAGTTGTTCTAAATTATTAATATTTTTGTCCTTGTGATGATTACTGGTATGAATGAGTTTCCTGATGGGAATCGTTCTACCTGATGTGTCTGGAAGAAAAGGGAGGACCCACAGAGGGATGCCAGGCAGGCCAGGTGGCACAAGAGGCACTCTGTGCCCTTCCACCAGTAACTCCACACCCAGATCTGTAGTTGATTATAAGAATTCTTATATTCACTATTGATTATGTGTAAAATGGGGTTAGGCTTACCATATAGTGAAATTTTAGATCTTAACATTCTAACTGAACATCATTACTTTGCTTTTTAATTCTGCCTTGTGCATGGCACGTTTTGAGATTGCACGAAGATTTCAAACAACCGTTTTCTCTCCCAGCAATATGACCATGACAGCAGCACTGTAAGGAAGAAGTTGTTCCAAGAAGCCTTGGTGCAGATTACACTGCC
Organism: Somniosus microcephalus; assembly: GCF_052327205.1. Lineage (NCBI taxonomy): Eukaryota > Metazoa > Chordata > Chondrichthyes > Squaliformes > Somniosidae > Somniosus > Somniosus microcephalus. The sequence continues at coordinate 274,982,937 of NC_140989.1, read as the reverse complement.
GACACTGCAGAAAACATTGGCACCAAGTTATAAGCGCGTAAGTGACACATCGTCAGAGATTGCAATTGTTGTATTGCAGTTGTATTATAAACAATACAATCGAGTGTTAGGAAATGAAAAAGTCAATTTGCCAGACTCCACTCCCAGCACAGAGATTCACTCGATGGAAGCACAGATTGGAGAATTGGATACAGAGTTTGCCGCACCCAATTTTCAGTCCTCACGATTTCCTGGAATGGAAAATCCCCATCAAGCGAGGCTCGATACTGGAATCAGAGTGTTATAGGGTAAAGTGGACTCTGGAAAAATTTACCATTTTATGTCACAACACTCTATTCACTTCCCTAAAGCATCACCTGTAAAATGTTGAAATATTGGCCCCGACATGACACGGGATACCAGTGTACCAACATTTAACACAATTGTCTGAAATTCCTCACGTCGGTATTTTAGCAGAGCCATTATCCCATGGGTTAACTCCAGCACGCCAATGAGAGAGTGGAATTTCAGTCAAACATGTTCATATGTTAATATCCCACGGGCATAATTACAGGGCTCAGGAATGTTTCTTTCTAGTTCTGCTCACTTTTGTATATGTTTACCAATGTCACATTTATGTTACAGAACTGCTTCAAGTAAAAGCAGGTCTAGTAGCCTCGGTTCATGGTGCTGTGGAATCGGCCTGCTTTTTATTTCAGGGCAGGATCACCAATTTGAGACAAACAGCTGCACGTGAACAGTTGACTGAAAATCAGAATTCACATTTTTTTGTTTTTTTATTTCCCTTTCCCTGAAGACTGAGAAAGATTTGTCTGATTGGGGAGGGGGAGGAGAAGGGGGAGGAGAGGGAGAAGTGGGAGGAGAGGGAGAAGGGGGAGGAGAGGGAGAAGGAGGAGGGAGGAGAGGGAGGAGGAGGAAGAGGAGTGGGAGGAGGAGGAAGAGGAGGGGGGAGGAGGAGGGGAGGAGAGGGAGAGGAAGGAGGAGGAGGAGGGGGGAGGGGAGGAGGGGGAGGAGGAGGGGAGGTGGAGGAGGGGGAGAGGGGGAGGAGGAGGGGCTGGAGAGGGGGAGGAGAGGGGGAGGGGGAGGAGGGGGAGGGGGAGGAGAGGGAAGAGGGGGAGGGGAGGAGAGGGAAGGGGGAGGGGAGGAGAGGGAAGGGGGAGGGGGAGGAGAGGGAAGAGGGGGAGGGGAGGAGAGGGAAGAGGGGGAGGGGAGGAGGAGAGGGAGGAGAGGGGGAGGGGGAGGAGGAGAGGGAGGAGAGGGAAGAGGAGGAGGGGGAGGAGAGGGAGGAGGAGGAAGGGGAGGAGAGGGAGGAGGGGAGGAGAGGGAGGAGGAGGGGAGGAAAGGAAGGGGGGAGGAAAGGAAGGAGGGGAGGGGGGAGGGGGAGGAGAGGGAGGAGGAGGAGGGGTGGAGGGGGGAGGAGGGGGTGGAGAGAGGGGGGAGGAGGGGGTGGAGAGAGGGGGGAGGAGAGGGACGAGGACGGGGAGGAGGAGGGTGGCAGGAGGAGGGGGATGAGGGGGAGGAGGGAGGGGAGGGAGGAGGGGGAGGGGGAGGGAGGGGAAGGAGAGCGAGGGGGATGAGGAGGAGGGGGATGGGGAGGAGGGGGATGGGAGGAGAGCGAGAAGGGGAAGAATGAGGGGGAGGGAGGGGGAGGAGAGCGTGGAGGGGGAGGAGGGGGGGGAGGAGGAGAGGGAGGAGGAGGAGTAGGGGGAGAGGGAGGGGGAGGAGAGGGAGGAGGAGGGGAGGAGGAGGCGAGTAGGGGGAGGAGGAGGAGAGTAGGAGGAGGGGAGGAGAGGGAGGAGGGGGAGGAGAGGGAGGAGGAGAGGGAGGGAAGGAGGAGGAAGAGAGGGAGGGAGGAGGAGGGGGAGGAGAGAGGGAGGAGGAGGAGAGGGAGGAGAGGGAGGAGGAGGAGGAGAGGGAGGAGGGGTGGAGAGGGGGGAGGAGAGGGAGGAGGGGTGGAGAGGGGAAGGATCGGGTGGAGAGGGAGGGGGTGGAGAGGGAGGGGGTGGAGAGGGGGGAGGAGGGGTGGAGAGGGAGGGGGGAGGAGGGGGTGGAGTGGGAGGGGGACGAGGGGGTGGAGAGGGTGGGGGGAGGACGGGGGGAGGAGAGAGAGGGAGGAGAGGGAGGAGGGGTGGAGAGGGGGGAGGAGAGGGGGGTGGAGAGGGAGGGGTGGAGAGGAGGGAGGAGGAGGTGCAGAGGGGGAAGGAGGAGGTGCAGAGGGGGAAGGAGGGGGAGGAGGGGTGGAGAGGGGGGAGGAGGGGGTGGAGAGGGAGGGGGTGGAGAGGGAGGGGGGAGGAGGGGGTGGAGAGGGAGGGGGGTGGAGGGGGTGGAGAGGGAGGGGGAGGAGGGGGTGGAGAGGGTGGGGGGAGGAGGGGGTGGAGAGGGTGGGGGAGGAGGGGGTGGAGAGGGAGGAGAAGGAGGAGAGGGAGGAGGAGGTGGAGGAGGAGGGGGCAGGAGGAGGGGGATGAGGGGGAGGAGGGGGATGGGGAGGAGGAGGAGGAGGGGAAGGAGAGCGAGAAGGGGAGGAGGAGGGTGAGGAGAGGGGAGGAGAGCGAGGAGAGCATGGAGGGGGAGGCGGAGGAGGGGGGAGGAGGGGTGAGGTGAAGGAGCTGGAGGAGGGGGAGGAGAGCAAGGAGGGGGAGGAGGGGGAGGCGGAGGAGGGGGAGGAGGGGGGGAGGCGGAGGAGGGGAGGAGTGGGGGAGGAGAGCGAGGAGGGGGAGGGGGAGGAGAGCGAGCAGGAGGAGGAGGAGGGGGAGGAAAGAGGAGGGGGAGGAGAGCGAGGAGGGGGAGGAGAGAGAGGGGGGGAGGAGAGCGAGGAGGGGGAGGAGAGAGAGGGGGGGAGGAGAGCGAGGAGAGCGAGGAGGGGGAGTGCTTTGCTGACCTGAGCAGTGGACCAGTCTGCAGCTGGGGAGGGATAGCTGGAGGTAGTTTATATTGCTGTTCACTTGTGATCCTTGGCAGTGAATGTTAGCAGAATATTTGACGGTGAAGGGTACCCTCGTGGATTTCTTTTCACCCTCTGCAGCCATGGGGAACTGAGACAAATAGTAGCCATCAAGGGAAGGTGTTGAATAGAGGCCTGACTGGTGCTTCCTCATAGGGAGTGAGGGAAGGGAAATCAGACTACAGTCTCCAGAAGAAAAAAACCCAACTGAAATAGAACAGAGGGAAACGTATAAATTGGGAGTGGGGTATTGAGTTTGTGGAGTTGAAGGAAATCTGAGCTGGTACCAGACTTTATTGTTACATCTTCAATAAACCTGAGAATGCAAATAGTGCTTTAATCTTCAGTCTGCAAGCTTAAGCTCAGCTCTCTCTGTAAACTCCTTATGAATCAATGGGGGAGAAGGTGATTGTCGCCCCGTTTTGGGGCAGTAACATTTGAAAGCTGGGAAACTTAGCACCAGGTGCTAATGATTCCCAGCTTTCACAAAATTGGGTTTAGCACTCCAGGAAGGAAGTGGAGCGCTAAAGGACGCAGGCCTTTCGGGGTTGTAGTCCCGCCTCCATCGAGTTCTAGCCAACCCATGCGATTTTGACTTGATTGACTTTGTTGAGCCCGCCCAGCGGACTCAGCAGGCCAATTAAGGGCCACCCGGAAACAGGTGACGTCACAGATTGAAATTTCATCTGTCAAGACCTTTTAACAGATGAAATATCTGTACTCCAGGTTAATTCCTTCCTCTCAGGATGATTTAGAGATCTCCCCAGAACAGAAAGCAGAGGCTGCAGATTTTGACAGCTGGCGGCCATTCTGCTTTCTGTGCCGGTGAGATGAGGGACTCCCGAGACCTGAAGGAAGGAAGGCTGTAAAGGTTAGTAGAACTTCTTTAAACACTTTACACAGACCAAACACACTTACCTCTGCATTCATGCACCCATCACTCACCTGAACACCTGACATCTCGACCCCTCCAAGCCCTTCATCCCGACGGCCCGCCTTGCTAACTTGGCGTGGTTTGGAGCCATCGGGAATCACACATTTCAACAATTAAAATAGGGATTAGGCTAAAAACTGCCTGTTAACAATGGTTAACAGGCAGTTAATTGGCACTAATCCCCTTCCCGCCTCGGGGGGGCGGGTCTCAGTGCGGGGCGGGTACCCGCCTCCTTTGAAACTGACATGGAGGCGGGTTGGGTGCAGGATGGGGTCGGGACCCCCGATTTAAGGATTTTAAACCCCCACACGCCTCCAATCCTGACTCCATGACCCAACGAAAATCCAGCCCTAAGCATTCATACTTACTAGTCGAACAATCTCAAGGCCTGCAAGATTTCATTTTAAAAGTTTTTTTGAATTTCAGTAATTTTAGGACTTAAGAAGTGGTTGAGTTGATTCGCCCTCATTTTACTTTATAATATTGGCAGTAAGAATGTGAGGGAAGAAAATAGGGAAGGGACAATAATCAGCGCATTGCTCTGCAAATATGAAGAGGTTATGCACTCGACTCCTATATTCAAAGATCACATTCAAGCATCTAGAGGATTTTCTGAGCAATGGTCCATGTCTTGAGGGACATGCTGGCTTAATGGGTACAAACTTTGTATTAGAGCTGGTGAGACAAAGTGGAAGTCTGAATGGGGAAGGAGGGTAAATGTATAACATTTTGTTTGTTAGCAAAGAGCTGAGCATAAACTTCTTTTTCTCCTTGAACAGGAGCTTCAGAACTTTGAGCAATACATCTTTGCAGATTACACAAAACTCGTTCAAGTGGAGAATATATATGAAGAAATGTTACTTCAGACCATTCTCAGGGAAGTGGTCAAAGGTAAAGAGTGTTTTCATACGTGTCAACCTTAGAAAATGAGCCATAGCTTCAAAATAACTGGTACAGTTCTAAAAGGTTGACAGCTCAAAAGCAGTCCTGAATATAAGCTTATGACATAGCAAAACGATTACAATAAAACAGCAGTGGGATCTGGCCTTGTAATTTAACCCGTAGATATACCCAACATTCCTTCACTTTCATTAAAGAGAAAAAAAGATTCCGGCAGGTGTCCCTCTCGCCTGCTTAGGGCAGGTTAAGGTAGGTAGGAGAGGGTTTGACGCTGTGAATTGACTGTTAGGTAGTTATAAAGGATAGCTCATGTCTGATACTCAAGTACCATGCCAAGTTTCTCACTGAGATATCTTCACTACATTCCTCCCTCAGCCTCTGCATCGAGTGACTTCTCCTCCTCTGTGATTTCAACCTCGATCTCAACTCATCTTGCTCTCTCTCCTCTGAGTTCACTGCCTTCCTTTCCTCCCTAAATCTCTCCCTCCATATAAACTCCCCTACCCATATTCAAGGCCACCCTGTTGACCTTGCCATCTCACGTGGCATCGCTACTCCCATCGTGTCTATCACAGATAAGCCCATCTCTGATCACTTACTTGTATCGCTCTCCACCCATATCCGCCTTCCCCCTCCCAACCCCATCTCCTTCTGTGTCCACCCCTGGAAGAAACTCTCCCTCAAGTCGCTTACCAGTGCTCTTTCAAATTCCCAACTGTCTAGTCTTTGGCCCACCATTCACCACTGCGTTTCTGCAGCTATCGATTTCCTCAATCCCACCCTCTCCTCCACCATTGATGCTTTTGTCCCCATTAATCCATTACTCTCTCTCACCCTAGACATTCCCACTGGTATGGCCCTCATCTCCGCTCCCTTAAGTCCAAGGGACGCAGACTTGAATGTCTATGGCAGACAACTGGCTTAACCATCATTGCCTGATCTGGCTGGATCACATAAAGCATTACTGGGTCCGGCTCTCCTTTCCCAAAACTGCTCGCTATTCATGGACCATCCTGGAATGCGAAGATAACCCCCAGCTTCTCTTCACCACAAACCATCTTCTTAAATCACCCTCCCGCACTTCCTCCACCCTCAGCTCCAACAACAAGTGCGAGGAGCTAACGGACTTTTTCATCTCAAAGATTGAAACCATCCACTCAGCTGCCTCTGCCACTTCCCTCCCGACCCCTAGCCCATCGGGCCAAACTTCCCCTAATGTTCCCCGCTGTCATAGCCCTGAACTTACATCTTTCTCTAGATTCTGTCCCATTTACCATCATGCTCTCTCCGAGCTCATCTTGTCCATGAGACCCACCTCCTGCTACCTTGACCCTATTCCCACCAAACTGCTGACCACCCAACTTCCCTGCCTGGCCCCCATGTTAGCTGATATTGTTAACGGTTCTCTTTGATCAGGTACTCTCCCACTCCCCTTCAAATCTGCTGTAATCACTGCATCTTCAAAAAATCCACCCTTGGCCCTCCATCTTTGCAAACTACCGCCCCATCTCCAACCTCCCTTTCCTCTCCAAAGTCCTTGAACATGTTGTCGCCTCCCAAATTCGTTCCCATCATTCCATGTTTGATTCCCTTCAATTAGGTTTACACCTCCACACAATACAGAAACGGCTCTCATCAAAGTCACAAATTAAATTCGGTATGACTGTGACCATGGTAAACTATCCCTCCTCATCCTTCTCGACTTACCTGCAGCCTACGACACAGCTGACCACACCATCCCTTCCAATGCCTCTCCTCTATGTCATCCAGCTGGGTGGGACTGCCCTTGCTTGGTTCCATTCTTATCTATCTAATCGTAGACAGAGAATCACCTGAAATGTCTTCTCTTCTTGCTCCCGCACCATTACCTCTGAGACCCCCAAGGATCTCTCCTTGGCCTCCTTCTATTTCTCATCTACATGCTGCCCCTTGATGACATCATCCAAAAACACGTCAGGTTCCACATATATGCTGATGACACTCAGCTCTATCTCACCACCACCTCTCTTGACCCCTCCACTGTCTCTAATTTGCCACACTGCTTGTCCGACATCCAGTATTGGATGAGCAGAAATTTCCTCCTACTAAATATTGGGAAGACCAAAGCCATTGCCTTTGGTCCCCACCACAAGCTCCTTCCCCTGGCCACTGACTCCCTCTCTCTCCCCAGCAACTACCTGAAGCTGAGCCAGACTGTTCGCAAACTTGGTGTTGTATTTGACCCTGAGATGAGTTTCTGACCACATATCTGCTCCATCACCAAGACCACCTACTTCCACCTCTGACTCCACCCCTGCCTCAGTTCATCTGCTGCTGAAACCCTCATCCTTGCCTTTGTTACCTCTAGACTTGACTATTCCAATGCACTCCTGTCCGGCCTCCCATCTTCTACCTTACATAAACCTGTGCTCATCCAAAACTCTGCTGCCCGGATCTTAACTTGCACCAAGTCCCGTTCATCCATCACCCTTGTGCTCGCTGACCTACATTGGCTCCCGGTCCGGCAAAGCCTCAATTTTTAAATTCTCCTCCTTGTTTTCAAATCCCTCCATGGCCTCGCCCCTCCCTATCTCTGTAACCTCCTCCAGCCCTACAAGCCTTTGAGATCTCTATGCTCCTCCAATTCTGCTACCTTTCGCATCCCCAATTTTAATCGCTCTACCATTGGCGGCCGTTCTTTCAGCTGCCTTGGCTCTAAGCTCTGGAATTCACTCCATAAACCTCTTCTTTGTTGTTGTTGATTTTGTGCCATTATTAAAGTGTGTCCTTAAGTAGAGGACTTGGCAGCTGCACCCAACGATGAGAGCAGGGCACAGCAAGGAGACACAAAAGAAGAGCATACAATTTCATTGAGACTCTCCAACCTCTCTTTCCTCCCACAAACCTTGAACGCGTTGTTGCCTCCCAAATCCCTGCCCATCTTTCCCGCAACACCATATTTGAATCTCTCCAATCAGGTTTCCGCTCCTCCTACAGTACTGAAACGGACATAATTGAAGTCACAAATGACATCTTCTGTGACTCTGACTATGGTGCATTAGCTCATCTCATCCTTCTTAATCTCTCTGTAGCTTTTTGTACATTCAAACACACTATCCTCCCCCAATGCCTCTCCTCTAATGTCCAGCACAGTGAAACTGCCATCCCTTGATCCCACTCTTACCCCTGCCGTCCCCCAAGGATCTATCTTTGGTCATCTCCTCTTCCTCAGTTGCCCCTTGGCGACATAATCTGAAGACATGGGGTCAGCTTCTACATGTACGCTGGTGACACCTAGCACTACCTCTCCAGCAATCCTCTCGACCTCTCCACTGATTGTGTTGTTGACTGCTTTCACCAGTTTTCTCCAGTTAAACATTGGGAAGACGGAAGCCATTGTCTTCAGCTCCCGCTGTCACGCTCGATACACTTGCTACCAATTCCATCCCCCTGCCCGGCCGTTGTCTCAGGCCGAACCAGACTGCTCGCACATTTGGCACCCTATTCGACCCCGAGCAGAGCTTCTGACCCCCATACCATTACAATGACCACCTACTTCCATTTCCATCACCTGTCTCCGTCCCTCCCTCGGCTCACCTGCTTCTAAAACCTTCATTTATGCCTTTGTCACCTTCAGAATCGACTATTCCAATGCTCTCCCGGCTGGGCTCCCAACCTCCACTGTTTGTAAACTTCAGCTCACCCAAAGCTCTAGTGTCCATATCATAAGCACCAAGTCTTGTTCACCCATCAGCCCTATCTTTGCTGAGCTTCATTGGCTCCCAGTCGCCAATACCTCTAATTTAAAATTCTCATCCTCTTCATGGCCTCACCCCTCCCTATCTTTGTAACCTTCTCCAGCCCGACAATTTCCAGAACTCTCCATTCCTCCGACTCTGGCCTCTTGAGCATCCACCCCCACCCCCCCCCCCCCCTTCGTCCCACCATTGGCAATCATGCCTTCAGTTCTCCTGGCCCCACACTCAGGAATTCCCTTTCTATACTCCGCCTCCTTTAAGACACTCTTTAAAACCCACCTCTTTGACCGAGCTTTTAGTTAACCCTGCTACAGGAAACTTTTTTTTATCCGGGACCGACGTGGTGCCGGTTCATCAAAAATTCCGGATATCCGAAAGCTATAGTAAAAGATACGGAGACCTGAGAGCTCCATATAAAGCAACAAACCCTGTTGCTTAGCAACAGGTTCAGAACAATGGCCACAAGTTCCAAGTGTCTCTGTAGCTTAGCAACAGCTGCAGCCACACCCTTGCACAGCAACAGATGGAGGAAGGCAAGTACAATATGAAGTAAAACTTACCTGCACCTACTCCTGAATTTTGCCGGTTAACCGAGATTTCCGGTTATTTAGGTGCCGGTAAATCAAAAGTTTCCTGTAATTTCTTCTTCTTTGGTTCGGCATCCATTTTTGGTCTGATTACGCCACTGTGAAATTTTTAATAGAGATGTTGCATTTCTGTAAAGTAAGCTGCATTGTTTTAATTTATTTCCATTTGAAAAACAAATTGTTTTTTCTTGATAGTGGTGAAAGAGGCTGCTATTTTGAAGAAACACAATCTATTTGAAGACAACATCGCTTATACTAGTGACAGTGATAGCAACCTCACTGATAAAAATGAAGGAAAGACACCACCAGATTCTCAATCAAGGAGCCCTGCTAAAACATCATTCGAAGGGTCACATGCTGAGGGATTAGAAGCTGGAGAAAAAGTGACTTCAGAGATTTCTACTCCTACATCAGATCCTTTACTGAATGAGAAACGAGAATGTGAACGCTCATCAGTCTCTCAGGAGGAATCTGGTGATGAAATTCTTCATACTACATTTGATTCCAAACCGAATGGAGAAGTGATAACCCAAATAGATACCAGCGCAATGCAGGAAACTAGTTCAGCCACAGTTGCTTATCAGGAAGCTGATAAAGCAGTCAAATTAGATAACAAAAACAGTAATGAGAATGTACCAAGAAATGAATGTCAGAACAGACAAGAAGCTGAAAAACAGAAAGAAAGGATAACTCCTCCAGCTCCTGATAGTTTAAAAGAAATACATGATCTGTTAACAGTGGCAATAGTGCCAGTTGAAGAGAGTCCTGAGAATCAGGAAGCTTTGCTGTCCAAAACAAATGATGAAAGCCACATTGAAGAGCACAAGGAATCTAGTCCAAAAGTGGATGAACATTTGAAGGACCTAGATGAAACAAAAGAAGAAGATGTGTCATCAGCCATTGAACTTGTGGAAGGTCAGAGTGAGGAAAATAAGGAACTTAAAGTAGAAAACTTGACGGCACCAGTTGATGAACTTGTGGAAGGACAGCATGAGGAAGATAATGAACCCAAAGGCTTATCAACAACAGTTGAACTTGTGGAAGGACCGCATGAGGAAGATAATGAACCCAAAGGCTTATCAACAACAGTTGAACTTGTGGAAGGACAGCATGAGGAAGATAATGAACCCAAAGGCTTATCAACAACAGTTGATGAACTTGTGGAAGGACAGCATGAGGAAGATAATGAACCCAAAGGCTTATCAACAACAGTTGAACTTGTGGAAGGACAGCATGAGGAAGATAATGAACCCAAAGGCTTATCAACAACAGTTGATGAACTTGTGGAAGGACAGCATGAGGAAGATAATGAACCCAAAGGCTTACCATCAGCAGTTGATGAACTTGTGGAAGGACAGCATGAGGAAGATAATGAACCCAAAGGCTTACCATCAGCAGTTGATGAACTTGTGGAAGGACAGCATGAGGAAGATAATGAACCCAAAGGCTTACCATCAGCAGTTGATGAACTTGTGGAAGGACAGCATGAGGAAGATAATGAACCCAAAGTCTTACCATCAACCGTTGATGAACTTGTGGAAGGCCAGGGTGAGGAAGACAAGGAATCGGAAGAAGACTTGCCAACAACAGTTAATGAACTTGTGGAAGGTCAGGATGAGAAGGCTGCAGAACCTAAAAGAGAAGACTCCATTAAAAATGAATGAATGTTTGGAAAATGAGCCTTGCATTGACATCACTGAGTCTAATGCTGTTTCTGGGAGTACTCCAATGTTGCGCAAAGAGGAAGTTCAAGAAATGCGTACTATACACACAACAGACACTGAAATACTAATTGATTTTTCTGAAAAGGAGAAGGAACAAAAGACACTGAACCAAGATGAAGCTAAGGAAGATGACAAGAATTCTCAGATGTAGATGGTCATTGATGCAGAAGCACAGGTGAAGGAATTGACTATGTATCAAAATAGTGAGCATCCCATCATTGCAGAAAATGAATCCATTCTATCACCAGAAACTGAAGTATAGCAACTTAAAGCTCACCCTCCATAAAAACAATTGTAATGTGAGGTGTCTAAGAACCCAAAAGCCCTGCTTCCACGTGATCTGAGATCTTTACTGAGAGCTCTTATAATAATCAATGCTTTCCAGATTATACTGGGCAGCACCTCCTATTCTTGACTTAAATTTGCGATATCCTTTTGAAGTAACAAGGGAAGAGGTCTGTGCTTGATTTTATTTTATTTTTAATTGTCCTTTTCTTCACATAAGATTCAAGTGGCCAAGCAGAGATAGGGGTTAAATGGACTGGAGAAAACAAATCAGTGCCCACATTCAAGTGACCCAAACAATCATTGAAGAGAGTGTGAAAAAAGGAGATTGAGTTAAATAGAATGAAACAGCTTATAGCACATAAGAGATGGCTATTATCAACATTCAAAGGAACTACAGAAGGTTTAAAGCCAGTAACTTTCTTCTTGATATCAGAATATGGAATGGCAACAAAAAAAATCTACACAATATATTCCATTTTCAAGTCTTCATTGAAGTATCGGACTTTCTCTACAAAAGATTGACATTGCGACCTGTTGTAATTTAGTTTCTTGCTGTAGCTTTCTCTTTTTAATATATACAGATAAATACTGGAATCTTGTCTGCTTTGCACATGCGGTCAACACTTGGAATCTTGCTGTAGAATTATTTCTATTACTCTGTTTATGACATAGAATTTATACTTTAATTCAGTATGGCTTTAGCCATGAATTAAAACCAGTAATGTAACCATTTAGTAGAGTGCAGTCTAGAGTACCAAAAACTCATCTCGAAGTCAGGGCTTCATGCCGATATAATCCAAAACTTATATAACTTGCTGCTCAAAATAAGTGTAGCATTAAGCCTTGCTGTTATCTGTTGACAGATTCTATTAACGGAATTAGTGTCAATGGTTGTGTGACCTCACCTTGCTAACACTCTAGCAGCTTAAAATGATACAGGCCTGTGTGGTTGCTTTATAACTCAGAGTCTGACAATCTCACAGTTATCCTGCTGTAAGGCCTGGTGTAAACAGAGCAACTGTAATACTTAAGGCAAGCTGCAGCAGTCACTTTGGGTACTAATTAAAGCAGAACTAATAACATAAAGCAGGATGCTTTTGATCCAGCCTAAAATATAACTGCTCAGTAGTCATTTCTTTCAAACTTTAATATTAGTGTCCATAGCTGAAGTTTTAATGGGTAATTCAGGGTAACAGTTATGCATTTCTAAACAAAAGCTGTTCAACTACCTAAACGGAAACTGTAAAGACCACCATACAGTCATCATTACAATAAAGGGAACAAATTGGGCATTTCCATTTACCTTTCAAGAGGAGAGATAGGACGGTAAGTTAGGACATGGGATTGTCCCATGCAGTGAGTTCAAAATCCTGTTGCCAGGAAGACTTGGAGAGTAAAGATCAAACAGGAGATGGGAAGATCGGTCTTTATTTCAGGGGGTGGGGGGGTAATCAATCCATGTCACTCTCCTAAGCTTGAGAGGCATTTCTAGAGACATGTGAGTTGGTGATTTCTCGGCAATATTGGGCAGTGTGTTGCGGGGGAATTTAAAAGAGGAAAGTGGAGAATAGATTTTAAATGGAAGAGAAAAACAAAATAAATAGCACAGATCACACTATTGTGTCTAAGCGGAGAGCACTAAATGACTAGAAGGAATGCTGAAACTACAACTGTCACATTATTTAATCTGTTACATTGGACTAGCCTATCACAATAAAAAAAAAGCTTGTATTGATTTGCACTGCTACAATGCACCCATCAGTGTGTTTATTTCATATTCCATAGTGAAATGTCTTGCAAAAAAATGCTGCCTTTAGTTAATAACTAGAAAAGAGTGCCTGTTGCTAGTAGGACTAAGGCTGTAGGATCTTCCAAGTTTGATCAGTGGAATACAAGAGGATTTAATTTTCAGATAGTGGGAACATATTTTTCAAAAGTATACCAATGGTCAAAAAGTTTACAGAACATAACGAGACTGAAAACTTTGTAAGTTGCCTTCCCCCTCTTTCAATCCACCTTTATCAAATATTGTATACATTTTTCTTCTTTCATCTCGAAGTAGAAGATTCCACAAGAGTTCTAATGTGAGGTGACACTTGAATGAGTGGACCCAACTGGGTGCTCCACAGCTGATGTGGCACTTAAACAATAAATAGACCCGATTCAAATGTGTATTTGGTTCAGTGAATTGTTAAATATAATCTCACATTAACACTGTTTTCAAAATGAGTAGCTAACTTTAGTTATTTTACAAATAATTTAATACACCCCTACTTTACTCTTATACCTGGTATTGTAGAAGATTGTGGCAGTGTTGGGTGGTGATTCAGTTCAGTTGGCTCGTGGAGTTGGGTCCATTTGGTTGCGAGCCTCTTTGTTTTATTCTTGGGTCATTTTTTTCCAACTGTAAAATATCTTTACATTTTATAATTTGCTCAGGCACAGCCTCACAATGAGTGAGGTCTGTGTTCACTTTACTAAGGATGGCTTTTATTCAATCACTGACCTGTGCTAAGTTGCCTCATTTCTTATGAAGAAAGGTTGAGCAGGTTGGGCCTATACTCATTGGAGTGTAGAAGAATGAGAGGTGATCTTATTGAAACATATAACATATAAGATTCTGAGGGGGCTTGACAGGGTAGATACAGGGAGGATTTTTCCCCTCGTGGGAGAATCTAGAATTAGGGGGCATAGTTTCAGAATAAGGGCTCGCCCATTTAAAATGGAGATGAGAAGGAATTTCTTCTCTCAGAGGGTGGCGAATCTTTGGAATTCTCTACCCCAGAGAGCTGTGGAGGCTGAGTCATTGAATATATTTAAGGTGGAGATAGACAGATATTTGAACTACAGGGGAGTCAAGGGTTATGGGGAGTGGGCGGGAAAGTGGAGTTGAGGCCAAGGTCAGATCAGCCATGATCTTATTGAATGGCGGAGCAGGCTCGAGGGGCCAAATGGCCTACTCCTGCTCCTGTTTCTTATGTTCTTATGTTCAACTGGGGTCACCAGTCGGGACACAATTAGCTACAGTGGGCTAGGGAGGGAATAACCATGTGACACCTGCTGGAAAGTGAATGTGTAGATGTCAGGTGATGATGACAGGATCAAGTTTGGCTGTGCTTTTCCCCATGGTACATTAAACTGCTGACACCCCGGTCTGGATTTTCTTTTAGGGTGGGTTTGCTGCCAGAGGAAGATTGAGGCAGTACATCTGCCCACTGCCCTGATCCTGCTGTGACCCCAGTGTTTTTTCCTGGGTTGGTGCTTAGTTTGCAGGCAGGGCAGGCTCACTGCCACCAAGAGGGAGCCCATTGCTGCAGTACCAGAAGAGGAAGAGGCATCTTAAAGGGAAGAAGAGCTCGGAATCTTTTTCCTTTATAAATGCTCTCCATGAACCTAATTGGCCAGGAAGAAGAGGTAAAGGGCTTTAAGGGAGGGAGAGAGGCCTACTCCTGGGCCCTCTCCCTCCAACATTCTGTGAGAGAGATTGCCACCATGCCCCAGGTCCTACTACCGCCCCTTTCCTGGTGTGTTCCTGGGGTCGGCAGTAGCAGGGCCAGCAAAGAAAGAAATCGAGTGGCTATGGGCCCTGCCTCCCCACATGTGGCAGGGCGGTCTGGGCCCAGGTGAGCGTCTTGCCTGCAGTGGAGGAGGGAGGAAAGTGCAGGTCAACAGTGTTAAAGGGGAGGCCTCTCTCCCTATCTTTTCCTTCAATCCTGCCCTCACTCTCCAAGGTCATACATACAAGGGCTGCTGGTGACCTTGGAACCAGCAAGAATCAGTGCCATCAGGAGGGGAGAAAATAGCAAGAAAAAAATGGGGCAAGAAATGTAAGCTGTTAAATATTATTTGAGCTGTTAAGTATTATTTGACTCCTGGCATTTCTGCCAAACAATTTTCTTTTCTCAACTCCAGAGGATAATGAGAACAGTTGAATGAAACCTGGGGTTGGACATATTCCTGAAGGTTTCATCACATGAAACCTGGGGTTGGACATATTCCTGAAGGTTTCATCTACATAAATGATTTGGATGAGAATGTAAAAGGTATGATCAGTAAGTTCGCAGATGACACGAAAATTGGTGGGGTGGTAAATTGTGAGGAGGAAAGCCTCAGGCTACAGGAAGATATAAACGAGTTGGTCAGATGGGCGGAAAAGTGGCAAATGGAATTTAACCCTGAAAAGTGCGAGGTGATGCATTTTGGACGGACAAATAAGGCAAGGGAGTACACAATGAGTGGTAGGACCCTAGGAAGTACAGAGGGTCAGAGGGACCTTGGTGTGCATGTACATAGATCCCTGAAGGCAGCGGAACAGGTAGATAAGGTGGTTAAAAAGGCATATGGGATACTTGCCTTCATTAGCCGAGGCATAGAATATAAGAGCAGGGAGGTTATGATGGAGCTGTACAAAACGCTGGTGAGGCCACAGCTGGAGTACTGTGTGCAGTTCTGGTCGCCTCACTATAGGAAGGATGTGATTGCTTTAGAGAGGGTGCAGAGAAGATTCACCAGGATGTTACCTGGGATGGAGCGCCTCAGCTATGAAGAAAGACTAAACAGGCTGGGGTTGTTTTCATTGGAGCAAAGAAGGCTGAGGGGGGACCTGATTGAGGTGTACAAAATGATGAGGGGCATAGATAGGGTAGATAAAGAGGAACTTTTCCCCTTAGTAGGGGGGTCAATAACAAGGGGGCATAGATTCAAGGTAAGGGGCAGGAGATTTAGAGAGGATTTGAGGAGGAACTTTTTCACCCAGAGGGTGGTTGGAATCTGGAACTCTCTGCCTGAAAGGGTGGTAGAGGCAGGAACCCTCACAACATTCAAGAAGCATTTGGATGAGCACTTGAAATGCCATTGCATACAAGGCTATGGACCAAATGCTGGAAAATGGGATTAGACTGGACAGGGATTGATGGATGGCGCAGACACAATGGGCCGAAGGGCCTCTTTCTGTGCTGTAAAACTCTATGACTCTATGACTGACCTCTCGACTCCAACCGCCTTGTGCAGTCAAATAGCCTTTTTCCCCATCTCAAATATTTTTATAATTAATAAATAAAAGTGTTCAAAGAAATTTTTTTTAAAAACACAATTTCTTTTAATACCCCAATGATTTTTCACCTGGGTTCCTCGCAACAGTGTCCTGCGGATTAATCTTGAGTTCCTGGAGACTCCAGGACAATCCTGGAGGGTTGGAGCCCCGAATGAAACCTGGTCCCATGGTGCGGCCAGCAGCAGAAGATAAGCCCTTGAAAAAGTGTTAACACGGTGACTGAGTAAACTCACGTGCACGTAGACCAGAGATCGCCATATTGCACACTGTTAAATAATATGTCAAGAGGCTGTTTCATTGTCAATGGAACAGAATATCAGGCCCTGCGTATAACAGCTGGCCGATCCGAGACCGCCCGGTTTGCGCCACCGCCCGAAACAAATTTCTCGGCCTACATGTGTTTGCTGCTAGTATTATGCAGCACATTTTCAACCCAGATATCAGTTAATATAGCAAGTCATTTTATACCGTTAACGTAAAACTGCCTTTTTATCCCTATCTGTTTGGTGCAATAGGAGAATAACACTGATGCAGTCACACATCATTTTTTTAATCACAGTTTCTTCACATTCTGGCCAATATCTTGTGAGGTTTCCACTGTAATAGAAACTTCAGGAGCTGAGATAAATTTTATGCTGGCTTTGCTGTATTCTATTTGTAATAACATTCACAGTTATTCAGTTTTCTTTTGTGGTGGAATTGGTTGTGCAATTCTTGAAGGTGGAACTAGACACCTTTTGAAGAACTTCAAATCCTCAATCTTTTACTGTATACACTCTAAACATATACTTTGCCACTATTGCAGACAGAGTAGCAGAAGCAAGGGGGCTCCAAAAACAATTCACCCTTCTCTAGATGTCTTCTGTAATATGAATTCATATACGTTCTGAATTTAAACCTGTTTAATTTGAGTGGGTTTTGTGTAATATTTAACTCATATGGTGACGCTGAAGAAAGTTTCAAAGCTGAATTTTTTAATTATCAATTTTTCAAACGGAATATACAAGCTTTTATCATGACTTTGTATGTTGAAGAACCTGTTTCTTCAATGTCTGACCTAATATTATTTTTAATGAATGAATTATCATTAATAAAAACAATTAGAAATCCACTTTCAAAATCTGTGGTTATTGCTAAAGAAAATCAACTCCATCCATCTTCTGGGGTCAATTGCCTATATGAGTTATAGTTCCATCGTCAGAGAGCCACGAGAATTATATTGGATAAGGCGCCGGGCACACAACTACTTTTAAATCCATGCTTCCTTTTGAATAATCTAAAGCAATCTGGTATTTTTCTGGTGTAAATGATCCTCTCTCATACATCGCTATATAACTCTATAAGCGTCAACAGTTAGTCTGTAGGGATGGGCTCGTCTATTTCCAGTTCTATAGAGTAAGATGTATAACTGGAAGCGACGATAACGCTATAATCTAATTGAAAGGTTCACAGAATGTCTCGAACTGCAAGAGCAAAGCTTGAGTGATTGATAGCTGTAATCTTAACTCTGAGATTAGATGGCCATGTGGAGATACTCTGGATTATATTTTTTGTTTTTGTTACTTTATAACATATGCCATAAAATTTTAAAGGGTATTGTCTTGGTAAATTTATGTAAAAGGAAATATGCAGGGTTCTGCCTTAATCCTGTGATAATTATTCTGCGGTATATGCTTACATAAAGTGCAATTATAAATGCCCCTGGGTCTCAAAGCGGAAACACAACCTTAGTGAAGAACTAATTTATGGCACGGCCTTGTGGTGGTGACCCTAGGCATTATTTGATAAAATTAAAGATATAAATGTGTATTACAAAATAAATTTTCATGGCTAAAGAAAAAAGTGATCCAAAAAATAAATGAAATTAGGTTGTTAATAATGATAAATGATTCCTAATAATACAGTACAAATTGCTGGACAAAGTGTTTTCGCAATATGTTATAACAATAATGACATCAAAGTTGTCAGTTCTTCTAGATTTAATCTTATTGTTCATCTATGACATGGCCCTTAATTGGACATTGTTGTAGTTTGAGAGGAATTTAAACAACAGCTGTTTCAGGAATCTGCTGATTGAATAGAATCAAGTTGCTATTATAATTACATTTGTTGGTTTGTTATTTTTCCCCCCAATTTTCCCCCTCCTCTCCTGAAAACTGCTGACAGCCTCAGAAGTCCACATGTGTAGCTGCACGCACACATAGGTCGGAATTTTGCCGGCGCTCAGAGGGCGGGTTCGGAGGCATTTACGAGGATGTTGCCTGGGCTGGGGAATTTTAGCTATGAGGAAAGATTGGATAGGCTGGGGTTGTTTTCTTTCAAACTGAAGAGGCTGAGGGGAGACCTAATTGAGGTGTATAAAATTATGAGGGGCCTAGATAGAGTGGATAGGAAGGACCTATTTCCCCTAGCAGAAGGGTCAATAACCAGGGGGCATAGATTTAAAGTAATTGGTAGGAGGTTTAGAGGGGAGTTAAGAGATTTTTTCACCCAGAGGGTGGTGGAGGTCTGGAACTCACTGCCTGAAAGGGTGGTAGAGGCAGAGAACGTTATCACATTTAAAAAGTACTTTGATATGCACTTGAAGTGCCATAACCTACAAGGCTACGGACCAAGTGCTGGAAAGTGGGATTAGGGTGGATAGCTCTTTGTCGGCCGGCACGGACAAGATGGGCCAAGTGGCCTCCTTCTGTGCTGTAAATTTCTATGATTCTATGACAGCAGGTCGGGATCCCGCTCTGAACCCGCCTCCATGTCAGTTTCCCAAGTGCAGGGTCTGCCGGTGTTTTGCAAACCCTGCACTAACGCCGGGTCAGCCTATTGAAATAGTTAAGAGGGTCTTTAAAGGTAGCTGAAAAGCATTTTATCACCTTCAAGCCATTTTTCCAACTTTTCCACGAGGTTCCCGTCACTCGGGGATCACATCAGATAAGTGTGTCGGGTTCTCTATGACTCTCCATTGCTGTGAATAGGTGACTGCTGCAAAAGTGGTATAAAAGCTATCATTTCACAGCTGTTCACTTTCCAATGTCAGAAGCTTGAGCCTGAGATGGGGAAGTGATAGTGTAGATAGAAAGGGATGGGTGGAGGTGCAAGGTAAGTTGGTGTGAGTAAGGATGTGCAGAGTAGGGTAGGGAAGGCAGAGTGATGGGGATGTGATGAGTGGTACAGCAGGATGAGGTTGAGTGTGGCTTTGCAGTAACGTTTTGTGATCTACTGAGATCATTGAAACGTTTGCGCCACTGCAGTCTGGTCCTCCTGATAACATCCCTGTTTGTGCCCTCCTGTGCAATGTGCAACCAGGTTGCATTGGTGTCCTGGGGAGGTGTCTTCCACCCATTGGAAGGGAAGAGAACCTCCCTGTGTGCTGTGACTCCCTCCATAAGCATATGGAGGGAGTCATGGGAGAGCCTGGGCGCAGCTGTGCACCTTTGTGCAGTGCTTGTCACTGTTTGCAGTACCTCAATGCTGCAGAACACTGACAGCACAAATGTCAAAATGAATGTGGACATGGCCCCTTTAAGGAAACCGGCCGATGATGCATCATCAAATGATGTCATCATCAGACCCGCTTCCTTTTAATTGGCCGGGAACCTCGCAGGGCGGGCTTAACAAGCCCAATCAGGGCAAAATCACTTGGAGGAGGCGGAATGAAGACGGGAGCGGGATTTGACGCCGCCACCTACTCCGGCCGCACCGGACTTGCCATGGTTGGCGAAAGCGCGGCCATAGACACACACTTTCTTGTGTAATGATCAGGAGCAGGACTGCTGCCTAGTTTTTCTCCTTCTAACTCAGCCCACTAAGGGTAACTGTGTAACTGTAGCATCCCTGACTGAGATCAGTCAACTGAGTACAGGCTGAGGATCAAACATGGAGGCCTAGAAATTCAGTCGCGTTTGCGCCCACTTATTGGCTATAAAGTGGTTTGCGCCGAAAGTTTTTTAGCGCCCGAAATTCAGTTGGTCCCTAACATCGGCGTTAGCCGGTAGCACTGCGCCGGCACCGATGACATCATCGGTGTGCGTAGCGCCCCGGTTCCAATGGTAATCCGTCCCGATGGCCAAATTCAGTTGCGGCCGCCTCGCCCGTCGCGGCCGCAAACAGCGTTTGCAAAACGGTGCCTTGCAGCTCGGAGAGGCCGGCGCATAAAGGTGGAGGGGCGGCCGGCCGCTTTCCCGGCGGCCGCCTGGCCGCACCTCCCTCCCCGGACTCCTGCACCACCCCCCCGCGGCATTGGTGTGTGACTCCCGCGAGCCCGGCACTTCTCCGTGGTGCCGGGCTCATTTGCCGGGGGAATCCAGCGGCGATCTCACGGCTGCAGGCAGCTCCTCCTTAAGAGAAGGAGGAGGCCTGCAGTACCCCAGCCTGCCGCACCGCATCGGGTGCCGCAGCGGCAGCTGGACGCCTGAAACTGACATTCTTCGCCCCAAACGAGGCGGCCAAACCCTGCAATAGCGCCCGCCTCCGTCTTGGGGCGGCGCAACTGAATTTCAGGCGGGCGCTACGGGAATCCGGGCGAGCGCAAAATTTCGGGCACTAAAGACCTGGCGCGGCGATACCGAATTTCTAGGCCGGAGTTTCTTGCAATGTATGGCTCAGTTACTAACTTAGCTATTGGGCTGCACCAACAGTTGTCGCATCTGCTGCAGTCCAAACATCTTCAGGTGACCAACATAGTTGGGAGTCATATTATCAAAGCACGTTATTTCTGGCTTTGCCAAGCAGATCCTGTATGAATATCCCCCCAAATCTCAATGATAAGAGCATAAGAAATAGGAGCAGGAGTAGGCCATTTGGCCCTTCGAGCCTGCTCCACCATTCAATAAGATCATGGCTGATCTTCTATCTCAACTCCACCTTCCCACACTATCCCCATATCCCTTGATTCCCTGAGTATCCAAAAATCTATTGCTCTCTGTCTTGAATATACTCAACAACTGAGCATCCGCAGCCCTCTGGGGTAGAGAATTCCAAAGATTCATAACTGTTTGAATGAACAAATTTCTTCTCATCTCATTCCTAAATGGTGACCCCTTATTCTGAGACTGTGACCGCTAGTTCTAGACTCCCCAGTCAGGGGAAACATCCTCCCTGCATCTACCCTATCAAGCCCTTAAGAATTTTATATGTTTCAATGAGATCACTTCCCATTCTTCTAAACTCTGGGGAATATAGGCCTAGTCTCCTCAATCTCTCCACATAGGACAATGCCCTCATCCCAGGAATCAGTCTAGTGAATCTTCGTTGCACTCCCTCTAAGGCAAGTATATCTGTCCTTGGGTATGGAGGCCAGAACTGTACACAGTACTCAGGCCCTATATAATTACAGTAAGATTTCTTTAATCTTATACTCCAGTCCTTTTGTAATAAAGGCTAATATATAATTTGCCTTCCTAATTGCTTGCTGTACCTATGTGATTCTGTGATTCATGTACAAGGACACCCAGGTGCCTCTGAATACCAACATTTCCTAGTCTCTCACCATTAAAAAAATTCTGATTTTCTCTTTTTCTGACCAAAGTGGATAACTTCACACTCCTCCACGTTATATTCCATCTGCCATGTTTTTGACCACTCACTTAACCTGTCTGTATCCCTATGCAGCCTCTTTGCGTACTCCTCACAGCTTACTTTCCCACCCAACTTGGATATATTACACTCGGTCCCTTCATCTAAGTCATTGATATAGATTCTAAATAGCTGAGGCCCAAGCACTGATCCATGCGGTACCCCACTAGATACAGCCTGCCAACCCGAAAATGGCCCATTTATTTATACTCTCTGTTTTCTGTCCATTAACCAATCCTCAATCCATGCTAATATGAGAATGATTCCAGGGATGAGGGACTTCAGTTACGTGGATAGACTAGAGAAGCTAGGGTTTTTCTCCTTAGAGCAGAGAAGGTTGAGAGGAGATTTGATAGAGGTGTTCAAAGTCATGAGGGGTCTGGACAGAGTAGATAGAGAGAAACTGTTCCCACTGGTGGAACCATTTTATGATTCTATGATTCTATGATAATATATTTCCCCCAATGGATGAACTACAGAATTTGTTCATCCCTGTTTGGCATAAAAATAAAACAAAAAAGGTGACTCAACCGTGGCTAACAAGGGAAATTAGGGATAGCATAAGATACAAGGAGAGGACATATAAATTGGCCAGAACAAGCAGCAAAACTGAGGATTGGGAGCAGTTTAGGATTCAGCAAAGGAGGACAAAGGGATTACTTAAGAGGGGGGAAATAGAATATGAGAGTAAGCTTGCAGGGAACATAAAAACTGACTGTAAAAGCTTCTATAGATATGTGAAGAGAAAAGATTGGTGAAGTCAAGCGTAGGTCCCTTGCAGTCAGAATCAGGGGAATTTATAATGGGGAACAAAGAAATGGCAGACCAATTAAATACATACTTTGGTTCTGTCTTCACAAAGGAGGACACAAATAACCTTCCAGAAATTTTGAGGAACTTAGGGTCTAATGAGAGGGAGGAATTAAATGAAATCAGTATTTGTAGGGAAATGGTGTTAGGGAAATTGATGGGATTGAAGGCCGATAAATCCCCAGGGCCTGATAATCTACATCCTAGGGTACTTAAGGAAGTGGCCCTAGAAATAGTAGATGCATTGCTGGTCATCTTCCAAAATTCTATAGACTCTGGAATAGTTCCCATGGATTGGAGGGTAGCTAATGTAACCCCACTATTTAAAAAAGGTGGTAGAGAGAAAATGGGGAATTATAGACCGGTAAGCTTGACCTCAGTAGTGGGGAAAATGCTAGAGTCCATTATAAAAGATGTAATAGCAGAGCACTTGGAAAACAGTGACAGGATCGTACAAAGTCAACATGGATTTACAAAAGGTAAATCATGCTTGACTAATCTACTGGAATTTTTTGAGGATGTAACTGGTAGAATAGATAAGGGAGAACCAGTGGATGTGGTGTATTTGGACTTTCAGAAGGCTTTCGATAAGGTCCCGCATAAGAGATTGGCGTGCAAAGTTAAAGCACATGGGATTGGGGGTAAAGTACTGACTTGGACAGAGAACTGGTTGGCAGACAGGAAGCAAAGAGTTGGAATAAACGGGTCTTTTTCTGAGTGGCAGGCAGTGACTAGTGGGGTACTGCAGGGATCAGTGCTAGGACCCCAGCTATTCACAATATATATTAATGATCTAGACGAGGGAACTAGATGTAATATCTCCAAGTTTGCAGATGACACAAAGCTGGGTGGACGTGTGTGCTGTGAGGAGGATGCCGAGATTCTCCAGTATGATTTGGACAGGTTGGGTGATTGGGCAGATGCATGGCAGATGCAGTATAATGTGGATAAATGCGAGGTTATGCACTTTGGTGGCAAAAACAGGAAGACAGATTATTATCTGAATGGCAATAGATTGGGAAAAGGGGAAGTGCAACGAGACCTGGGTGTCCTTGTGCACCAGTCGCTGAAGGTAAGCATGCAGGTGCAGCAGGCGGTTAAGAAGGCAAATGGTATGTTGGCCTTCATAGCGAGAGGATTCAAGTACAGGAGCAAGGATGTCTTGCTGCAGTTGTACAGGGCCTTGGTGAGACCACACCTTGAGTATTGTGTGCAGTTTTGGTCACCTTATCTGAGGAAGGATGTTCTTGCCATGGAGGGAGTGCAGCGAAGATTCACCAGACTGAAACCTGGGATGGCAGGAATGCGGTATGAAGAGAGATTGAGTCGATTAGGCTTATATTCGCTAGAGTTTAGAAGAATGAGAGGGGATCTCATTGAAACGTATAAAATTCTAACAGGACTAGACAGACTAGATGCAGGAAAGATGTTCCCGATGGTGGGGGAGTCCAGAACCAGGGGTCACAGTCTAAGGATAAGGGGTAAGCTTTTTAGGACAGAGATGAGGAGGAATTTCTTCACCCAGAGAGTGGTGAACCTGTGGAATTCTCTACCACAGAAGGCAGTTGAGGCCAACTTATTAAATATATTCAAGAAGGAATTAGATATATTTCTTAAGGCTAAAGGGATCAGGGGATATGGGGAGAAAGCAGGGACAGGGTACTGAATTTGAATCATCAGCCATGATCTCATTAACTGGCGGAACAGGCTCGAGGGGCTGAATGGCCTACTCCTGCTCCTATCTTCTATGTTTCTATGTTTCTATCCCATGAGCCCTAATTTTGAGTAATAACCTCTTGTGTGGCACCTTATCGAATGTTTTTGAAAATCCAAATATACTACATCCACTGGTTCCCCTTTATCTACCCTGCTACTTACAACCTCAACAAACTCTAACAGATTTGTCAAACATGATTTCCCTTTCATAAATCCCTGTTGACTCTACCCAATCATATAATTTTCTAAGTGCCCTGTTACTACATCCCTAATAATAGATTCTAGCATTTTCCCTACTAATGATGTCAGGCTAACAGGCCTATATTTCTCTGCTTTCTTTCTCCCTCCTTTCTTGAATAGTGGGCTTACATTTGCTACCTTCCAATCCATGGGGACTGTTCTAGAATCTAGGGAATTCTGGAAGATCAAACCAATCCATCCATTATCTCTGTAGCCATTTCTTTTAAAAGCCTAGGATGTAGGCCATCAGGTCCAAGGGATTTGCCGAATTTTAGTCCCATTAATTTCTCCAGTACTTTTTCTTTACTAATACTAATTTCTTTAAGTACCTTATTCTCGCTAGACCCTTCGTTCCCCATCATTTCCGGAATGTTTCTTGTGTCTTCTACTGTGAAGACAGTATTTATTTAATGTCTCTGCAATTTCCTTATTCTCCATTATAATTTCTCCTGTCTCTGCCTCTAAGGGACCCATGTTTACTTTCACTAAGTTCTTCCTTTTTACATATCTATAGAAGCTTTTACTATCTGTTTTTATGTCTCTTGCTAGTTTACTCTCATATTTTCTTTTCTCTTTCTTTATCAAATTCTTGGTCATCCTTTGATGCCACTTAAGAGGTACTTTAATTAAATTTTTATTTCTGATAACCAGTACGCTCTCATTGATATCAACTCTAAATGACTGACAATTTTGATTAATTACTTCATATTTATACAGATATAATATGCAACAAGTTATAGTGCCTCTACATCTATTATATATGGTGGGTGGTCTCAACATTCTATTAGTAGTGGGCCTGTGGGTAACACTGTGAGTGTAATGTCATATGTGTCATTAACATGATTGGGACTCTACCTAACGTTACACGACAGGCGCTTGTGGTCTCCCTCTGCTACCCAGATATTCAAAAATTGCAATATATTTTGAAAATCCTTATTGATCTTAAGCTGTGATTTCGTTCTTTTACTTTATTTTGCATAAAAGCAGTAGAAAACTAAAATTCAAAGTGTCCCTGTTTGCTTTACTGCCCCAGTCTTCGATTCTCTTAATAAGATTCTATCTTCCTGATTGCATACTGATACTGTTGACACTGACATTTTGGATACTCCACTTTTACCGGAGCATGGGGATGAAAATTCACCTATCGGAAAAGTTTCTTTTAAATCGAATGATACATGTGAGTAAGCGATATTTCCCAGCCCCGAACATGATCTACCTTACTTATACAGGAACTGTGGTCTAAGTTGGTTTAGAAATTGGTAACAGTTGGGAGCGACATGTGGTGCAGTCCAGAAGCTCTTAAAGTTCCGTGCCATTTCAAAAAATTCACACTTCCTTTCAGATAGGTTTTTGCCCACAGCGTGCAGAAGAGTTCCATTCCCTGGAGTAGCAGCATCAGTTAAGAGCTGGGAGTGGCGGTGATTTTCATTCGCAAATAAGTGAACATGGGCTCCAAATCACCAACTATAGATAGAAATGTAGGTGATTTGCATGTATGTGAGGGAAAGAACACAGCCTTGGGTTACTCCTGAGTTAATGGAAAAGAGTCAGATGAGGAGCCAGGGGCCTAGAAATTGGGCCGCGTACACCCATTTGTCAGGCTCTAAGCAGCCTACAAAATGGCGGGCAGGAAGTGCACGCACACATCCAACCAGAAGTGTGTTGCCCACCATATTGCTAGAGGAAGTAGCGCTTGCGTCAGGAGCTCACAACGGCAGCATTCAAAGTTGAAATTAATATATGCAGATGATGGTCCTGCGCTTACTGGAGGTCCCATTTTCCATT
Source organism: Somniosus microcephalus (assembly GCF_052327205.1). Taxonomy (NCBI): domain Eukaryota; kingdom Metazoa; phylum Chordata; class Chondrichthyes; order Squaliformes; family Somniosidae; genus Somniosus; species Somniosus microcephalus. Next base: position 274,956,651 of record NC_140989.1, on the reverse strand, counting down.
TTCGACCACCCCAGTGTCTCACTCTCCACATGCTGACCTTGCTCAGAACAATGTGATGCTAACTGGCATGAAGGAGCCCTCAACAATGCTATTTAAAGGGATGCAGTACTTACAGTTACTTGCTGGTTTAGTATTTCTGGCTACTGTTTGACTTCTAGGCATTTTTTGCTGTGTTCCAACACTCTTTAAAGATCACTTTGCCTGCACAGAGAGAGGTTTTGCTGCTTTTTGCACTGTTGTTGCTCTTTGCCTTACAAATAGTCTGGTTCCAAACATGGGTGGTCTGGTAGGGCTGCCTTTGGGAATAGAGGATGATTGGGAGCAGCAAGGAAGACACTACAGAGTAGGAAAGGTTGCCAGGAGGGAGGAGGAGGGTACTGAACAGGAGGCCATATCCACAGAGGGTCTACAGGGAGCATTTCTCTTACCTCCACTTGACTGAGGAACAATGTTTGAGGCACTTTCACATTACCAAGGAGACTGTCACTGAGCTATATCATCTGCTGCGGCCACAAGTACAGCTGTTCTGCTGATGATTTTATGGACTGTTACATGCCTCTGGAACTCTGCTCTTTAATACTTTGGTGAATTTATCTGTTATTGCCCTGTGCATCTCAAAATATTTTACAGGGACGGTAGTTCTGTGAGTAAATACAGAGCATTCTGGAACATATGGTTAGATTTGCTCAGGATATTGAGGAGTCTGGAGGCAGTATTGGTAAATAGAGAATGGTCCTGGAGATCATATTGAGATTCTAGTTCCAGATACTTCACAATGATTTCATGTTCATGTAGTCTGACGTTTTCGCAATTACTACTGATGTCAAGCTGGCAATCTATATTTTCCGGGGTCATGCTCCTCCCCCTTTCTAAGACCTGCCAACTTTGAGACAAAGTTTGCAAATGCCTCAAGTGCAAGTGCAGCATGGTGGCATAGTGGTTAGCACTGTTGCCTCACAGCGCCAGGGACCCGGGTTCAAATCCAGCCTCGGGTGACTGTCTGTGTGGAGTTTGCACATTCTCCCCGTGTTTGCGTGGGTTTCCTCTAGGTGCTCCGGTTTCCTCCCACAGTCCAAAGATGTGCGGGTTAGGTTGATTGGCCATGATAAAAATTGACCCTTAGTGTTAGGGGGATTAAATACGTGGGGTTACGGGGATGGCTGTCGGTGTAGGGACCGGGTGCTAGGGTTTGGATGATCAGCCATGATCTCATTAAATGGCGGAGCAGGCTCAAAGGGCCGAATGGCCTACTCCTGCTCCTATCTTCTATGTTTCTATGCCATGTATTTCTGTGTCTGGCATTTATTGGTGTACCAACGCCTCTTTGACCAAGAGTGTACTGCAATACGTAGTGTGGGGGTGGAGGGGAGAAAGTTGGCAGTGTGGACAAGATCCTTCCCATTTTCTGAGAACTAGCTGTTCTGAAAAAAACATTACTCTTAATGTTATCACACTAGAGTGCTATTTTTGTTCTTCTAGAGCTAATTAAAAAATCCGAATGATATAAATCACTGTTAATCTACAAAAATACTTTTCCTGACCAATTCTCAAACACCACCAATATTTCAGTCAATCTGCGAGATGCCTCCTCTCACGGAATCCTGTTGTGTCTTCAAATCCGCAGTGTTATCCTGCTGCACTTTGACCTTAACTTTGATTTTAGGAAGTGTCAGGCTTTATTCTGTATCAATGCCATATATTTTGCATCATCCAAGCCACTGCACGGTGAGAATGTGAATTATATATCACATCACTCTCTTTTTCTCATACAAATTTCTTGCTGGCTAACACTTTAGTTCCCCCCCTCCCCCCATCTAAAACGTTCTTAATTTGTTTTAGCTCAGTGACAGGCAAGTATGAAAAAAGTTGTATAAATATATGATCCATTATTCAGAAGTACTGGATGTTGAAAAATAACTTTGCCTCAAAGTTGGCAAGTCTGAGAAAGGGGAGGAGCATGACCTTGGAAAATATAGATTGCTGTCTTGACATCAGTAGTAATAAAAATGCCTGATAGCGAAATAAGGAATATAATTCAGATTTATCTAACAGAAACTAATGTGAGCAATGAAAAACAGCCGAGCTTATGAGTAGAATATCCAGCTTTATTCATTTATTAGACTTTTTCCCAGGATGTGAATAAGTTAATAGAATTAGAACATAAGAAGGCACAGCGCAAGAGAAAGTCATCTATCCCGCCAAGCCCATTCCATGTACAATCTGCTCTGACATTAACTCTACCCAATCCATTTAATCTGCAAACTCTCTGCTTTCAAAAACTAATGCAAACTAATTGACCAGGAGCCAATGTAGGCCAGGGAACATGGGTGATGGTTAGGAACTGGGTGTGAGTTAGGATACAGGCAGTAGAGTTTTGGATCAACTCAAATTTATGAAAGGTGGAAGATGGGAGGCTGGCCAAGAGAGCATTGGAATTACCCAGTCTTGAGGAAACAAAAGTATGGATGAGGGCTTCAGTAGCAGATAGGCTGATTCAGGGGCGGTGACGGAGGTGGAAGTAGGTGCGAAGTTACAGGTGTGTGACAGAAAATCCACTCCTGTTCTCCACATACACTTTACAGCAAGTGTTCTAAGGGCCTTTTGATTTTATTAGAGCAAAGGAGGTTGAGGGGTGATTTGATGGAGGTGTACAAGATTATGACGGGTTTGGATAGGCTAGACAGGGAAAGGCTGTTCCCACTAGTTGATGGTACAAGGACTAGGGGACACAGATTTAAGGTTTTGGGCAAGAGATACAGGGGGGACGTGAGGAAAAACTTTTTTACACAGCGAGTGGTGATGACCTGGAATTCGCTGCCGATGGAAGTGGTGGAAGCAGAGACACTCAATGTTTTCAAGGGGAGACTGGATAGGCACTTGAGGGAAATAAACTTGCAGGGCTCTGGGGATAGAGCGGGGGAATGGGACTGACTGAATTGCTCTACAGAGAGCCAGCATGGACTCGGTGGGCCGAATGGCCTTATTCTGTGCCGTTATGACTCTATGGGCTCGACTTTAACTCAGTGCAGGCTGGTGTCGTGTTATCCGAATTTCGTGTTTCCCACACGAATCTAAATGGATGTGGGAGATTGATGCAATTTTAACTTAATTGGCCAATTGATTTCCAACATGTGGGAAGCCTTTGCAAATGGGTTTTTCATGACTGAAAGTCCCCTCCAATGACGTCATCATTGCTGCTGCATTTAAGGTCCACAGCAAGCCTTGCTTCTTCTGCAGACTGCCAAGCTTCTTGACTGTGCAGTGTGAGGGAGCTGCAGCAAAAATGACAAGCGGGAGGGCAAGATCAGCTCATCGCTTTGACGAGGCGGCACTGCAGGCATTAGTCGATGGGGCTAGGGCCAACAGGGAGGTGCTCTTCCCTTCATCAGGGAGGAAGAGGCCTCCCACTCAGACCAAGGCAATGTGGATGCAAATGGCTGAGGAGGTCAACTCCTTGGGTGTCACCCGCAGAACCTGGATACAGTGCAGGAAAAGATTTCATGACCTTCAGCGCACTGGAAAAGTGAGTATGAATTTTCCATCACCCTCAAGCTGATCCCCATTGCCTTTCCTCACCAGCACTCAGCTTTAGCAATCTCTTCCTCCACATCCCACTTGACACTGACATCCATGCACCCTTACCCATTCCCTCTCTCTCTATGCTCACATTCACATAACTATTCCACCATGCAGCCCTCACACTCCCTATCACTCTGATGCTTTGAACACAACTGACAACACACAGGGAGGGCCCTTGGTCTTGCAACCTCACTCCATTAAGTATCTGTGCTATGTCATCTCTACACTCACTCCTTCATTCTCACTCAACCTCCACTTGTCTCCCTCATTGCAGGAAAAGAGAGCTCACAACAACAGAGAGCGAGCCAGGACAGGAGGAGGGACAGCCTCAGTAGCCCACCTGACCCCCTGGGAGGAGGCCGTCCTGGAAATTATGGGCATTGAGGATGATTCGCGTGTGGGGGACGGAGAGACGGGTGCAACACAGCAAGCTGGTGACAGAAAAGTTTCCCATCTCTCTCTTTTACATTGCATGAGTCGCTGATAATGATTGTGAAGCTGTAACAGATGTACTTATGAGCATCTGCAAAAAGCTGTGTGCATGTAACCTTTGCATCACATCTCTGACTCTTTCCTTTACTCCCCCACAGGACCATCACAAGCATCCGTCCCCCCTAGCCAGGAAGAATAGGCTGAGCAGCCAGACTCCTCAGAGGAAGCTGCAACCTCTGAGGGCGCAGCGTCAGCAGAATTCAGCGCACCCAGCACCAGCGCAGACACTCACACCTCGGTGGGACCTTCGGGACATAGAGTAGTGTTGTCACCTGGTGTATCACAGCTCACAAGTGAGCATCAGCAGATTGTGGAGATAGGGACAGCAGTGGAGTGTCCTAGTCGGAGGGCGCAGGACTCTGCCAGCTCGGCTCAGCAGTATGTCGACCCTCTGCCTCTGGGTCCATCCATGAGATCAGCGGTGATGGAACTCCAGGCACAGATGCAGGAGTCCCTGGCAGGTTTTGTCTCTAGGGTCGCTGCGAGTGTGGAGCGAATGGAGGAGTCCATAGCGAACATGACCAGAGCCTTTGTGGAGTCATTGGTGCATGAACGCATCACCATGGAAAGGCTGGCAACCTCTGTGGAAAGGATGGCTACGGTAGAGGAGAGGATGGCTACGGCCATGGAGGAGCTTAGTCGCCAGGGTATGGAAAACATGGTCATTGTTCAGAATAGAATGACATCTCTTGAGGAGCGATGGGCATCTATTGAACAGAGAAACCAGACCTTCATGGAAGTCCTTCTGAGTAGAACTGCCATTGCAGATATGGGTCCCCATGGCCCCCCTGATGTGCAGCAAGGTGCTCTCCAGCCACTTGCAGGCGCTGAGGGGGACCTGACCCATGAGAGGGAGGTTGGTGGCAGACCTCAAGGAAGTGGGGGCTCCTCTCCAAGCGCTCACACTTCCATGCCACTGCAGAGCCCTCGGTCAGAGCCCCACCGAAGTCCACACCCAAGTGGGATAGACGTTTCAACCCCTGCACAGCCGCAGGAGCAGCAGACTGTTGACGAGCCCTCACAGGATCGCAACTCCAGAGGATGCCCGCCAAAGGTGTCGCGATAGGAGCAGCAGGAAAGTGAGCAAGGGGCCTCCACATCTGCTGAAGCCACAGGGGAAGCACTACGTAGGAGCACGCGTAAGAGGAAGATAAAGCACAAGTAGTCACAAGGGTAGTCACTTGGGTGGAGTGTTTAGTATAAAAATGACATCACGTCGTAATTGTACATAATTGCAGTCAGAATCAGGGGAATTTATAATGGGGAACAAAGAAATGGCATACCAATTAAATACATACTTTGGTTCTCTCTTCACAAAGGAGGACACAAATAACCTCCCAAAGATGTCGGGGAACATAGGGTCTAATGAAAGGGAGGAACTGATAGAAATCAGTATTTGTAGGGAAATGGTGTTAGGGAAATTGATGGGATTGAGGGCCGATAAATCCCCAGGGCCTGATAATCTACATCCTAGGGTACTTAAGGAAGTGGCCCTAGAAATAGTAGATGCATTGCTGGTCATCTTCCAAAATTCGATAGGCTCTGGAACAGTACCCATGGATTGGCGGGTAGCTAATGTTACCCCACTGTTCAAAAAGGGTGGTAGAGAGAAAACGGGGAATTACAGACCGGTAAGCCTGACATCGGTAGTGGGGAAAATGCTAGAGTCCATTATAAAGGATGTAATAGCAGAGCACTTGGAAAAAAGTGACCGGATCGGATAAGTCAACATGGATTTACAAAAGGTAAATCGTGCTTGACTAATCTACCAGAATTTTTTGAGGATGTAACAGGTAAAATAGATAAGGGAGAACCAGTGGATGTGGTGTACTTGGATTTTCAAAAGGCTTTCGATAAGGTCCCACATAAGAGATTAGCGTGGAAAATTAAGGCACATGGGATTGGGGGCAAGGTATTGACTTGGATAGAGAACTGGTTGGCAGACAGAAAGCAAAGAGTTGGAATAAACGGGTCTTTTTCCGAGTGGCAAGCAGTAACTAGTGGGGTACCGCAGGGATCGGTCCTTGGACCCCAGCTATTCACAATATATATTAATGATCTGGACGAGGGAACTAGATGTAATATCTCCAAGTTTGCAGACGACACAAAGCTGGGTGGGCGTGTGTGCTGTGAGGAGGATGCCGAGAAACTCCAGTATGATTTGGACAGGTTGGCTGATTGGGCAGAAGCATGGCAGATGCAATATAACGTGGATAAATGCAAGGTTATCCACTTTGGTGTCAAAAACAGGAAGGCAGATTATTATCTGAATGGCAATAGATTGGGAGAAGGGGAAGTGCAACGAGACCTAGGCATCCTTGTGCACCAGTCGCTGAAAGTAAGCATGCAGGTGCAGCAGGCGGTTAAGAAGGCAAATGGTATGTTGGCCTTCGTAGCGAGATGGTTTGAGTACAGGAGCAAGGATGTCTTGCTGCAGTTGTACAGGGCCTTGGTGAGACCACATCTTGAGTATTGTGTGCAGTTTTGGTCGCCATATCTGAGGAAGGATGTTCTTGCCATGGAAGGAGTGCAGCGAAGATTCACCAGGCTGATACCTGGGATGGCAGGAATGACATATGAGGAGAGATTGGGTCGATTGGGCTTGTACTCGCTGGAGTTTAGAAGAATGAGAGGGGATCTCATCGAAACTTATAAAATTCTAACAGGACTAGACAGACTAGATGCTGGAAGGATGTTCCCGATGGTCGGGGAGTCCAGAACCAGGGGTCACAGTCTAAGGATAAGGGGTAAGCCATTTAGGACAGAGATGAGGAGGAATTTGTTCACCCAGAGAGTGGTGAACCTGTGGAATTCTCTGCCAAAGAAGGCAGTAGAGGCCAATTCATTAAATATATTCAGGAAGGAGTTGGATATAGTTCTTAAGGCTAAAGGGATCAAGGGATATGGATAGAAGGCAGGAACAGGGTACTGAATTTGAATGATCAGCCATGATCTCATTGAATGGCGGAACAGGCTCGATGGGCCAAATGGCCTACTCCTGCTCCTATCTTCTATGTTTCTATAAAAATTCTGATGGCAAATGTTGCAGTTGTGGCGTCTGTCATTTCGCTATTGGGACTTCCACACTGAGGCCTTAGGAATACTTGCAACTGTCAGTATGGTGGTCAGAGTGCTAGGAATCCTCTGGTTCTTGGCCATTGTCAATGCTCTGGTAAGAAGCAGTGAGGGAAAAGTGTTTGATTGACTAGGGTAAGCAAATCTGGCCAGGATGAGTGCGTTCTTTGCATCCCGGGCAGCAATGTTCTTGCTTAATGCTGCCGCTGGTTGATGGGCCTCTGCAGGATGTTCGTTTTCGCCCTCCTCCTCCTCATCTGAGGAGGATATGTGAGGAGCCACTTGGTCCTCAGGAATCTGCAAGCCACGACGTTGCGTCATGTTGTGGCTGCTGATTACTACAGGGCTCCACCTGATCTATCCAGGCATCTGAAGCGCATCTTCAGCAAACCGATGGTTTGCTCGATTATGGCTTTGGTGGACATGTGGCTGGAGTTGTAGCTCTCCTCAGCTTCGTTGGATGGTCTCCTCAACGGCGTCATCAGCCACGTCCTCAGGGGATAGCCCTTGTCTCCAAGTAGCCATCCGTTAAGTTGGTCTGGCGGACTGAATAGCGGAGGCACACTAGACTGACGCAGTATGAAGGAGTCATGGCAACTGCCAGGGTACATGGCACAAACATGCAAAATTTCCTTCTTGTGGTCACACACCAGCTGAACGTTAAGGGAGTGGAAGCCCTTGCGGTTGACAAAAATACCTGGATTGCGATGGGGTGCCTTAAGGGCCACATGTGTGCAGTCAATGACGCCCTGCACTCTTGGAAAGCCTGCCAGATGAGCTAATCCAACTGCTCGATCCTTGGTGAAATGGATGTGATTGTGCGCGAGGGCAAAGAGGGCATTGGTTACCTGCGTCATGCAAGTGTGTGCGGCCGCCTGGGAGATGCTGCTGATGTCTGCTGCTGATCACTGGAATGAGCCTGAGGCAAAAACGTTGAGTGCGGTGGTGACTTCGACGGCCACTGGTAATGATTGTCCACCTGATCCTCTGGGCAGCAGGTCTTGCTGTAGCATTGTGCAGATGTCACTCACTACCTCTCGCGAAAGTCAGAGCCGCCTTTGGCACTGCTGCTCAGACATGTTGAGATAGGTGACCCTGCGTCTGTAGACTCTGTTTGGGGGGTATCTCCTGCGTCGACGGGCTTCCAAGCGCTGGCCCCCAACATGGATTTACAAAAGGTAAATCATGCTTGACTAATCTACTGGAATTTTTTGAGGATGTAACTGGTAAAATAGATAAGGGAGAACCAGTGGATGTGGTGTATTTGGACTTTCAGAAGGCTTTTGATAAGGTCCCACATAAGAGATTAGCGTGCAAAATTAAGGCACATGGGATTGGGGGCAAGGTATTGACTTGGATAGAGAACTGGTTGGCGGACAGAAAGCAAAGAGTTGGAATAAACGGGTCGTTTTCCGAGTGGCAGGCAGTGACTAGTGGGGTACCGCAAGGATCGGTCCTAGGACCCCAGCTGTTCACAATACATATTAATGATCTGGACGAGGGAATTGGATGTAATATCTCCAAATTTGCAGACGACACAAAGCTGGGTGGGAGGGTAAGCTGTGAGGAGGATGTCGTGAAACTCCAGTACGATTTGGACAGATTGGGTGATTGGGCAGAAACATGGCAAATGCACTATAATGTGGATAAATGTGAGGCTATCCACTTTGGTGGCAAAAACAGGAAGGCAGATTATTTGAATGGCAATAGATTGGGAGAAGGGGAAGTGCAAAGAGACCTGGGTGTTCTTGTGCACCAGTCGCTGAAGGTAAGCATGCAGGTGCAGCAGGCGGTTAAGAAGGCAAATGGTATGTTGGCCTTCGTAGCAAGAGGGTTCGAGTACAGGAACAAGGATGTCTTGCTACAGTTGTACAGGGCCTTGGTGAGACCGCACCTTGAGTATTGTGTGCAGTTTTGGTCGCCTTACCTGAGGAAGGACGTTCTTGCCATGGAAGGAGTGCAGCGAAGATTCACCAGGCTGATACCTGGGATGGCAGGAATGACGTATGAGGAGAGATTGTGTCGATTGGGCTTATACTCACTGGAGTTTAGAAGATTGAGAGGGGATCTCATCGAAACTTATAAAATTCTGTCAGGCCTGGACAGACTAGATGCAGAAAGGATGTTTATGATGGCCGGGGAGTCCAGAACCAGGGGTCATAGTCTAAGGATAAGGGGTAAGCCATTTAGGACTGAAATGAGGAGGAATTTCTTCACCCAGAGAGTGGTGAACCTGTGGAATTCTCTGCCACAGAGGGCGGTGGAGGCCAGTTCATTAAATATATTCAAAAAAGAGTTGGGTATATTTCTTAAGGCTAAAGGGATCAAGGGATATGGAGAGAAAGCAGGGACAGGGTACTGAATTTGGATGATCAGCCATGATCTCATTGAATGGCAGAGCAGGCTCAAAGGGCCGAATGGCCTACTCCTGCTCCTATCTTCTATGTTTCTATGTTTCTGGCCTGTGCAGGTTCAGGTGAGTGAGCAGCAGCCTGTCACTCATGCTGCTGCTGCTGTTGTTCCTGGTTCTGTTGGTGCTGCGGCTGGTGCTCGAGCTCCTCTAATGCCCAGATGGGAAGGAAATAAATGGCTCCCATGCTTCTGGTATATGCCTCCGTTGAGGAAGCGCTGAGTGAAGGTGACGAGAGGGGTTTCCCAGGAGGTCACACTGGAGATGGGTGTGCAGCTCCAACCTTCCACAGGTATGGTTAAGCCTTCTAAAAGTTGCCCCAGACCTGAGACCACAAAGTCCTGCCACCTGCAAATCATGGCTGATCAAATCTCCTCTTTAATGTTTGACCTGCAGTTGATAGTCAGCAATCCAATAGTGCTCCCACCAGGTTTCACATTCGTGTTTCCCACCAGGCGTGTTTTACGTGGGAAAAGTGTTAAATTTTCAAGGGCCTTTTAAAATAGGATTATAGAGGCCATTTAGTGGTTAATAAGGGTCTTAAAGACCAGTCCCGCCTGTTGGATGCGGGATGAAGTCGGGACCATCAGACACGCCTGAGTTAAAATTGCTCGGAGTTGGGAACCAGGCGGGTGGGGGGGTCCCGCCCGCCAGATTTTTACGATTTTAACCCCCTGCACGCCTCCAAGCCCGCCTCCACGGCTCAATGAAAATCCTGCCCTATGACTCCAACTAACAACACCAATCAGGAATGTGTCTTTCTTAGTCAGTATAACTTAGTACTGCATGAAATAGTGCATTTACCCACTGAGCCATGAGGAATCAGGAAAAGTAACGAATCTCGATGTGTGTCTACCTATAACCACAACTCCATAGCTCTGACGGAATGTCATCGACCTGAAACGTTAACTCTGCTTCTCCCTCCACAGATGCTGCCTGACCTGCTGTGTATTTCCAGCATTTTCTGTTTTTATTTCAGATTTCCAGCATCCGCGGTATTTTGCTATTGGCATTCTCCAACCCTGCTCAGGAGCCAGCAGCTGCTGCGATGGTTGACCCTGCTCAGAGCCGCAGCCAATCAGCGGCCGTGAGAAGACAAAGTGACACGTTCCAACCCCGCGCGCCGGCAGTGACGTCCCGTGCAGAATGACGGGAACGCGGACCTGATTGACAGAGGCTCCAACCATACAGGAGGGCCGCTGGCCTGACGTCTCCCTGCGGCTCAGAGCCAATCAGCGGGCGATGTCTCGGCGCTGGGGAGGCGGGGACTGTGAAGTTGTCAACGTCAGTTGTACCGCGTCACCAAAAGATGGCGGCTTCCAGGAAGAGGTGGGATTGGGAGCTGGTGACATTACAGTAGTTACCAGTGAGTGAGTGTGTGAGTGAATGGGATGCTCCTGTAGTGTTTCTGCTCTCAGTGTGCGTGAGAGCCGGCCCGATGAGTGGTGCCCAAGGTGGTAGAGAGAGGTTCCCATCCTCTGCCTTGCTGAGGTGGATGCTGCTGCTGCTCCTCACTGTGTCCTGCCTTGTGCTGGGGATGGTGGGGGCGATGGAGAAAGAGGAGAAACGCCAACTCAGGTGAGTCGTTGTGGTCCTGTCACCTCCCCATGACGTGTCATTAACATGTACACAAGTGTATGCCTTCGATATGGGGTTAGTTCATAGCTAGAAGTTTTAAGTTTCATTTCATTAGATCTGTTCTGATCAAGAAGTGATGTTTGCCGGATGATTTTTTTTTCCTGTTAAGCGTGCTTTACGGTATATGTCTGTGGTAGAAGATTGTATCACTATAAATGAGTTTTGTTTAGTAATGAATCTGTTGGTTTTCCCAAATCTGATTTGAGAGCTGTCAGAAATTTCTTAAGGACTAGGGCAGAGACCACTATTTATATTGTTGTTTTCACACTCCTCATTCATAATAGTGCTGTCACTATTCACTGACAGCTGTAAGGCAGTACAACATTGAGCTGTAATGGATCAGTGTGTGGAAATTCGGAAATATTGTAATTGTAACAGGTAATTTGGGATTATGCAGCAAGAAAAGGAAATATTGTGTGCCAAGTATTACCAAATTATGTAGGGCTAATTCTTTTTAAAGAACATGGTGCTATTGGATAACCAAAATAACTTATGTAGTTCATACTGTGGTGGGAATGAATGACACTAACTGCCTGCTTTTTAAAAAAAAATCATGATTTAAAATGTTCCTGTTTTTGTAACTTAAAAAAAATAGTGAGTGGTTGATTGATATCATTCAAGCCAGCTCCTCAGTGGCAATAACATTTCCTAGTTAAGCAATACACATCTAAGAAGTTTATTGGAAGACTGCAAAATCTATGTGACATTGAACTTTCTAAATTCTGATTTTTGAGAAAAAGGATAATAAAAATACAGAAAACTGCCAACGCTTTTGGTAGATTTAAAATGATATATGTGAGAAAGCTATGTAGACTGAAGAAGGCAAATTTGTCACAAATTTGTATTAATTTGGGTTTCATAATTGGGCTGTTCACATTATGGTATAATACTGCTTGAAATCTACAGGGACAAATTGATGTCGACTGATATAAAATCATTACACTGAAGGCATAATTCCTTAGTAAAATTATGTTTTAACATTGTAAGTATGATTTAAGGAAGCAGTTTTAACATAACCAATTCAAATAATCTTTGTTATAATGAATGTCAATTAATGACTAATGGCAGGTGGAATTTAAAATGATTCACCCAGTCACATCTCAGATGACTGGTAACTTTTCTGAGTAAAATCATTTTTGTTGAAGAGGTATTGTCACTGTATTGGGGAGTTTAAATTAAATGTTCTTTTGTTAATTGTTCGAGTAAATTAGAACTACTGCAGATATTTTTCATTTTTTTTCCAGACAGGAAAAGACCAACTGGTCCATCTTGCCTGCCCCATATGTTTGTAATGCCTATGCATCACAGTACATACAGTCCCCATTTACCGGAGACATGTAATCTCCTGGGAGAGGTGAAAAATCAGATTAAAATTCAGGCCAATTAGGGGGAAAAATCAGAAAAATTCATCTCTGACCCTTTCAGACAATCGAAAGTAGTCCAGGAGACTACATTGACGCTGATTTATATTGCAGGGTACCTATCTCCTCGTACAAGGTGATTTCCGTCCCAGCCAGAAACAGGTTCACCTCTCTCTTTAAGGCATGCAGCAAATCTGCATTCATTGCATGAGCTGGCAGCCCGTTCCACAGGTCTGCTATTATCTGGGAAAGGAATAACCGCCTAACATCCGTCCTAGTTCTGGCCTTGCATAACTTGTAAACATGACCCTTGGGCCTCCCTAACCTACCCATTTGGAAATAATTGGTCCATGTAAACACAGTCATTCCTTCACTATTTTATAAACCTTGATCAGATCGCCCCCGGGTCTACGTTTCTCTAAAGTATACAGACCCAGTTCTGGGTAGTTAAAGTTTTTAACTTGGGAATCAATCGTGTGGCCGTCCTCTCCACCCTTTCCAAAGCCTCAATATCCCCTACCATGTGTGGACATCAAAACTGGACACTGTATTCCAACTGAAGCCCAACCAAGGCCTTGTACAAGAACAGAATGGTATGCTTTGTTCTGTAGTGAATTGTCCTGTGACTAGAATTTAGGGCCTAGAAATTTGAACCTTTAGTGCCGGCCATTAAGGCTGATTTTAAAGAAAAAATGGCAGCCGCCTCCTTCCGGCGCGGAACACGGCGGCTACCATATTGGGCAAGTCGGAAGTGCTGCTGTTGCCTGCGCTTGCCGCAGGTATTTTAATTACCAGGAGCGTGACGTCAATTTTTACGCTTAGCAATTTTGGCGTTGCTGCTCCTCTTACCGCTCGTTCCAAAGCACGCCCATGCGTGCAGCAGTTAACAGCGCGTAGAGTCGGGAGAAAGCGGCAGCGAGCTATGAACCGTACAGTAAACAGTTGCTGAGATAACTGGTAACTATGGAGAGCTCAGACTATGTAATTGGAGTGAAAACTGCTTCCAATGAGATGCATCAAATCTCCCCCCTGGTCAGTCAAACATATTCTCGCCAAAAGTTCTTCAAAAGTCTGTTGTTAAAAATTTAATTGAACTCTCTGTACGATTTACACCAGCAAACTCGTGACCAAGAGGATCATGTTTCACTTTTTAAAAATTTATTTCAATTCATATTGACCGTGCTACTTTTAAATAAGTTACACCCAAATAACTGACTTCAATTGTCTTTAAGTTTATTGCAAAAATTCTTTAATATGATCCAGATCGAGCTGGATTATTTTTCGTTGTTGCTTAATTACGTTTATTTTTTTGATCTTTTCATCAAGATCCAGTTTTACATCAAGAAAATGGTGATGAACCTGCTAAACAAAGAAATATTAAGATTTATTAAGGGTTTATTGTTCTTATTGAAAATATATACATAGGTGCTTATATAATATACAGTTCCTATACAACCATAATCCTAAAATAAGCTTGGAAGAACAGTTTGGAATTTCCATACTCCATGTCTTGTGATCATTGCCCTATTTTAACAAATTTAGCAAGTGGCCAATACTCACTGGCTATGTTCCCTGCAATTTTTTTGGTTCTGCACGGCCAGTTCAAAATACCGCGCATGCGCGGTTTTTACATTGAAATGCCGGCAAGCCGGCTGCGTGGGTTCCCTGGAGCAGTGCATGGCCCCGCACCTTACAGGGAACACTGCTCACTGGTATCTCATGCATCCTTGCCACTTTAGCAACATCTCTCTTCCATATAGTGGCGTTACTTCCTTTTATATTGCACTCAGTCTATTATGTTTTCTGTGTTCGGCTTATATTTTGGGCATAATCTCAGGATTTCTCATGCAACAGTTTAAGGACATCTATGCCACAGTCTTGAAAATGTACTGTTAATAAAGTGATTGCCCTAGAACGCCGCATCGATCTTTTAGACGCAAACTTCAGCCTCCTGCTAATGTTATCATCGGAAAGAACGCGTTGCACGGGAGCTTCTGCGCTGCGCTCATTTAAATCGGCAGGCAGCATCAAAATACCGGTGCTGCCTGCGCTCTTTTTGCAGGCAGCCGTTAACCTTGGCTTGTGGTGGCTCTAACGTTCCTTTAAGCTGCGCAGCCATGCAGCGCTCCAGGGGACCCATGCAGCTGGCTTTTCAATGCAAAAACTGTGCATGCGCGGTATTTTGAAAGGGCCTTGCAGCCACTTAAAAGGGGCGCGCCGCACCAAAAAAAATTACAGGGAACATTGGGTGGCACTGCCTGATTTTGGGCTTAATCGAATTTCTAGGCCTAGAACTCTATTTGCTTTAGCTATGGCTTCACAGCATTGGTCATGAACCTTTTACGAGTGATGCATGATAACACCCAGATCTTTTTCTTTCATCACTGGCTTAAATTCTGTTCCGTGTAGAGTGTATGCATATTTAATATTCGATCTGCCCACGTGCCTAGTTAAACATGATTTGCCACACACTGGCCCATTCTCCCAACACATTGAGATCTGCTTATAGTAGTTGAGCATCCTCTACAGTCCTCACACAGCTTGGTTTCGTCTGCAAACTTGCATATCATTCCTACAACATGCACATGTAGGTCATTGATGAAGATAGTAAAGAGCAAAAGTCCTAACACCAATCTGTGTGGGACATCACTGGTTTTATATCTGCTGTTGCTGATTTTAGATACCGCGATCATATGATGTTGTAGCTCACTATTAATGCTTATGCCCAGTTCTATCTGGGTTTCGTGACTCTTGTTTGCCCATGAAAGAATCCATAGCCATTTTTAGGAGTTTTCTGATATTTTGCGTCTACCCTCTCCCTCGCCCAGATTCAGACAAGGTTTTCAATCTTTGATAAAGTTGCTGTAGGATTATTTATCTGAAACCAAATTTACTGATTTAACTGGATGTGGTATGAATTCCTGTGGGTAAAGACTCCATACTTGTCGCCAGTCCCTCATTTTCAGGGCTATAGGGTTTGATGATTTAACCATTAATTTCTGTCTCAAGCTTTCAGTGAAAGAAATTTACCTGCAACAAAAAGAAATCACATTTTAAGCAAGGACTGTTTTAAAGATCTTTCATTTTTTGTAATGGAAAATCAGGAAATGCATAGTTAATATATACACGTGTATATATACAAGAGTCCAGCCTCTTGTGCTTTGCAGTTGGTTTCTGGCTCGGTAATTGACAGGAAGCAGAGCTGATGAGTGGCTGCTGGTAATGTATTTGCCGGTAATATAATGCACATTGACTAATCAAAGTCAGGCTACAGAAAATGAAATGTATTGTACTTTTAAATGGGGACTAAAACATTTTTGGAACCTTTCCCAGAAAAAGTTAACTATGGGGCACTTTTGAGTTTGCAATTGGTGTATGACTGCAGGGATCTAAATCTTTTTGCTAAGTGAATGTGGACAAGATGAAGAGGTAGTTTGTTGCAGGGCGCACACCACCAATTTCCCCATCCTAGTCTGTTACATTGTGCTGAACTATTCATCCTTATGGATTGCTGCTTTATTTTGGGACTGAGGGCAGATTCCAAGTTACATGCTCTGAAACAGGATCCTTCCGCAATCAATCCAAAATACCTCACGGTATTGTGCTAACCTGTTTTGATTGCGTTTCAATATGGAGCGCATTAATTTTTGCATGAAATGCGTCCATGCCATATATAAAAATAGATCTGTTTAGTTCATAGTCCACTAACTAATAAGTGGCACTTTCCTGTTGAAAATAGATGGAGAATGCCTGGAAAATTAGATAGTGTACCCTAGATGATGCAATGACATTTTAGTGTGGCTTCGTTCTTTGTCAATGGACAAAGGGAGGTGTTCTGAAATTACTTTTGTAGTCAAATGTTTTACTGATGTGCTTAATTGTGTAATGGGAGCTGAAGCTTATTTCCTGTGATGTTACCATAAATATTTGTTAAGATGGTGAACACAGAGTTGGGAAACTTACTGTTTTTAGTCTTGGCTTTCTCAGAGTTCAGAGGGGCTAAATGTTGAAATTGTTATGGCAGATAAACTCCAAGAGCAGATGGCCAAAAGCACAAATGAATGATGTCAACCATGAGTGATTTTATTGGCTGTAAATTCTTAGTTCCGGATGTGTATTCTATTGCTGCAACAGATGTGATTAGCAACATTTGTTATTGCCTACCTCAATCTGTGTTTGTTGCTTTTGGCCAAAGTTACAAATAAAAGGAGGTGGTGTAATGTGTGAATGAAGTGGTTAAAAATGAAAAAAGCTCCTAAAAGCAATATAAGCCTGTTAAAGAAGCAAATGTTGGAATGTGTAGTTTACAAAAAACCTGTTACTTTTGTGCAAAATGTCTCCCAATAGTGGCACAAACTGCAGTTCTGTACCAATCATATCTTGTAAATTTTTGGTAAATGGCATGCCTATTTACCAATTCATAGTGTTATTTAATATATCTGAAGGATTCCCTAGCAAAGTGTGTGAACAAGTGGAATAGAGTAATAAAGGAAGCAAAGAATGAACTTGCATTTATATAGTGCCTCCCACTTCCTCACTCTGTCCCAAAGCGCTTCACAGCCAAGGAACTACTTTTGAATTACAGGAAAATTGCAGCAGTCAATTTGTGTGCAGCAAGGTCCCACAAACAGCAGCCAGATAATGTCCAATTAATCTGGTGTTTCGGAAAGTGATGATTGAGGGAGAGATGTTGGCCAGCAGATTGGGAGAGCACCCCTGCTCCTCTTCAGATAGTGCCATGGGATTCTGTACATCCACTTAAATAGAGCAATCTCATCCCAGCTAGCTAATGACAGTGAAATGTCTTTTTTGCATACATTAAATTTTGAGGACATTTGTATTTACAGTATTTCATGAGGAGGAGTGAAGGGTTGACATAATGGATGTGGCAAACTAGATGCAAACATGAGTTATGTTTATGAACTAAGGACATTTTAAACACAAGTTTTTTAAAAATTTGTTTATGGGATGTGAGCGTCACTGGCAAGGCCAGCATTTATTGCCCATCCCTAATAGCCCTCGAGAAGGTGGTGGTGAGCCGCCTTCTTGAACCGCAATAGTCTGTGTGGTGAAGGTACTCCCACAGTGCTGTTAGGTAGGGAGTTCCAGGATTTTGACCCAGTGACGATGAAGGATTGGCGATATACCTCTAAGTCAGGATGGTGTGTGACTTGGAGGGGAACTTGGAGGTGATGGTGTTCCCATGTGCCTGCTGCCCTTGTCCTAGGTGGAAGAGGTCGTGGGTTTGGGAGGTGCTGCTGAAGAAACCTTGGTGAGTTGCTGCAGTGCATCTTGTAGATGGTACACACTGCAGCCATGGTATGCTGGTGGTGGAGGGAGTGAATGTCCAGTGTGGTGGATGGGGTGCCAATCAAGCGGGCTGCTTTGTCTTGGATGGTGTCGAGCTTCTTTAGTGTTGTTGGAGCTGCACTCATCCAGCCAAGTGGAGAGTATTCCATCACAATCCTTACTTGTGCCTTGTAGATGATGGAAAGGCTTTGGGGAGTCAGGAGGTGAGACACTCATCGCAGAATACCTAGCCTCTGACCTGCTCTTGTTGCCACAGTATTTATGTGGCTGGTCCAGTTAAGTATCTGGTCAATGGTGACCCCCCAGGATGTTGATGGTGGGGGATTCAGTGATGGTAATGTTGTTGAATGTCAAGGGGTGATGGTTAGACTCTCACCTGTTGGAGATAGTCATTGCCTGACACTTGTGTGGCGTGAGTGTTACCTGCCACTTATCAACCCAAGCCTGAACGTCGTCCAGGTCTTGTTGTACGCGAACATGGACTGCTTCATCTGAGGAGTTGTGAATGGCACTGAACACTGTGCAGTCATCAGCGACCATCCCCATTTCTGACTTTATGTTGGAGGGAAGGTTATTGATGAAGCAGCTGAAGATGGTTGGGCCTAGGACACTGCCCTGAGGAACTCCTGCAGCGATGTCCTGGGGCTGTGATGATTGACCTTCAACCACCACAACCATCTTCCTTTGTGCTAGGTATGACTCCAGCCAGTGGAGAGTTTCCCCCCTGATTCCCATTGACTTCAGTTTTACTAGGGCTCCTTGATGCCACACTTGGTCAAATGCTGCCTTGATGTCAAGGGCAGTCACTCTCGCCTCACCTCTGGAATTCAGCTCTTTTGTCCATGTGAGTTAGTGATTTATGAAATGTTAATTTCTTTGAAAGATTCATAGAGCAAATGGACTGAATCTTGATTCAGTGGGGAAATGGGTGGAAACTTAGAGGTAAAGCTAATCATAGATTAGATACCTGGGATGGCAGGAATGACGTATGAAGAGAGATTGGGTCGATTCGGCTTATATTCGCTAGAGTTTAGAAGAATGAGAGGGGATCTCATTGAAACTTATAAAATTCTAACAGGACTAGACAGACTAGATGCAGGAAGAATGTTCCCGATGGCGGGGGAGTCCAGAACCAGGGGTCACAGTCTAAGGATAAGGGGTAAGCCATTTAGGACTGAGATGAGGAGGAATTTCTTCACCTAGAGAGTGGTGAACCTGTGGAATTCTCTACCACAGAAGGCAGTTGAGGCCAATTCATTAAATATATTCAAGAAGGAGTTAGATATATTTCTTAAGGCTAAAGGGATCAAGGGATATGGGGAGAAAGCAGGGACTGAATTTGGATGATCAGCCATGATCGCATTGAATGGCGGAGTAGGCTCGAGGGGCCGAATGGCCTACTCCTGCTCCTATCTTCTCTGTTTCTATAAATGTCCTGGTTGAAGATTAAGGGCAGACTGGTCTTTTACTGTTTAAACGTTCTTATTAAAGAAGGTAAGTCCCCAGGACTAGTTTGTTGCGCAAAGTACTCCACTCATATTAGGGTATAGTCGGAAGAATTTAAAAAAAACATTAGATTTGTGAACTGCAGAGAGACTTGAGGTCCAGGCCTTCCTCCCTGTTTGGATCCTTGGTGGCTCCATTGATGGTAATTGCTGCCATGCATTCCAGAGGGGGTACTTTAGAAACAATGGGGGTTGTGAATTGAGACTAATTGGGGTGTCGATCTGGAGCCACACAACTTTGGGAAGTCATGTTGCTCTGTTTCCCGAGCTGGTAGCATGGTTCTCTGGTCCTGCAACTCTGGATCACCTCTCAGGCTTATGAAGCTAGATGAAAAACTGATCAGGAATGGGACACAATAGCAAAATACTGCGGATGCTGGAAATCTGAAATAACAACAGAAAATGCTGGAAACACTCAGCAGGTCAGGCAGCATTTCTCCCTCCACGGATGCTGCCTGACCTGCTGAGTGTTTCCAGCATTTTCTGTGATTAGGAATGGAACTGTGGGTTATAAAGGTAAATACAGATACAAATACAGATATGGAACATAGTGGTTTTTCAGGTCCATAGCTAGGAAGGGCAGCCGGTTGGGGTTGTCTGGTTTAAGATGTGAAGTTGAATGAATATTCTGGAGTTTTGCTTGATTTGCCATTTTTGGGAGAGGGAAGGAGTGGTTCCTGGGAGAAGCTATGTAGAACCGTTGAACCTTTTCTCAGCAGTTGAATGGTTGGATGGGTACATTAATAGGACATGGACCGTGAAAGGAATGCGTTGAATGGCCTTTTCTCGGGAGGAGGAATTGAAGAGTTGCCACTGTTGAGTATTTCTAGCTGCTTTTACTCTTTTAACCAGATTTTTGTTCTTGTTTCAGAAGCATGACCTCCACGTCCAACTCTCTTCCCCTCTTTTACATGTGGTGTCAGCAGCTGGTTTTTGCAGATGGGCTGTGCTCTGTGGGGAACCAGAATGCAAATTATGGGACTGATTCTCTGCATACACTTTATTGAACCTGTTGTAGCAGATTCATAGCCCATATTTTCGTAGGTCACTGACGCTATTGATTTTCTGAACTTTGGTTCATTTTACTATGGGATGCAGCAGTTGGAGGGAGACCATGTGAATGCTGTTGGCAACATTCCTCAAGTGTAAAAGTGCCTTCTCGGGTGTTGAGCTTAGTAGCTTGGGTGCAAGCTTGAGACTAGACTGGGTACAGCATTGAAAAAATGAGGGAAGAATATACCCTGAAAAATAGGGGGGTTACATTAACTCACCAAAACTATTCATTTAAGCATATGTCCAGAACACTGAAACTCAAATTTTTCCAATATTACTCTGTATATTCGTCTTCTTAAACCCCTCTCCCCTGTCTCCTCCCCCCCCTCACATCCAGTAACAAGAGCGAGGAGCTCATGGACTTCTTTGTCACTAAGATTGAGACAATCCGATCAGCTGCCCTCCCTTCCCCTCGGCTACTGGGCCAAACTTCCTCGAAGGTTCCTCCCTGCCCTAGCCCTTGCATCTTTCTCCAGTTTCTCTCCGATCTCCCCATATGCCCTCTGAGCTCATCTTGTCCATGAGACCCACTTCCTGCTCACTCGACCCTAATCCCACTAAACTGCTGACCATCCAACTTCCCTTCCTGGCTCCCATGTTAGCTGATATTGTTAACGGTTCTCTCCTCGGGTACTGTCCCCCTCTCCTTTTAAATCTGCCGTAATCACCCCTTCGTCCTTGCAAACTACCACCCCATCTCCAACCTCACTTTCCTCTTCAAAGTCCTTGAACGTGTTGTCGCCTCCCAAATCCGTGCCCATCTATCCCCGAACTCCATTTTGAATCCTTCCAATCAGGTTTCTGCCCCGCCACATTACCGAAACGGCTCTTATCAGTCACAGATGACATCCTATGTGACTGTGACAACAGTAAATTATCCCTCCTCATCCTTCTTGACTGTCTGCAGCCTTTGACACTGTTGACCATTCCATCCTCCTACAAGGCCTCTCCACTGTCGTCCAGCTGGGTGGGATTGCACTCGCCTGGTTCCATTCTTATCTATCTAATCGTAGCCAGAGAATCACCAGCAATCGCTTCTCTTCCTGCTCCTGCATCATTACCTCTGGTGTCCCCCAAGGATCTATCCTTGGCCCCCTCCTATTGCTCATCTACATGCTGCCCCTCGGCAACATCATCCGAAAACACCGCGTCAGTTTCCACATGTACGCTGACAACACCTAGCTCTACCTCACTACCACTTCTCTCGACCCCTACACACTCTAAATTGTCAGACTGCTTGTCCAACATCCAGTACTGGATGAACAAAATTTTCCTTTAATTAAATATTGGGAAGACCGAAGCCATTGTCTTTGGTCCCTGCCACAAACTCCGTTCCCTAGCCACCAACTCCATCTCTCTTCCTGGCAACTATCTGAGGCTGAACCAGACTGTTCGCAACCTTGGTGTCATATTTGACCCCAAAATGAGCTTCCAACCACATATCCATGCCATCACTAAGAATGCCCATTTCCGCCTCTGGAACATTGCCCAACTCCACCCTTGCCTCAGCTCATCTGTTGCTGAAACCCTCATCCATGCCTTTGTTACCTCTACACTTGACTCTTCCAACACACTCCTGGCCGGCCTCCCACATTCTACCCTCCGTAAACTTGAGGTCTTCCAAAACTCTGCTACCCGTGTCCTAACTCGCACCAAGTCCCGTTCACCCATCACCCGTGCTCACTGACCTACATTTGCTCCTGGTTAAGCAACACCTCGATTTTAAAATTCTCATCCTTTTTTCCAAATCCCTCCATGGCCTTGCCCTTCCCTATCTCTGTAATCTCCTCTAGCTCCACAACCCGCCAAGATATCTGCAATAACAACAGAAAATGCTGGAAAAACTCAGCAGGTCAGGCAACATCCGTGGAGAGAAATTTGAGTTGACGTTTCGGGTTGAAACCCTTCTTCAAAACTGGAAAGAAAAGAAACTAGATCGAAGGCAGGGCTGCGATCGGACAAAAGAATAAAAGAAACAAAAGAAGTAAAAGAGATTAGAAGCTAGACGAGATGGTAATAGGCTGGGATTAGGTGTAAAGTGTACTGGCAGGGCAAAAGATAGCTGCCAGGTGTGAGAGAGAAACAAAAGGAAAGTGGGGGGGGGGGGGGGAAGGAGTGGAACAAATACAAGAGAAAATGAAATGGGGGCCGAGCTTATGATCTGAAATTGTTGAACTCGATATTGAGTCCGGAAGGCTGCAGACTGCCTAATCGAAAGATGAGGTGCTGTTCCTCGAGTTTACGTTGAGCTTCCGTGGAACAATACAAGAGGCCAAGGACGGTGAGGTCCGAGTGGGAATGGAGCGGTGAATTAAAATGACAGGCGACCGGAAGCTCGGGGTCACCCTTACGGACTGAACGGAGGTGTTCCGCAAAGCGGTCACCCAATCTGCGTTTGGTCTCCCCAATGTAGAGGAGACCGCATCGTGAGCAGCGAATACAGTATACTAGATTGCGAGAAGTACAAGTAAATCGCTGTTTCACCTGGAAGGGGTGTTTGGGGCCCTGGACAGTGGGAAGGGGGGAGGTATAGGGGCAGGTGTTACATCTCCTCCGCTTGCACGGGAAGGTGCCAGGCGAAGGGGAAGGGCTGTTTGGGGTGATAGAGGAGTGGACTAGGGTGTCTCGGAGGGAGCGGTCCCTGCGGAATGCTGAAAGGGGAGGGGAGGGGAAGATACGTTTGGTGGTGGGATCACTTTGGAGGTAGTGGAAATGCCGGAGGATGATCCGTTGAATGTGGAGGCTGGTGGGGTGAAAGGTGAGGACAAGGGGAACCCTATCGTGGTTCCGGGAGGGAGGGGCAGGGGTGAGGGCAGAAGTCAGAGTCATAGAGTTTTACAGCACAGAAAGAGGCCCTTCGGCCCATCGTGTCTGCGCCGCCCATCCATCCCTGTCCAGTCTAATCCCATTTTCCAGCATTTGGTCCATAGCCTTGTATGCAATGGCATTTCAAGTGCTCATCCAAATGCTTCTTGAATGTTGTGAGGGTTCCTGCCTCCACCACCCTTTCAGGCATTGAGTTCCACATTCCAACCACCCTCTGGGTGAAAAAGTTCCTCCTCAAATCCCCTCTAAATCTCCTGCCCCTTACCCTGAATCTATGCCCCCTTGTTATTGACCCCCCCACTAAGGGGAAAAGTTCCTCTTTATCTACCCTATCTATGCCCCTCATTATTTTGTACACCTCAATCAGGTCCCCCCTCAGCCTTCTCTGCTCCAAGGAAGAAAACTCCAGCCTGTCCAGCCTCTCTTCATAGCTGAGGCGCTCCATCCCAGGTAACATCCTGGTGAATCTTCTCTGCACCCTCTCCAAAGCAATCACATCCTTCCTATAGTGAGGCGACCAGAACTGCACACAGTACTCCAGCTGTGGCCTCACCAGCGTTTTGTACAGCTCCATCATAACCTCCCTGCTCTTATATTCTATGCCTCGGCTAATGAAGGCAAGTATCCCATATGCCTTTTTAACCACCTTATCTACCTGCTCCGCTGCCTTCAGGGATCTATGTACATGTACACCAAGGTCCCTCTGACCCTCTGTACTTCCTAGGGTCCTATAAGCAGCTGCTCCCAGTCCACTTTGGCCAGATCCTGCCTTATCATATTAAAATCGGCCTTCCCCCAATTTAGAACCCTTATTTCCGGGCCGTCTTTGTCTTTTTCCATGACCACCTTAAATCTCACCGAATTATGGTCACTGTCACCAAAATGCTCTCCTACTGACACTTCCACCACTTGCCCGGCTACATTCCCCAGAATTAGGTCCAGTACCGCCCCCTCTCTTGTAGGACTTTCTACATGTTGGCTCAAAAAGCTCTCCTGGATGCACTTTAAGAATTCTGCACCCTCTAAGCCTTTCACACTCTGACTGTCCCAATTTATATTGGGGAAATTGAAATCCCCCACTATTATTACCCTATTATTTTCGCACTTCTCGGAGATTTGCCTACATATCTGTTCCTCTATCTCCCCCTGACTGTTTGGGGGCCTATAGTACACTCCCAGCAAAGTGCTTGCCCTCTTTTTGTTTTTAAGTTCTACCCATATGGCCTCATTAGAGGAACCCGCTAATATATCATCCCTCCTTACAGCAGTAATTGACTCCTTAATTAATATTGCAACACCCCCTCCCCTTTTACACCCCCCTCTGTCTCGCCTGAAGATTCTATACCCCGGAATATTGAGCTGCCAGTCCTGACCCTCCCTCAACCATGTCTCCGTGATAGCAACAATATCGTACTCCCATGTGTTCAACAACAACTTCAGTTCATCCACCTTATTTGCAAGACTCCTTGCATTAAAATAAATGCCTTCCAGCCCTGCCATATTCTCTTTTGCCTTCACATATTTGCTCTGCCTTCCCAGCTGACTTGTTTTTCCCTCTGTATTTGGCCGTAAATCACCCCCTACTATAGCTCCACTCTGTACCCCAACCCCCTGCCAAGTTAGTTTAAACCCTCCCCAGCAGTGCTAGCAAACCTCCCCGCAAGGATATTGGTTCCCCCCTAGTTCAGGTGTAAACCGTCCGACTTGTACAAGTCCCACCTTTCCCAGAAGCAGACCCAGTGATCCAGGAAACTAAAGCCCTCCCCCCGCACCATCCCTTTAGCCACGCATTCATCTGTTCTATCTTCCTATTCCTATACCCACTAGCACGTGGCACCGGGAGTAATCCAGAGATTACAACCTTTGAGGTCCTGCTCTTTAATCCTTCACCTAGCTCCCTAAATTCTTGCTGCAGGACCTCATCCCTCTTTTTACCTATGTCGTTGGTACCAATGTGGACCACGACCTCTGGCTGTTCACCCTCCCCCTCCAGAATGCCCTGCAGCCGCTCAGTGATATCCTTGACCCTGGCACCAGGGAGGCAACAAACCATCCTGGATTCACGTCTACGGCCACAGAAACGCCTATCTGTTCCCCTTACTATAGAATCCCCTACCACTATTGCTCTCCCACTCTTTTTCCCCCCTTCCTGGGCAGCAGGAGCACCCCCAGTGCCAGGAAGTTGGCTGCTGCTGCCTTCCCCTGGTGAGTCATCCCCCTCAACAGTATCCAAAGCGGTATACTTGTTTGAGAGGGGAATGGTCACAGGGGTCTCCTGCACTACCTGCCTGCTTCTATTGCTCCGCCTGGTGGTCACCCATTTCCTGTCTTCCTGTGCAGCCCTTCCCTGCGGTGTGACCAACTCACTAAACGTGCTATCCACGACCCTCTCAGCATCGTGAATGCTCAACAACCCATCCACCCGCAGCTCCAGCGCCTCAATGCGGTCTGCTAGTAGCTGCAGATGGATGCATCTCTGGCACACGTGGTCACCAGGGGCACCGGGGTCCCTGAATTCCCACATAGAGCAAGAGGAGCATATCACGGGGCTGGGCTCACCTGGCATGACCTTCCCTTTAATTAATTTAAATTAATTTACTATCCCAATTAAAGATATCTCTAAGGCGCTTGTATAGTCTACCAACAGTCCCTGCTACACCAGAAAAGACCCTAGTAACTATAAACTACAGAGTTAAAGTTTAAAAAAGAGAAATACTCAAGTGCGGGAGATGGAACTGACACGGTCGAGGGCAGTGTCAACCACAGTAGAGGGGAATCCTCGGTTGCGGAAAAAGGAAGACATGTCTGAAGCACTGGTGTGGAAGGTGGCGTCGTCGGAGCAGATACGGCGGAGGCGGAGAAACTGGGAGAATGGAATAGAGTCCTTACAGGAAGCGGGGTGGGAGGAAGTGTAGTCCAGGTAGCTGTGGGAGTCAGTGGGCTTGTAGTGAATATTGGTCGATAACCTATCCCCAGAGATGGAGACGGAGAAGTCGAGGAAGGGAAGAGTCTGAGATGGACCATGTGAAGGTGAGGGAAGGGTGGAAATTGGAGGCAAAGTGAATGAAATTGTCAAGTTCGGGGCGAGAGCAGGAAACGGCACCGATACAGTCATCAATGTATCGGAAAAAGAGGTGAGGGAGGGGACCCGAGTAGGACTGGAACAAAGATTGTTCCACATAGCCCACGAAAAGGCAGGCATAGCTAGGACCCATGGCAACACCTTTGATTTGGAGGAAATGAGTGGAGTTAAAGGAGAAGTTGTTCAATGTGAGAACAAGTTCAGCCAGGCGGAGGAGGGTCGTGGTGGATGGGGACTGGTCGGGCCTCTGTTCAAGGAAGAAGCGGAGCGCCCTCAGGCCGTCTGGGTGGGGGATGGAGGTGTAGAGGGATTGTACGTCCATAGTGAAAAGGAAGCGGTTGGGGCCAGGAAACTGGAAACTGTTAGTGGCGGAGGGCGTCCGAAGAGTCGCGGATGTAGGTGGGAAGAGACTGGACAAGGGGAGAAAAGATAGAGTCAAGATAGGAAGAGATAAGTTCTGTGGGGCAAGAACAGGCTGAAACGATGGGTCTACCAGGGCAGTCCTGTTTGTGGATCTTGGGAAGGAGGTAGAAGCGGGCTGTGCGGGGTTGGGGAACTATGAGGTTGGTGGCAGCAGGGGGAAGTTCTCCAGAGGAGATGAGGTCAGTGACAGTCTTGGAAATGGTGGTTTGATGTTCGGTAGTGGGGTCATGGTCCAGGTGGAGGTAGGAGGAGGTGTCGGAGAGTTGGCGTTCAGCTTCCGCTAGGTAGAGGTCAGTTCGCCAAACAACAACAGCACCACCCTTGTCAGTGGGTTTAATGACAATGTCAGGGTTGGATCTAAGAGAATGGAGTGCTGCAAGTTCAGAGGGAGGTAGGTTGGAGTGAGTGAGGGGAGCAGAGAAATGGAGACGGCCGATGTCACGGCGGCAGTTAGCGATGAAAAGATCTAGAGAGGGTAAGAGGCCAGGGGGAGGGGTCCAGGTAGAACGGGAATTCTGCAAGCGGGAGAAAGGGTCAGTTGTGCGGGGGGAAGACTCCTGGCCAGTGAAGTGGGCACGGAGATGAAGGCGGCGGAAAAAGAGCTCAACATCGTGCCGAGCTCGAAATTCATTGAGATGGGGGCGTAAGGGGATGAAGCTCAGGCCTTTGCTGAGGACTGATCGTTCAGGGTCAGAGAGGGGAAGGTCAGAGGGGATAGTGAAAACGCGGCAGGGGGTGGGATTGGGAGAAGGGGGGTCAGAGGAAAGTGAAGGGGAAGAAGGTTCCGGAGGGGCGTTGGTGTCCAAGAGTTGATGAAGCTTGCGATCCTTGACATCGGAAAGGAAGAAGAAAAGTTTTTTGTTGAAGCGTCGGATGAGTCGAAGGATGAAATGGAGCTGTGGACCCGGACAGCTTTGAGATAGAGTGCGCCGGTGTTGCTGAAGAGAGAAGTCAAGTGTGTTCATGTGGCGCCGCATGGCGTTGAGCGTGGATCTCAGGATGCGGCGAGAGCAGTAGTTCGAGGAACGATGAATATCTTGGAGATATTTGTAATCCTGGGTGGATCCGAAGCACGAAGGGTGGAAGTTTAGTTGGAATCCACGTGGAGTAAGTCGGAACCGGAGACAGTTGCTGAGGAAAATGATGTGGCTGTGAAACCGAGTCTTGGCAGATACCTGATCAAACACGAGAAGGGAAACTGAAAGTAATGAAGATGAACAAGGTTGAAGAGCCAAACGGAGATCCCGTCGAAGAGAAGAGCAGAACTTCTTCAAGGTAGGCATTCCTAGAAGAGGTGTGGCAGTGAACCAAACACTAGTACGATAGCAAAATACTGCAGATGTTGGAAATCCGAAATAACAACAGAAAATGCTGGAAAAACTCAGCAGGTCAGGCAACATCCGTGGAGAGAAATTTGAGTTGACGTTTCGGGTTGAAACCCTTCTTCAAAACTGGAAAGAAAAGAAACTAGATCGAAGGCAGGGCTGCGATCGGACAAAAGAATAAAAGAAACAAAAGAAGTAAAAGATTAGAAGCTAGACGAGATGGTAATAGGCTGGGATTAGGTGTAAAGTGTACTGGCAGGGCAAAAGATAGCTGCCAGGTGTGAGAGAGAAACAAAAGGAAAGTGGGGGGGGGGGGGAAAGGAGTGGAACAAATACAAGAGAAAATGAAACGGGGGCCGAGCTTATGATCTGAAATTGTTGAACTCGATATTGAGTCCGGAAGGCTGCAGACTGCCTAATCGGAAGATGAGGTGCTGTTCCTCGAGTTTACGTTGATTCTAATTCTGCCCTCTTGGGCATCCCCGATTTTAGTCGCTCCACCATTTGTGGCTATGCTTTCAGCTGCCAAGGCCCTAAGCTCTGGAATTCCCTCCCTAAACCTCTCCGCCTCTCTTTCCTCCTTTAAGACGCTCCTTAAAACCTTCCTCTTTGACCAAGCTTTTGGTTGTCTGGCCTAAATATCTCCTTATGTGGCTTGGTGTAAAATTTTGTCAAATTCTGTTTGATAATGCTCCTGTGAAGCACTTTGGGACGTTTTACTAAATTAAAGGTGTTAATCAAATATTCATAACAACTTGTATTTATATAAGAAACACAATTTTTTTTGTAAAAATCTGCTTCTTTGACAATGTAAATCATTTAACAAGAAATGACTGGTTCTGTTTCATCATGCAGCTGCTAATGAGATGCTAATAGATTCTTACTACTTACCAGATCATATCAGTTTTTAATGCAAACAATACACGATTGCTGACGTGTTCATTTCAGTGGGTAGTTGCGTGTTTTCGAAACCATTTAAAATGTAACTTTGTGAAACCTGCCTGTTCAGTAAATGTATTGTCGCATCAAGCAAAAAAGTAGTTGGCTCGAAGGTTCCCCCGTTTCGTCCCCTTCAGACATTTATTTTCTCTCCTTCTTGAGGCTTACAATGCACCTGGCTGAGAGGCTGGCAGATTGCACCTTGACCACTCCGTCCCCTTTCCTCTTGCCAGTTTTCTCCCCTTCCCTGAATTGCATTCTTCCCTCCCCTCCCCTCTGCCAAGATAATTGTTCTATCGGCCAGGGGGCGGGGGTCTCGAGTGGTCCGCGAGAGGATGTCAGGGGGTGCGTCATAAATAACTGCCGGGATTTTAAAAAAAATGAAAAATACACTGGCGCGTGAAGGTGAGATCCAGCTGAGCAGACTGGCGGCCCCGGCCCTTTGTGCCGCTGCGCCCAGGCCCCCCGCTCGCCGAGAAGGGGGAGAGAGACTCGAGCCCTCTGCCCTCCTCCCGCCAGTTCCCGCTGTGTATAACGGGCGGACTGGCCGCTCGCTGGTCCAAGAAGTTGCAGTACCGCCGAAACCACCTCCCTGTCCAACCGATTCGACATCTCGGAATCACGCCGGACTGCGCCCTTAACTTATCCCGCGCACACGATATTGGAAACTCCCGGCTAGCCGACAGATTTTAGCGGGAGCGTTGACTCACACTGTAGCACAGTTAGTTACAAGGGTGCTGGCTTCCCTTTGGTGCCTAACCTAATTCATTCTTCACCTGCGAGCCTGTACCTTGAGTGTTTGCAATAACAACAGAAAATGCTGGAAACACTCAGCAGGCCAGGCAGCATCCGTGGAGAGAGAAACAGAGTTAATGTTTCAGGTCTGGGACCCTTCATCAGAACTGGGAAAGCTGGAACAAGTTTGAAGAGACAAACGGAAATCCTGTCTGAGAGAACAGCAGAACTGGGCTTTTTCCACATTTTTGTTTTAGTTATGAAAATATTGGAGATGGATGGATGGGGGGGGGGGGGAAGAGAAAAGGTCTGTTTGACTGACAATCAAGCAGAGAACCTGGACCGGTTGATGTGCTGGGAACAGTGGGTGAGGGAGTCAGGGGTTTTGGGGGAAAGAGGGAGACTGGGGGGGTCAGGTGATTGAGACTCATCTAGAGGGAAAGGAGGAGTGGGATGGGCATGGAGACCAGTATTTTCTGCAGTGCAGGGATAGCAACAGCAGCAGTAACATGGTGAGTGGGAGCAGCGCTTAGATAATTTTTATACAGAAAAAATACTTGTGTTGTGTTACAGGGGGTCTGTGGAATTTTTATAACACTGGAGGGGGGCCTCAGAAGCAAAAAGGTTGAGAACCCCTGCTGTAAGCAACAGGCACCCTCTGGCACCTTGCCTGAGCGACTGTTATTCGTATGTGAGCCTGGCCAGTGAATGTTGGTTGCATATTTGTTTGTGGGGGGATAAGCATCCCAATGGAGCCCAATTTATCATTTCCACTGTTGTTCAGCATCTTGTCTTAAAGATCTTGTTGCACTACTTGAAGAGAGGACAGTTCTCCCAGGTGTCCTGGATGAAATTCATCCCTTGACCAATACCACCAAAATACAGATTAACTGGTTGTTCCTGCCGTTGGTGTTTGTGGGACATTACTGGCGCAGAATGTTTGCCTATGTAATAAATAATCATTACATTCCAAAAGTAACTTACTGTATGAAGTAATTTGAGATATTTTGACGTGATAAAGTGCCATATACATTGACGGAATTCATTCATTCTTTTACATCTCAATTGAAGTTGAAATTTTTCTCATTTGAATGACTGAGTTTTGTAACATGTAATTGCGGAGTTTTGAATTCAATGGCATTGTGGTGAGGCCATAAAAAGAATGCGTTTAGAAGATGTTTGTTGTTATGCAGTTCACAAGATATTTATCATCACATTTGACGGGACTGTGAAAATATATTTTGACAGTCCCTTTGCATGAAACTGAGTGAGAAACCTGTGGTGAATACAACAACAATTTGTATTTATATAGCGCCTTTAACATAGTAAAACATCCCAAGGTGCTTCACAGGAGTGTTATCAAAGAAAATTTGACAAAGCCACATAAGGAGATATTGGGGCAGATGAGGTAGGTTTTAAGGAGCGTCTTAAAGGAGGAAAGGGGTAGCGAGGCGGAGAGGTTTAGGCAGGGAATTCCAGAGCTTAGGGCCTTGGCAGCTGAAGGCATGGAGTGATTAAAATCGGGGATGCTCAAGAGGCCAGAATTGGAGGAATGCAGTTATCTCAGAGGGTTGTAGGGCTAGAGGAGATTACAGAGATAGGGAGGAGTGAGGCCAAGCGGAAGGATAAGAATTTCAAAATCGAGGCGTTGCTTAACCGGGAGCTAATATAGGTCAGCGAGCACTGGGTGATGAGTGAACAGGACTTGGTGCAAGTTAGGACGTGGGCAGCAGAATTTTGGATGACCTCAAGTTTATGGAGGGGTAGAAAATATACAAGAAATGTTTTGTGAATACAATTAAAATTAAAAATCTACAATGTTTGTGCAAAGATATTAACTGTAATAAATGGTCACATCTAATTGCTTCATAAAACTTAAGCTGCATGTTGTTTTCTTTTGATCATTCAGATAAACACTTTGCCGTATCCCACATTCTGTTCCACTATTATAAAGCTCAAATTGATTACAAGGTACATTTCTATTGAACAGCAAGTATCTGCCTAGTAAATTTGGACTTGAATAGTAATTTATAACTCTTGTTCAAGTTGGGACCACAAAAGTCCCTTTTTCAACTAAAATAGGTGCAAGTTTTTGGCTTGTAATGATAAATTGCATTCATCTTTGTTGAGCAGCAAGAGATTTACGATGTTTACAGTAGGGTGTTCAGTTTTAAAGTAGCACGGGAATTGAGAAAAATTACTGAAACCAGCATGGGGAATTGGCCCTCTGGTAGATTGGAGTGAAAATACCATGAAATGTATTCGTATGTGTGGGAGTAGGAGAGGGGATTCTGTAGTGACTTTTCTAATGCGTACATAACATTTACAATCTACAGTGGATCTGTTCTGGAGGTAAGGGGCTGAACTCCAGTTTGGGTGTTAGCGCGTCGACAGCCCGTCCGATTTTCTTTTCCGTTGAAGTCCAATGAAAAGAAATTCGGTCAGAGCATAAATCAGGCTGCCGATGTACTATTGCTTGTTTTGCACTATTGATGAATTTCACCCCCCCCCCCCGGAAGGATCAAGACAGACAGAATTTGCTTTAATGAAACTTTCATGGTGGACTGATTGTACCAAAAGTAATGACTTTGTTGAGAATAAATTGCAATTTGCTTTTTTTTTTAAAAAGCTTACCTCAGGAATTGGCCACAAAGTTGCTTGCAGATTTGACTATTCAAAAAAATCTGCTCCACAGCATCTTCTCTTGTGCCTTTTGAATTGAGCAGATTACTGCACTACTGCTTTTGCAAAAAATAACCTGCAGTTTCTTTACAAATTGTGTTTAACATTTCATGTCTGTACAGAGGCACCAAAATAGGTTACTAGGTTTCTAGCATTATTTATCTTAATTTGGCAATAGTCCATTGATGTGGCAAAACCACTTCATTTTGGATGGGAGAGAATGACGCTTTTTTCAACTTTTTAAAGAACTATTTGATTTCTTTTTAATCTTGATGCTGTGGCTATTTTGTCTTCTTTGCATCTTTATTTTTCTACTCATTGAGTTAATAATAAACAATTCCCTCCATCCTAGTGGGGAAACTCTGACCTCCCTAATGGCCTGACCGAGATTGGAAACTTAAGCTATGGAAGTTGTGGGGATACATGTTAATGTTCCTTTGTCCTTGAAGATTTTACGACAATACATTAAAATGTTTGAGAGTAATGATCGTGCACTGTGGGATGTACCCATTGTTGATTTTGTTCATTTACTGTAATTAATTTGATACATAAAATAAGATTAGTGTAACACTGTAGGTATTCGTGTTGACCTCTGAGGGCGAATGCCTACTAAATAATTAAGTTCGACTTCAGATAAACAATAAATTCATTGAGTGTATTAGGGATGGGTTTCTTGAGCAGTATGTAACTGAACCGACCAGGGGGCAAGCAACCTTAGATCTGGTCCTGTGTAACGAGACAGGATTAATTAAAAATGTCCTAGTAAAGGATCCCCTTGGAATGAGTGACCATAACATGGTTGAATTCCATGTTCAATTAGAGGGTGAGGAGGTTGTATCTCAAACAAGCGTGCTAAGCTTGAATAAAGGAGACTATGAAGGTATGAGAGCAGAATTGAGCAAAGTGGATTGGGAAAATAGATTAAAGGGTAAGACGATACATGATCAGTGGTGTACATTTAAGAAGTTATTTTACAACTTCCAAAAAAAGTATATTCCACTGAGAAGAAAAGGGTGTAAAAGAAAAGACAGCCATCCGTGGCTAAGTAAAGAAATTAAGGATAGTATTCGACTAAAAACAAGGGCATATAAGGTAGCCAAATCTAGTGGGAGGATAGAGGATTGGGAAAACTTTAAAAGACAGCAAAAAATAACAAAAAGATTGATTAGGAAAGGGAAGATAGATTATGAAAGTAAATTAGCAAAAAATATAAAAACAGATAGTAAGAGTTTTTATAGTTATATAAAAAGAAAAAGGGTGGCTAAAGTAAATGTTGGTCCCTTAGAGGATGAGACCGGGAAATTAATGGTGGGAAATATGGAGATGGCAAAAACACTGAATATTTTGTATCAGTCTTTACAGTAGAGGACACCAAGAATATCCCAACACTGGACAAGCAGGGGGCTATAGGGGGGGAGGAGATAAACACGATCAAAATCACTAAGGAAGTGGTACTCGGTAAAATAATGGGACTCAAGGCGGATAAATCGCCTGGACCTGATGGCTTACATCCAAGGGTCTTGAGGGAAGTGGCGGTAGGGATTGTGGATGCATTGGTAATAATCTTCCAAAACTCCCTGGACTCAGCAAAGGTCCCAGCAGACTGGAAAACTGCTAATGTAACACCCTTATTTAAAAAGGGCAGTAGACAGAAGGCTGGAAACTATAGACCGGTTAGCCTAACATCTGTGGTAGGTAAAATTTTGGAGTCCATTATTAAGGAGACAGTAACAGGACATTTGGATAATCATAGTTTAATAAGACAAAGTCAGCATGGTTTTATGAAGGGGAAGTCATGTTTGACAAATTTGCTGGAGTTCTTTGAGGAAGTAACATACAGGGTGGATAAAGGTGAACCAGTGGATGTAGTGTATTTAGACTTCCAAAAGGCATTTGACAAGGTGCCACACAAAAGATTATTGGTTAAGATAAAAAATCACGGGATTGGGGGTAATATTCTGGCATGGATAGAGGATTGGCTATCTAACAGAAGGCAGAGAGTTGGGATAAATGGTTCATTCTCAGACTGGCAATCAGTAACCAGTGGTGTTCCGCAGGGGTCAGTGCTGGGTCCCCAACTCTTTACAATCTATATTAACGATTTGGAGGAGGGGACCGAGTGTAACATATCAAAGTTTGCAGATGATACTAAGATGGGAGGGAAAGTAGTGAGAGAGGAGGACATAAAAAACCTGCAAGGGGACATAGACAGGCTAAGTAAGTGGGCAGAGACTTGGCAGATGGAATACAATACTGGAAAGTGTGAGGTTATGCACTTTGGCAGGAAAAATCGTAGAGCAAGTTATTATCTTAATGGCAAGAAACTGGAAAGTACTGAAGTACAAAGGGCTCTGGGGGTCCTGGTGCACGAAACTCAAAAGGTTAGTATGCAGGTGCAGCAAGTGATTAAGAAGGCCAATGGAATGTTGGCTTTCATCGCTAGGGGGATAGAATATAAAAATAGGGAGGTATTGCTTCAGTTGTACAAGGTATTGGTGAGACCGCACCTGGAATACTGCATACAGTTTTGGTGTCCATACTTAAGAAAAGACATACTTGCTCTCGAGTCAGTACAAAGAAGGTTCACTCGGTTAATCCCGGGGATGAGGGGATGGACATATGAGGAGAGGTTGAGTAGATTGGGACTCTACTCATTGGAGTTCAGAAGAATGAGAGGCGATCTTATTGAAACATATAAGATTGTGAAGGGGTTGGATCGGGTGGATGCGGGGAGGATGTTCCAGATGATGGGTGAAACTAGAACTAGGGGGCATAGTCTTAGAATAAGGGGCTGCTCTTTCAAAACTGAGATGAGGAGGAACTACTTCACTCAGAGGGTGGTAGGTCCATGGAATATGCTGCCCCAAAAAGCTGTAGAAGCTACATCATTACATAAATTTAAAACAGAAATAGACAGTTTCCTAGAAGTAAAGGGAATTAAGGGTTACGGGGAGCGGGCAGGAATTTGGACATGAGTTTAGGTGCGGATCGGTCATGGCCCTGTGGGTAGCGGAGCGGGCCCAGGGGCCGTGTAGCCTGATCCTGCTCCTGTTTCGTGTGTCTAATTCTGTTAGATTCAGGAGATAGTCCTGTTATAGTGGATTGGCAGTTAGGATCAGATCAGCCATGATCTTATTGAATGGCGGAGCAGGCTCGAGGGGCCAATTGGCCTACTCCTGCTCCTATTTCTTATGTTCTTAAATAAGTTGTTTAATTACTTGGACAGACGAAATACAACAGGTAAGCTGGCTGGATGCAGGAACTCCGCGATGTAAGTCTTTCCCCGACGGGGACGCCATGAGGACTGAGTCCGCAGTCCTTGGGAGAGCGTTTTCCCGCGCTTCGGGTGTCACGTGACCGCATAATGACGTTAGCGCGTTGGTCCGCTCTTGGGGCGGTCACGTGACCCGCGCCGATACGTCGGCGCGTTCACCCGGTGCGGAGGCTGGCCGTTGAGGCCGAAGTCGTGAGCGCGGGAGCTGGAGGCCGGGCTGACCCGGCGCTTGTTGCGGGAGATTGCGTCGCTCCCGTCTGCTGGTCGATGCAGCCGAAGTCGCGGTAGGCCGGGCTGTGCCGGCGGCCGTTATGAAAGGCCAAGTCGGGCCGGTGGCCGCCGCGCATACCTCACGTCATGCATGACGTGACGTCAGCGCGCTAGGGCGCGTCTTACAGGGGCAACGGCCCCAACAGGTAAGTTATAGCGAATTATGTACATAGTAAGGGACAACCGGTGGTACCGCCACAACACTCTCTTTTCTTGTCCCGCTTTATGATCCTTTGTAAATGCATTTAAGGACTGCAGTAGAATTTTAGCATCATCCCCAATCGTTACACGAGTTACAATTGTAAGGTATTTTCCTCTTTGCATATATTGGAAGCTACATTTGTGGTTTTGTGTGTTTAGTAATTCACACAAGTAATTGCCATGGAAAATGTTCTTTGGTTGAAATTCAATTCTCATCGGTCCTTGGGGGGCCATAGAGAAAAGTGTGGTTGCACTTAGTACCAAATTTGCTCCTAGGGCCGTTAAACTTTAAATGAATGCAAAATATCAAAAAGGAAGTTTTTTCCCACTGCACTTGGGTAAATGTAAAACAGAAGGAGCTTCACATAAGGGGAAAGCTCAGCTTTCTATGAAATTAGCTAAAATTCTCGTCTTTTTCTCTGGCTGCATACACAAAATCCTATGTGTTTAAGTTTTCTGAATAAATGTTAATAGTGATTTCTTTCCGTGTTGCTGTTTGGTACGTGGCGTGGAAATGATTCGGCATGGTTTAAACATTTAATTAGCTCAATGCAAATGAACGGCCATCTTTTATACCACTTCAACAGCTGTAGAAAGTTGTGAATGGCACTGTTTCTGCTTTTCTGTTATAATCTGGCACAAACAACAGATCCTGGCTGAAATTATTTTCCTCTACTCCAAAGTTTTCAACAATATTTGGTACATGCAGGCTGATTTATTTGCAATTGCTGTTTATTTACACGCTCACCAAATTACATCAGCTCTGGTACTAGGAAATAAGAGTTATCTCTTTTTGAAAAAAGTATTTGATCACTGGATTGTTTTAAATAATTTTCTAATGGGGGCCAGCATGCTCTGTTGTAATGCACTTGTAGCCCCACCAAGATGTAATTGTGCCCTTCTTACAGTTGTACTCGAATTTGATGCATATTTTTATTTCACTTACAGGGATCAAGTACTAGAGATGTTTGATCATGCATATCAAAATTACATGGTAAGCTGCACCAATCCTTATTTATTGAGACTCCTTTCATTTGCACTGCATTTAATATTTTTAGATAGTATGTGAAAGTGCTGCATTTATGGGTGCAGTTATATTGTCACACTGGTGCCAATGCAAAGTGTGATATCAAGCTAGGGTTGAAAGGTACTGGAGCAGGAGAGTCTTGTATCTCCAAGGCACCGTATAAACTTAAGCAGAGATTTGATTGTTTTGAGAGCATAGATCCTCCCACCTGCACTCTTAAAACATTTTAAATTTACAGGTGGGAGCAGACCTTTACACTTGCACACCTTTACACTTGCACGTATTCCCTCTCTGCAGTTATTGGTCTCCGACCACTAGCACAGTATTACAGCAGCCTTATTACCGCAATTATTACAGTAGTAGAAGGGGATGTTTTGGAATCTGAAAGTTTTCATTTATTCAAAAACATTTGATAATTAACGGATGGGGAAAACTTTACGGCACTGTTTTATGTCTAAATAATGTGGTCCTTCGTACAGTCGTGCACAGTTACATTGTGTTGGAACAGCATGCCACGACATAGGCATGCCGACACACTGAACTGGTTCAGCAGTTAACAGGTGTGATTATAGAACTAGAAGCAGATCTAGAGACCGACGAATAAATGGGTTCTCACTGCTATTGATTGTATGAAGGCCTATAAGTTTATAATTTGCCATTGCGGTCAAGATCTATAAGAGCAAAGCCTATTAGTGGTGATATATTGAGCTGGATTGAGAACTGGCTGGCAGGGTGTAGGCAAAAAGTTGTTCTAAATGAATTTGGATCTGTTTGGAGACCGGTTGCCAGTGGTGTCCTGCAGGGATCGGTGTTGGGACTGTTGCTCTTTACTATTTTTATTAATGATCTCAATGTGGGTGTTGGGGGCACGAACTGCAAATTTGCACATAATACTAAGATCTGTGTGAGTGTTAGGACTGTAGATGATGCTCGTCTGCTTCAGGCGGATCTTCATGTGTTGGGAGATTGGGCTCATGACTGGCCAATGATGTATAACTTGGATAAGTGCAGTGTTCTACATGTGGGCGGGGCAAGTGCTCAACATTCATACACCCTTCAGGCAAAAGCATTAAAGAAGGTGGAGATAGAAAGAGATTTGGGCATTCTAGTGCATACATCTTTAAAGGTACATGAGCAATGATAGTGAGAGCAAATAGGGTGTATCCATTGGACAATTGAGTACAAGGTGAGACATACAATTTTGTCCTTGTACAAGACCTTGGTCAGGCCACACTTGTGTCTAGTTTTGGTTTCCTCACATGGTGGGTGATATTGAGGCTTTGGAAAGGGTGCCGAGGAGGAACAGTAGACTAATTTCCAGTTTAAAGCATCTTAGTTATCAAGATAGGCTAAAAGAGTTGGGCCTCTACACTTTAGAGAAGCGTAGACATAGAGGTGATCTGATTGAGGTTTATAAGATAATGAAGGGAATAGACTGTGTTCCAGTTAATTAGGTTAGGAAGGACCAGGGCTCACAACTTAGTTATATAAGGCCAGATCTAGGTTAGATGTCAGGAGGTGGCTCTTTCCCCAGGGAATAGTGGACCTCTGGATC
Source organism: Somniosus microcephalus (assembly GCF_052327205.1). Taxonomy (NCBI): domain Eukaryota; kingdom Metazoa; phylum Chordata; class Chondrichthyes; order Squaliformes; family Somniosidae; genus Somniosus; species Somniosus microcephalus. The sequence goes on along the minus strand of NC_140989.1, from coordinate 274,917,889 downwards.
AGGCTGCCATCTCATGCGGTGAATGCTGATTCGCTGAATTCTTTCAAGCGAGAGCTGGACCTGTTTCTGGCTGGGACAGAGATCACCTCTTCCAGAAGGTAGGTACTGCAGGGAATTCGGGGCCAGAGTGAGCTCCTGGACTAGTTTAGATTGCCTAGATGGGTCGGAGAGGAATTTCCCAGATTTTTTTCCTCCAAATTGTCCTGGGCTTTTTAATCTTTTTTCGCTTCTCCCAGGAGGTCACATGGTGTGGGGTGGGGAGTGTATATATTGTGATACACAAGGTATCACAATTGTGCAGGACAGGCTTGATGGACCAGAGGGTCTTTATCTGGCCATCATTGTTCGTATGAGATATTAGGCAGGGGCCGATGGCACTGTATATAGTTGTATAAAGGTGTCATATAACATTTTTCGAGCAGTGTGAGTAGGCAGCACGGTTATACTACCTATTCATATTTGGTCAGGGAGGAAGTAAAGCTGTTGGCCAGCCTCCAACTGCTGGTGAAATTTAACATTAGAAAGGTTAAGGTGGTCTAGTGGACTACCTGGGCTCTTCGAAAGAAACAAGAAAGAACTTGTATTTAAAGCACCTTTCACATCCTCAGATGTCCCAAAATGCTTCACTGCCAATGAATTGTGCAGTCACTGTTGTTATGTAGGCAAATACAGCATCCAGTTTGCACACAGCAAGGTCCCACAAACAGCAAATGAGATGAATGACTAGTTGGTTTAGGGATAAATGTTGGGTAGGATACAGGGAAAACTGCCCTGCTCTTCGTTAAATAGTGCCTTTTATGTCACCTGGATAGGGAGATGGGCATTGGTTTGACATCTCATCCAAAAGATAGCACCTCTGGCAATGTAGCACTTCCTCAGTACTGACGAGTTAGCCTTCATTATGTGCTCATGTCCTGGAGTGCAGCTTGAACTCAAACCTCTGACTCAAAGGTGAGATTGCTACCAACTGAGCTAAACTTAAACTTAACATTTTAAAGTTGATTTTGTACTGGTTACAGTTATAACTATAGACTTGCACTACAAAATGCACTATCTGGGTCTAAATTACATGCACCATTGCATACAGATAGGTTATGTAAAATATCAAGTCAGGGAAATGCAGCTGAAAATTGTTTTTAATATAATAAACCTATTGGTATTTTGTGGAAAAATCCATAGCTGGAAACTTCAGTTATTCAGAACAATGTCTGGTATGCAGATACTTCTACCTCAATGTGTTTGCGTGGGTTTCCTCCGGGTGCTCCGGTTTCCTCCCACAGTCCAAAGATGTGCGGATTAGGTTGATTGGCTATGATAAATTGACCCTTAGTGTTAGGGGGATTAAATACGTGGGGTTACGGGGATAGGGTGGGATATGTGTCGGTGCAGGCTCGATGGGCCGAAATGGCCTCTATCTGCACTGTGGGGTTTCTGTGATTTCTGTGAAAATGGTTGCATCTGCACCATATAATTCTAAAGTATAGATTGACTAAAAGCAAAATATCTGGTTCTCCAAATATTATAATCTTTAGTTTATGTGTTGTTGTAAAAATGCTGCCTCAAGCTACTGTATAGTGATATTTTCTTAAGTTACTAATTGATTTCCTGTTGCATTGCAAGCAGCGAGTCAAGACCAAGTTGAATATTTGGGTCAACAGGATTAGAGGATAGGGGGAGGAATAACTGGACCCAGGTGGAGGAGGGGGATGGGGCGAGGGAGAAAAAGGAAAGTGAAGTGGAGCAAGGTAGTTTGATAGGGAGAGGGGATGAGGAACATAAGGTGAAAGAAGAGGGATAGGAGCATTGGCAGACGTTGGGGGAGGGCAGAGAAAGGGGAAGGGGAGAGGAAAGGAATGGACGAGAAGGAAGGGGGGACAGGGAAGCAAAGGCAGAGAAGTCTCAAAGGAGGATGGGAGTGAGTTCCTCTGTACTACTCCAGCACTGATTTTCCTGCTCAGTGGGGGTGGGAAGAGGGTTCCAGGTCTGATTGTCTTGTCATTGGTGAGGGAAGGTGGGCAAGGGCCCGATTTTTTCTTGTCAGCAAGGTAGTAGGGTGCCCTAATTTGTGAACGTGGGTGGGGGGGTGCCAAAGCAGCTTTTCAGTATAGGGGACTGGAAAGCCATATTTTCTTGTGAATGGAGGGAGGGCAGGTAAAATGTTCTTGCCAGTGGTGGAAAGGACTGATTAGATTTTCTCCGTAGGGGGGTAGGGGAGAGTACAGGCCAGATTTTCTGGTCATTGGGGGTGGGGGGGGGGCAGGGGAAGAGAGAGAAAAGATTTTCTAGTTCCTGAATGGATTCCATGGGAATCCGATGGGAGAGAGGGTTAGGGGCTGCAACTCTTCTCAACAATACTCCTGGTAAATGCTGTGAGGTTATACAGGATTTCTGTTCCAATCAGGTAGATAAAATTTTACATAGCTGTCTGCAGCTGGGGCTAGTCTTTGAGAGTTCACTCCGGGTTCCTTTCACAGTTCTTGTCTATGGGTTCTTTTTGGTTGGTTTTTGAATACTTTTGAACAATTATTTCGCTATACAGGAAACTCTCGTTTAAACGGCACCTAAATATCCGGAATTCTCTATTAACCGGCAAAATTCTTACTCTGAAAACAACACCTCAATAACCGGCAATGTTGCCGAGTCCGAGTCTCCCGCGGTGGCTGAGTTAGTCAGTGGGGGTAGTTCTCCAAACTGCCACTACTCGGCTTCTTGGTGCTGTCGGAAGTCGGAACACCTCAATACCCCTGTAACAGGAGTCTGACTCTCCCGTGCTGCCAGTAGTCTCTTCTGATCCGCCATTTTACAGGGGTACTGTGTGTCTCCCACGCTGCTAGTAGTCATTGCATTGCATTACCCTCAACTGGCAGTACTGTACTTAATCAAGCATCTTCCACCATCCATTTAACACAACATTCTGTAGGTGAGTACCCAGTTACTGTATACTGCACATTTCTTGATTTTTTAATTTTTCTTTGTTTAAAAATAGCCTCGGTAGATAACCCTCTCCGTCATCTGGAATTTTTGATCAACCGGCAACACGCCGGTCCCGCCGGATACCAAAGAGTTTCCTTATCCTATTTTTGCCTGGAGGTTTGCATGAACCATGCAGAGATTGGATGAAAGGAGGACTCACAATCAACATGCATGTTATTAGGGAGTTTACTAGTTCCCCATTCCTTATAGTTTGTCTTTGAGTGGGTGGACTACGTCAGAGCTAACTTCAACGATTGTTTTACGTTTAACTACCTGAACCTTTGCTGTATAACTTGTTGCAGCTGGCTGTTGGAGGATGATTTAGTACGGCAGGGTTGTCTTGTAACATTAGTTGAGCCCTACTGTACTTAATGAGTCACATCATGTGACCTTCAGAGTGCCACCTACAGGTGCAAAGTTGCGAATACTCACTGTTTTAATCTGCAATAGATAAATGGAAACTTCATTCAGGCAGTAAATCCCTTGCCTTATAAAGCACTGTGAAAATTAGCTTCAAATTGGATTTGGATCATCGTAAAAGGCACTATGATGGAAGGTGTCATCGACAGTGCTATCAAGCGGCACTTACTCGCCAATAACCTGCTCACAAATACCCAGTTTGGGTTCTGCCAAGACCACTCGGCTCCTGACCTCATTACAGCCTTGGTCCAAACATGGACAAAGGAGATGAATGAGGTGAGAGTGACTGCCCTTGACATCAAGGCAGCATTTGACCGAGTGTGCATGAAGAAGCCCTAGTAAAACTGAAGTCAATGGGAATCTGGGGGAAAACCCTCCACTGGTTGGAGTCATACCTAGCACAAATGAAGATGGTTGTGGTGATTGAAGGTCAATCGTCACAGCCCCAGGACATCACTGCAGGAGTTCCTCAGGGCAGTGTCCTAGGTCCAACCATCTTCAGCTACTTCATCAATGACCTTCCTCCAACATAAGGTCAGAAATGGGGATGTTCGCTGATGACTGCACAATGTTCAGTGCCATTCACAACTCCTCAGATAATGAAGCAGTCCATGCCCGCATGCATGAAGACCTGGACGACGTTCAGGCCTGGGCTGATAAGTGGCAGGTAACATTCGCGCCACAGTAGTGCCAGGCAATGACTATCTCCAACAAGCGAGAGTCTAACTACCACCCCTTGACATTCAATGACATTACCATCGCCGAATCCCCCCACCATCAACATCCTGGGGGTCACCATTGACCAGAAACTTAACTGGACCAGCCACATAAATACCGTGGCAACAAGAGCAGGTCAGAGGCTAGGTATTCTGCAGTGAGTGTCTCGCCTCCTGACTCCCCAAAGCCTTTCTACCATCTACAGGAAACTTTGGTTTATCCGGAGGTTGTATGTCCGGAAACCTCGATCTACCGGCAGAAATCAGGAGCCGTTTTGTTAGGGTTTTTTTTCTTCTCGTGGCTTTTTTTTCCAACAGTCAGGCTCTGCAAAGTCTCTCTGAAGCTGTTGCTAAGCTACAGAGACGCTTCTAAGGTACGGGCCGACTGTTTAGAAGCTGTTGCTAAGCAACAGTGTTTGTTGTCAGATACGGAGATGAAAACCTCCGTATGCTTCAACATTAATGCTGGTATGTCCGGCAGTTTTGATAGATCGGCAACAGCTTGGTGCCGGATATAACAAAGTCTCCTGTACAAGGCACAAGTAAGGAGTGTGATGGAATACTCTCCACCTGCCTGAATGAGTGCAGCTCCAACAACACTCAAGAAACTCGACACCATCCAAGACAAAGCAGCCCGCTTGATTAGCACCCCATTTACCACCTTAAACATTCACTCCCTCCACCACCGGCGTACCGTGGCTGCAGTGTGTACCATCTACAAGATGCACTGCAGCAACTCGCCAAGGCTTCTTTCGCAGCACCTCCCAAACCCGCAACCTCTACCATCTAGAAGGACAAGGGCAGCAGGCGCATGGGAACACCACCACCTCCAAGTTCCCCTCCAAGTCACACACCATCCTGACTTAGAAGTATATCGCTGATCCTTCATCGTCGCTGGGTCAAAATCCTGGAACTTCCTGCCTAACAGCACTGTGGGAGTACCTTCACCACACAGACTGCAGCGGTTTAAGAAGGCGGCTCACCACCACCTTCTCGAGGGCAATTAGGGATTGGCAATAAATGCTGGCCTTGCCAGCGACGCCCACATCCCATAAACAAATTTTTTAAAAACTTGTTTAAAATTTCCTTAGTTCATAAACATAACTCATGTTTGCATCTAGTTTGCCACATCCATTATGTCAACAGACGTGATAAATCCTATAAAAACTATTTCAATGCAGTGTTGGTGTTATTAGAACATAAGAACATAAGGAATAGGAGCAGGAGTAGGCTATACATCCCCCTCAAGCTTGCTCTGCCATTCAATGAGATCGTGGCTGATCTTTGACCTGAACTCCACTTTCCTGCCCGATCACCATGTCTTTTGATTCCCTAAGAGTCCAAAAATCTATGGATCTCTGCCTTGAATATACTTAACGACTAAGCATCCACAACACTTTGGGGTAGAGAATGCCAAAGATTCACAACCTTCTAAGTGAAGAAATTTCTCCTCATCTCAGTCTTAAATGGCCGGCCCCTTATCCTGAGACTATGCCCCCTAGTTCTAGACACTCCAGCCAGGGGAAAGAACCTCTCAACATCTACCCTGTCAAGCCCTCAGAATTTTATATGTTTCAATGAGATCACCTCTCATTCTTCTAAACTCCAGAGTATAGGCCCAATCTACTCAATCTCTCCTCATAGGACAACCCTCTCATCCCAGGAATCAATCTAGTGAACCTTTGTTACACTGTCTCTAAGACAAGTATATCCTTAGGTACGGAGACAAAACTGTACACAGTATTAGGACTTTTTCTGTGGTAGAAATGTCAATAAGAATTATTGTTACTTTTTCCCAGGTGGAAATGTAGTAATATGGAAAAACACCTGTCCGTAAAGTAGAAAGCAATTCCTTTTCCCAGCTGGATTCTACTGAGCTCTCCTGAAATAGTACCAGATATGCTAGTGCACATAACACATTCCCTACTTTGTTGTCTTTCCAGTTCTCAGCTGAGTAATTTTCTATTACTGTAGCTTTTTTTATGTTTCTGGGATGATCATAAACTTTTATAATATAGTCACGTACTTGCCCTAATAACAAACAATGGAACAACTCCGCCATTAGCTCTGCTTGTTCTTTGTTGGACAGGCAGCAGAGTGGTTATTTCAGCCTTCAACTTCCGTGTTTTGCTTTGTTATTGAGCTCGCGTTGTCAGTCCTTGGCAAAGCAGGCTATGAACAACTGGATGAACAGGTTGTAGTTCTGTAATAGGAATTTTAGACTATTGTAACAGGAACTACATTCTGGATCAAAGTGCGTCAATAAGGAAATATCCCAACTATTTTATCTGAAAAAGAATCTGCTTTAATAGTTTTTTTTTGCTTTTTCTATCTCTTATCAAGTACAGGGTTACCTTTTCCTGTCTCTTGTAAAGTACAGTGTGTAATGACTTAATAAAACTCACTACGCACTTGGTTTGAGTATAAAGCAAGGCTTTAATCAACTTGTTTCAAAACATGGAGGTCTAGTTGTACTTCACTAGTTCCTGTCTTACAAAATGTCCCTGGGCAAACTGGGCCCACGCCCGAGTATTTATACTCCTTGGACAGCGCCACCAGCTGGCCATCCAGTGTTATTTCATGAGCAGTTTCTTTAGAATGATGAGATTTATAACATTCTTCCTGCCTAAAAGATTTGGAAGTCCGCCGACTTCCTCCTAACGGATTAGGCAGACCACGAATAGCCACAGTCTTTTAGATCTTTGTTTATGGCTGGAAGGCACGTCTCCCCGGACCGTGTCTTGGTCCCTGGGCCGCTTGATCTGTACCGGTGGATCGACAGGGCCCGTGTTGCCCTGATCGACCCGAGGGAGGCTGGGGAGATCGTGACTCCGGGTGCGGGTCCCCACAGGCGCAGAGCTGGTTTCATCCTGTTTGATAGCCGGGGATTGACCGGCGTCCTGGCCTCGGGTGGCCATCCCACGGGGAGCGCTTGGCTCCCCGAGTGGATCCGGTGGGGCAGCCGGCAGATCTCTCGATGTTCCAGGTAGGGCATCATCTTCAAGGGAGCGCCAAGTGTCGGCATCATCACCGTGGGTACCTCTATCAGGTGGGACCGGCTGGACGGGGAGCCAGGTCCCGGAGCGAAACGGTGGACTCCCGGCCATCAGGGTACCGCACGTGCGCATACTTGGGGTTAACGTCCGTGAGTTCTACCTCGTCGACGAGGGGATCGTTTTTAGAAGATCGGACAAATCTTCGGAGCAGCACGGGGCCGGGAGCTGCTAACCATGACAGCTAGGACGCCCCATGAGGGGAGCGACGCTGGAACCTGAAGAATCGCTCGTGAGGCGTGACATTGGTGGACGTAGAAAGAAGAGACCTGATGGAATGCAACACGTCAGGGAGCATAATTTCCCACTGCTAGTCTGGTAGGTTGTGTGACCTTAGTGCAAGACGAACAGTGTTCCAAATGATAGCGTTGTATCTCTCAACCTGTCCGTTACTGATGGGATGGTACGGTGTCGTTTTACTTGTGGCGATTCCCCGTTGGGAAAGATAACTTTTGAGTTCGCTTGACATGAAGGAGGGACCCCGATCAGAGTGGATGAAATTGGCCGTACCGCAAAGGGAAAAGATTTGATCGAGGCATTTGATCACTGTGGCAGTAAGCATATTGGGACAGGGGAAAGCAAAGGAAAAGCGTGAATGTTCGTCCACCATAGTAAGTAAGTAGGTGTTTCGCGTTGAGGAAGGCAATGGCCCTTTAAAGTCAATGCGGAGTCGTTGCATAGGCTGCATAGCGTGTATGAGCGAGCCATCCGATGGACGAAAGAATTGCGGTTTTAATTCCGCACAAATTCTACAGGAGGAGCATGTTCTTTTCACATCTTCCATAGAAAATGGGAGATTTTTAGATCGCACAAAGTGCAACATACGGGTAACGCCAGGATGGCATAAGTCAGTATGAAGATCCGCAAGAGTTGAAGTTGACATAGAAGAGCAGAATGCCCGCGTGAGGGTATCCGGGGCCACATTCTCTTTGCCGGGTCGGTAATGTATAGTGTATCCAAAGGTGGCCAATTCCATCCTCCAGAGTTGTATTTTGTTATTCTTGATCTTAGTGCGTTTCCAGTTATCCAGCATAAAGGCCATGGAGCGCTGATCGGTTAAGTGTGAAATGGCGACGAGCGAGAAAATGACTCCATTTACGTACAGCTTCGATGATGACCGTAGCCTCCTTCTCGACAGTGGGATAATGGAGCTCGCTACCCTGCAAAGTTCTGGCTAGAAATGAAACCTTGATTCAAGGAAGCAGAGATCGCCACATCCGATGCATCGCACTCGACCACAAAAGGAAGATTTTCATCAATGGAACGAAGCGTGGCTTTTTCCAGTTGTCGCTTGAGGAGGTTGAAAGCTGAAATAGCCGTTGCCTCCAATGGAAATGACTTAGCGTGAAGCAGGGGCTGGATCTTGTCGGAGAAGTGGAGTATCCATTTCGCATAATAGGCGAACATGCCGAGTGCCCGACGAAGAGCCAGGATTCGTAGGGGGAAGGAGCTCCTGAAGCGGACGAAGTCGCTCCGGATCCGGTTTGATGACCCCGTTGCCCACCCAGTAGCCAAGGATGTTGACTGATGGTACTGATTTCACAGATTTGGACTCATTTAAGGTTAAGTTGCGACGACGGAGAACGTCAAAAAATTTCTGGAGATTGGCATCATGCTCCTTTCTGGTCATGACCAGCAATGGTGATATTTTCCAGATATGGAAAAGTGTCCGTTAAGTTCTCCTGTTTGACTAGGCTATCCATTGCCCGTTGAAAGACGGCCACCCCATTGGTGACCCCAAATGGAAGGCGACAAAACTGGTCAAGCCGACCATTGGCTTCAAAGGCCGTATACTTTTTGTCAGAATCCTTTAACAGTACTTGATGATATGCGCTCTTTAAATCAAAAGTTGAAAATACCTTGTAGTTGGCAAAGTTATTGACCATGTCATTGATGTGTGGTAGTGGGTAGGCATCCAGGTCGGTATACTGATTAATAGTTTGCGAGTAATCGATGCAAAGACGTTTCTTGTGTTGCTTCAGAGGATTTTTAACAACGACGACTTGAGCCCGCCAGGAAGATGAACATGGCTCGAAGGCGAGAGATTTCTGCCTCGATAAATGATCGCTCATCTTGGCTGAAATGTCATGATTTAGTGACTATGGGCTTACATCGGGGGGAAAGATTGGCAAACAAGGAGAGCTCGTCGAGCGAAGCCGCCGAAAGCGCACAAAACGGTACTTTGGAAATAGTAAGCTCCGGCTTTGACCCTCCAAACTCGAAAGTGAGTCTTTTGTGTTGTTTCTGGAAATCCTGTCCCAGGAGCACATCACTGCATAGGTTTTTGAGCACCCCGAGCCGGGTGGAGAAATAAGTGCGGCCATTGAGAATAAGGTCGACAAGACAAAAGCCAGAAGAACTGGTGGTCAGTGTCGTCGGAGCCATTGCAATTTCCCTGTCCGAGGGGTAAATACGCAGTTTTAACTTACTGACAGCCCGCTCACTAATGAAGCTGTCAGTGCTGCATGAGTCGATTAGTGCACTCAAAATGTGTCCATTTACCGAAACCTTCGTGACTGCATGGGACAGACTTTGGGGAAAAACAGCTGTGATGGGAGGAGGGGCAGTTTTACCCATGACAGCTGTAACCTTAGTAGTGGTTCTTGAGGGAGGAGCAGTTTCATAGATAGCAGCTGTAACCTTAGTAGTGGTTCTTGGGGGAGGAGCAGTTTTATAGATAGTGGCTGCAAAACTAACAGGAGCTCTCGACCGGTATACCTTAGAAAAGTGGCATTTCTTACTAACAGCGGCTCTTGACTGGCATACCTTCGAAAAGTGACCTTTCTTGTTGCAATGATTGCAGGTTGCGTTATGAGCAGGACAAAATTTCCTATAATGGAACGCACCTCCACAGAAGAAACACTTCCTTCCAGATTACCAAGATGCCGCTAGGGCGGGGTCGTCATCAGTGAAGGTTTCTAGGGTAGGGTTGTCATCAACCAGATTGGAGTCGTCATCCATGAGGGCTTCCGCCCGAGGCCTATCGAAGGAGTCACTAAAAGTGATAGCAGCAGCCCGTGCACATGGTGAAAGATAGGTGTCTGCATTCCTCTTTGCTAAGTCCAGAGAACATGCCTGGTCATAGGCAGCCTGTAATTTGAGGGTTTTATTCTCCAACAGATGCTGATGTATGAAGGGAGACACAATCCCATTAATAAAGGAATCACGAATTAACTCCTCCTGGTACTGCTCAGCTGTAACAGCTTTAAGATTACAATCCTTGCTGAGCCTGCGAAGTTTCTGAAGGAATTCGTCAAGTGATTCCCCGGGTTGTTGTCGAGTTGTGGCCAGTAGATGCCGAGCAAAAATTTTGTTTGGGGACTTGACATATAGCTGCTGTAGTATTTGGATAGCGGCGTCATAGTCTACACAGTCTTCTATATAATCAAACACATGAGGGGATACATAATTAGCAAGCATTCGTAACTTATTAGGAACATTCTCACCACACTCCTCAAGGAAGTTGCTAAAGGTACAATACCAGTGTTTCCATACCTTAGCGGCTGTAAGTGAATTCGGGTTCAGGTCGAGACGGGCGGGTCTGAGTAGTTTCTCCATGATGGATCGATTACTTGTCTGAGTTCCCTTCTACGGTTCGAGTTGTAGCTGCCTGTTCCCGAAATCGCCCAAAGCGTGGAGTCGATATCAAGTTGATTTAAATTGACGTAATAAAACTCACTACGCACTTGATTTGAGTATAAAGCAAGGCTTTAATCAACTTGTTTCAGAACATGGAGGTCTAGTTGTCCTTCACTAGTTCCTGTCTTACAAAATGTCCCTGGGCAAGTTGGGCCCACACCCGAGTATTTATACTCCTTGGATGGTGCCACCAGCTGGCCGTCCAGTGTTATTTCAAGAGCACTTTATTTATAATGATGAGATTTATAACATGTAAGTCTTACAATTGCATACATCACTCTTCTATATTTCTCAAGGATAAATAAAAATGTATTTAGGGTTTGGCTTGCAGACCAGTAAGTTTAGTTTTAATCAAATATAGACACTGGATGCCTTCTCACTTGAACACACTTGTAATGTTCACAGTATGCCCTGTAATAGAGAACGATTTAACAATTAAAAAAATTAAAACTTGGTTAAATGCGCATTAAAATTTTGCTTTTTGGATAATATTGCGAAGAGTTGGCTTATAGAGTATTAAAAAAAATGCAATTCCTTTTGAAACAAAATACCAGGTGTATTTAGTGGCAAGGACATACTGACTACGTTAATGGCAAAATAAAGCATTTAATGTAATTTATTGTCTGTTAGAATAGTTAACAGATTGATATTTGATTGTTAGCATGGAGTGACCGTGCTGAATTCTGTTCACTTTCTGTTGGCTCTCTTTTGTACTGGAAGCCTATCATCTAGCGTGTATGGAATTCAGTGTATCGTGCCAAGTGAAAGTTCAGTAGAACATGGGGAGGTGCAGGACAGATGTTTACATTACACATGTGCATTATTTCATTCAGATCATTAAATACTCCAAGGGATTAAAACCATGATCCAGAACAAATGCTGCTCTATTATTGCATCAACTCTAATCTATAATACTGCTGCAGAAGGGTACAATGTAAACACAGATAATCAAGAGTTCATTTGTTTAAACTGTTGCAGATAAGATATAATTTAAGAGGGGTAGAAAAGCACCTGAACATTGCAGCTAGTCAAAATGATGAATGGAGGAGGAGGAGCACATACACATACCAGTGTGATACAACCTTTACAAAATAAGTGGAATTGATTACATGGTGCACAGAAATGCCAATGTCTAGAAATGCAAATATGTCGTTGAAATCTGTGTGACAGTTTTGTGTTATCCTCCTTGGCGAGGGGGTAGAAGTAACTGAGATCTCTTTGAGACCGAATTAGTTCCAAGGTGACATACCTGGCGTTGAGTCAACGCTCTGTGGCAGTGCTCCAGGGCATTGTTATTTGAGCAGGCAGCCTGGCTCATTAGGATTTGGAGGGGTAAACCTGTCACTGGGGGATTCTTTTGGCTTCGAACAATCCTGCAAACCAGTATCTTGATGGATAGGGTCGTTCTGGTTCAACAAGCAGCAAGAAGCTTGCCAGTGCTCTGTGCTGGTAAACTGCATGGTTTTAGCTGGTTAGGCTCCAGCAGTACCTCTCTGCATACTTCATTTCTTAATCTTGCCTCGTGCCATCTGTACCTGAGCTCCCTAGACATAGGTAAGTGGGCTTTATTCCGATGACATGAGAGTGTGCAATCCATATTGAGCCAATGGAAACCTGTGAGGATTTCTCAGTGGCTTGGCTTGGAAATTCTTAAACACAGAGCTGGATTTCTGTTGTGTGTCAAGAACCTGGCTGATCAAAAAGAAATTCTTTGTATGAAAAGAAAAGAAAGACTTGCATTTATATAGCACTTTTCACAACCTCAGGAAGTCCCAAAGCGCTTTACAGTCAATTAAGTACTTTTGTAATGTAGGAAATGTGACAGCCAATTTGTGCACAGCAAGCTCCCACAAACAGCAACGTGATAATGACCAGATAATCTGTGGTGTTGATTGAGGGATAAATACTTACCAGGAGAACTCCCCTGCTCTTCTTCAAAATCATGCTGTGGGATCTTTTACATCCACCTGAGAGAGCAGACAGGGCCTCGGTTTAACATCTCATCCAAAAGACCGGGACCTCCGACAGTGCAGCAGTCCCTCAGTACTCCACTGGAGTGGCAGCCTGGATTTTTGTGCTTGAGTCTCTGTGATAGAGGATAGAACAGGAAAGCAGTCAGGTCAGAAAGAAGCAGGGTGTGGACAAAGTTAAATAGTTAAGCAGATCATGGGGTATGCTACAGGAAATGTGGGAAGTAAAAAGTAACAGAGACATAAAAGAGTGAACTCAAAGAGGCAAATTGGAGGGCGAGCACGTGCAGATTAAAATATTGGAACTACTAAAGCCAACAGTGTTGGCCTGTCAGAGAAGCTGTCTCGTACCACTTTTTGTGATGTGAAGCCAAGTTTGAAAAGTACTTCAGTGGTCGATTGGGCCTCCTGGGCACATTAAAAACTTACTGCAGAGTCTGTTACAAGATTTTGAGAAAGTGGATGCTTCTGTCCGTGTTATCAAAAACATTACAAATTTACCAGCCAGGGAGTGGAACTCTACATTTGTTTAAGCATACATGTTTAGAGTTCTCTCTTGGCACGCAGACTGCAGTTTGTAGCTACACAATATAACTGTGATGATGCCGGCTGCACTTTGCACTGAACAGCTACCAGTCTGTGTACAACATATTTGTAACCTATGTAGTCCTACTCCAGTGACAGAGTGCAAATGGAGAGCTGTAGTCAGTGGCTCCCATTCATGATGCTCCTTGAGTGAAACTTCCTAACATTAACACAGGAGACTTGTAAGCAAAATGCCTGCTGCATCTAACCAGCAGTTCTAAAGCATAAAGCACAATAACAGATTATGATTCAAGAATGCTGACAAAGGTGCTAATGTTTCTGTTTTACTTACCATATGCAAGAGTTGTGGGCCATTCAGTAAAATGTGCATCCTATTTAGAAAGAAGCAGAACTTCTATTTTGTTCAATGTTCTCCCGTCTCCTGAAGATGCTGACTCCTCGTTGGGTTACATCTGCAAAGTGTCGGTAGCCCTCCAGTACCTCATCAAATGGCCATTCTTCATGTGTGAATCTAGACAGTGAGTGTTTGACGGGTTCCTTGACTTTGTAGGGAACCATTGTCCTGTCACAATCCTGTCCTATCCACACATACAGAACTTTCAATAAAACGTAAAGTTCATTACGCGGTTCCTTTTTTAAAAGTTGTGATTGTTGCTTCTCTGATCAGATTGTTAAGATCTGTGGTAAATTGCCACAATGGACTCATTTCACTGTTGCAGTGCAAAGCTCTCGCATAATCTTGGACAAAAAGATACTTGCAATAGCAGGTTAAACCCCAAACAAAAGGAGATCACAATACCCCAATGAAATGCTTTATGTTTAAGGAGTTTGAAATGGTGGCTGTCGCTTTTAACCATTGGGTCTATGGTATGCGTGGACTGATATCAGTCAATTCCTCACACATTGAGGGATTCAGTCTGTGACCTATTTATGTACAGGTTTAGCTTGTGATAGAGTGGGGTGGTTTATTCATCTTTTGTAAAGTTTGATGGGTTGCAGGCTCAAACTGCATGATTTGAACCGAAGTGGAATAGCATACCCTCTATACTTTATTGATGAGAATATTAGTGGTCTTACTTGAATACTTTGTTCCTCCTATTGAGTTCCATTTTTTATATATATATATAGACTTTAATTTTTTGGATTTGTGCAGGAACATGCTTACCCAGCTGATGAACTAATGCCTCTGACATGTCGCGGGCGTGTGCGTGGTCTGGAACCTAGTCGTGGTGATGTGGATGATGCGCTTGGCAAGTTAGTGTTTTATTTGAATGACTCTTGCTGCTAACCTCAGCAACTATTTTCACATATACTGAAGAAAGTGTGGAATGCAAATCCAAAGTTTAGATTAAAGCAGAATTTTACAGCAGATATATTTTGGATGCTGTAATAAATTTGTGTTACTTTGGAAATGCAGGAATTCAAGCAGCTGGCACCTATTTAACTTGAAGGCTTTTAGTTTTGAAGCTTCTTAGCCCCACAATTTTTATTTCTCATTTTAGGAGTACTCACTGAAATTTAACAGAAAGCTTTTGCCAACTGACCTGCAGAAGACAAGTGATGCAAAGAGTAGTCTGAACTCTTGCAGTGTTTTATACTACAACAAAAGCTACACGGCTTTAAGTGGAATACAAACCTACTGCCAGTATGCAATGGCTTCTTCAAGATGTATTTTAATATGCAACAACTATAACACCTAGAGCTCATTTTGCACTAAATTACCTCATTTGATTGTGCATGTATAATCTGAAACAGTAATCATCCCAGCAGCAAAATGTTTTATTGTCTCAATTCTAAGCAGTTCCAGTTCCATGGAAGAGAAGATGTTATTAATATAAATTATTGGTGATAATCTAAAATATATAAATTTACCAACCAGTCACTGCCTAAACTTGTTAAAATGCTGTAACCTTCTAAGGGCAGATGTAAATGAAAGGGAAGGTTTTATAGGTTCATCCAGGTACATGCAATTCCACTGGTTTGGGGGGTGGAGGGTTCGAATGGCCTGGCAGCGGGTTGGAATTTTGTTTTGTGAGCCATTTTTCGAACACCCGCCAGCGGTTCCTTTAAGGATCGCTAGTTAGACTTCTTAATGCCTGGTACAATTAGGTGGAGCATGTGTGCCGTGTGCTCCTCCCATTTGTACCTGAATTTTGCTGGAGATTTGGGAATCACATTCCACAATTCTGCCCATTTTGTTATGAAAATTGCAAACCTGTGGGCGTGGACATCTGTTTCTCTGCTGATCTTGCATAAACAGGTAAAGTGAATGACCATTTTCTTCTTTTAGGTGATTTTTATATATGTGGAAAGCTGCCAACAGAATTTAAAATAATATTAAAAATGGGTTAAAAGGATATTGAGTTCAACGTGTGTGCACGCATTCGTGTGTATCTAAAACTCTCTTGTTTCATCCTCAGGTTAACTGTAACTACTCTTTCTTTCAGATTTTCTTTGACTTTAGTTGATACTCTGGACACCCTGGCAGTAAGTGAAAGCTATTTCACTCATATTTCAAATGTATTGAAGGACAAACGGCCAGAAAGAGTCATTAAATCGTATCCTTTTGTATTGCAGCTGCTGAATCAAATAGAAGAATTTGAAGTTGCTGTGAAAAAGGTTATAAATGATGTTCACTTGGATAATGATATTGTAGTCTCAGTCTTTGAGACCAATATTAGGGTGCTTGGGTAAGTAAAGAAAAAAATAACAAATTGAACTATCTTTTATTTATATTATATTTCTACTATAAAACTCAGCGTATATAGAAAGCAAATTGTGTAAAAGTAATAGTAAAAACAAACTTTAGATCATAATGAGAAAGAAAGAATTGAAGTGCATGAGAAAAGCCAGTCGGATGCCCAGTAAATATTTTGTGTGTTAGGGGTTTGCTGGGAGGCCACGCCATGGCTATTATACTGAAAGATCAAGGTGAGCAGATGCAGTGGTATAATGATGAGCTTCTCTACATGGCAAAGGAACTTGGGTACAGGTTACTGCCCGCGTTCAACACTACCAGCGGACTTCCCTACCCCAGGGTAAGTAATGCACTTCAATTAATATAATTCAACAATATATAAATAGTAGGCGATCTCCCATAGCATTACACCATCTTCAGGTCAAACAGCACTGGAGGATGGGGGATAATTGGACCAAGACTGAGGAATGATTACAATGATAGAGGCCAGACGAGGGTAGAATGATTGTGGAGGGGTGGGATGACAGAGGAGCGGAGACAGGAGAGGAGGGGAGGGAACGAAGGATAGAATGGGATGGGTGACGAGTGTAGAGGGGAGGCAGGAAAGGGAGAACAAGAAAGAGAGGGTCCCTCTCTGGTTGCTCCAATAAAAAAAATTGATGCTGGAATAAGGAAGCTGGAATTGGGGGGAAAAAATGTATGAAGGCCTCTTTCCCCCCCCCCCCCCCCCCCCAAACTGGACTGGGTGCTTCAGGTGTTGGCTGTGCAGCTAGGTCTGTTACATGAGGGGCTGGAGTGAGATACCAGCTGTTACAGCTAAATCAGGAGCTGTTAACCTCTCAATGGGGTGGGTTTGGGCTGGGAACAACGCGGGACAGAAACGTCATTACAATAGACATGGCAGTTATACTACCGACAGGTCCAGAAAGCAGTCTAAAATGGAGGGGAGGATGAGGGGGGGTGGGGTGGGGTGGGGGGCCATCCTAGCAAATCCTTCTAGTGGGGGGTGTAGGTTGTGTGCAGCTTCCAAAAATAGTGGGCCATGTGTAACAGTCATTTTTACTGGCTAGGAAAATGATTTACATTTCTGGGGCCTGATGCATGACTCCATTTAGTATCAGTCATGGGGAAATAGAACTACAGTGACCACAGCATAGCAGTGGGGTGCCAGTCAAGAAGGACACAAGCAAAGGACCATAGGCCACATTACAGCATCACGGGAGTGAGCTTAACATTTGGCTAACACTGAGGTAGCGTTGGAAAAAACCCACCTTGTATTAAAATTTACTTAAATTCCCCAAAATTTTAGCACTCTCAAAACAGTTTTAAATCATTCCAGTACTTGCTTGTTAAGGTTACAGCAGTTACAATGTTGTAAAGGCTCCCAGTGGTTTTGGTGTGGAAATGCATCCAGAATATCAATGACCGTGTACAAAGCTACTGTTTTTTTGAACTAACGTTACATGACTATTAGAACATTGTAAAGGCCTATCACAGTGCTACTTACTCATAGACGGTATTTAATAGGGGACTTTTCAATACATTTTGAAATGAAATGTTACAACCTTCCATTTTTAATATATAATAGAATAACTTCTATATCAAGTTATTGATCAGAATACATTGTTTTATGATGTAAAAGCAATTTAATTATCTTCAGTTTTGAATCCAATGTGACTGACCCTTTGGTATAAGTACCAGTAACTTATGAATTAAGGTGGTACAAAGTTAAATATTTAGAGATTCTTTGTTTAAAATACTGTTTTTATTTTCCATTGTGATTAATTTTAAAAAAATTGAAAAACAGGTCAATCTGAAACATGGGTTGAGGCAGCCTGAAGCCAGAACAGGTACAGAGACAGACACCTGTACAGCCTGCGCAGGGACCCTTATTCTGGAGTTTGCAGCTCTTAGCAGACTTTCTGGAGATCCTCTTTTTGAGGTGAGTGGTACTGTGTGATTGTTGGAGAGAGGGAAATTAGTATAGTTTAGAATCTAAATAGAATAAATGTAGAGTCGGAGGCACCTAATTCGAATGCAAATGAATTATTAATTTTTCACTACCCAAAAAGAAAGAGGTCATTCAGCCCATGATGTCTGTGCCAGCTCTCTGAAAGAACTATCCACCGTCCCATTCCCCCGCACTTTTCCAAAACTCTTATAAATAGTTGAAAAAGAAAAATGTATTCATTTCTCTTTCTTTAATACTAATAATGGAATCTGTTTCCACAACTGTATCTGGGAGGACATTCCATGTGCTAAGAACCTTCTGCATATGAAAAAAAATGTCCTAATCTCGCTGTTTGATAATTATCTTAAATTTATACTCCCTAACTACTGACTCACAGACCAGTGGAAATAGTTATAAATAAATATATAGTTAAAAACATGCTCCAAATATATCTGTCTAGGTTCTAATGCCAATAATGTGTATGGTCTGGAACATCGCTTGACTCTGCCCCTGCCTCAGTTCATCTGCTGCTGAAACCCTCATTCATGCCTTTGTTATCTCTAGACTTGACAATTCCAATGCATTCCTGGCTGGCCTCCCACGTTCTACCCTCTATTAACTTGTGCTCATCCAACTTGCACCAAGTCCCGTTCGCCCATCACCCCTGTGCTCGCTGACCTACATTGGCTCTCGGTTAAGCAACCCGTCGATTTCAAAATCCTCATCCTTGTTTTCAAATCTCTCCATAGCCTTCCCCCCCTGCCTATCTCAGCCCCACTACCCTCCGAGATATCTGTGCTCCTCTAATTCTGTCCTCTTGCGCATCTCCGATTTTAATCGCTCCGCCATTGGTGGCCATGCCTTCAGCTGCCTGGGCCCTAAGCTCTGGAGTTCCCGCCCTAAACCTCTCTGCCTCGCTACCTCTCTTTCCTCCTTTTAAGACGCTCCTTAAAACCTACCTCTTTGACCAAGCTTTTGGTTACCATCCCTAATTTCTCCTTATGTGGCTTGGTGTCAAATTTTTTGTTTTATAATACTTCTGTGAGGCACCTTGGGACGTTTTACTAAGTTAAAGGTGCTATATGAATACAAGTTGTTGTTCTAAAGCCCAGGATCCCATAAGATTTTGCTAACCTCTGCTGCCACCTTCAAAGATTTGTGCGCAAACACCCCCGGGTCTTTCTGTTCTTGCACCCCCTTTAAAATTGTACCATTTCGCTTGTACGGTCTCCTCATTCTTCCTACCAAAATCTATCACCTCTCACTTTTCTGCAATGAATTTCATCTGCCATCTGTCCGCCCATTCCACCAACCTTCCTCTTGAAGTCTATTACTATCCTCCTCACTGCTTACTACACTTCCAAGTTTTGTGTCTGCTGCAAATTTCGAAATTGTGCCCTGTGACCCCTAGTCCATAGTATATGCTTTAAATGTATTAAAATATATCAAGCTACCTGAGGAGACTGATCTTGGCTTGAAGCATTCTATTTTTTAGCTTAAGAAAATGGAAAAGGTAATGATTCCTTAAAAACAAATTGCCATGTCCAAGGTAATGATTCCTTAAAAACAAATTGAGAAGCATCGTGGGACATTAAAGGTTCTATAAGTGGAGGTTCTTATTTGTTGATTGAATACCCTGTCAGATTTCAGGGTCAAGGCTCAAGCGTGATGAATAGCCACATTGGCACAGTGCATGTGTGATTACAGCACTATCTTTGAAATGGGTCACGCATCATGTGGGGTAGAAAAGTGCATCTATGGCCTCCTCAGCCCACCAGCATTCAAAGTGATAAATCTAGCAGAATACAATAATAGTGGTTATACTACCTGTACCAATGTTTAGTTTCAGAATATACGCCCAGGTCATGTGATATCAATTTGACAGGACAGTAAACAAGATGGACCTTGGCCTGTTTAACGCAAAATGTTCTTGTAGAATAGGATCATAGAGTCGTTACAGCACAGTAAGAGGCCATTCGGCCCGTTGTGCCCATGCTGGCTCTCTGCAGGAGCACTTCAGTTAATCCCAATCCCCTGCCCTTTCTCCGTAGCCCTGCAATTTTTTTTCTTTCAGGTACTTATCTGATTCCCTTTTGAAAGCCACAATTGAATCTGCCTCCACCACCCTTTCAGGCATTGCATTCCAGATCCTCACCACTCGCTGCGTGAAGAAGTTTTTCCTCATGTCGCCTTTGGACCTTCTGCCAATCACCTTAAATCTGTGTCCTCTGGTTCTCGACCCTTCCGCCAATGGGAACAGTTTCTCTCTATCTACTCTGTCTAGACCCCTCATGATTTTGAACACCTCTATCAAATCTCTTCTCAACCTTCACTGCACTAAGGAGAACAACCCCAGTTTCTCCCATCTATCCATGTAACTGAAGTCCCTCATCCCTGGAACCATTCTTGTAAATCTTTTCTGCACCCTCTCTAAAGTCTTCACATCCTTTCTAAAGTGCAGGGCCCAAAATTTGACACACTACTCCAGTTGTGGCTGAACCATTGTTTTATAAATGTTATATAGCTTCCTTGCTTTTGTACTCTATACCTCTATTTATAAAGCCCAGGATTCCGTATGCTCTTTTAACCACTTTTAACCACTTTCTCAACCTGTCCTGCCATCTTCAACAATTTGTGCACAAATACCACCAGGTCTCTCTGTTCCTGCACCCCCTTTAGAATTGTATCCTTTAGTTTATATTGCCTGTCCTCGTTCTTCCTACCAAAATGTATCACTTCGCACTTTTCTGCGTTAAATTTCATCTGCCACGTGTCCACCCATTCCACTAGCCTGTCTATGTCCTCTTGAAGTCTATCCCTACCCTCCTCACTGTTCACTATACTTCCAAGTTTTGTGTCATCTACAAATTTTGAAATAGTACCCTGTACACCCAAATCCAAATCATTAATATATATCAAGAAAAACAGTGGTCCTAGTACCAATCCCTGGAGAACACCACTGTATACTTTCCTCCAGTCCAAAAAACAACCGTTCACCACTACTCTCTCTTTCCTATTACTTAGCCAATTTCGTATCCATGCTGCCACCGTCCCTTTTATTCCATAGGCTTCAATTTTGCTGGCACTTTATCAAATTCCCTTTAGAAGTCCATGTACACCACATCAACCGCGTTGTCCTCATCAACCCTCTCTGTTACTTCATCAAAAAATTAAATCAAGTTGGTTAAACGTGATTTTCCTTTAACAAATCCAGGTCCTTCCTGGAGTGCTAACAGCCAATTTAGGAGAAGCTCAGAATCCTTAGCACCTGCCGCTAATTTTTCATCGTGTGAAAAATTAGTGCCCCAAACAGGGCGATACCGAATTTCTTCCCCATGGACTCTAGATTGCTCTTTGTCCTTTTCCATAGCTAACCTAAACCTTATGATGCTATGATCACTGTTCCCTAAATGTTCCCCTGCTGAAACTTGATCCACCTAACCCAACTCATTCCCCAGAACCAGATCCAGCAATGCCTCCTTCCTCATTGGGCCGGAAACGTACTGATCAAGAAAGTTCTCCTGAACACACTTCAGAAATTCTTCCCCCTCTCTGCCCTTTACACTATTACTATCTGTATTAGGATAATTGAAGTCCCCCATTATCACTACTCTATAGTTTTTACAACTTTCTGCAATTTCCCTGCAAATTTGTTCCTCAATATCCTTCCCACTAGTTGGTGGCCTACAGAATACACCTAGTAGTGTAATGGCACTGCTATTATTTCTTAACTCTAACCACACAGATTCTGTCCCTGACCCATCCAGGACATCCTCTCTCTCCAGCCCTGTAATATTCTCTTTAATCAATACTGCCATCCCACCTCCTTTCTTTCCTTCCCTATCTTTCCTGAACACCTTATATCCATGGTGTGGAGATGCCGGAGTTGGACTGGGGTGGACAAATGTAAGAAGTCACACAACACCAGGTTATAGTCCAACAGCTTTATTTGAAATCACAAGCTTTCGGAGCGCTGCTCCTTCTTCAGGTGAAGTGGAGAAATGCATAAAGACACAGCTTATATAGTCAGAGAATCATGTCAGATGTTTACAGGTAACTTTTCCAACTGCCATTTATCACACCTCGGCAGAGAGATAATCACAGCAGTCAAAGGTGTGAATGGTGTCCAAACAGGTCAGTCAGGGAAACATTACATCAAAGAACAATGAGGTGCAATATTTGACCCCTTGTGACCCCACCTCATTGTTCTTTGATGTAATGTTTCCCTGACTGACCTGTTTGGACACCATTCACACCTTTGACTGCTGTGATTATCTCTCTGCCGAGGTGTGATAAATGGCAGTTGGAAAGGTTACCTGTAAACATCTGACATGATTCTCTGACTATATAAGCTGTGTCTTTATGCATTTCTCCACTTCACCTGAAGAAGGAGCAGCGCTCCGAAAGCTTGTGATTTCAAATAAAGCTGTTGGACTATAACCTGGTGTTGTGTGACTTCTTACCTTATATCCAGGAATATTTAGTACTCAGTCCTGCCCTTTTTTGAGCCAGGTCTCCTTTATCGCCACAACATCATATTCCCATGTGGCTATTTGCGCCTGCAGCTCACCAACCTTATTTACCACGCTTCGTGCGTTTACACACATGCACCGTAAACCTATCTTACACCATTTTGTATTTTCTCTTAGTCTGACCCCACCTAATACTGTACTATCTCTTACTCTAGTGCTACCTGTATCTCCCACTCTTTTGTGCACCATGTTTCTCCTTTCCAATGCTACATCCTGGTGCCCATCCCCCTGCCAACTTAGTTTAAACTCTTCCCCAACAGCACTATCAAACCCCCACCCCCGTGCGAGGATATTGGTCCCGGCTCTGTTGAGGTCCGGCCTGTACAGGTCCCACCTCCCCCAGAACCAGTCCCAATGTCCCAGGAATCTAAAGCCCTCCCCCCTGCACCATCTCTCCAGCCACGCATTCATCTGCGCTATCCTCCTATTTCTATATTCACTCATGCGTGGCACTGGGAGTAATCCAGAGATTACTACCTTTTGAGGTCCTGCTTTTTAATCTCTTTCCGAGCTCCCTAAAATCTGCCTGCAGGACCTCTTTCTACCTATGTCGTTGATATGGACCACGACCTCTGGCTGTTCACCCTCCCCTTCAGAGTGTTTTGCAGCCGCTCAGTGACATCCTTGACCCTGGCACCAGGGAGGTAAGATATCATCCTGGAATCAGGTCTGTGGCCACAGAAACTCCTATCTGTTCCCCTAACTATTGAATCCCCCATCACTATTGCTTTCCCGATCTCCCGCCCCCCCCCCCCCCCCCCCCCCCAAACTGTATAGCTGAGCCACCTGTGGTGCCATGGCCTTGGCTCTGGCTGTACTCCCCAGAGGAACCACTGCCCTCACCAGTATTCAGTACTGTGCGCTACCACTCTTGCAAAGCGAATTGTACACAGATACATATGTTATATAAATTATTTTAGAGTCGTGTATAATATGAGGATGTATGAATTAGGAATATTTCAATTACACATCTGCTATATGTTTGGCATTTATTTGAACCGATAAGTTATTTGCATCCTGTCTGGATCCAGACAGTCTTGAGTTCAACTTGTGGATTCTGCTTTCATTCAAGAATTATAATGGGATTCACCTGCTATTTGTACATGGGGTTTGGAAGCAAAAAGCCTACTGTACATACCTATCTTGAGCAGTTTGGATAGACAGTATCTAACTGCACTGTGGTGCACTCTTACACAGCCTATTCACTTGTTTATATAACAGGCTGCTCTTTCTTTGTGTACAGCAACATGCACGGAAAGCCCTCGACTTTTTGTGGGAAAAGAGACAGCGCAACAGCAATCTGGTGGGAACAACCATCAATATCCACACAGGAGACTGGGTCCGCAGGGGTGAGATGGATTCCTTTACTTCTGCTGTCTGATCCCCATCTGTACAAATTCAGCTACTGCACGGCTCTGGAGATACATTACTGCGGTAGATTTCTTTATCACTAAGGAGAAATGTAATGTTCTTCTCCATTGTACCGTTTTCATGTAATTCTTAGCCCGATGGGTACAGCAATGTTTTTCAGCTTTGAAGAAACTCTCATTATTTCTTCCAAGTAACATCAACAAAATATGTTTTTCCTAGATTCCAAGAATATTTTATAGTACAATTCATGGTAGCCAAATAGCATTTTTTAATTCATAGAATTGATGAATGAATGCATTGCATGTTAATCCATATTTACTTAGGTTGTGTAACAATACAGAGCATAGGTGGAGGTGACATCATAGCATTGGCATAGGAGAACATAATATAGAATTCATGTAGGAGGAGGAGGATATGGTACTGTATTGGCGTAGGAGGGGGGGAAGACGCCCTAGTATTGGCGTAGGAGGGGGGAGACGCCCTAGTATTGGGGTAGGAGGGGGGGAGACGCCCTAGTATTGGCGTAGGAGGGGGAGACGCCCTAGTATTGATGTAGGAGGGGGGGAGACGCCCTAGTATTGGCGTAGGAGGGGGGAGACGCCCTAGTATTGGTGTAGGAGGGGGGAGACACCCTAGTATTGGTGTAGGAGGGGGGAGATGCCCTAGTATTGATGTAGGAGGGGGGAGACACCCTAGTATTGGTGTAGGAGGGGGGAGACGCCCTAGTATTGATGTAGGAGGGGGGAGACGCCCTAGTATTGGTGTAGGAGGGGGGGAGATGCCCTAGTATTGATGTAGGAGGGGGGAGACGCCCTAGTATTGGGGTAGGAGGGGGGAGACACCCTAGTATTGATGTAGGAGGGGGGAGACGCCCTAGTATTGGGGTAGGAGGGGGGAGACACCCTAGTATTGGTGTAGGAGGGGGGAGACGCCCTAGTATTGATGTAGGAGGGGGGAGACGCCCTAGTATTGGTGTAGGAGGGGGGAGACGCCCTAGTATTGATATAGGAGGGGGGGAGATGCCCTAGTATTGATGTAGGAGGGGGGAGACGCCCTAGTATTGGGGTAGGAGGGGGGAGACGCCCTAGTATTGATGTAGGAGGGGGGAGACGCCCTAGTATTGGGGTAGGAGGGGGGAGACGCCCTCGTATTGGCGTAGGAGGGGGGAGACGCCCTAGTATTGGTGTAGGAGGGGGGAGACACCCTAGTATTGATGTAGGAGGGGGGAGACGCCCTAGTATTGGTGTAGGAGGAGGGGAGACACCCTAGTATTGGGGTAGGAGGGGGGAGACACCCTAGTATTGGTGTAGGAGGGGGGAGACACCCTAGTATTGATGTAGGAGGGGGGAGACGCCCTAGTATTGGGGTAGGAGGGGGGAGACGCCCTCGTATTGGCGTAGGAGGGGGGAGACGCCCTAGTATTGGTGTAGGAGGGGGGAGACACCCTAGTATTGATGTAGGAGGGGGGAGACGCCCTAGTATTGGTGTAGGAGGAGGGGAGACACCCTAGTATTGGGGTAGGAGGGGGGAGACACCCTAGTATTGGTGTAGGAGGGGGGAGACACCCTAGTATTGATGTAGGAGGGGGGAGACGCCCTAGTATTGGTGTAGGAGGGGGGAGACACCCTAGTATTGGTGTAGGAGGGGGGAGACGCCCTAGTATTGATGTAGGAGGGGGGAGACGCCCTAGTATTGGTGTAGGAGGGGGGAGACGCCCTAGTATTGATATAGGAGGGGGGGAGATGCCCTAGTATTGATGTAGGAGGGGGGAGACGCCCTAGTATTGGGGTAGGAGGGGGGAGACGCCCTAGTATTGATGTAGGAGGGGGGAGACGCCCTAGTATTGGGGTAGGAGGGGGGAGACGCCCTCGTATTGGCGTAGGAGGGGGGAGACGCCCTAGTATTGGTGTAGGAGGGGGGAGACACCCTAGTATTGATGTAGGAGGGGGGAGACGCCCTAGTATTGGTGTAGGAGGAGGGGAGACACCCTAGTATTGGGGTAGGAGGGGGGAGACACCCTAGTATTGGTGTAGGAGGGGGGAGACACCCTAGTATTGATGTAGGAGGGGGGAGACGCCCTAGTATTGGTGTAGGAGGAGGGGAGACACCCTAGTATTGGGGTAGGAGGGGGGAGACACCCTAGTATTGGTGTAGGAGGGGGGGAGATGCCCTAGTATTGGGGTAGGAGGGGGGAGACGCCCTAGTATTGGGGTAGGAGGGGGGAGACACCCTAGTATTGGTGTAGGAGGGGGGGAGACGCCCTAGTATTGGGGTAGGAGGGGGGAGACGCCCTAGTATTGATGTAGGAGGGGGGAGACACCCTAGTATTGGCGTAGGAGGGGGGAGACGCCCTAGTATTGGTGTAGGAGGGGGGAGACACCCTAGTATTGGTGTAGGAGGGGGGAGACACCCTAGTATTGGTGTAGGAGGGGGGAGACACCCTAGTATTGGCATAGTAGGGGGGAGACACCATAGTATTGATGTAAGAGTGGGGAGAGGCTATTGTACTGATGTAGGAGGAGGAGACGCCATAGCTTTAGACACCATTACATTAATATTGGAGGAGGAGACATCACAACTTTGGCGTAGGAAGAGCAGATGTTGTACTATTGGTGTAAGAGGAGGAGCTGTCCTGGCACTGATGTAAGAAGATAAGATAGCATAGCATTGATGGAGGAGGAGATGTCATTGCACTGGTGTAATGTGCTCAAGCAGCACAAATTCTCAATTTATGAAAACTGACAGGTGTGTGGTGCTATCAGGGCTACTTAATTACCTAAATTCACCTAATTTTAAATGCAGAGCTGGATTGATATGAAGTCAACATCACCTACATCGTTCCTGTTTACACTTAGGATAGGTTCTGTTGATTTTCTCTGATCTTTTACCTATGTATTTTTTGGGATGTGGTAACCAGTGTGGAACATGATTCTTAAGGCTTTACAAGACTGTATTTACTCCCAAGTGTTGTCTTGTAAAGCCTTAATAATCATGATAGTCTAATTCCTTCATCCTGATGTCTGCTGGAAATTATGACCTTCTTAACTGTAACTGAGAAACAGTAAAATAATAAATGTTTTTTTTTGAGGGCGAATTAGTATTTTGGTTTTAAATCCGGAATCTTTCCATGAACTTCCAATTTTTTTCAGGGTAGGAAGGTATTCTTGCTGAAATGTTGAATGTTATGATATCATCTGGAGAAATTGGTGTGATGTGCTACTGATCCAGACAGCAAGGGAATCTAATTAATGATAGGTTCACTAACGCAGCCTTAATTAATGACTATATCTCTACCACTATTATTTTAGCTTCCTGATAATTTCTGGCCCAGTAATGTCTGGCAGACAGTTCGTTTTTCCTTCTCCACAGCTGTTATCACTTCACTGATTCAACAAGGCTTCAGCTGACGTTTTTAAAATCGTTTTTCAAGTGCTGATAGATCTCTCTCTTTAACTTCAATATCATTTTGGCTGATTGTGAACATACATTTCGTTGTACTGCACTTGTGCACTAACAATGACAATAAAAGTTGATTTGATTTGATAGAAAACATTACTTGAGTTATTGAGAAAAGTTACTTGTATGTTGAGGTAGTGCCAATTTCAAATATTTTGCTGGAATGGATGACCTGTTCTATTTAGGCTGAAACATTCTCTCTTATATTTAACATGATGATGATGTATTCAGGTCCATTTTGTCTTTTACTTACTGACTTTTTTTTCTTTGCAGATAGTGGAGTTGGAGCTGGGATTGATTCTTATTATGAGTACCTCTTCAAAGCATACATTCTGCTTGGTGATGATGGCTATTTGCAAAGATTCAACACTGTAAGCTCTGCTTCTTTCTTGGTAGATCTTGTAGTGTATCATATTGTTTCTTATCCGAAATACATTCCTATGTTACTAAATGTGATGCAACTTTTTATTCACAGTGATGAGTTAGTGTTTAGTGTGCCATAGTTATCAGATTTGAAAGCTGCAGGTCCCCATGATTCTTGAGAATTGCTGTTTCAGGAATGCTCAGTAAAATAACGAACTGTTGAAAAATATATATATTTTTACATTTTATGTACAACCAGGCCAGGTACAATTATTTAGCTCCTGATTAAATCCTAATAATTCATTATTTTTGTATTTCTTAAAAGACTAAATTAAATAGACAATCAGAATTTCCAGAAGTTTATTTAAATGGTCACTCCTCAAATTAGAACAGTGGGTCATAGAACTTTAATTGTCACTATAATATAGGCCGGAATTTTCCCATTAAATAAAACAGGTGGGTTTGGAGCGTGGGGGCAGTTAAAGTGTTAAAAATGGGATTTCCGACCTGATCCCGCCTCCAACCCGCCCACTTACGGTTTCGCCGGAGACAGGACGAGGAGGCAGGCGACCAACCCGCTCCCAGGGAGCGGTACATTAATTTAACAATTGTAAAGAGGCTGGAAGCCTCATTTTCCCCGTCCATTTTGAATTTAACTGCCTGGAGACGGGATTCACGCAGTTAAACCGAGGCGGGGAATGCTGCATCCAGGAGATAAGTGGCTTTATTCGTATTTCCTGGATCCAAAATCCTGACCATACCCACCCCACTTCATCGGAGAACGCCCCCCCCCCCACCACCCCTCAATGAGATCTCCGATTGCCTTCCCGGGCCTTTACCCTCCCGATCCCCGATTTCCCCCCCCGCGCGATGGCCGATCCCGCCCCCGCGATGGCCGATTCCACCCCCCCCAACCCCACCCAAGCGATGGCCAATTTCACCCCCACCGCCCCCCCCCCCCCCCAACGCGGTCGCCAATTTCACCCCCCCCCCCCCCCGCAGTCGCCGATTTACCCCCCCCCCGCTTTATTTACTTTTCCCCACACTTGCCTGCCGATCCCTGATCACCCTCCATCCCCTGCCGATCCTGCAACACCTACACCGCCCCCACCCCCCCCCCCCCCCGCTGCCGATCCTCTCTCTCCCTCCCCTCCAGATTGCCAACCACCCCCCTGCCGATTGTCGACCTCCCTATGACTGACCCCTCGCAACTGAGGCTTGCCTGCCAGCCTCAAGCTGGATGGCTACAGGCGGAAAACCGAGGCCTCGCATTCAAATTAGACCCTGCCGATAAATTCGGCGGGGCCTGAAGGAAACTCGACCTCCCGGGTTTCCCGCCAGCCTCGGAGGCCCTCCGCCCCCATCCCGCCTCCCCAAAGAAAATTACAGCAATACTTTTAGACTAACTGTCGCAAACTCATCTCAAAGACTGGCTGTGCAGCACGGAACAGTTAGTTCACAACAACAACTTTCATTTATATAGAGCCTTTAACATAGAAAAACATCTCGTTCCTTCACAGGACCAAGAGGTTATATTCAGCTTAATATTTAATATATAATGTTTCTGATGCATCTATATAATTGCTGTTATTTTCTCGGTTTCATATGTACAAATGTGTCCAAAGCATTCATTACCATCCTACTGTTTTAAGTAGACATGTCCTGCATCATAGACTCATAAATATGTTTATAAAGTTCAAACAATTGGTTTTAAAATCTCACATTTTATCAAACCCAAATGCATTACATTCAACCTAGTGATGATATTTTCACACAAAAAAACTAAACTATCCAAACGTCTGAGCTAAGATGTTAATTTTCAAACAGCAAGTAAATTAAAGGTAATTATCAGTAGTCTAATAAACACAACCAATTTAATTGGAACAAAAGCAAATGATTGCATACAGGTAGAAAACTTGAGTGTTAAATCTGTGTAAAACCTGGTCAAAACTAAAAGTACATTCACTAGTGAATTTGAGTATCAGTCAGCACTGGAACATTTGGCCTTCTGATCATGGGTTTTAAACAGTCATTCTAACTGCAAACAAATAAAATTTGCAGCATTTGTCATGTCATTAATTAGGGTAGATCTCGAAAACTAGGTCTTTAAAACTGAACCAGTCCATATTAGCTGAGATGACAAACTGCATAATGCTCGTATATAATAATCATTGAGAAGTTTATTCATTTTATGCTGTAAAAGGTTTGTCCAATATTTTAGAAACAAAATGCAATATTCTGTAGTGTTCTGTAGAACTGTAGGCTAAAAGACTATATTATGGTTATTTCAAGTATTTCTTAAATGCTGTTTTAGTTTGCTGTGTTAGAATGGAATGCACAGGTAAAATATTTCAGTTGAATAGCCTCATTCTATAAATATGCCAGAGTGGAGGTGGTAATATAGTAATCTTTTGTTTTCCCTTACAGCACTATGCTGCCATCATGAAGTATATAAGTCAGCCCCCCCTCTTGCTGGATGTGCACATACATAAGCCAATGCTGAATGCACGAACGTGGATGGATGCTTTGCTGGCATTCTTCCCAGGCCTGCAGGTAAAATGTGTTCCTTCCTTTGGTCAAGAGCTTTTGAGTCTCGTACATACTGCTGAATATATAATTAAAGTTCACAATTATCCACAATTGTTACATTTTTTAACGCTTCTATATTTTGAGAAGGGAAAATTAATTTAACACCTGGGCCTCCCTAATCAGGAACATATCGCATATAAATCCTCAGGTAAAGACACTGGCCCGGAATTTGCAGTCAGCAACGAAGCGAATGCATTCACTGCTGGCCCCAAAGTACGCTCCGCACAAGGATCTCGCAATCCCTGTGTTGCGAAGTTCGGGTTTTCTGACTTCAGTTCATTTCAACGGCGTATAGTGGGTATCCCTTACTGTTGTGACGTCAACAGGCTGTCTAAGCAGCCAATCAAAACGCAGAATTCTTAGACAGCGAACAAGGAAGTGAGTAAGCTCTTAAAAGTCTAACTTTTCAAAACAGTTAGAGAGAACAAAAGAAAAATTGGGGCTTTCACATGGGGAAAAGGCAAACCTGAAATAAAGATGGACGAACTTTTTAAAAAAAAAAATGTTTTTAAATGTTTTTGAAAAGTTTCTTCATTTTTAATTTTTATTAAAATGGACATATTTCACACTGCACAAAATTTAAATGATTTTTCCCAGCTCTTAACATTTGTTTAGCAGTCAATACGTTGTTGAAACCCCAATTACACCTAATCCCGTTGGGTCTAACTTTTAGTGGGGATTTTAACAGCGTATTTACTGTGGAAGAGCCAAAGTTTTCGTCAGTTTTAATGATTGAGGTTTCACTGATTGCCGGCTCTGTGGGGGGAGGGGGGCACAGTGCAGCCAGTTTCTGAGCTGTTATTGACAGACCGCAACTTCAGGATTTCCGTATAGCGCCTGCACATGTGCTAAATCCCGAAGTTGCGGTCAGTTTCAAAGGCGGAATGACGGCAAACGCAGCCAGTTTGCCATCATCCCAACTGCAAATTCTGGGCCACTATGTGGTGTGTCACTGACCCATGTGGTCCTTTTATAAAATATAAAAGAACAAATCTGATGTAAGAACAGTTGGTATTAAAGATTGACAGTGGGTGTCCACTATAATTGATCTCAATTATGCATAATAGGAGTTGATGAGTGTAGACCAGCTGCTTCCCCATGGAGAGAGAAGCAAGATTTATCTTATAAGTGATGTGAGATTGGCATTGGCAAAGCCTGGAAGCAGGTCATCTGTTCAGTATATTGTTCATATCTGGTGAATGTTGTGGGGAAAGCCAAGAAGACATAGCACTGAGAAATACCTTTCTAAAAAAGGAAAGTCCTGGTCTCAAAAACAAATATATAGCGGCTAAAGGCTTTAAAGATAAATTTGTTGGTAGTCTTACTAATTGGATGGGTCGCATCAGTTTTATTGCTGTGTCACAAAGGATTACTATCTAGCACAAATGTAACCCGGGATAAAACAAAATTACGATAGCAAAATACTGCGGATGCTGGAAATCCGAAATAACAACAGAAAACGCTGGAAAAACTCAGCAGGCCAGGCAACATCCGTGGAGAGAGAAACAGTGTCAACGTTTTGGGTCGAAGACCCTTCGTGGTCTTCGACCTGAAACGTTAACTCTGTTTCTCTCTCCACGGATGTTGCCTGGCCTGCTGAGTTTTTCCAGCGTTTTCTGTTGTTATAAAACAAAATTAAAGAGGCTCATTGAAAGACTATTTCAATCCCGTTGATAAGAAATTGTTTGTTGTGTGCTTCATGTATTCCTGATTAAATGGAAATCGAAATAAAATTCATCAGGTGAGCAACAACTGCAGTGTGGAGGTGAAATTCTATTGGGTGATCTTTGCCCAATGCAGTCCATGAGCCTTTGAGTCTGATAGTTACACGGGCTTGGAGTAAGAAAGGCTTCACATTTATAGATACCCAAAGGGTGAGGGGAAAGCACTGTCGCTCAGAGTAACCTGATTTCAGTCAGGCTGTTGGTCAGGTAATGTGCTTGCTCTAAGGAGACAAGGAAAGTTAGAGAGGCAACTATTGCCACACACAGGAATTGAGAAGAGCCAGGTTAATTCGCCAGTATGTTTTATCTGGTCAGTGTTATCTTTGTGGCATTTGTGAGAAACTCAAATAGTTTCTTGTTAGCTTTACTGGTATCTTGGTGCCTTTGTTGAGGCTTCCATTCTGAAAGTGTCTTCAGTTACATTTAAGTGTGAAGCTCAGGCAATCCAAACACCGCCCTTTGTGTAAGGTGCTACCGAATACAAAAGTGATGCATAGCTGGACAGGCGTTTGTAGGTTGTGATATAACCTTTGGTTCAGGTGACGTCTATAAGCAACACAAGTTTCACCGTGTTGGTTTGTGACACCATTTGACCTCAGGTTCTGTTACTGCCCTCCCAGCTAAATTTATATCCGAATAGAACTTGTATTGGCAATCTTTTCAAGTTTGTTTTAGTTTAGTATTTTTATATTGATTACTTTCCTCAGTGAAATAATGTGAGGTGTGTCCCCTACTTTCAGAGGTTGCCTGGTGACAGTACTGCATTGATATCTTCTATCAAAGGAAATAACTATATTTATTCAACCTTGGCCCTTGGTCTTGTGTTTCTCCTGCTTCTACAGGCAGTTACTTGTGAAGGGGGTGAAACTTAATTTATTGAAACAAGACTTGCATCTCAGTTGGCTAGCTAGTAACAGCTATTTGTAATTGATTATATTATCACAGTTCGGCTGAATTGGTAGATCAAATTGTTTTATAGTTTGGAGCAGTTGAAATTTATAAAATGAAGCTGAGATCATCTTGTTATGAATTGAGTTTTATTTGATGCATAAAAAGAAAAAAAAACTGAAAACACTGGAAACCTGAAACTAAAACAGAAAATTCTGGGAATACTCAGCAGGTCAGTCAGCATCAGTAAAGACAACAGACGTGTTAGTGTTTCTTCTTGGGCAGTCCCTCGGAACCGAGGATGACTTGCTTCCACATTAAAAATGAGTTCTCAGGTGACTGATGAGTCCAATGCGGACCTACAGTCTCTGTCACAGGTGGGGCAGACGGTGGTTGAAGGGGCGGGTGGGTGGGGTGCTTGGGTTGACGTGCGCTGCTTGCGCTTGGCTTCCGCTTGCTCCTGGCGAAGAGACTCGAGGTGTTTGGCGTCTTCCCGGATGCTTCTCCTCCGCTTTGTGTGGTCTTGGGCCAGGGATTCCCAGGTGTCAGTGGGGATGTTGCACTTTTTCAAGGAGGCTTTGAGGGTGTCCTTGAAGCGTTTCCTCTGCCCACCTGGGGCTTTCTTGCCGTGTCAGAGCTCCGAATAGAGCGCTTGTGTCTCAGGTTATGCTTCAAATGTTAGCCGCCTCTTCTCTATATTGGTGGTGTCCCTTGCTGTGTATTTCTAGCATTTTCTGTTTCTATTTGATATGTTTAAATATGTTGATACGTTATGAATAAGTTTTCTAGTGCGTGCAGTTCTGTCTTCATCAAATACTGTATGATTTCCTTTTAGGTGTTAAAAGGAGATATTCGCCCAGCCATAGAGACACACGAGATGTTGTACCAAGTTACGAAAAAGCACAACTTCTTGCCAGAGGTAGCAGGGCTTTCCAAGTACTTTAATTTGTTAAATTAGTTTTTGTTCTTTATTAAGACTTTAATTCCAGTGAAGCTGCTCATTAATAGATAAAGTCTGGAGATAAAGACTGTTCTTTCTGCGGCTTTTTATGACATGTAAGTTTTGCAGTAGTCGTTTGCAGGTCTCGTCTGCCACTTCCGCAACTGCGTTTCTACAGATGTCCCAGCCCTCTTCAGCTGGCTTATTTTGTTCCCTTCAATGGTGTTTCTTTTGCCAGCTTAATATTTCAGTCTTCTGCTGGTCTCTTTCTTGCACTTTGCTGAATGTAGCTGTTAAAGATCCCACGGCACTATTTGGACAAGGTACTTCATTGGCTGTAAAGCGCTTTGAGACGTCCGGTGGTCATGAAAGGCGCTATATAAATGCAAATCTTTTTCCCTACGTCCTAACCAACATTCCTCTCTCAACTAATATCATCAAAAACAAATTAACTAGTCATTCATCTCACTTTTTGCTGTATGAAATGTGGCTGCTACATATGTCTACATAACAGTGAGTACACTTCAAAGTAATTTATTCCAGATGAAGTGCTTTGGGCATTTCTGAAAAATGTCCTTTTTTATTTTTCTCACACTCCTGGGCAGGATACAGTGAAGCACTTGTTTGACAGGTGATTGCTGTCTCAGCCCCCTTCTAATCTTTAGATTCACAATCTTTTTTGTCTTTCTGTGGTTCATTAATACTACTCAGTTAGTGGTCTTCTGGACTTTCGTCTCTAGTTTTTCTAAGCTCCAATTTGTTTTAATTTATTCTTGAGAAATGGGTGTTGCTGACGAGGCCGGTATTTATTGCTCATCCCTAGTTTCCCTGAGAAGTTAGTGATGGGCTGTATTCTTAAACTGCTGCAGTGTTTATACTTTGTACAACTGGAGTGACATTATAGGCCAGACCGGGTAAGGATGGCAGGTTCCCTTCTCTAAAGAATATTAGTGAACCAGTTTGTTTTTTACGACAGCTTCATGGCCACTTTTACTGATAGCAGAGTTTAGTTTTTGATTTATAAATTCAAATTATCAAACTGCCATGGTAAGATTTGAACTGGCATTCTCTGGATTATTAGTCTAGTAATATAACCACTGTGCTAGTGTAACCTCTAAGCTCTTCCTCTCCTTAAATCCCCAAATAATTGCAGTCTCCTACTGTTAACTAATATTTTCATCCTTCAGTCTCTTTATCCTCCTACAATCTTCAGACTTTTAAACCCCAAGCTTGGCATCACCTTATCATTACTTCCTGATTTTGTTTTGTGGTCACATTTACTCTCTTCAGTCTTAATGCTGTCTATGAGCCTTAGCCCTTCACAAAGTTTCTCAATTTAAGAGATATGTTTTGGTGTTCGTAAAAAGATTGTTGGAGATAAAACTCATACGAATGAACTCTAAGAAGCTAATGTTGCAGTGAGGGAGTTTTATAAATTCAAGGTAAACATTGCCAAATTAATTTACATAATACTCAATGGTTGCTGCTCTATTAAATTAATCATTACTGAACAATCAAACTGCAAAGAACTAGTGCATCAAGTGCTGTTACTAGTGTTTAATGCCTACAATTGCAGAAGTGTTCAATTTAAAAAAAAATCTCTGCATTGTTCTGTAAAAATCAGAATTTCCTCATTTGAATTTTTGATCTTGTTTCTCTAGGCTTTCACCACTGATTTTCGGGTTCACTGGGCTCAGCATCCCCTCAGACCTGAATTTGCTGAAAGCACCTACTTCCTATATAAGGTAAGCTTCTGCTTTTATTTGATGGAATTTTATTATGATATAAAATGCGAATAAGTATTTTTTTAATTGATTGATGTTTGAAAGGTGAAAGAATTCTGGCAAAACATGATGTGTACTGGGCCAGTAGCTGACGTGAAATTTTTAATATTGATCTGATTGAAGTGTAAATGACAGTTATTGTTACAAACAGGCTACAGGTGACAAATATTACTTGGAGGTGGGAAAGACCATCATTGAGAACCTGAATAAGTACGCTCGTGTACCATGTGGCTTTGCAGCAATGAAAGATGTTCGTACAGGAAGCCATGAAGACAGGTCAGATCTTTTAGCATTTCATATTGGTAGTTTATGACCAGAAAATAGTTATTTTGCCAGAGGCGGAAAACCTAGTGTAATCCACAGAAATTTATGAATGAAGGTAATTGAAGCTGTGGAATACTTTCAATCTGAAGTACAGGAAACTCTTTTTTATCCGGTACCTGCGTGGTGCCGGTTGATCAAAAAGTCCGGATTACAGAGAGGTATACTTACCAAGGTACGAGAGCCCTGTACACGGCCACAGGTGCAGGAGCCCCGGTTACACGGCACTTGTGCAGGAGTCCCGGTTACACGGCCACAGATCCAGGAGTCCCTGTTGCACGGCCACAGGTGCAGGAACCCCGGTTACACGGCCACAGATCCAGGAACCCCGGTTACACGGCCACTAATATATAGTAAAACTTACCTGAACCTACTCCTGAATTTTGCCGGTTAAGAGAGATTTCCTGTAGTCTCTTCCCTCATTCCAATCTTTGTTATTTGTTAACAATGTTTTTACTTGGTCTGTGGACAGCAACCATTCTGGTTCTCCAGGGGGATCCAGCAGCCCTCTGCTGACGTCCGCTATGAGATCTGTCAGTGAGCAGCTCCTTGGGTAGTGACACTGATCATTATTTTGAAGTCTGGACACCAATTAGATGGTGTCTGAGCTGGGGAAATTCAGTTCCAACCAAGGAAGCCACAAAATCAATGTAAAGTTAATCATGTGAAACCTTGATCAACCATTTTTATGTTAGAAATTTTTTTCAGATCAGTGTACCTCCCTATGAACATGCTCATTGATGGTCATATTGGCCTTGGAAGGGGTACAGCTCCAGCAAAGTTTACGCAACCTGTCCGCATTATTTAACCCTTTAAGCTCTGGTATTATTTCAATAAATCTGCACCACTCCCAAGTCCAATATATCTTTCCTGAGATTTGATGCCCAAAACTGAACACAGTCCTCCAGATGGGGCATGACCAAGGCTCTGTACAACTGCAGCATCACTTCCTCACTTTTGAATTCCAACCTCCTTGTGATAAAGGCCTTTTTGATTACTTTTTGTACCTGTGCATTAGGTTTTAGTGATGTGTGTATATGGACATCTAAATCTCTTTGTTCCTCCACAGTTCCTGATTTCTCACCATTAAGAAAATATTCCAATTTGTCTTTCTCAGATCCATTGTGGATGACCTCATAATTCCCCGCATTTAACTCCATCTGCCACTCACTTAGTCTGTCTATGTCCCTTTATAACTTCTTCCTCCCATCTACACAACTTACTGTGCCTCCTAACTTTGTGTCATCTGCAAACTTAGATATACAACTCACTATTCCTTCATCCAAGTCATTGATATATATGATGAAAAGCTGAGGCCCCAGTACAGATCTCTGGGGAACACCACTTGTCACATCCTGCCAATCGGAGAGCATTCCTTTTGTCCTTACTCTCTGTCTCCTACCTCTCAATCACAAGGTTACCTCCAATTCAATATGCTTTAATTTCTGCTAATAATATCTTGTGTAGAACCTTAGCAAATCCATTCTGGAAGTTCTCCCAGCCTCTTTGTTTACTCTCATAGTAGTGGTACAAATGACCTACAGAAGGGGAGCAGTTTAAAAAAAAATGGTTAATAAGATGCATACATTTTATTCTTGAAATTGGGACCTTTTACATCCACCTGCGAGGACAGACCGAAAGACGACACCTCCAAACGGTGCAGCGCTCCCTCAGTTTACAAGCCATTTCCTGATGGCTCGTGCAGAGCAGGAACACCAGCATAGACCAGTTGGGCTGAATGGCCTGTTTCTGTGCTGTAATTTCTATGTAATTCTCTGATTCTGGACTTGGTTGGAAATGTATAGCAGTGTCAATAATGCATGGGTATTGCTAACGATGCATTGTGTTACGGTGTAGTTCTTTTTAGAAACTACATTTTTTTTTTCTGTTCACGTGACAAACTTCAGCCTACAACCATAAAGGTATATAACAATACTTTTGTGTAAACCTAGTTTTTGGTTGTTTTCTGACCTTAAACCTGTATGTCTCTCTTGCCTTGAGATTTAGTTAAGCTTTTGGTAACATAACTGGGTAAATGAACATCAAATCCTGTTTGTTAATTAATATCAGGTATTAAATTATCTTTATTCTCCATAACATTCCACTTTCAGTCTTTAAAAGTGTTAGAATATCATGAGCTCTCATTTAAACTTATATAAATATAAAATGGATTTATTAATCAAGTGAGTAATCTAAACAGTGATGTAATAGTTACTTACAGTAGAATATCATTTATCTTCTTGAATAGATAAAATAACATGATTGTGAATCTTAAGAACGAATCAAATCATTTATAACTGACTACACACAGTTGTCCTCTTATCCTTTAGGAATATCAACATCAGTTATTTCAAACTGTCTTCTGCCTGTTTTATTGAGATTTTCACGCTGTGTTTGAGATTCTCCAAATGTTAACTAGTCAGACTCAAATCAAATTGTCTCTTATATTTAAGGAAAAGATTGCCAAGATATCCTGGATTTTAAATATCTAACCTCTCAAATTCAAATAGGAGCCATAAGTCAGTTACGAATTGAATCAATCACGAAGCCTGTATATATT
Source organism: Somniosus microcephalus (assembly GCF_052327205.1). Taxonomy (NCBI): domain Eukaryota; kingdom Metazoa; phylum Chordata; class Chondrichthyes; order Squaliformes; family Somniosidae; genus Somniosus; species Somniosus microcephalus. The sequence continues at coordinate 274,879,395 of NC_140989.1, read as the reverse complement.
TCAGAATTGTGTCTCACATTCCCTCCCGAGCTTATTACCAGAGAACTCTCAACAACCAATGTATCAGTGTGACTTTAGCTGGCTGCTAAACTCCCTTTACCCAATGAAGTTTTATAAAGTGACAGCTACCAAAACAACATTAGAGAAAAATACATCCGTTTTGTCAGACCTAGTCATGGATTTAGAGTTTATTTTTAGTTGTTCCTCTTCTCTTTACACAGAATGGATTCCTTTTTCTTGGCTGAAATGTTTAAATATCTGTATCTTCTCTTTGCGGAGAAAGAAGATGTCCTCTTTGATGTTGAGGATTATATCTTCACCACTGAGGCCCATCTATTGCCACTTTGGCTCTCTACAAACTTCACCAAGAATAGGAAAAATGAGGTAGGTGCAAACACTCCAATATGTGAAATACAGAGGTGCGTATCAGCCGACGGTAATAATGAGTGTGATAATATAGAATCATTTACTGGATTTTTTGCAACTTTGGATGCAGTATGCTCCAAATGAGCAAATTCAATTAGTGGTTAAAATCTATATATCAAATAGTTTTTGCTTTTTTAGCACAACTTCATTTGAATTTTACTCAGTGATTTTCAATGAAATGTAGAGCTTGGTCTATATGGGCTGATTCTAAGCCGAACACAGTTTTCTCCCCTTCCTGCTATAACAGAGTGTGTTATAAGAACATAAGACGTAGGAGCAGGAGTAGGCCATTCAGCCCCTCGAGCCTGCTCCGCCATTCAATAAGGTCATGGCTGATCTAATCTTGGCCTTAACTCCACTTCCCTGCCCGCTCCCCATCACCCTTGACTCCCCTGTAGTTCAAAAATCTGTCTATCTCCACCTTAAATATATTCAATGACTCAGCCTCCACAGCTCTCTGTGGAAGAGAATTCCAAAGATTCACGACCCTCTGAGAGAAGAAAGTCCTCCTCATTTCTGTTTTAAATGGTGCCCCCTTATTCTGAAATTATGCCCCCTAGTTCTAGATTCCCCCACGAGGGGAAACATCCTCTCTGCATCCACCCTGTCAAGCCCCTTCAGAATCCTATGTTTCAATAAGATCCCCTCTCATTCTTCTAAACTCCAATGAGTATAGGCTCAACCTGCTCAACCTTTCTTCCTAAGACACCCCCTCCTTCATAGAAACATAGAAGATAGGAGCAGGAGTAGCCATTCGGCCCCTCGAGCCTGCTCCACCATTCAATGAGATCATGGCTGATCATCCAAATTCAGTACCCTGTCCCTGCCTTCTCCCTGTATCCCTTTAGCCTTAAGAAATATATCTAACTCCTTCTTGAATATATTTAATGAATTGGCTTCTACTGCCTTCTGTGGTAGAGAATTCCATAGGTTCACCACTCTCTGGGTGAAGAAATTCCTCCTCATCTCTGTCCTAAATGGCTTACCCCTTATCTTTAGACTGTGACCCCTGGTTCTGGACTCCCCTGCCATCGGGAACATCCTTCCTGCATCTAGTCTGTCTCGTCCTGTTAGAATTTTATAAGTACTTTTACCTCTGATACTGCATGTGGTTTATAAGCAGCTAAATTGATATAAAAAGCCACTCCATAATGCTTTTGAGTAGTTCTGAAAGGAAATCCACTACCATTGCTTTTATGTAGAAGAAACTACTGTGTGGTATGTTTATACCAACATTTAGTGTCAAATAGGAAATTTAACTGCATTTTTGTGCTGAGACTGCCCCATGATCTCTGAGAAAAATCATATCCAAAAAACGTAATTTATCTTTTTTCTTTGAATGCTGACTGACCCACATTTCCAGTATCTTCTGAACATTTTTTTAAAAATCCTATAACTACTGTAATGGCCTTGATCGCTTAGACATTTTAAAACTTTTTATTCTAGTAAAAGAATGTGCATGACTCAGTCACATCACGCTAACGTGTATTTACATTGTTTCTTATCCCCAATTGTGCAACTGCTTTTGTGTGTTATGACTGGAACTTTCTTGTATTTATTTTTCATTTACTGGTGCATGAACAAAAGACAAAAGGAGGGAAACCTACACTGCAAAGACAATACCATTGCTGTCAGATTTGATACTATACGATTGTACAAATGAATGCCCCCTTTATACTCCTAAGGTTACATCCAATAACAAGACCCGGAGCTCTTGCAGTCCTTTTGGAGCAAAGCTGCATTTCCTGTGTCTCACCAAAATTGCTACTGGCAGCAAAAGCTATACAGCTCCTGCTGGCTGCATTTGGCATATTGGGTCTGGCAGTCAGCAAACTGACCGCTCAGCCCACCATTGGTGTTTTTAGCATTTGTTTGCCTATATACACCTTCCCCAGACATCAGGGAAGGACTAGCCAGATTCACAAAGACATGGACATGACTTTGCACTGGCTGCATGTGTGCAAGATTTATTTATGTGTAGAAAGGAAGCCACATTTGTGATTTTGGAACAACTTTGGTGCACAGATCTCAAAATAGCATTAAGCATAAGCGAGCGAAGGGCGCTCCTGCAACAGGTTCCCAACCACACAGCCAAGCTGGGTCTCCTAAACATCAACCATTACCATTGGGCAATGCGACTACAGGAGATCATGAGCTGGAAAAAGGCCTCCATCCAAAGCCTCTGGCTGGGAATGGAGGCAGATGTTGTGCAGTCCTCCTATAAAGATCCCCAGAAAAATCCAGTTGGACTTGAATCACAAGAAAGTATGACTGACCCAGCCCGTCAAAGGAAATTATGTATTGTACTGGAAGTGCCCTCGCCCTGTCAGCCCTGTCCCTGTAGTAGAGTGGCTGTGTCCTTCCCAGAGATTCTCAATACAAGTCACTTGAAGGCATGGCGTCGCTGAAATAAACAAGCTTCTCAACCAAAATAAAATCATGTCCTTCTAGATACCCACTTACAAGTTCTAATCTGTACTCAGAATTGTTCTCCACATCATCACATGACACAGAAAACTTGTATTAATCCTGGGAATATGACCTGGACCACCCATTCTCAGGAACTGGAGCATGCCACTGAGGCTTACCTTCTCAGCTTTCAGAAAACCTCAACTTTGAAAATGCCTCCTTCCCCTGAAAGCCGAGTACTGGTGAAACTGTGGACAGAAGGGCTTTCTCCAATGCACATCTTGGTTCTGCCCTTCCAATTGGAGAGTTCAGAGGCCAATGAAGCCATGAAGCCTTTCCATTCCCCTACACCAAACTATATTCTGCCTTGGCCTTCTGACAGTGGGGAGAAGAACCCATAACCATCACATCACAAAGGTATGTCCTTCAGCATTGCGCCCACAAATACACACAACACACCAAATATGGACATTCGCCAACCTGAGTAAGTGAAGCATGGGTCGTGCCTGAAACTAGGAAAGCAGGAAGAGCAATGGGTCTCCTTCCAGCTTCATACAGCCAAAGGCTGACTACTGAACAAACAGATCCCAAACCCAACCACTCATTGATCTTTTTTTGTCTCCTCCTAGACGGCAGGTTACATAGATTTGGACGACAGCAACTTTGACTGGTCTTGCCCTAATACACAGGTTCTGTTTCCAAATGATCCCTCTTATGCTAACAGCATTCGTGAACCTTTTAAAAACGTGGTGGACAAAACTTGCCCAAAGGCCAACATCCGACAGTAAGAACTGCTATTACTAAACCCTGAGATTGTGTATGTGCCATTTAATCAAAGTTTGGTCTTTTCCAATTGAACCCATAAAATGCATTACTGTGATTTTAAATGAACATTAAACACGTCACCAGTGACTATCTATTATTATTATAATACTGAGGTGTTTGCGTTGTGGCCTGTTGTAAAGACGAAGGACATTTCTACGTTAGCAATCATTCAGTATGTGATGTATCTTTTTGTAAATGTGCTGCTTGCCAAGTTCATTTTATTTTTAGCAGACTATTACAACTGAAACATTTTCAATAATACAGAAAACAACTTGGCTTAGTATACTGACTTAAGTTACACTGAGGACCTGTGTTTCAGTATAGCAAGTGAACTTAGCTTTAATAAAATTTATATTAAACAGATTATTATGCTTATATTGAACTGATGGGTTGCAAAGTGGTGCAATCAATATGGTTTCTGAGTTTTTTTTTTTCAGTTTTTAAAAAATCTTGGGATGAACTTGTTTATATTTGTGCAAATCCAATTCAAGTTCAAGTTAATGAGTATTTGGGTTAATTCATTGCCTTTGCTAAGCTAGTTTTCTGTAGAATGGTTCATTATTTTATGTAGTCTCTTTTTCACATTTTTGCTGATGGGAATTGAATTCCTTGTGTGTTTTTTGTTGCAGGGAGTTAGGTGGTGGTGGCCCTGGGATCAGGTCACATCTGAGGGCGAGGGATTTTATGGCCAACAATCCTGAACACCTCGAGTTACTGAAGAAAATGGGAGTCAGCCTAATTCATCTCAAGGATGGCAGAGTCCAGTTGGTTCAGCATGCAAACCAGGTGAAGCTGCTGCTATATCCTGTAGCCCATAAAGTACTCAATGGATGTAGGATATATGCCGCTTAAAATATTAATTCAATGGGAAATGATAGAATGAATGAAAACAGGTAGAAAATCATTTGTTTGTAAAGTGGATCTAATAGTAGAAACAGAATACATGAGAGTCTGTGGGATGCATTGCAAGTAATGACAAATTAATCTATCATGTATAGGCAAATGTCACTTCCATATGATCAATGAATGAAGTGGAATAAAAACAGATCAACAAACTTATTTTTTAATGAATTACTAGAAGCAAAATGTGTGCAAAAACATACAAAAACAGTTTTAAATGGGCTTTAATGGTAGAAAATCAGGATCCCTTTTGTGTTCTGCAATCTGAGAGAAAATATGGAACCTGAAATTGCAGTCAGAGGCTTCCCGTGGGCGAATGCCTCCGATCCGCAAGAAAAGTACGCACCTACCTGGTGCCTCTGTATCTTCGGACTCTTGCAGTCCTGGGCCTGCAGGCGTCGCCTGTGTAAAGGCCCACGTATCCCAGGGGAGCATGCGGTTCGCAAGCGTCCCTGGGATCACGTGGGCTGGCCCAACCAGTCAAAAAGGGGGATTCCCATTATGCTTATGGAGATTCCATTTACATACGGAATCCCCAGAAGCATAATAGGAATGACATAAAAAACACTTCCACACAACCTAAATAAAAATAAATCACCACATGTTTAAAATTAATAAAAAATACAATTTAATTAAACATTTAAAACAAAAATTAATTTTTTGAAAATAAATGTAAACATTTTTAAAGGGGCCTAAAATAACCTAAACTAATTTTTAAAAGATTTTGAATGTTTAAATGATTTTTTTAAATTTATTTTAATATTTATTTAAACCCTTATGCTGGTAAAAGAAGGCCCTACACCAAATAGCCCAGCTGTCCGCCAGTGAATGTCCATTTCCTGCGCATGAGCTGAAACTTGACAGATTGCAAGTTCTGGGTTTTTGTGCATGCGCAGCACATGTGGAAACCCAGAACTTGCTGGGCACTTACGACTGCGTACGCTAGCGTATACGGTCATAGGCCGCGCAACATCCGGGCCATGAAGTACACAAAGCAAATTCATCGGTTGATCTCTGCCAGCGATTCATAAGTATTCTCCTCTCTTTTAAAAAAGAAGGGCCAGGCCAGGGAAACGGATGGAAAAGGAGAAACGTGCACAAACCTACTTACACCCAAATGCAGAGGGAAACTAATTTGTTTTTAAGCTAGTAATTAAGCACTGCATCTTCAAGAGATGAAAGTGGAAACGAGAATGGCAATTTGCTGCTGCCTTTTGTGTCGAGGGAAGAGTGAATCCAGTAATGAATGAACAACATATTGCTTTTCTCCTCCTCCAGGCAGCCAGTGCACATGATGCTGAGGATGGCCTGCGCTTTATGCAGGAGATGATTGAATTGTCCAGTCAGCAACAGAAGGAACAGCTGCCACCTCGAGCTGTCCAAATCATCTCCCACCCATTCCTTGGTAGAGTGGTACTTACAGCCGGACCAGCACAGTTTGGAACAGAACTTTCTAAAATTACCAATGGGGTATGAATCCACTAAAACTAACCAATGTTTGAATATTAAATATATTATACTTATTTGCTAGTTTTTTTTTTAATGCACTTAGTGTAACACATTTTATGTAGTGTATGATAGTCTACTTAAGTTGATTTATCTAAGAGATCAATCTATTCAAGTAATATTTTATCTTTCATTTGATAGTTTTGTTGTAAATGCATTTAACAGCCCTGATTAAATATGCATGTGACGTTGATGCATTTCCATATGCTGAGTGGCAAAAATATAGTTTTTAAACAAAAAGGATATTTTGCCCTTAAATACTATTTAAAGGGAGGAAATTATACTTTATTAAGGGCTGTTCTGCAGTAGTACAGGAAACTCTTTTTTATCCGGCACCAATGGGACCGGCGTGGTGCCGGTTTATCAAAAAGTTCGGATTACAGAGAGGTATAGTAAAAGGTACGAGAGCTCCGTACACAGCCACAAATCCAGGCTTCCCTGTTGCTTAGCAACAGGTGCAGGAACTCCGGCCACAAGATCCAAGCGTCCCTGTTGCTTAGCAACAGGTGCAGGAACCTGACCACGAGATCCAAGCTTCCCTGTTGCTTAGCAACAGGTGCAGGATCCCGGCCACAAGATCCAGGAACGGCCACTAATATGAATTAAAACTTACCTGAACCTACTCCTGAATTTTGCCGGTTAACAGAGATTTCCAGTTATTTAGGTGCCGGTAAATCGAGAGTTTCCTGTAACACAATTGAAGTGGAAAAGTTCAGATTGTTGCAATACAAGGTGCTCTTCTGAGGGGTGGGGATGTTGAGACACATTTCTGGGACAGAGCCGATGGAGCTTTAGTGTTCAGCTGCCCATTATTAAAGTTGATGCTGGATGTCGAGAAGTGAATAAGTGTTTAATTCCCCATCACTGACAATTGGAATTGTTTTAAAAATTACACCCATATGTATTAAAATATATATTCTGCTAGCTTCTTTTATTTGTAGGACAAAGGAAATTACCAGAAAATATAAAATGCAGTATTTATCATGGTGGGAAATGTGACCATCAACCTATTTGCTAGCACTCTGTGACACAGCATGTTGGTACACTTAACGTATCAGCTAGTTGTGAGGAACATCTATTTGTATTTTTCTACCTTTCTAACCCCTGTAGAACAGGGTGCGGCAGGTGACCTTCTCCTAGCCCTCTACCAGTACAACTGTGAAATTGGCTATTAAGACGTGTTGTCCAATATTTCCCTCCCTCCTGCTGGAGATATTATGACTTGCACTCAGCAATTCCCCTGGAGGTGTGACTGAGGTTAGGATCATGGTGTGTAGGGAATCGTGGTGTGAACGCATAACCTCTGAAATTGTAAAGAGCAGCATAGCTCCTCAGCTTTGTTTTCCACCTTTCCTCTTTTAGCAATCTCTGCATAAAGTCCTTGAGCCTTCTGTCTGAGTTTTTGACTTTGAAGCCCTCCATTCGAATTGCACACTTTGGGCATCTGTTATTACAATTGTAACTCTTCTGTACAGAACAGAAATGTTTCTCCGAGCAAATGGATATCTCGTTGGGTCATAAAATGACAGCATGTGAATAGTTCCTCTGGCGCCCTCTTCAGGCACTACTGTTCCATCACAATTCACTTCAGCTGAACCATTCCTGATGGAAACATAACATGCCAGTGCACTTCTTCTATTATAAATTCCTTTACTCGCCCCCGCCGCGGCCCCCCCCCCCCCCAGTTCAAAGTATTACCAGTTTTTCTCTGAAAACTTGTAATTGTTTCTTGGGTACTGTTTTTATTTGTTTATATAGTCTATCTGTTATACTGCAGATCACAAGCTTATCTGTGGGCATATTTGCAGAAATAATTGTTTTTATGCTTGCCCGCATGCTCAGGGCACTAGAAAGAAACATGGAAAAATAGGAGCAGGAGTAGGCCATTCGGCCCTTCGAGCCTGCTCCGCCATTCAATATGATCATGGCTGATCCTCTATCTCAATACCATATTCCCGCTCTCCCCATACCCCTTGATGCCTTGTGTCTAGAAATCTATCTATCTCCTCCTTAAATATATTCAGTGACTTGGCCTCCACAGCCTTCTGTGGTATAGAATTCCACAGGTTCACCACCCTCTGAGTGAAGAAATTTCTCCTCATCTCAGTCCTAAATGTCCTACCTCGTATCCTGAGACTGTGACCCCTTGTCCTCAGCCAGGGGAAACCTCCTCCCTACATTGTCTGTCTAGCCCTGTCAGAATTTTATACATTTCAATGAGATCCCCTCTCATTCCTCTAAACTCTAGTGAATGCAGGCCTAGTCGACCCAATCTCTCCTCATACAACGGTCCTGCCATCCCAGGAATCAGTCTGGTGAACCTTCGCTGCACTCCCTCTATGGCAAGTATATCCTTTCTTAGGTAAGGAGACCAAAACTGCACACAGTACTCCAGGTGTGGTCTCACCAAGGCCCTGTACAACTGTAGTAAGACATCCTTGCTCCTGTACTCAAATCCTCTTGCAATGAAGGCCAACATACCATTTGCCTACCTAACTGCTTGCTGCACCTGCATGTTTGCTTTCAGTGACTGGTGTACAAGGACACCCAGGTCCCTTTGTACATCAACATTTTCCAATCTGTCACCATTTAAATAATACTCTACCTTTCTGTTTTTCCTACCAAAGTGGCATTTAGTTCACATTTTATGTACCTTTGCAGGTGGTGTAGTGGGTTAGATGTTGTCTCACCCCAAAGACATTGATTCAAATGCAGCTTAATTGATGGGGTGAAAGCCCATATCTGCTAGCTGTAAGGATCCAGTGTGAGCAGCCTCAATCCACTTTCAAATGAGCACTGGCCTCCAGCACAAAGCTGCCCATAATTGGCACTAAATTAGTTGTCTCACTTGTAGGTCCCATAGGATGGCTGGTGTTGGAGAAATGTCACATTGATGTAGTTAGGGGTGCTTTTCTGAAATTGAAACTGAGCTGTATTACTGGGGCAGGGTAAAGGGAGCTTTATTCTGCATCTAAGTGTTCTGTACCCCAGCTTTTTGTCTTTGTGGACTGGATAGGTGTGTACCACGGAGCCTCGGAGGTTACGTAAACGTTTACGTCCATGTTCCATTAATTTGTATTTACATCAAGTTGCTGATACCAATAGCTCTAGATATTCTGATTTAGGATTTGCCCACCAGTGAGACAACAGTGGTACAGTCGACCCTTTCCAAATCTCTAGGCCCACAAAATTTAAACTGGGTTTGAAGCCATTCTGGAAAGAGGGCATTTCCTTGGATTCTAGTTGATCTCTAACACTGCAGTATTAGTATTAAACTAAAATGTGGGCTTCAATTACAAAAACCTTTTAAATGTTATACTGTCATTGGATCATTACAGAACCAACAGAGTACAGTTTTTATGTTTTCTGTTTAACATAAATAGAACTCATAATGAAACATTTGGCTATACTGTTGCCAACTGATGCTGAATGTTTAGTGCCCGTCTGTGTATATGGTTGAATCTGTACAAAGGAAAGAGCTGTAGGTGGCACTTTGTTGAACGGAAAGTTCAAAGATTTTACCTGAAGTAGAATGAAATGTTTTAAAACTTGTACAGGCAAGATAAGAAAGTTCGCCTGTAATTTCCACGCGGGTTCTCCCGATCACCACCGTAACCTCAATGGAAGATCGGCGGGAAGCCCGGAGAAACAACCTAAGGTTTCCGTCGGTCTTCCACCGAAGTTACAGCAGCAGATTGAGAGAACTCCCCTGGAAATTCTACATCCCAGTGTTTGTTTATCCGTGTCTCCAGCTCCTGATTTGATCTTCAACTTTCAGTAAACCTATTTCAGTTGGAAAGGTGCGATGAATTCTGCACGCCCAACATCACTTACAGATCAATAAATGGGAGCTCTGGTTGCACTAGACTGATTAATGGGACCCTGTAGGTTTATTCTCCCTTTGTCCTGCCATGGTAAGCCGTGCACACACAGTGTCAGCTGTGGCTCAGTTGGTAGCACCCTCGCCTCTGAGACAGAAGATTGTGGTTTCAAGTACCACTCCAGAGACTTGAGCACAAAAGTCTAGGCTGACACTCCAGTACGGTACTGAGGGAATGCTGCACTGTCGGAGGTGCCATCTTTAGGAGGAGAGGTTTGCTCTGTCAGGTGGATGTAAAAGATCCCGTGGCACTATTTCGAAGAAGAGCAGGGGAGTTATCCCTGGTGTCTTGGCCAATATTTATCCCTAAATCAACATCACTAAAACTGATTATCTGGTCATTATCACATTGCTGTTTGTGGGAGATTGCTGTGCACAAATTGGCTGCTGCGTTTCCTACAGTACAACAGTGACTACACTTCAAAAGTACTTTATTGGCTGTAAAGAGCTTTGGGACGTCCTGGTATCTAGAAACATAGAAGATAGGAGCAGGAGTAGGCCATTCGGCCCCTCGAGCCTGCTCCGCCATTCAATGAGATCATGGCTGATCATCCAAATTCAGTACCCTGTCCCTGCCTTCTCCCCATATCCCTTGATCCCTTTAGCCTTAAGAAATATATCCAACTCCTTCTTGAATATATTTAATGAACTGGCCTCCACCGCCCTCTGTGGCAGAGAATTCCACAGGTTCACCACTCTCTGGGTGAAGAAATTCCTCCTCATCTCAGTCCTAAATGGCTTATCCCTTATCCTTAGACTATGACCCCTGGTTCTGGACTCCCCCGACCATCGGAAACATCCTTCCTGCATCTAGTCTGTCCAGGCCTGACAGAATTTTATAGGTTTTGATGAGATCCCCTCTCAATCTTCTAAACTCCAGTAAGTATAAGCCCAATCGACATAATCTCTCCTCATACGTCATTCCTGCCATCCCAGGTATCAGCCTGGTGAATCTTCGCTGCACACCTTCCATGGCACGAACGTCCTTCCTCAGATAAGGCGACCAAAACTGCACACAATACTCAAGGTGCGGTCTCACCAAGGCCCTGTACAACTGCAGCAAGACATCCTTGTTCCTGTACTCGAACCCTCTTGCTACGAAGGCCGACATACCATTTGCCTTCTTAACCACCTGCTGCTTACCTTCAGCGACTGGTGCACAAGAACACCCAGGTCTCTTTGCATTTCCCCTTCTCCCAATCTATTGCCATTCAAATAATAATCTGCCTTCCTGTTTTTGCCACCAAAGTGGATAACCTCACATTTATCCACATTATAGTGCATTTGCCATGTTTCTGCCCAATCACCCAACCTGTTCAAATCGTACTGGAGTTTCACGACATCCTCCTCACAGCATACCTTCCCACCCAGCTTTGTGTCGTCTGCAAATTTGGAGATATTACATCCAATTCCCTCGTCCAGATCATTAATATATATTGTGAACAGCTGGGGTCCTAGGACCGATCCCTGCGGTACCCCACTAGTCACTGCCTGCCACTCGGGAAAACGACCCGTTTATTCCAACTCTTTGCTTCCTGTCTGCCAACCAGTTCTCTATCCAAGTCAATACCTTGCCCCCAATCCCATGTGCCTTAATTTTGCACGCTAATCTCTTATGCGGGACCTTATCGAAAGCCTTCTGAAAGTCCAAATACACCACATCCACTGGTTCTCCCTTATCTATTTTACCAGTTACATCCTCAAAAAATCCCAGTAGATTAGTCAAGCACGATTTACCTTTTGTAAATCCATGTTGACTTTGTCCGATCCTGTCACTGCTTTCCAAGTGCTCTGCTATTACATCTTTTATAATGAACTCTAGCATTTTCCCCACTACCGATGTCAGGCTTACCGGTCTATAATTCCCCGTTTTCTCTCTGCCACCTTTTTTGAATAGTGGGGTATCATTAGCTACCCTCCAATCCATGGGTACTGTTCCAGAGTCTTATCGAGTTCTGGAAGATGACCAGCAATGCATCTACTATCTCCAGGGCCACTTCCTTAAGTACCCTAGGATGTAGATTATCAGGCCCTGAGGATTTATCGGCCTTCAATCCCATCAACTTCCCCAACACCATTTCCCTACAAATACTGATTTCTTTCAGTTCCTCCCTCTCATTAGTCCCTATGTTCCCCGACATCTCTGGGAGGTTATTTGTGTCCTCCTTTGTGAAGACAGAACCAAAATATGTATTTAATTGGTCTGCCATTTCTTTGTTCCCCATTATAAATTCCCCTGATTCTGACTGTAAGGGACCTATGCTTGACTTCACCAATCTTTTTCTCTTCACATATCTATAAAAGCTTTTACAGTCAGTTTTTATGTTCCCTGCAAGCTTACTTTCATAATCTATTTTCCCCTTCCTAATTAATCCCTTTGTCCTCCTTTGCTGAATCCTAAACTGCTCCCAATCCTCAGGTTTGCTGCTTTTTTTGGCCAATTTATATGTCCTCACTTTGGATCTTATGCTATCCCTAATTTCCCTTGTTAGCCACGGTTGAGTCACCTTTTTTGATTTATTTTTATGCCAAACTGGGATAAACAAATTCTGTAGTTCATCCATGCGATCTTTGAATGTTTGCCATTGCCTATCCACCGTCAACCCTTTGAGTGACATTACCCAATCAATCCTACCCAACTCGTGTCTCATACCATCATAGTTCCCTTTATTTAAATTCAGGACCTTAGTCTCTGAGTCAACTACTTCACTCTCCATCTTAATGAAGAATTCTATCATATTATGATCGCTCCGACCCAAGGGCCTCGCACAACAAGATTGCTAATTAATCCTTTCTCATTGCATAATACCCAGTCTAAGATGGCCTGATCCCTAGTTGGTTCCTCGACATATTGGTCCAGGAAACCATCCCGTATACACTTCAGGAATTCCTCCTCCACAGTATTGTTACTAATTTGGTTAGCCCAATCTATATGTAGATTAAAGTCACCCATGATGACTGCTGTGCCCTTATTGCACGCTTCTTTAATTTCCCTTTTAATGCCATCTCCAACCTCTGCATTACTGTTTGGGGGTCTATACACCACTCCCTATAGGCGCTATAAAAATGGTCACGGCTCTCGAACTGAGAACAGGCAAAGGCTGTCCATAGGATTGTGTAGAAATTTAACTTGCGATTACCGTCTTTGAACTGGAAGCCAGTCAGATTATTGCTAGTCACAGTCTTTCCTCCAATTGTACTTTAATATGACAATAGAGACTAGCTATGAAGACATTTTTCACTGCAAAAATTGATTTGCATTTCTTGTTTGCATTTCAAAATTCTCGATAGGTTCGGGGTTTTGTCGCTAAGTGTGAACCCTACAATGGCTGTTCAGAGGTAACAAATCCTGAATCAATCAAGGGAAAAATTGCCCTGATGCAACGAGGCCATTGCATGTTTGCTGAGAAGGCACGGAATGCACAGAAAGCTGGGGCGATAGGTGGCATTGTCATTGGTAAGGGGTGCAATTCTTATTTTTCACTTTGATAACAGTATGAAACATTGTTTATTTATTTATATACAGTTGTGCGAGAAAATTAACATCCCCGCCTGATTATTACAGAAGTTGAAATAATTTCAGATTCTCAGATTGTTACAGATTAGGGTTGCTTAATAAAGGTTCCCACAGGTTAATTGGCATTATATAATATCCAGTTCATAAGCTATATCTTAATGCTGGTTTTATTTTAATGATCTGCAATCCAAATATAATTTATACACCATTTTTTACAGTATGCCCTAACCAAAGTCACAAATGATCATTTCTGTGATTGTGACCATGATGCATTAACCTTCCTAGTCCTCCTCGACCTGACTGTAGGCTTACCTTACGGTCAGCTCCTCCAACACCTCTTTTTTGTCATCTAACTGGGTGGAGTTCCCTCGCTTGGTTCCACTCTTGCCTATCCAATCAGAGCCAGAGCATCTCGGGCAATGTCTGTGCATTCTGTCTGCACTGTTACTTCTGGAAATCTCAAGGACCTATCTTTGGCTGCCTCGTCGTCCTCATCTACATGGTGCGTCTTGGTGTCATCATCTTTAGACTTGTGGTCAGCTGATGACACCTAGCTCTACCTCTTATTTCTCTTGACCCTTGCAGTTCCTCTGTGCTGTTGGACTGCTTGTCCAACATCCAGTCTTGCATGAACTACAGTTTCCTCGACTAAGCAATGGGAAGACCAAAGCCATTGGACTGCCACAAGCTCCATACCCTTGCCAATGACTCATCTCCTCCCCGGCCTCCATCTTGGGCTGAACCAGAGTGTTTGCAACTTCACTGTCCTATTCAACCCCCAAGCTGAGCTTCCGACCCTATACCCTCTCTATCACAAAGACTACTGACTTCCACCGCCATAGCATCGCCTGTCTCCAACTTTACCTCAGCCCATCTGCTGCTGAAACCCTCATCCATGTCTCTGTCAACTCCAGACTCGACTATTCCAATACTTCTTTGCCTAGCCTCCCATCTTGCGCCTTCAGTAAAGTTCAGCTCATCTAAAATTCTGCTGCCCATATCCTATCCTACAGCAATTCCCACTCACTCATCCCTGTCCTCGCTGACCTCCATTGGTTCTCGGTCTCACAACATTTGCTTTCTCGTATTTAAATCCCTTTGTCGAAGGAGCTTTACTCCACAGTTAGCCTGTGCAAAACGTGCCTTGAGTGCTTGATGTTTTTGAGCTAGTTGAGAATAGGCATGTTATTAATGGGAAATGGGTGTAACGCTGCAGTAAGGGCAATGTTGGTGGTGTCTTAAATTTATGGGCCTTCTCCAAATCTCTGTATCCCTGCCTCCTTCAGCCAAATACTTTGTGTTTCAGTCCAAAGTTGTAATGATTAACATTGACTAGTACAAGTGGTTTTCATTAATGTGCAATAATGAAGATATTGAGGATTGGACTTTTCTTACTCGTGTGTTATTGGTGCACACCAATTGGATGCCTAAATTGTGCACTTGAAAGCCAGCCATGTTTGACTTGCATGTCACTGTTTGCAAAATGAATGAAAATAAGCTACATTAGCATTTTGATCATTCTCTGTACAGCTCAAAACTAATGTTTAACAGTCTTAGACCAAAGCACTGAATCTGATTGGCTAAAGAGCTGTCCTGTACGAAAGTACTTTCATATTTGTCGGCTGTTTTTTTATTGAGTAGTAGTGTCCTGAAGTTATCAGATGGTAAAGTAAGACACTGTACAGCTCGAGTTGATGGGATGCAAATCTCCTCTGCTGGCTTTAAGGATCCTGTGGGAAATGAATGTGGGTAATATCAGTTCAGTTCCTAGTCGGTCTGGGCCCACAGCACAGAATGCCCCAAATTTGGCACTGACTGAGGGTCTCATTCAGAAATACTACAGAAAAGTCTATTGTGTTCTCTACTAAAGCTTGGGCCTGAGGCACATTGTTGGAGCAGAGTAGAGAGAGCTTTAATTTGCCTTTAACCAGGTCCTAGGTGCCTGAAATGAAATATGTTCCATTGCTGCAGAACTATCATCCCTCAACTTATTGACCACAAATTTCTTGAGAAAAAGTGACATTGAATGTGAAGCTTTGTCATCTCCACAGCCTGAGAGGGACCAGCTTACCCTACAGCCCTCACCTGTTAGCTATGTTATGCAGCAGGATGAAATCTTTAGTAGGCCCAGAAGAGTTTGCAAGTCCAGGTGTATGCTGCTGCTGTTTTAACTGAATTTGCTATTGGGCAGATGACAATGAAGGAAGCAGCAGTGACACAGCTCCACTCTTCCAGATGGCTGGTGATGGAAGGAACACTGATGATGTCACAATCCCAATGCTTTTCCTCTTTAATAAAGAAGGAAATATTATACTCGATGCCAAGCAGGAGTACCAGGAAGTGGAAGTGCTGCTGTCGGATAAAGCTAAGGATAGAAGTAAGTTTATACCAACAATAAATGATCTTTCATTTACAAATTACCCAAAATGATTTGTCATGACTTTAAATGCAGGTAGTAACCTGGAATATTTCTGGTATGTGCTGATTGGTAAATTCAGCTATCTCTAAGATGCAACAATTTTTTTTTGAGAAGACTTTAGATTGTTGACAGGTTTTGGGAAATTCTAAGCTCCCTGGGGCAGCCTTTTTTCAAAAACATTTTCACGTCATACACAGTGATACTGAAATAAACACTATTATTACTGTAATAAAACCACTCAAATGTCAGGACTGGATTTCTTACTGTATAAGTAACCCTACACTGCAAACATTAACAGCTAAAGCATTTAAAGAAAACGCTTTTAGTTAGCGCTGTCTTAATTTCTCTTCCATTCCTCCTTTTGATTCCCATCTCTCCCATTTTTGTTATTTTTTTGTAATCTAACCTAATCTCTCTCATAACTTTTTTAAATGGTGGTTAGCTGCTTTTGTGTATTTTCTGGGTCCCCTCAACCATTCTGGGTGTAGAAGCCCAGTCTCGAAGATTGGGATTTGATTGGCTTAAAAAAAAGACTTTCAGTCAATCATCGTAAAGATTAACATGTTTGTTTTGTAGTTTTACTTTCTCATCTTGGCCATGTAGGAATGTCCATTTTCTGTGAGCTTCACAAGTTAAGCAGGGTGCATGAAGTCAGGGGGATCCTTTGAATTTCATGATGTTTTACATTGATTTTAGAAGACATTGGTAAATTTCATGCAGATCCCCTGACATTACAGAGTTCCATTTTCTCATGGTACCTCTGTGTAGGTAGCCCTCGAGCAAGTCACTGCTCTGGATTGTGGCCCTTGACAAAAAGTTAGTGAGTACGCCTCAGGTAGATTTGTGAACCTCAAATTCAGTGTGCACATCTGCTTTGCACTTTCATGAAACTACACATGTAAATTATATAAATAAAATAGATAGACTTCTTTCAAAACAGAAGTAAATAAGAGCAATAGTGAAGGGGGTTAACATATCCTTACATAAAGATATACACAGGTTTCAGTGTGAGCATAGTGGGATGTTCCAGAGTACCACTTATGGGTGCTGCACAGAACATCACTACTTTCAGGATAACCAGACACTTTTTGCCAGCAAGGCTTATTATACTGACAAAGCAGCTCTGGATCTGTGTGGCTTTTCACAGACCTAGTTTTGGATTTTTTTTTTTAAATCATGATGGACGTGTGCGAAATATATCAGCTGGGTAGTATAAATAAACTGGCAAATGACCATGTGCAGGTACTGTTCATTTAACGGGTTAATAGTCACAATATTAGATATATGTTCATGGGTCAAATTTGACCCATGGCCTGGAGTTACTATACATAGTGAGTGTATGTATATATATTTTTTGTGGACAGGACATATACCTGGGCAGCTTTCCACATTATCGGGTAGATGCCAGTGTTGTAGCTGTACTGGAACAGCTTGGCTAGAGGCGCGGCTAGTTCTGGAGCACAAGTCTTCAGCACGACAGCCACGATATTGTCGGGGCCCATAGCCTTTGCTGTATTCAGTACGCTCAGCCGTTTCTTGATATCACATGGAGTGAATTGAATTGGCTGAAGACTAGCTTCTGTGATGGTGGGGACATCAGGAGGAGGCCGATATGGATCATCCACTCGGCACTTATGGCTGAAGGTGGTTGCAAACTCTTCAGCCATGTCTTTTGCACTCTGTGCTAGGCTCCGCCATCATTGAGGATGGGGATATTCATGGAGCCTCCTCCTCCTGTCAGTTGTTTAATGGTCCAGCACCATTCACGACTGGATGTGGCAGGACTGCAGAGCTTTGATCTGATCCATTGATTGTGGGATCGCTTAGCTCTGACTATAGCACGCTGCTTCCGTTGTTTAGCGTGTATGTGTTACAGCTTCCCCAGGTTGACATTTCATTTTTTGGTACGCCTGGTGCTGCTCCTGGCATGCTCATCTGCACTCCTCATTGAAACAGGGTAGGTCCCCTGGCTTGATGGTACATAGGAACATAGGACAGGAGTAGGCCATTGAGCCCCTCGAGCCTTTCAGTGAGATCATGGCTGATCCGCGACCTAACTCCATATAACTGCCTTTGGCCCATATCCCTTAATACCTTTAATTAAGAAAAAGCTATCAATCTCTGATTTACAATTAACAATTGATCTAGCATCAATTGCCGTTTGTGGAAGAGAGTTCCAAACTTTTACCACCCTTTGTGTGTAGAAGTGTTTCATAATTTCACTCCTGAAAGGTCTGGCTCTAATTTTTAGACTTTGCCCCCTAGTCCTAGAATCCCCAACCATCGGAAATAGTTTCTCTCTATCTACCCGATCTGTTCCCCTTCTGCACTCCTCATTGAACCAGGGTAGGTCCCCTGGCTTGATGGTAGTGGTAGAGTGAGGGATGTGAGTTTACAGATTGTGGTGGAATACAATTCTGCTGCTGCTGATGGCCCACAGTACCTCATGGATGCCCAGTTTTGAGCTGCTAGATCTGTTCTGAATCTAGTGCCATGTTACACGGTGGAAGGTGTTCTCATTGTGAATAAGGGACTTCATCTCCAAAAGGACTGTGCAGTGGTCACTGCTGTGAATGCTGTCATGGACAGATGCATCTGTGACAGGTAGATTGAGGATGAGGTCAAGTAGGTTTTTCCCTCGTGTTGGTTCTCTCACCACCTGCCGCAGGCCCAGTCTAGCAGCTATTTCCTTCAGAACTCAGCCAGCTCGGTCAGTCGTTACAACTGAGAGGCTTGCTAGGCCATTTCAGAGGGCAGTTTAGAGTCAACCACATTGCTGTGGGTCTGGAGTCACATATAGACCAGACCAGGTAAGGACGGCAGATTTCCTTCCCTAAAGGACATTAGTGAACCAGATGGGTTTTTACGACAATCCGATAGTTTCATGGTCACCATTACTGATGTTTTTTTTATTCCAGATTTATTTAATTGAATTTAAATTCCCCAGTTGCCGTGGTGAGATTTGAATTCATGTCTCCGGATCATTAGTCCAGCCCTCTGGATTACTAGTCCAGTAACATAAGCACTTTGCTACCATTCCCGTATATATGTGTGTGTATATATGTATAAGTGTGTGCAGAAATATACCAGCTGTAGAATAATCAATTTATTTTTGTTTGTAACCAGTTTGCGTTACATTGTTTTTCTTTTTTTGCATCACATGGACAAAATTAACAGCCACAATTATTAAAGGTAAAAGAATTACAAACTACATTAGCAGTAAGTAGATTTCTTCAAAATGCACCATTATTTATGTTCTCCAAATACATCATCTGTAAAGTCATTCCCCCCGGGCCCTGTGTGTCATGCAGCAAAGAGGATGGGTGTTTAGGCTTCTACTGATGCCATTTTGAATCAGCTACCAGAAAGTGTGTGATTATGGCTTTCAGCTTTTCCCCCTCGTCCTCGGAGACATATTTCAACTCTGTTCAGTTGTTCCCCATAGCAACACAGCTGAGATTAGGAACTCAGTAGCATAAGCAATTAATCTTTGAATTCAAATTAATGCTGTTAGTCATTTAACTGAAAATGTTGGGATTATTCTTGGGAGGACTCCAAAGGTAATGGTGTGGGAGCGGGAAGAGAAGCCATTGCAGGAGATTCTGTGGCTATGACTGGATGGATAAGAATGGAACCAGATGTGGGCAGTCAGCTGGAACACTAAGAGGCGTTGGAGGACGTTGGTGTGGTAATCATGTCAATGGCTGCAGACAGGTTGAGAAGGACGAGAAGGGATAGTTTACCACAGTCACATAGGATGTAATTTGTGACTTTGATCAGGGCCATTTCAGTGCTGTGGAGGGGTGGATACCTGATTAGAGGGATTCAAACATGGAGTTGTGGGAAAATGGGCAAGGAATTGGGAGGCAACAACACGTTCAAGGATTTTGGAGAAGGGAGGTTGGAGATGGGGTGGTAGTTTGCAAGGACGGAGGGCCTAGGAGGGGTTTTTTGAAGAGAGGGGCGATGACAGCAGGTTTGAAGGGGAGTGGGACAGTACTTGAAGAGAGATAACCATTAACAATATCAGCTAACATGGGGGCCAGGCAGGGAAGTTGGGTGGTCTGTAGTTTGGTGGGAATCTCTCTTCTTCTCTTAGGCAGTCCCTCGGAACTGAGGATGACTTGCTTCCACATTAAAAATGAGTTTGCAGGTGACTGATGAGTCCAATGCAGGACCTACAGTCTCTGTCACAGGTGGGGCAGACGGTGGTTGAAGGGGTGGGTGGGTGGGGTGCTTGGGTTGACGTGCGCTCCTTGCGCTGCCTGCACTTGGCTTCCGCTTGCTCCCGGCGAAGAGACTCGAGGTGTTCGGCACCTTCCCGGATGCTTCTCCTCCACTTTGTGCGGTCTTGGGCCAGGGATTCCCAGGTGACGGTTGTAGTGTATGTAACCGTTCCACCTTTAAGAGAACTATTTTAAGAGTTGCACTACTTCATCTTGGCTGCTGTATACTGTAATACCGGCGGTGACCACACCGGTATATAAGTGCTGTGTAATGATTTATTGGGCAGTTCCGCCCTGACCTTCAACCAGTAAAGTCCTGTTAAAGTTTACTCTTGTGGTCTGTGTAGTAATTCGCAATATAACACACAGACTTAACAGTGGCGGCGAGTTCGATCTTACCCTGCGGCAGAGATACACCCAAGGCAGTTAACGGGCATCGAGAAGAGGCATCCGCCCTCGTCATTCTGCTGAGAGAAGACTCGAGTCTGCAGAGCAAAGGAAGAAGGAAGAATTCTGACACGAAGCCTTCCATCAGCAACAGGCAGTGATCGTCCCTTCTATCACGGTGGTGGGTGAGCCGATCAGCGACGAAAAGCAAGTCGGCCACGTTGACTGTGAGTAGGGGAGAAATTTTTTTTTAAAAACGGAGGATATAAGGGCGGAGAACTCGACCACGGCCAGGGGGAAAAGAGCCGGACAGAAGTCTGGGCCAGAGGCGCTGAGACTGGAGCAGCGTAAGGCACGGAAGCCGCGGTGCAGGCAAACGCAGCCGGTGTGAGAGACCGAGCTGCAAGCGGGCTGGGAGACGCAACGGCGTCGAGAGCAAGCTCGACCGCGACCGGTAAACAAGGCCGGGCAGCTACCGAGGCCGTGAGGCGCAGCGACCGAGAACCGCTTGCGCGGGAGAAAATAAAACAAATAAAAGAAAACCGCGGAGAACTCAGCCGCAGCCGGGGGGGAAAGGACCGGACTGCAAGAGGGGCTGGGAGGCGCGATTGAAAACCGTTGGGGAGGGCGAACGCAGCAATACGGCAATCGCCGTCACAGCCAGCGGGAGAGACAGAGCCCGAGCGAGCGGGAGAGACAGAGCGAGGGTGAACGAGACCAAGCGAGCGAGCGAGGGAGAGCGAGACCGAGAGAGCGAGACCGTGCGAGCGAGGGAGACCGAGCGAGAACGGGACCGAGCGAGGGAGACCGAGCGAGATTTCCGCCCAGCGGCTTACAGCAGCTTTCCGCAAAGGACCAAGAGCTGGAACTGTCCGCCGCCAACTGGTTGTCCCCAGCGCCCGGTTGCCCCTGTCGGGAAAAGGGAACAAGGAACTCAATCAGCTGTTCTCGCGCTTTCAGAATAAACTGAAGCCGGCGCGCAGGCTGCGAACCCCGAAAGCCAGCGGTCGTCGCCCGAGGGCAAAGCTTACCCCTCCCGCCAGAGGAAGAAACGCGGGAAGCTGCCATTTAGGCGGGGAAGAAGACAAGCGCGGGAAACCGCCATTCTCGGAGGCGGGGAAGAAGATAAGCGCGGGAAACCGCCATTTTTGGAAAAAAAAAGTTAAAGAAAAATTTCGTTGTTGTTTCTCAAAAAGATTGCGAAGATGCCTAAGCGTGGTAACGTCAACGATTTCGATCCCGAGGTGGAAGATTGGGCCACGTATGTAGAACGCATAGAGATATATTGTAAGGCAAATAAAATATCAAATGATGATAAAGCACTAACCTTACTAAACTCAATGGGTGCGAAGACATACGGGCTATTGAAGCATCTTCTATCACCAGCTAAACCGGCGGATCAGACTTTCGCTAATATTGTTGCTGTCCTGAAGGATCATTTGAACCCCACACCGCTGATGTTAGCGGAACGATTTAAATTTTATGCGAGAACGCAACTGAAAGAGGAAAGCAACGCGGAGTACTTGGTTGAACTGCGTAGACTAGCGAAATACTGTCAGTTTGGGGAAAATCTGACAGAGGCACTGAGAGACAAGTTCGTGTGTGGGTTGTCGAAGGAAGGAACACAAAAGTGACTGCTCGAAGAGAACGATCTTACACTTGATAAGGCTGTCCTTATTGCAGCATCGCACGAAGCCGCAGCGAGAGGCACTGCGGAAATGCAGCTGAAGGCAGCGGTACTCAGCGTGGATCAAATGGCTTCAGGTACAATGAAATGTTATCGTTGTGGGAAGACAACACACGATCAGAACCAATGCTGATTTAAAAACCAGGAATGTAGAAAATGTGGCAAGCTTGGTCACATAGCTAAAGTATGCCGGTCAGGAAAGAAGACCAGCAACAACAAAAAAGTCACCACAGGAAAAGTACAGCAAGGTACACAAGGTGGCTGAGAAGAGTTCGGATGAACAGAATTCGGATTCAGACTCCAACAGCCAGGAACTGGGTAGTTTGAGAATTCACAATGTGAGTAAGGAAGCTGACCTACAAACTATCTGGGTCACGCTCAAGATAGCCGGAGTCCAAGTGAAAATGGAATTAGACACAGGATCAGCCCTAACAGTCATAAACCGAAGGGACTACAAGCGGCTATTCTCACATATACCCTTGAGAGATACCAAGATTGTATTGCAGACATACACGGGGCAAAGAGTATACCCCATCGGAAAGATAAAAGTCAAGGTGAGACACAAGGGCAAAGAAAAGGAATGGACTTATATGTACTACCTGAGGGAGGTCCACCACTTCTGGGACTGGAGTGGATCAGGAAAATAAATATGGACTGGCACTCCCTAAAAGCAATAAAGAGTGAGAACTCGGGGAAGACAATCAGCTCAGACTCTGGAACTGATGATGGTAAGACCAGCCCATGTGCAAAAGACAAGTCTAAAATGGACTTGCAGACTAATGATGGAAAAACGAAGGAGTGCATAAATGCTTATGCTTCAGAGGAGAACAAAGTATCAGAACAGAATTCCTCTGAACAACAACAACATAGTTTGACAGGGAATTCTGAGTCTGTCCAGTCTACAGACATGCACATTTCTGAGGAACACCGGGCTCAAACTCAACTCCATTTCAAACTACAACAGCAATTAGAACAAATGATTCGCCGTTTTGAGCAAGAGATGAATGCAACGAAAAAGTTCTTTGTCACAGAGTGGGAGAATCTGGAAAGACAGCAGAAGCAGCTGATGGAGGAAATGGAGCAGGAACACACAAACCGTCTGCGCGAGGAGGCCAAACGAATCAAAGCTGATTCGGTTTCTGAAGGTGCGTGCTCTAATCTGGTGGAGCAAGATGTTCAGCAACTGAAGGCGCTTGTTAGCAGGTTGCAGGCAGAAAAGGCTGATTTGGTTGCCATGAATTCCGAGCTCCTACTGAAGTTGGGTGCAGCATCACCGGACGATTCATTTGTTGAAATTCGAATGGTGGAGGCTGCGGATGATGGCGAATTAAAAGCAGCAAAGGAGCCCCAGTGCATGGTTACAAACAGCCCTGCAGCCTATACGTCAAAAACACATGACGACGATACTGGGAAACGTCTGATGTCAGAAGAGTTAACGGTCAGCCAACTCCTTCATATGCTGAGGGACAAGACTCTGAAATGGGAAAAACTTGAACACGAGCTTCAATCTTCAAAGGAAAGGGGTTCGGAGCTCTCAAAAGTTATGGAAATAGCTGAGGTTGCAACACAGACTGAGAAGATTGCAGCAGAGCAGCCCTTGGATGCCAAGAGTACGCTGACTCACGTCAATGTAGAACAACAGAATGCTGAAACAGCTGCTCCAGTAGAGGGATTGAATAGTCCGATCAATCAATCTCCGAATGAAGTTGAAGTATTGAAATCACAAATGATGTCATTAGTAAAAGACTTGCAGGAAGCCCAGAAAAAGCTGGATGAAGCTGAACACATGAAGTCTCTTCAGGAGAGATGTCTGGATTTGGAACAAAAGCTGGCTATCGTCCAGCTGGGCATGGAGGAAATAGAAGACCCTCTCGCTAGCCTAGCTCAGGACGACAACGAATATTACCACGACCTGTTCTGCCCAGCTTGTGGGGAAATCTTCCAAAGTGCAAAAACCATGAAGAATCATGAAAAGTCTAAGAAACACCGGGAGATGGTGGCGCTAATACGGCAACAGGAGGAAGAGGAGGAGGAACTGTGCATGCAGCTGGGAGTGGAGCCCAGAGAGTCTCCAAGAAGCAGAAAAGGAAAAGACGAAGCAGAAGATGATGACCCATCTGAACCATTATCACCTCTACCAGGTCACGCACGTGGTCCCTCCGAACTGAGTCAAATCAGTTTGGAAGTAGAAAAACTTCCCAAGGTACTCGAGCTTTTAGAAGTCAGCAATGCTGGTTCTGAAGTTACGGAAGTTCAAGCTGGTTCTGAAGCTACGGAAGTTCAAGCTGTTAAGTCCAGTGAAGGACTATTAGATGAGTCACCCCAGCAACAAGAACCTACTACACCATCGAAAACTACTACACCACCGAGGCGTTATCCGGACCGAATCAGGAAGCGCAGGAGGCGCCACCGCAGAGACTGAATCTGTGAACTGTTTTCCGCAGAGACTGAATCTGTGAACTGTTTACATGAAGTTGTGTATCTATGTTATGATGTTATGTTTAATGGGGAATATATAGTAAGCTAAAAAGGGAGGATTGTAGTGTATGTAACCGTTCCACCTTTAAGAGAACTATTTTAAGAGTTGCACTACTTTATCTTGGCTGCAGTATACTGTAATACCGGCGGTGACCACACCGGTATATAAGTGCTGTGTAATGATTTATTGGGCAGTTCCGCCCTGACCTTCAACCAGTAAAGTCCTGTTAAAGTTTACTCTTGTGGTCTGTGTAGTAATTCGCAATATAACACACAGACTTAACATCGGTGGGGATGTTACACTTTTTCAAGGAGGCTTTGAGGGTGTCTTTGAAGCGTTTCCTCTGCCCACCTGGGGCTCTCTTGCTGTGCCGGACCTCCAAGTAGAGCGCTTGTTTTGGGAATAGGGTCAAGGTAGCAGGAGGTGTATTTCATGGACAAGGCCATGGAGGGATTTGAAAACAAGGATGAGAATTTTGAAATCGAGGCGCTGCTTAGCCGGGAGCCAATGTAGGTCAGCGAGCACAGGGGTGATGGGTGAACGGGACTTGGTGCGAGTTAGGACACGGGCAGCAGAGTTTTGGATGACCTCAAGTTTACGTAGGGTGGAATGTGGGAGGCCAGCCAGGAATGCATTGGAATAGTCAAGTGTAGAGGTAACAAAGGCATGGATGAGGGTTTCAGCAGCGAATGAGCTGAGGCAAGGGCGGAGACGGGCGATGTTACGGAGGTGGAAATAGGCGGTCTTTGTTATGCTGCGGATATGTGGTCGAAAGTTCATTTTGGGGTCAAATATGACACCAAGGTTGCGAACAGTGTGGTTCAGCCTCAGACAGATGTTAGGGAGAGGGATGGAGTCAGGGGCTAGGGAATGGAGTTTGTTGCGGGGACCGAAAACAATAGCTTCTATTTGGTCACTATTCCAGGGAACAGGAGGGAGAGACTGAGGAAAGTAGTGAGGATATCTTGTTAAGTTTAAGTTAGCAGGCAACCTACCATGGGACATACAATATATGTTCATTTGACCATATTATCCAGGTACTAATGCTGCCTGGCCTACAGATATTAAGGTGGGTACAATCTATAAGGTGACAGCAGACTGCATGGAGGAATCAAAACTCAATATGAACACGAGCTGACATAAGCTATGGACTGGAGCTGTAGGAATATCTGGAAACCGAATAGAATTTCCTTCTGACTTTTTTCAGGTGTTGGTTTGGAGTTTCTCCTTGAATTATATAAAACAATGGTCGCTATGCCTGCTTCCAACTGAGTGACAAAACTCCTGTTCCCTTAAGAAAGATTCCTACCTTATTTATGCCACACTAATTCACTCTGGGTTTGTCTCATTTTCATCTAAACTAAGTTGCGTTGAGAATTCCCAATTCAAATCAAATTGTTGCAAAGATCACCTGTTGATATGAGATTAAATTATTAGATTTAAGAGCTATTAGCAGACTTGTGATATCTTGAAGAAATACCATCATGTTTGTAATTATCACTATTCTAAAATGTGATTCAGTTGAATCTTGTGGTTGCTGTACAGTGCCCAGGATACTACTGTTTTGTAGTGTAGGAAGAGCTCTGTACAGCTATTAAATAAAATGTAGTATATAATTGGAGATGAATTACCAAAATTACTTAATACAATAATTAATACAACTGTTTGTATTTTGCAACTTTATTTTTTTTAATATTTTAATATTTGATTTTTAGATCTTGATATGGAAAACTCAGATCAGAATTCAGAAGATGACTTGCAGTCCACGGGGCCAAGCCCGAACAGTTTCGAATGTCACAATGAAGCAGCATCTTACACTAAAAACCCAAGCAGTGAGAAACCTGATGCATCAGTGAGTGAGTGCGATGCCAGCGGTCAGTCAATCGTGCCTGATACAAAGACACAACTAAGTGATGATATTTTGTGTGGGTCTGATCCGAACCCAAGTACAGCCCCCACTGATATGTCTTCGGATACTGGTGATGTCAATGATCAGGGCATACAAAGGACAGATAGTCATGGGTCCTCTGAAGATCAACAGGGATCTTGTGCTCAGACTTCAGATCAGGTAAAGAAGGGGACTGATGGTGAGGTGGGGACTGATGGTGAGGTAGAGACAGAGCAGGAATCCAGTCCAAATATCAGCCAAGAGACAGAGGCTCGGCCAATAGACTCCTTGTTATCAGACTGGAAGGAAGAGATAGACGCCTTTGAAATGATGGATAAGGACGAACTATGACCATGAATCATACATTTGTATGATGGGATTTCTTCTTTTCCCCCAGAGGATCTGGGTGTAATTGTGCACAATGACATTCCCTGACCAATTGGAAGAATGTGCTGATCAATTTCTGATTTATATCAACTTGTATGTGTGGAGAGGGTGTCAGGATCTACTGGTCATCTTTTCTGCCAGGTCACTACTTGATTCAATTGAAGATGCCAGTCACATTAATGTTTTTCCTGATGCAGCACGCCTCAGATTCAGCTGACTGAGAAATGTGCAGGAGTTGAGGGAACTTTTATTTCATTGCTTTCTACCTTTCCCTCCCTCCCCACTCACATGTACATGTTTTCTTTGTTGCAGACCAGCAAAATCTTGTATTAATGCAGGTTTTAAAACCACTTAATCCTGTGGCATTTAACCAGTGGTTACAGGTTTACAACTGCTCACCAAATTGCTTAATTCGTTTTTTTTTAAATCCCATAATTACTGAAACATGATTTTAGCTCATTTGTTTTCTTTGTTTATGTAAGGTGTTTTAAATAATTCTTGATAATAAATTTCATTGCTCCAAAGCAGTTTTACCAAGTGTTGGCAGCACCATCCCAACTAAATTGATAAAAAGATAGAAAGTTATAGGGACTCAATGTTGTCAAACTGCCACTTTGGAATTTGTGACTTTTTTTTAACACCTGACTCTATTTTCAACTTGTCCTGTCTTAACTGTTTAAAGTCTTGTTCTTTCATTCCACTCCGAAGCCTTTCCAGATTTGTAATCTTCCATTTAATATGCTACAGGGATAATACCCAGTCTATGCATGTATACAATAAAGACTGACATGGAGGCAGTGGTTTTACCCTTTCACCTGTTCTGACATATTGCACAGAAATCGTGTCTCTTTGGCAGATCCCTCTGTTCCATGGGTGTTAACTATATCGTTCTACTGCTGCTGGATCCAGTAACAGTTCCGATGTTAGACGGTAGGTTAGTTCATCTTGTTATAGTTTCTGGCCACCAGGTGGCAGCTTCTCCATACTGGTTAAATGCTCAAGATCTATTGCAAAGAAAGGACTCGTCTGTAAGACTATTTTGGGTGATTATGACAGCATTACAAAAAAAAGTTGTTTTTGTGTTTAAAAAAAAATCTAATTGAATTGTGTAAAGTAAGACACACAGAGACAGAATGTTGTTATTTTAGACCAGTAGTTTGGGGGAGCTTAACACTGCAGTGTAAAAAAAAAAAAAAAAAAAATGTTTCATTAGAAATGCTGGTGAATATTTTTAGTAGGTGATCAAACTGTGGTTGACAGGGGGCAGTTTGCAGGAATATTTCTCTGTCACGGACTTTCTTTTTCCACTTGAGGTGACTTGGAACATTCAAGTTATTTTACCTGTTGAATGCTTCATTTTTGAAGCAGCCTTTGCTGATCCATAGGATTTTAAACATTTTCTGTTATTTGTTTCTACTTGATGCAGTGGCACTCCATAACTGTTAACTATTACACCACACTACCATGCTAACAGCTGTAGGACACTCTGCAATGAGTTAAATAGTTCATTGGCACTAACTTAAATACCCCTTTAAAATGAATCACCACTGTACCCCAGACTTAGAAACAATTAACTGATGAGCGTGTTTGGTTGTCTGATTACGCTCCTGTGAAGCACCGTGGGAAGTTTTACTACATTAAAGGCGCTATATAAATGCAAGTTGTCACTTGTTGCCTCGCTATGTTTTTCAATAAACAGGCGTTTAGTTGGTAAATGTGCTGCCCAGTGTGCTACTGAGTCATGTAGAACAGATTTCATCTGTGTTGTTGAAATGTATGATCTCAGTTGGAGGGCTATAATTGGCCTCATCGTCACTAGCCCAGGGAAGGGAAAAATACACCAGGGTTCCTCCTCCATTTGGAAAGTGCATGTATGTGACATCCCGTGAGGAGACGTTCTGGCTCAATCCAGCAGGATCCCAGGTTGATGCTTTGCTAGGCTGGGGGCAGTGAGGCAAATGGGATGTTCAATGCTTGTATGACCTCCTGGCTCTGACTATCTGGGCACATGTGAAGAAGTCACTTGGGTATCTGGGCACATGTGAAGAAGTCACTTGGGTAAGGTACTGGAAAGCTGGCAGCACTTGTGGGACTGTATCCCCAACAAGGTTTCAGGAGAGAAGAGGAAATAGGAGGGGGAGGAAGAGGAGTTTTAAAAAGTAGCACATTTGTTTCATGGATCTGTATTTTTTTCTCTCCAACAAATTAGTTTACAATAATACTATCTTTGTATCCCAGAATACTTTGTAACCTATAAACCCTGCACAAATAGTTTATGATCTTCACTCTAAGGGCAAAGCAATTTATAATGTAGAAAATCCCTATAAATTAAGGAGTTCATTCATAATATGTTTGAGCTGGGAGCTGCTGCTCACTTTTCAAACTATCACCGAACGTTTGACATTTTGAAGAGCTAGCATTTGGAGTTTTGTTTAAACTATTGAATGCAATGGATATGTCAGACCTTGGTTGAGTCATGTACTGTATATTAAAATCGACTGGGGGGGGCGGGCGGGCGGGCGGGCAGGGTGAACCCTTTAAGGACGGAACGACCTTTGTACATTGCAAAATATGCACAGCTTTGTTCTCTAAATATAACCATCACCAAACCTAATTCACACAATATTCAAATAGAGACATTTCCTTTACAGTTTGTTGTTATATTTTCCTTACAGTGCAGCAATGCTACTGCAGTTCTCAAAGGGTTAAACTGCTAAGGACCTTTTTGAAAGCTAAGTTCCTGTTTCACCGTACTGTTGAGTTGAAAATCTATACATCACTATTATTCAGTATCGGATAGTTATTATCTCAGTAAACCATTAACTGCACATTTTTCAGTGTCCTCCAATGTTAACTTAATGTTGTATATCACCGTTCATAATTAGATCATATTATGATTGATGTTGACAGATGTTAAATCTATTTTATTCTATAATTCCATTATAATTTGGAGCAGGTATCTGGCAGATATACAGAGAGCTTTTGCTTAGATGCTGCTGAACACAGAAGGTATAAACTTAGCTGTCAATTTGCTGACCCAAATAATACAATTATCCTACTAGAAGATACATTAGGAAAGGATTTTTTTTTTAAATTCTATTTATTTCTGTATAGTCCAGATTCAGTAACAACAAGTGCATCTGTGATAATTAAATTGTTGCTTAACTGTTAAATGTGACAAAATTAGGAACTAAATTCATTTTGTTTTAAATTGAAAAGGGCAAATAAGCATACAATTTGACTGAAATAACAACAGAAAATGCTGGAAAAACTCAGCAGGTCAGGCAACATCCGTGGAGAGAAATTTGAGTTGACGTTTCGGGTTTGACCCTTCTTCAAAACTGGAGAGAAAAGGAACTAGATCGAAGGCAGGGCTGCGATCGGACAAAAGAATAAAAGAACCAAAAGAAGTAAAAGAGATTAGAAGCTAGACGAGATGGTAATAGGCTGGGATTAGGTGTAAAGTGTACTGGCAGGGCAAAAGATAGCTGCCAGGTGTGAGAGAGAAACAAAAGGAAAGGGGGGGGGTTTCTCTCTCACACCTGGCAGCTATCTTTTGCCCTGCCAGTACACTTTACACCTAATCCCAGCCTATTACCATCTCGTCTAGCTTCTAATCTCTTTTACTTCTTTTGGTTCTTTTATTCTTTTGTCCGATCGCAGCCCTGCCTTCGATCTAGTTCCTTTTCTCTCCAGTTTTGAAGAAGGGTCAAACCCGAAACGTCAACTCAAATTTCTCTCCACGGATGTTGCCTGACCTGCTGAGTTTTTCCAGCATTTTCTGTTGTTATTTCGGATTTCCAACATCTGCAGTATTTTGCTATCATACAATTTGACTGGTTCTGCTTTTTGACCTTCTGACCTTAACATGAAGCAGTGTGATGGTGTGTTCTTGTATTTCATGCTTTTATGTGTACAGAACGAGAAGCACCTATGATAATATTTTTTCAGATGATGTTATATTGACTGAGCATTTATAAAGCAGCTAACTGTTGACCCATCTTTCTCTCTCCCTCAATCCCATAAAGAAGAAAGCTTCAAGGAATAAAGGATTATTTTAAAGCCCAATATATATTAGCCCTACTGAACTTTAAAATCAATTAACCTAATTAAATATAAAATACTTACTGGCTAAAATAAAAACTGAAAATGCTGGGATAAACTCAGTAGGTCCAGCAGCATCTGTGGAGAGAGAAACAGAGTTAACGTTTCAGGTCAATGACATTTCATCATAACTTTTGAAAGGTCATCGACCTGAAATGTTAACTCTGTTTCTCTCTCCACAGATACTGCCTAACTTGCCGCGTGTTTCCAGCATTTTCTGTTTTTATTTCCAATTTTCAGCCTCTGCAGTGTTTTGCTTTTTTTAAGTACTGGTTTATTGGTTTTAAAGTCCAGTAGGTGGTGCTGTAGTCAGCTATTCCCCTTCACTGGTTCTGCAGTGTGGGTAACCAACACTTATGAAATGGTTTAACATCATGTGGTGGGAAATGTCAGTTTCATCTTAAAATTGGAAATGTGCAAACAAGGCATTCAAAATGTAAAACTGCTTAATTTTTTTTTAATGCAAATTTAGCAGTGTACAAACAAAAGAAATGGGTATGCATTTGTCTTTTCTAAGAGGCTTTAGTTTGAACTGAAATTAGGTTTCACATTGGGATCTGTTCCTTCAGTGTGATTGTGGCATTTCTGCATTAATCAGAAAGATAGGGAGTGTCTGTAGAATTTACACAGCAGGTGCTACAGTGCAGTGTCTTTCTAAAAAAAAAATGGTGTATGCACCTCAGAAAACCCTGTAAATAAAATGGACAGCTGTAAGATGTAAGCTGTGATGTAAAACAGTCTGGTTAATTTTGTAGATATGATCACTGTACATATTTGTGCATTTGATTACTGTGATTACTTCTGATTGTAAAGATTTAATAAACCAATGTAAATATAATGACGTCTCCTAACTATTGATTCTGGTCAACCTGAGAATTTCAAAATTTTAGGTTTTAAATTTGACATACTTCTTTGTCACTGAAAATTAGTAAACATTTCTCATTTCTGTAACTGTACAGAATACTGTGCACATACCCGTTTAATAATTTTGTTTAGTGGTCCGTGCAGCACTATCATCAAAATATTCCTAATGCATTCAAAGCACCAAGCCTGCAATATCCTGGGTATCATCAGCATACAGATAGAAGCTGAGCCAGTAGATGACATCAAGGGCAGCATAGAAATGAGGAAGAGAAGAATGAGGATAGACCCTTGGAGGAACCAGGAGGTAATGATGTGGGGAGGGAAGAGAAGTCATGGCTACAGATGCATGGCTATGTACAGATCGATAGTGGAACCATACAAGGGCATTCCCATAGAGCTGGACAGCTGAGGAGAGGTGATGGAGGAAGATGGCAGGGTCAACTGTGTCAAGAACATAAGAATTAGGAGCAGGAGTTGGCCCTTCGAGCCTGCTCTGCCATTCAATAAGGTAATGGCTGATCCTCAACCTCAACTCCACTTTCCCACCCGATCCCCATGTCCCTTGATTCCCCCTAGAGTCCAAAAATCTATCTATCTCAGCCTTGAATATACGCAATAACTCAGCATTCACAGCCCTTAGAGGATTGAGAGTCTTTGGAATTCTCTACCCCAGAGTGAAGAAATTCCTCCTCATCTCAGTCTTAAATGGCTGACCCCTTATCCTGAGACTATGCCCCCTAGTTCTAGACTCTCCAGCCAGGGGAAACAATCTCTCAGCATCTACCCTGTCAATCCCCTTCAGTATCATATGTTTCAATGAGATCACCTCTCATTCTTCTAAACTCCAGACAGTATAGGCCCATTCTACACAATCTCTCCTCATAGGACAACCCTCTCATCCCAGGGATCAATCTAGTGAACCTTCGTTGCACCACCTCTAAGGTAAGTCTGTCCTTCCTCAGATAAGGAGACCAAAACTGCACACACTACTCCAGGTGTGGTCTCACCAAGCCCTGTACAATTGTACCAAGACTTCCTTACTCTTGTACTCCAACCCCCTTGCAATAAAGGCCAACATGCCATTTGCCTTCCTAATTGCTTGCTGTACCTGCATGCTAACTTTCTGTTTCCTGTACAAGGGCACCTAAATCTCGCTGAATACCAACATTTAATAGTTTCTCACCATTTAAAAAGTATTGTTTCTCTATTCTTCCTACCAAAGTGAATAACCTCGCATTTCCCCACATTATACTCCATCTGCCACCTTACTGCCCACTCACTTAACCTGTCTATGTCCCTTTGCAGGCTCTTTGTGTCCTCACAGCTTACTTTTCCCACCTAGCTTTGTATCGTTAGCAAACATGGATACATTACACTCGGTCCATTCATCTAAGTCATTGATATAGATTGTAAATAGCTGAGGCCCGAGCACTGATCCTGGCAGTACTCCACTAGTCACAGCCTGCCAACCCGAAAATTACCCGTTTATCCCTACTCTCTGTTTTTTGTCCATTAACCAATCCTCTATCCATGCTAATATATTACCCCCAACCCCATGAGCCCTTTTCTTGCGTAACAACCTTTTTTGTGGCACCTTATCGAATGCCTTTTGAAAATCCAAATATGCTACATCCACTGGTTCCCCTTTATCTACCCTGCTAGTTGCATCCTCAAAAAACTCGAATAAATTTGTTAAACACGATTTCCCTTTCATGTTGACTCTGCCTAATCATATGATTTTCTATGTGCCCTGTCCACTTCTTTAATAATGGATTCCAGCATTTTCCCAACGAATGATGTCAGGCTAACTGCAGAGCTTGAGTAGGACAAGGAGGGCTAACACACCATGGTCACAGTCACAAAGGATGTCATTTTTATCTTTGACTAGTTTGGTGCTGTAAGAAAGGCAGGAATCAGACTGGAAGAATTCGAACAGGGAGCTTTGGAAAAGATGGGCACAGAACTGGGAGGTGAGAACACATTCAATAACCATGGAGGGGAATTGGAGATTAGAGATGGGCTGGTTGTTAGAGAGGATGGATGGGTATAGGCTGGGTTTTTTGAGGAGGTGGCTTATGATGGCAGTTTTGAAAAGGAGGGATTGAACCTGAAGACGGAACTTTTAATGTCCGCTAGCATAGGGGCCAGGAAGGGAGAGTCAGTGGTCAGGAGTTGAGATGGGGAGGTGATCAAAGAATCAGGAGGTGCACCTCATGCAAGACATGAACTTGGAGAGGGCAATGGGGGAAGAAACAGAAAAATAAGGATTTAGGGCCAGTGTGTGGGTGGAGGTTGGACTCAGATGGGGGAGAGGCAGCGACAGAGAGAGTCTCAATCTTAGAGACAGTGATTTACTAGTCATTTCTAGCACATCCTTTGTGCAGGAATGGCATTACAATATTTTGAGGCCTTCAAATTATGACTGAACCTATTTCTGCCAGGTTTGTGCCCTCTAATAGCAGTGGCATCATTTCCAGGCTTGGGGCCTCCTTGTGATCCGCTCACTGATTCTGCTGTCACCTAATTTAAATAAATTAAAATGAGGGTAAATGGCAGAGGCACATTGAACTGTCAGAAGTTATATTCACAATGCATCAAGGGTAAGTTAGAAATGTAGTTTGTAACCTGGCAAAACTTTAAAGAATGATTTCTGGAGTTTGAAGTGATATTTTGTAACAGTTTCTTTTCTTCAGTGAACCTGTTCAGAGGTGGATTTACTGATCAAACCACTGGGAAATTTCCACCCACACTCAAAGGAAAGAGGTCTGAGTCAGCAGTGTGGGATTCCCAATGGACATTCCTTTGTTCACTTTAATGAAGGAGGAGGAGGAGGAATACAGAATGGAGAGTGAGGCAACATCTGAGGAGGACGTGCCACATTAGATATTACCCCCAAAAGAGTTTGTCGGCTATGTATATCTTGGTGAAGGTCTCCGTGAGAACATATGCATGGGAAGAAACAGGCTATAAGGTGGGCTGTGTCATCTGCGTGAGCAGCTCTGCTTGTGGCAGTGAACATAACCACTGCACTACGCCCAGAGGCTGAATGAAACTTAAAATAACAAACAGGAATTTCATACCAATGTGCTAACCAGTGTACTAAGAATAGCACACTGAAGGAATTATGTGTAAATAAAACAGAAATTCCAGTTTAGGAATACTTTGACTTCCAAACAATTAAAGATGATATATGGAGACCAGATGATGAGCACAGGGAAGAGAGGCCCTCACAAAAACAAAGCATTTTGGTGTGGAATAATTGTTTCTTTATTACAGAAAATTCAAAGTTAAAATCAGGCCTAGTTAGCTGCTGCCGTTGGTTACAGAGGACACCCATCGTGGTCTAGTATGGACCAGACATTCCCAAAGGCATGTTTAGTTGCAAACAGACAAAACTATATGGATAAGCTGCCCTGAAGGCTGAAGTTACTCCAGTGAGGACTGGAGACCTACAGACAGGAAGGTCCCAGAGTCAGTGATTTCCAGCTTGGCAGCAGTTGGGATATTACTGGCTTCAGAACTGCAGGTGATGGAATGGAAAATCAGTCAGCTTTCACATTGCTGATGGCTGTCATTGACCCTTAGACATGTGCCAGTGTGGACATTGAGGAAGATAGGAGCTGGATCAGGTGTGATGCCCCGTGGGTGGATCGGTTGCCAAGTGTGCAGGTTGACGCATTAAGACTGGCCACTTGGGTGACATACTGAAAGGGAACTAAAGCGGATGAAACTGTTCCCTAGCAAGGAGTAGAAGCCCTGATTTTTTTTTTTAATTAAATAGTTGATGTACGTTTTAAATTGGTGAAATATATATGAGACGGTGTGTTGTTGAAATAGACATGGGATGAACAGCAGCCGAGCCAGTCGCCATGCACCCTTTCTTCCCTGGTGGAGCTGCTCCTTGCCTTGAACTCTTCCTCGAACTCCACTCGCTTCCTCCCAATGAAAGTATGGGAACCCACAAGGGCCTTAGTATTGTCTCTCTTTTTTCATAGAATGGTACAACACAGGAGGAGGCCATTTGGCCCATCGTGCCTGTGCTGGCTCTTTGAAAAATCTATCCAATTAGTCCCACTCTCCTGCTCTTTCCCATAGACTTGCAAATTTTCCCCTTCAAGTATTTCTCCAATTCCCTTTTGAAAGTTACTATTGAACCTGCTTCCACCGCCCTTTCAGGCAGTGCATTCCAGATCACAGCCACTTGCTGCGTAAGATTTTTTTTCCTCATGTCGCCTTTGTAGGATATGTTAAACACCTGGCCAATATTTATCCCTCAACCAGCATAACAATAAAATAACCCAGATTATCTGGTCAAGATGTCCAAAGTCCAAAGATGTGCAGGTTAGGTTGATTTGGCTATTATAAATTGACCCTTAGTGTCAGGGGATTAAATACGTGGGGTTACGGGGATAGGGTGGGATATGTGTCGGTGCAGGCTCGATGGGCCGAAATGGCCTCTATCTGCACTGTAGATTCTGTGATTCTGTGAAGATCACATTGCTGTTTCTGGGAGCTTGCTGTGTGCAAACTGGCTGCGACGTTTCCTACATTACAACAGTGACTACACTTCAAAAAAAGTACTTCATTGGCTGTAAAGTACTTTGAGACATCCGGTGGTCATGAAAGGCACTATATAAATACAAGTTTTTCTTTCTTTGTTCCTGTCCTCCTGTCCTACTCTGGTCTGCTCCCTGACTTTTCTGCCATATTTACTGTTAGTGCTGCAACATGATCCAGACAATGTCACTAACTATTCTTCAAATTTCCATCCCTCTCTTACCTTTTTGGGCCAACTGATTCTTCCCTTCCTCAACTTCTCTCCACTCCCAGGGATCAGCTTTCCACTGACACATACCTCAAGCCCACTGACTCCCACAACAACCCTGCTTCCTGTAAGGACTTCATTCCTTTTCTGTCTCACTTGTATCTTCTCTGCTGCCACCTGCTGCACCAGAACATCCAAAATGTCTTGGCTGAGAATTCTACTCCACTGCGTGGTTGATAGGATCTTTGATCAGGTCTGGCCTTTTGTCTCCACGGGCATATTACCATCTCGTCTGGCTTCGAATACCTTTTATTGTCTCTTTTGTTCGATCGCAGCCTTGCCTTCGATCTATTTTCTTTTCTTTCCAGGTTTGAAGAAGGGTTTTGACCCGAAATGTCAACTCAAATTTCTCTCCACGGATGTTGCCTGACCTGCTGAGTTTTTCCAGCATTTTCTGTTGTTATTTCTGGGTTTTTTTATTCATTCACGGGATGTTGACGTCACTATCAAGGCCAGCATTTATTGCCCATCCCTAATTGCCCTCGAAGGTGGTGGTGATGGGCTACCTTCAGTTGTTATGGTACAACTGAGGGGCTTGCTAGGCCATTTCAGAGGGCAGTTAAGAGTCAACCACATTGCTGTGGGTCTGGAGTCACATATATGTCAGACCAGGTAAGAACAGCAGATTTCTTTCCCTAAAGGATATTATAAATGCAAGCCCTTTTACAATGTGGCATAGGGAAGCTATTGCAAGATGGCAGGGTCCAGATTTATCCTCTACAATGAACCACTCCCCCCTATATAGCCTAACTTGGCCATGAAATATATGATTTATCCTTGCCCTGATCAAATTCTTTTGCATTAGAAATTTGAAGCAAAAATAAATTTTAAACAAATTCTGTTGGCTTTTTAACTTCATTTTTTGAGTTTAACCTTAGAACAAAAGTATCTGAAGTTGATTGCCATTTTATAAGTTATCTAGTCAGCTATGCTGATCGATTGGAAACATATTGAAAAACACTTTATTGAATAGAACAGCTTTTATCAGCATTTGTGCACTGGAAGTTGTAGTACCCCTGGAGGACACAAACCACAGACTGATCAAGAGAAGCTAAAAGAGCACCAAACAGACACAGGCAACAACAGACCCTAATAGTCTTATTTCAGTTGTGTGTGAAATAAACAAATCAAATAGCAGGAGTAAACTTAAGGATTTATAGAAGAAAAGTAATAACTCAGTCAACAGCAGTCAAAATGTATTCAGAAAGGGAAAATCTTCCCCCTTGACTTCTTCAAGCAAGTGACAACCCAAGTGGACTGTCAAAAGCTCAATCATATGATTATGTCCAGACGTCCAAAAGGCCTTTGACAAAGTTCCACACAAAAGGCTATTTCTTAAGCTCATAGCTGGGGGGATTTACAGTAAACCATGGGAATGAATAACAAACTGGGTGATGAGTAGAAAGCAAAAAGTACTTCAAAGTGTTTTGTTGGCCTCAGTGATTCATGTTAGGACCACTACTGTTTCTAATTTACATTAATAACCTGTTTCAGAAACTCAATGCAAATTGATCAAATTTGCAGATGATACCGCATTAGGAGGGGCAGTAGAATCGGAAGATGCAAGTTCATAAATTATGGAATAAGTTGGTCAAGATATGTAGGTGGGAAGGACAATGGCAGATGAAATTTAATGCAGACAAATGTGAAGTGTTTCATATAGGGAGGAAAAATGGGTGATGGGGGTAGGGAGTGCCACACATACTCCATGAATAGAAACATAGAAACACAGAAGATAGGAGCAGGAGTAGGCCATTCGGCCCTTCGAGCCTGCTCCGCCATTCAATGTGATCATGGCTGATCATCCAAATTCAGTACCCTGTCCCTGCCTTTTCCCCATATCCCTTGATCCCTTTAGCCTCAATAAATATATCCAACTCTTTCTTGAATATATTTAATGAACTGGCCTCCACCGCCCTCTGTGGCAGAGAATTCCACAGGTTCACCACTCTCTGGGTGAAGAAATTCCTCCTCATTTCAGTCCTAAATGGCTTACCCCTTATCCTTAGACTATGACCCCTGGTTCTGGACTCCCCGGCCATCAGAAACATCCTTCCTGCATCTAGTCTGTCCAGACCTGACAGAATTTTATAGGTTTCGACGAGATCCCCTCTCAATCTTCTAAACTCCAGTGAGTATAAGCCCAATTGACACAATCTCTCCTCATACATCATTCCTGCCATCCCAGGTATCAGCCTGGTGAATCTTCGCTGCACTCCCTCCATGGCAAGAACGTCCTTCCTCAGGTAAGGTGACCAAAACTGCACACAATACTCAAGGTGCGGTCTCACCAAGGCCCTGTACAACTGTAGCAAGACATCCTTGTTCCTGTACTCGAACCCTCTTGCTACGAAGGCCAACATACCATTTGCCTTCTTAACCGCCTGCTGCACCTGCATGCTTACCTTCAGCGACTGGTGCACAAGGACCCCCAGGTCTCTCTGCACTTCCCCTTCTCCCAATCTATTGCCATTCAAATAATAATCTGCCTTCCTGTTTTTGCCACCAAAGTGGATAACCTCACATTTATCCAACACCAACAATGGTGTTGAAATAGCTAAGAATGAAGTTGAGAGAGGATCTGGAAGTCTTAGTAAACTTGATGTTCAACATGTCCAATCAATGTACAGCAGCAATCAATAAAGCCAAAAGAATGTTGAACTATGTGGCCAAAAACAGTAGAATACATGTCAGAGGAAGTTGCGATCAGACTGCACCATCCTCTGGTCAGATCACACTGTGTCCAGCTCTGGTCACCAAGGCATAAGATAGGCATTCAAGTGCTGGTGGTAGTGCAGAGAAGAGCCATGAGGCTGATCCTAGTATAAAAACAGAAAATGCTGGAGAAACTCAGCAGGTCAGGCAGCATCTGGGAAGATAGAAACAGAGTTAACGTTTCAGGTTGATGATCTTTCGTCAGAACTGGAAAAAAGCAGGCAATGGAACAGATTTTTAAGCAAGTGTAGTGGCTGGGAAATAGGGGAGGGTATGAAAGAACAAAAGGGAAGGCCTGTGATAGGATAGAAGGCAGGAGAGGTTAAGAGACACTGAGAGACATTACGAGATATTCAAGGCAAAAGGAGATGGTAATGGGACAGGTTAAGAAACAAAGGATGGCTCCAGATGAAGTGTAAATTGCGCTGGCAGAATGGAAGACAGCTGCCCTGTGGGAGAGAAGAACAGACACAAACAAAAGTGTGGATAAAAAATATATATATGATAGGGGCCAGGGTTATGATCTGAAATTGTTGAACTCTATGTTGAGTCCGGCAGGCTGTAAAGTGCCTAATCGAAAGATGAGGTGCTGTTCCTCGAGCTTCCGGCTGATCCTGGTGTCAGGTCAGAGTTATGAGGAAAGACAAGAGAGACTTGAGCTTTTCAGCCTTGGAGGAAGTGATCTTATAGAGGTGTACAAGATAGTCAATGATACTGAAACGGTAAATCTAGAAAATTAAACTATCGTGCGTGAGTAGGACAAGAGTTTATAAATTCAAACTAGTAAAGGTAAATTTTGGACTGATATCAGGAAGTTCTTACATTAAAAAGTGATCAACACTTGGAATGAACTTCTGGATACAGTAGTGGAGGCGAAAACCTTACAATCATTTAAGAAACTATTGGATGCTACAAGTGGGGGAGGAGGGGTGCGGCTTCGGGTCTTTCTGATTGGATGAACTCCGATGGGCCAAACAGCTTTCTTCATCTGTCATTATCTTGTGATAACTGAATCAACAGAATGAAGCCACCCTAAACAGTGTGGATAATGAGAAATAGGTTTTTCAAGGATGAACAATTTGGGCTTTAGCAGGCACTAATAAACTACTTAAATCTTCAATTTTGTGATCCGTGATGTCGGCTCAACTCCTTGATGTGCTGCTCCATTGTAATGCGTAGCAGCTGTGCTTCCTCTGAGACTCCAGCCAGTCTACCATCCAAAATGTGTATTATCCAGAGTGTGGCACACCCCATTCTATATGATGAGTACAGAACTCCATTTAAACTGCAGCCTGTGCATTATCTGCTACGTGATATGTTTCAGCCTTTTCATTATCCTCTATGAGACGGACCCCAGTCTCTTCATTATCCTTTATGTAGCATAGGGTATGGCAGCACAGTGGTTATGTTACTAGATTAGTAATCCAGAGGATGTGAGTTTAAATCCCACCATGGCAGCTGGGGAATTTAAATTCAGTTAATTAAATGAATTTGGAATTAAAAAGCTAGTATTATGAAACTACCAGATTGTCAGGAATAACTCATCTGGTTTGCTTAATGTCCTTTAGGGAAGGAAATCTGCCATCTTTATCCAGTCTGGCCAATATGTGACTCCAGACCCACAGCAATGTGATTGACACTTAACTGTCCTCTGAAATGGCCCAGCAAGCCAGACAGTTGTACCAAACCGCTGTGGGAGTACCTTCACTACATGGACTGCAGCGGTTCAAGAAGGCAGCTCATCGCCACCTTCTCAATGGCAATAAATGCTGACCGGGCCACATCTCATGAACAAATACATTTTTAAAAAGTGCACTCCAGCTTTTCAATTATCGTGCACATACTTGATGCATTAGAATAGCTAGAATCCTATGTCCTTTTTTAATCTCGTTTGTTGTCATAAGAAATGTTAAATTTTGTATCACGCTTAAGCTGGGGAAAGGGGAAAGGGATAAATCAGATGGGACCCTGTTTCTGATGGCTGTTTAATGACCCCTGTTTAAAAGTGCAATGTGAACATTGGATCAGGCTCAGCAATGAGGCTCTTTGTGCTTGAATAGACTCCCAAAGCTCACGCTCTCGGGTGAGGCACTGCAGGACAGTCAGCACTGGTGGAACTGTACCCTAGGAAGAGTCCTTGGTCTTCAGGAAAGGAGCGGAGCAAATGGCCGGGGAAATCTCATATATGCTTCTTATATCTCTTTACTTAGATGTATCAATAGTTGATTTAAAATAAGCTAAGTCAGAGGTATATGGAACCTTTGAACACTAGCTTCTTCCACATCTAAAGTAAACATTGTAGTTTATTGCACCGATAGATTGGAAGAATGCCTGGCTTGATAAGGGTCATTGGCCGGAGTATGGCAGGTCACGTGGTTAACAGAATGCGATGTTAAAGGTAAATATTAGCAAAGAATGAAAAGTATTTAATGCAGCTACTGGTAGAGTGGGAGCTGTCTCCTTTACCCTCCTCGTCCTTAATCCCCGCAAGCTCTACACTTTAGGTCTGAGAGCGTTCTGTTCCTCTCCAATGAATTTCCAATGGCTCCCACTGTTCTGCT
Organism: Somniosus microcephalus; assembly: GCF_052327205.1. NCBI lineage: Eukaryota > Metazoa > Chordata > Chondrichthyes > Squaliformes > Somniosidae > Somniosus > Somniosus microcephalus. The sequence goes on along the minus strand of NC_140989.1, from coordinate 274,837,390 downwards.
GGTGGGTGCAGGTGGTGAAGGGAAACATATTCCAGGAGCAGCTGGGGACATTTTCAGAGATTTTTCACTTGCTTCCTGGTCAGATCTGGAACTCAGACTGTGAGACTAAAGAGCTGACAGACATCTCAAAGAACGGTGAGTGAGTAGAAATACACGTGATATGCATGGAGTGAGTTGCAGACTGATTTCATCGAGAGGTTCTGGTGGTTTATTTGGAGAATAAAATTGCAGGCTGTAGTCAAATCATACGATTCCCAGAAGTTATTTTAAGACTGCAATCTGATTTAGAGATTCACGAGGTTTAGATAGAGGATAATGGATGCTTGAGAGCAAGTCGAATCAAAGGGCTCCAATGCAATGAAACAACAAGAGTGAAGCTACGTCTGTTTATATCATTATGCCTGGAAATGACTCCAGGACCTTTATAATAGACTGTAAACTATAATGATCATGTAATGGTTAATCCATTTTTTTCTATGCATTTCCTTGCTGACACCCAGAGTGCTCCATCCCATTGAATGATTGCTGGACATGATGTCATCACCAAGTTCTCAAGACATGATTGTGATTACCAGGAGTGTGTGAGTCGATGTCCCACACTAGGACCTGAGTGCATCAGCCAGTCTGACAGCCCAGCGCAATATTGAAGGTGCGCTGCATTGTCAGAGGTGCCATCCTTCAGATGCAATATTAAACCAAAGTCCTGTTCACCTTTTCAGGCGCTATTTACAGAAGAGCAGGGAGTTATTTTAATCTCCAGGCCAACATTCCTCTCTGAACCAGAGGGGAACTAATATCCTTGCGGGGAGGTTTGCTAGCATTGCTGGGGGGTGTTTAAACTAACTTGGCAGGGGGATGGGGTACAGAGTGGAGCTATAGTAGGGGGTGATTTACAGCCAAATACAGAGGAAAAAACAAGTCAGCTGGGAAGGCAGAGCAAATATGTGAAGGCAAAAGGGAATATGGCAGGGCTGGAAGGCATTTATTTTAATGCAAGGAGTCTTGCAAATAAGGTGGATGAACTGAAGTTGTTGTTGAACACATGGGAGTACGATATTGTTGCCATCACGGAGACATGGTTGAGGGAGGGTCAGGACTGGCAGCTCAATATTCCGGGGTATAGAATCTTCAGGCGAGACAGAGGGGGGTGTAAAAGGGGAGGGGGTGTTGCAATATTAATTAAGGAGTCAATTACTGCTGTAAGGAGGGATGATATATTAGCGGGTTCCTCAAATGAGGCCATATGGGTAGAACTTAAAAACAAAAAGGGGGCAAGCACTTTGCTGGGAGTGTACTATAGGCCCCCAAACAGTCAGGGGGAGATAGAGGAACAGATATGTAGGCAAATCTCAGAGAAGTGTGAAAATAATAGGGTAATAATAGTGGGGGATTTCAACTTCCCCAATATAAATTGGGATAGTCAGAGTGTGAAAGGCTTAGAGGGTGCAGAATTCTTAAAGTGCATCCAGGAGAGCTTTTTGAGCCAACATGTAGAAAGTCCTACAAGAGAGGGGGCGGTACTGGACCTAATTCTGGGGAATGTAGCCGGGCAAGTGGTGGAAGTATCAGTAGGAGAGCATTTTGGCGACAGTGACCATAATTCGGTGAAATTTAAGGTGGTCATGGAAAAAGACAAAGACGGCCCGGAAATAAGGGTTCTAAATTGGGGGAAGGCCGATTTTAATATGATAAGGCAGGATCTGGCCAAAGTGGACTGGGAGCAGCTACTTATAGGAAAATCCACATCAAAACAGTGGGAGACTTTCAGAAGGGAAATAGAGAGAGTACAGCGCCAACATGTTCCTATAAAGGTCAAGGGTGGGACCAACAAGCAAAGGGAACCTTGGATGACAAGGGATATACAAAAATGCATTAGAAATAAAAGGGGGGCTTTTGGCAGTTACAAAAGACTAAAGACGGAAGAAGCCCTAGAGGAGTATAAAAAGTGCAGGGGCATACTTAAAAAAGAAATTAGGAGGGCGAGGAGGGGCCATGAAATAACACTGGCGAGCAAAATAAAGGAAAATCCTAAGATGTTTTATAAGTATATTAAGGGCAAGAGGATAACCAGGGAAAGGGTAGGGCCCATTAGGGACCAAAGTGGCAATCTGTGTGTAGAGCCAGATGATGTAGGCGGGGTTTTAAATGAATTTTTTGCATCTGTGTTCACTATGGAGAAAGACGATGCAGACATAGAAATCGGGCAAGGGGACTGTGACATACTTGAACATATTAGCATCGAGAGGGAGGAGGTGCTAGCGGTTTTAGCAGGCCAAAAAGTGGATAAATCCCCAGGCCCGGACGAGATGTATCCCAGGCTGCTGTGGGAGGCAAAGGAGGAGATTGCAGGGGCTCTGACACAAATTTTCAGAACCTCTCTGGCCACAGGGGATGTACCAGAGGACTGGAGAACAGCTAATGTAGTACCATTATACAAGAAGGGTAGCAGGGATAAACCAGGGAATTACAGGCCAGTGAGCCTAACATCTGTGGTAGGGAAATTATTGGAAAAAATTCTGAGGGACAAAATTAGTCTCCACTTGGAGAGGCAAGGATTAATCGGGGATAGTCAGCATGGCTTTGTCAAGGGTAAATCATGTCTGACAAATCTGATTGAATTTTTCGAGGGGGTGACTAGGGGGGTGGATGAGGGAAATGCTGTGGATGTGGTTTACATGGGCTTCAGTAAAGCTTTTGACAAAGTCCCGCATAGGAGACTGGTCAAGAAGGTAAGAGCCCATGGGATCCAGGGTGCCTTGGCGCGTTGGATCCTAAACTGGCTGAGTGGCAGGAGGCAGAGGGTGATGGTCGAAGGTTGCTTTTGTGACTGGAAGCCTGTGTCCAGTGGGGTACCTCAGGGATCGGTGCTGGGTCCCTTGTTGTTTGTGATCTACATAAATGATTTGGATGAGAATGTAAAAGGTATGATCAGTAAGTTTGCAGATGACACGAAAATTGGCGGGGTGGTAAATTGCAAGGAGGAAAGCCTCAGGCTACAGGACGATATAGACAGGTTGGTCAGTTGGGCGCAAAAGTGGCAAATGGAATTTAACCCTGAAAAGTGCGAGGTGATGCATTTTGGACGGACAAATAAGGCAAGGGAATACACAATGAGTGGTAGGACCCTAGGAAGTACAGAGGGTCAGAGGGACCTTGGTGTACATGTACATAGATCTCTGAAGGCAGCGGAACAGGTAGATAAGGTGGTTAAAAAGGCATATGGGATACTTGCCTTCATTAGCCGAGGCATAGAATATAAGAGCAGGGAGGTTATGATGGAGCTGTACAAAACGCTGGTGAGGCCACAGCTGGAGTACTGTGTGCAGTTCTGGTCGCCTCACTATAGGAAGGATGTGATTGCTTTGGAGAGGGTGCAGAGAAGATTCACCAGGATGTTACCTGGGATGGAGCGCCTCAGCTATGAAGAGAGACTGGACAGGCTGGGGTTGTTTTCCTTGGAGCAAAGAAGGCTGAGGGGGGACCTGATTGAGGTGTACAAAATGATGAGGGGCATAGATAGGGTAGACAAAGAGGAACTTTTCCCCTTAGTAGGGGGGTCAATAACAAGGGGGCATAGATTCAGGGTAAGGGGCAGGAGATTTAGAGGGGATTTGAGGAGGAACTTTTTCACCCAGAGGGTGGTTGGAATGTGGAACTCACTGCCTGAAAGGGTGGTAGAGGCAGGAACCCTCACAACATTCAAGAAGCATTTGGATGAGCACTTGAAATGCCATTGCATACAAGGCTATGGACCAAATGCTGGAAAATGGGATTAGACTGGACAGGGATGGATGGGCGGCGCAGACATGATGGGCCGAAGGGCCTTTTTCTGTGCTGTAAAACTCTATGACTCTATGACTCAAGCAAGACTGGCACAAAAAAAATGAACTAATCCTTCTTCTCATGGCTATTTGAGGGGCATTGATGTTTCTTCTTGCTGTTTATCAACATATATCACAGTGACATCTTTCACATTATTCTGTCACAAAAACAATTATGTTCCATTCATCATGACAAAATTGGTATGTAGACCTACTGGGCTATTTACTCCCCTAAATTGTAGCAATCCTGGAATCCCCTCCCAAACAGCATTATGAGAGCACCATCACCACAAGGCTGCAGCAGTTCAAGAAGGCCCACCACCACCTTCTCAGGGCATCTAGGGATGGGCAATAAATTGTTAGTGTCACCCACATCCCAAATATAAAACAAAAAGCCACCTTTGGCAGCGCTGATGGCAACTAGTCATTTCTGAGCTTAATTATGGTTATTTTTCCCTTTTTCTTGCAGTTATCTTAATAAAAATTGAACAGATGTTTCATTGTCAAATTGTTCATGATTATGTTAATATTGAAAGAGCTTGGCCCCATCCGCACTCTGCCATTTTATTCCTTTTATTTTTTAAAGATCTATTTTTACTAACTAAAGATCTTCAGTCAGAGATTTGCATAGAATGATAAAGTGAGATAAAAATGTTACTCAGTATTATTTTGTTCATATCTTCCTGTTTCTAATCTTTATCTTAAAAAGTTAAACTTTCTGTGCATTGTAAAACTCCTCCTTTACAGTCAAACGAGTCCACAACTCTCCCTCCTACTGCAATGATTTGCAGTTCGCCAACTTTATGATCTATAGGTAACTGTTTGACATTTACCAGATTTGAAGACGAAAAAAGTGAATGTAAAACCAAGCTGCAGCATATAAATGTCAGGGTTCATGCAAATTCTTATAGCCCCCACCCCACCCCACTCTCTCCTTTACAGAGAGGAATGTAAATTAACTAGAATACGAGAGGACTCTAGTTAATAAAAGGTAGTTACACAATGCCCAGGATATCAGACTTCAAGTGTATTTCACACAACTTGTAATTATGACACCTTGCAAAAAGATTATTGTATATATCATTAAATAAAAATAAACATCAGTTATTATTGTACAGAGCTGCATTAAATTCATTCAATTCTCCACCCCCCGCCACCAAGTTAAAAAGCCATTTTGGTCCCTTTTCAGTTGATGCATACAGGCTATTAGTTTGTGATGAGAACAGTGCTCCATTTAAGTTCAGGTCATTGTCCACAGAATACTCGTTGGCCTGCTCTGTGATGCAACCGTTGGAGAGCTCCAGAACAGAGCGAGTGGTACACATGGCATCTGTTAACACGAAGGCACACACATACTCTGGGGATGGGTATTGTGAAATGAGGCCACACCAGTGTAGTAGCCTAAACTCTGATTGTGGCAACCCATCAGCCTGAACCAGTCGGGTGGTGTCCAGACTTCCCAGCCATTTCCAAAATTCACACAATGCAAAATTGAAATTCATACTGCTAAAATCTCCAGCAAAGGGTTGTGTAACCTGGATCCTGCTTAGACTGCCAAGTCCACAGAGATGTGTTCTCGGATATGTGGCCGAGTCCATGGGTGAATTCTCCTGAGTTGCTGCTGTTTTTTGGAGGTGGATTTGGGGTGATAAAAAGAGCAGAATGGGTTCAAGACTACCACCTCAAATCTGCTCCAAAAAACTACAGCTGCATTCTCCTCCCAAAACACTTCCAGTCCTCTTTATGACCCACGAGAGTTAAGGGTGCATGACCAGCTCCGAAGATCCATTCCCCTGCAGAGTCTGCAGCACGTATCCCTGGGGGAGGTACAACTTGGAGGAGGCCATTTGAATGGTGGGGTTTCTTTGTCTGCATAACATTTTTTGAATCACTGAGGTGGAGTCACGACTTTTGCTGCCACTTATACTCGGCTCTGCTCAAAGTACTGCCCATCACTCTAGACATGGATTTCCCTTTATTTTCATGTTATGAAGAGGAGTGCCTGGGTAATCGTTGAGTGGCCGTCCTCCTCCTGCAAGCTGAGTGCAAGGGTACACGATACTCTGAGAAAGCACATGAAGCCGAGAGGAGTTTTGATGAGCTTTGTTCTGCCATCACCAACCTTCCGCTGCCAGCTTGCCTCCAACCTTGTCCCCTCCCCCCCAGACTCCCCTATGTGCCTGGAATTTGGACTCAGGATCGTCCATGGTGGTGGCCCTCCTCCAGTGGTATTTCTTTGGCACTAATTGTAGGTCAGTTTTTTCTCTGGAGGAAATGAAGACCATGTTGGAGGCCTGTGAGCGGCAGTGGTCACTCAAACCCACGAGCACCTGCAGCCCATGCTGATGGGAATTGAAGACTTGCAGTAGCCCTTGTGGCAAGTAAAATGAGTCAAGAGAGTGGCTGATAAATGTAGATGGTGGTTGGGTGTTTGGCATGGTTTCCCTTTGCATTATTGAGTTCCCCTGACACCCAGGTGCTGAGAGGGGAAAAGTACAAGAGGTCAGGAGGTGAGTGAAGGCTCTAGCAGTGGTGGAGGACATTAATACCTGGACAGCCACCCTTGTGTGGCCACTGAAACTTTCTCTGTGACAGTTCTCAGGTGTTGGAGGTTGCACTGACTTCCTCCGCCACCTTTCTCCACACAGCCTCCACCATGGGCCTTCCTGCCCTTAGTGCCCATGAGATAGTTTCTCTTGGCGCTGACTTCTGCTAGCAACACCTTGATAGACAGATCTGAAAAGCTCTGTGCCCTTGTTGCTGCTCCCACAGCCAGCTTGCAGTGATTGGAGCTGTAAATGGAAGGCTTCCCCTTTAACTTGCTGCAACCTTTTAAAGGCATCAACAGAACTCTATTTCCTCCTTTCCAGAGCTGGTAAGCCAATGAAGGGCGATTTTTTTGGCCTCCAAACCTCCCTTTTTATGGCTAATGATGACTATGGGAGTTAATAGCAGTTTGAGATTGGCAAGTGTTGGGACAACCTCACTGCAAATCCACCACCAGGAGGAGAATTCAGGCCCACGAGTGCAGTGTGGTGTCACAACATGGCTTGCAACACAATGTAGAAGGACACAGTGAAGACGTGCAAGCAGACTGCACCCTCTCCTCCAACATAGAACATGAATAAAGCATCTGTGGGATCTTTTCCAATCGGAGTGACTATGAAGCTGGAGCTGGGGAAGCGTCAGGCGGTGTGGGTCACTCTCCTTGTGCAGGTGAAAGATTCTTCTCTTTGCCACTGCAAACTGGAGAGTCTGGGATCAACTGAAGGCCAGAAAGGCACCAACTCCCCATTGAGGAGCAGTCGCAGAGACTACATACTGCCGAAACCCACCCACAGTCTTTCGCCTACCTTCCAGGCTCAAGATAAGCCTCATTCTACCAGAGAAAGGCCTGACCATGCCAGCTTTCAACATTATGTAGAGAACTGTGCAGAATACTCACTGTATGTAACAACAACCTCAAACAACACTGCACCAAGAAAGTGTGTTATTTTGGTGAACTTAATAGTATTTTTTTTTAAATAAAGAGGCTTGAGATGCTCACAAAGATGCAATCCCAAAACACTCCTCTTTACTGGTGTAAAACATTTTTTCTTCTTTGATTTTAGCAAACACTTTGGAGGCCTGGTCTTTCTTAATCCAGGACGGTTATCAGGAGATACTAAGCTGGTACTGCAGTGTGCATGAGTGCTGTGAGTCGGGAGACTGCCGGCTAATCAACAACATCACAGGTAAATAAGAATTGACTTGTACAGTGTTATAGGCATGGAGGAGACAGCCCAATATCCCTGAGCAGCACCCAGTTAACATCAAACCATGTTTGGTGTCCTTCAACTGTAAGGAGCATGGGCTGTGTGTGTTGTGTTTTATGAGATTTAGTTACTTTGCTTTGCTTTGCTTTTGAGAACACGGTCTGGCCTGGGGTCGAGTCAGAGCAGAGTTTCTTGCAAATAACCGGCGCTGTGCCCACTGGTGTGGATTCCAGACTGCACCAGCTAAGGTATTCACATCAATTGGGTTGAAGTGGGCTTGGTGGCCAAGCACACTGGTGCTCAACAGTGGTACTCCCAATATATCCTGAGGAGTACCACCTCTCCTTCAACTGTGGGGCTCAACAGATTGCTCCATGTACCTCAGGGCTGTCGTTCAGAAGTTGCCTGACTGTGGGGTGTTGACTGAGCTGGGGGTCGTGTGTTTCTCCATCCCCTTTTCTTGCTCTCCAGCAAAAAGGGGCCAGGGAATGCTATCCCACCTTTTATGCCATTGAAATGGCCCTTCGAAATTTTAGGAACAGCAAAAAGTTATGAGGCTCAACAAACCTGTTCCTTGTTCCTGCATACATTTTGCCCTTATCAAATTAGAACCAGTTAAAAGAACTATGGGTCCAAAAGTTTTCTTTCCCTCTTTCTATGCGCAAGTGCCACTTTGCAACTGGCCACAATAGCAAGATTGAAAGCAGGTGCTTGCTGTGTGTATTCCTGACATTGGCTCTTGAATAGGACGTTAGCTGGGATCCTGGCCCTCAACAAAAAGTTCGCTGCACTGGTATACAGGAGCATGATGTAACTAGTAAATTAGACACAGGCACATTCTCAGACTCTTGTTGGGAAGGGAGGTTTGCATTTCACTGTGGCCTGTGCACGACCTAACCTGCCAGTCTTGTTACTGTGGTGTGGATAGAAGCAGAACAATGCATCATTTCCCTATCCACGATCACCCTCACCTCGAGACGCATAGAATATTCCATTTAGATAAGCAGGTTATGAATGGAATTGCCTTTAAGGTAGGAATGGAAAGTCACAATAAAATTCGGTTTTGTGTGTTTTCTATCCAGGGCTTGACCACGACCTGAGCAAAAAGTTACACGGGCAGCACCTGGCCAAGGAGGTCGTGGTGAAAGCAGTGAAAGGTTTCTTAGCAACCAAAAGCCCAGAGAAAGCGCTGGCACTTTCCTTCCATGGCTGGTCCGGTACCGGCAAGAATTTTGTGGCAAAAATGATCGCCGACAACCTGTACCGAGACGGGCTGAGAAGCGAATGTGTGCATTTCTACATCGCTCCCTTCCACTTTCCACATGCCAACCTGGTTGACGTTTACAAGGTAAGCAGTGCTGAACCGAACGAATGAATACCCAACTCACTCAGCCATATGCTGTATGCCGATTTATCAGCTCAATGTCACTCAAACCTGCCAGCCAGAAAAAGATGTGAGCTGCTTGTTCTCACCGGCATCATCGATAGGGCACAACTGGGGCTGGGGAAGGTGAAGGCATTACCACTGAGCAGGAGGGAGAGAGGAATGAGCATTGCCACCTGGTAAAACCTTGGGAAAGAGGTCGTCGTCGTCGTACGTACGTGTCTTCACACTGTTCCCTTTGGGGAACTGTATGAAGTGGTGGAAGGATTTCTGGCCGCGATTAACGCTCCTTCTGTGACCGTAACCATCTTCGTACCAGCCATTAGGGTGGTTAGTCCTATGGCGGGAGGGTTTTACGGGCTCCCACAACCCATATGAGGGGGGGGGGGGGGGCCACCCACACCCACGGATGCAAGTATCCCGCTGGATGTCAACCCAGAATTTAGAGCCGGAGCTCCTACTCCACTTGCTGGGACTGTCTGGAGCGGGGTTCGAAACCCTATGCCTTCTGGCCCAGCGGCGGGGATGGTACCGCTACGCCAAAGGCCCACTCCGGGAAAGAGGTGGAGATTAAAATAACCATTTTTCTGTTTCTGCTGGAAGGTATTAAGTAGTGGGGAATGCCTATATGCAAAGATTACATCTATTATATTTATACATTTTAAACAGGCCCAGTGGGTTGAGCATCTCAAGCTACTACAATGTATTTGGTAAAAGTGAGCTTTGGCCTGCCAAACTTGCCGAAAAGAAGTGTAGTTATCAGCCTGCAATGCTATGTGGAATATCTCACTAAGGCCAAATATATGCCTTTCTCGGGGAGGGAGAAAGGAAAAATTTGACTTAATTGTTACTTTGAACAATTGGATCTGTGTTTAACAGAGTTAAAAGTCTTATGATTTTAAAGTAATTAAAAAATAATTGAAATGGAATAATGCCAATACTCATTTCAAATGTATTGTTATTCAATGTGAGGGAAGTTTACTGACGGGCTGATAATTAGGTGGCTGAGGTAACTGACTCCTGAAGTGTGAGAGTTCAAGTTTCAATGTCTATCTGTCATCCAAATTAATATACTGCGACTACCTTCGCTAGTCTGACCTGCTATATTTGAAAGGTGTTGATGGCAGTCATGATGGATTGGGTCACGCATAATGTTCCTCCCTGAGTGAGGATGCATGAGCAGAAAATGGACTATGATGCAGAGAAAGAGGATAGGGGAAGGAAAAAGGCTGAAATATCAAAAGCTTAAAGTTATTTATCCTCTCTCTTTCAGGCTCAACTCCAGCAGTTCATTCTGACAGCTGTACAACAATGCAAACGATCCTTGTTTATATTTGATGAGGCAGAAAAGCTGCATCAAGGCCTCATTGATGCCATCAAGCCTTACATTGACCATTATGACCATGTCGATGGGGTAGACTTCAGAAAGTCCATGTTTATTTTCTTAAGGTAAAGATAAAATAGTCATGTTGCTTAATCAGTCCACAGCCTGAAAAAGGCAGGACTCAGTACTACCAGTCACAGCTACCACTGCAGAAGCCTTTAAAAATGACTTTGGAGATGGTTGTTGGTTCATTCACCAGCAATGGCACCATTGCCAAAATCAAGGCTGTCTCTGCTCTAATATAAATGGGCCCATGAGAGTCTTTTACAGATTCCAGGTCTACTTCTGCAAGGTCGGGCTGCTTTCCTGAAGTGTATCTGGTAGCAAGAGGTACTTAGTACCACAGGAATATCAAGACAGGAATGGACAGTTGGTCAATGCATCAACATACTTATGTGAGCACAAAGTTCCGCTCACAGGAGTAATATTAATTCTGCAAATGACCAGTTTTGTTATATTTGACGTTTTGAAGGAGAGGAGGGATGTTGTTTTTCAACCTATATTACGTGATTGCATATGTAGCTATTGGAAGGAGCCAGTCGTCATGCTGTTGTTTATTGGGTTAGCTCCGAATTAGCTCTGGGTAACTGCTAGGTAGATGGAGGTAGCTCTGGGATTCAGCCAATGTGTGTGTACGTGGTTAACATGGGCTGGTTGACGTGCGATAAGCAGATGACCAGTTTTCATAGTCTGCTAGACATGGGGGAAGGGAAGGTTTGTCTTTGAGCTACAGTGTTATTCAGTGACTCCAACCAATTCTGTATTTTATACTTACTATAGTAAACAAAATCAAACCAAATGAACCCAACATTGCACAAAAGTTCAACACCAATATCTCTGTACAGCTCATAACCCCGACTGCTGAAAGCTGCCAACTCAAATCAAACTTATTATTGGTAAATGTTGCACAAAGATCAAATACTGTAGTTTAAGTGTCACAACCCCATTTAAAAAACTGTAGATGTGGAACTACCCGGTCGATGTTATTGCAGCCGATTGCGTGTGGCCATAGATAACCTGGGGCAAGACCACATTCCTTTTCGTGGACACTCCTAGTTCACCAGGACGTTCAGGTCCTGAGGTAATTCCACACTCTCGTTTATTCCTCCCTTTATTTACCCCGTCTCAACTTCATTTATCTTTTTTCTCATCTACTCTTCCCAACCAACTAATGTACCAGAAAAAAACCTCCTCAGCTGGTGCAGTAGTGAGGGGTGTTATAATTGGCCTCAGGAAAAATTAGGCAAGGTTCCCACTCCTAAAAGCTGTCCAATGATTCCTGTCGGAAAGTGTACATGTGTGGAATTTGACTGAAGACAGAAGCAGGCTGATCTGCAATTTTCCCAGCTGGTTTGCAGTCACAAATACAACAACTTGCACTTTCACATAAGGCAACATCTCGGGGAGCTTTACTGGTGTGTGTGTGTGTGGGTGTGTGTGTGTGTGTGGGGGCGGGGAGGAAATCAAAGGAAGAAAACAAGCGAGTAACTGCAAGAGAGAGAGAATATTAGTGGAGGTGCCTGAAAACATGGTCAAAAGGGTATATTTTGAGAAGGATTCTGAAGCTAGTAACAAGGCAGATGGGTTCAGGACAAAAGTGTGGAGGCAAGATGAATGAATGCTCGGCCACTATCAATGAAGAGCAGCCCAGGAGAGGTGTGTTGGAGGAAGGCAACACAAAGTACAGATGCAAAGTTAGAAAGCGGTGAGGTCATGGAAGGGATTAAAACAAGGATCAGCATTATATAAAGAATGCACTGGACATAAGAACATAAAGAAATAGGAGCAGGAGTAGGCCATTTGGCCCTTCGAGCCTGCTCCACCATTTAATAAGATCATGGCTGATCTTCTACCTCAACTCCACTTTCCTGCACTATCCCCATATCACTTGATTTCTTTCAAATCCAACAATCTCTGTCTTGAATATACTCAACGACTGAGCCTACACAGCCCTCTGGGGTAGAGAATTCCAAAGATTCATCACCCTCTGAGTGAAGAAATTTCTCATCTCAGTCTCAGAATAAGGGGTCGGCCATTTAGGACTGTGACCCCTGGTTCTGGACTCCCCAGCCAAGGGAAACATCCTCCCTGCATCTACCCTGTCAAGCCCTGTAAGAATTTTGTATGTTTCAATGAGATCATCTCTCATTCTTCTAAACTCTGGAGAATATAGGCCCAGTCTACTCAATCTCTCCTCATAGGACAATCCCCCCATCCCAGGAATCAGTCTGGTGAACCTTCGTTGCACTCCCTCGATGGCAAGTATCTCCTTCCTTAGGTAAGGAGACTAAAACTGTACACAATACTCCAGGTGTGGTCTCACCAGGGCCCTATATAATTGCAGTAAGACATCTTTACTCTTACACTCAAATCCTCTTGTAATAAAGGCCAACATATCATTTGCTTTCCTAATTGCTTGCTATACCTGCATGTTAACTTTCAGTGATTCGTGTACAAGGACACCCAGGTTCCGCTGAACACCAACATTTCTCAATCTCTCACCATTTAAAAAATACTCTGCTTTTCTATTTTTCCTACCAAAGTGGATAACTTCACATTTCTCCACATGATATTCAATTTGCCATGTCCTTGCCCACTCACTGAGCTTGTCTATATCCCTTGAAGCCTCTTTGCATCCTCCTCACAACTTACATCCCCACCCAGCTTTGTATCCTCAGCAAACGTGGATGTATTACATTTGGTCCCCTCATCCAAATCAATGATATAGATTGTGAATAGCTGAGGACCAAGCATTGATCCTTGCGGTACCCCTCTAGTTACAGCCTGCCAACCCGAAAATGACCTGGTCAGGGTTGAGCAGGACACAGAGGTTTCATACAGTCAAGTTCAGCCTAATGGGATAGGAGCTGGCACCTGAGGTGTGCACATTCTGGTGGAAGTCAAAAAGGAAGGCCTCAGTCAAGCCAATGTTGAGCTAGAGAACATTGGGCTCATCAATGATGATGTTGCAGAGGCAGTCGACAGCACAGTGACAGTCATGGGGCTAAGAGTGGCGGCGGAGAGATAGTATTGGATGTCATTAGCACACATATGGTAGCTAACACCATGCTTGTGGATATTGGGAGCTGTAACTTTGGTGGAAGAGCCATGGATACCCCAGAAAAACAGAATAAGTGGCTTTCCGCTGTTTTCCTGGGGTTTCTGCGCTCTTCTGCCAAAATTCCGATGGATAGTCTGATGAATCCTCGCAGGAATTCACCCCATTTATTACTGAAGAGAAGCATGCAAAAGAGGAAGAGGAGAAGTAAAAGCATGAAGGTTTAGAGCACACCAGAGGTGATTGTGTGAGTGTGGAAGAAGCTTTTGGAGGAGATGTACTAGCTGCCTTGCAGCAGCTAAGAGTGGAACCATGGTAGGGAATTGCCATGGAAGTGGACTACAGAGCACACAAAATGGAGGAGGACAGAGTTATTGACCTTATCTGTAGCCATGGATACACTGAGGAGCGGTAGTGCACCATAGTCATAGTCATGTGGGAGGTCAATGATGACTTTGACCAGAGCTGTCTTGATGCCATCAGTCGGTTGGAAATTAACTTGAAAGGATTCAAGGGGGAAGCTGGGGGATGAGGAGAAGGGGGAATGAATGGGGGTCAGGGAAGAGAGGGAGAATGGCAGCTGGGGATGGGGGTTCGGCAGAGAGAGGGACAATGTGGTTGGGAGCTCAAGGAGGGGGAGTCAGAACCAACGTTCCCCCTAGGCTGCGCAGCTGTCTGCCGGTCCTGCACAGCTCGGGACCGGCTTTTCCAACATTAAATTTCGTGTATGCGCGAAACTGTGAATGGGTCACACAATCCAAAAAATAATTAGGGGGAACATTGGTCAGAATGTCACGTGATTAAACCTCCAGAAATGCCTCTAACCAGAGGTGGCAACCATGCGTCATAAGAACTCTTAAATATCCCTCTACAACATGGGAGTCAGGTTCTAAATCTTGTCTCCACAGTCTGCTAGAAGCAGGGTTCTGGGGCATGTATTAAGACATGGGAGATCAGTTGCCAGCTGTTACTCACTACAATTTCTCCAAGTCTTAGTTCTCCCAGCAATCGTTGGGGACAATTTTGAGAGTCATCTGTCTTCCTCACAGTTATTTCTTACATGCTGTACTCAGTTATTGTGTCATTTAATGAAGAGAGGGGAAAAATGACTTCTGTAAATGAGATCTTGCCACATCTCACAATTGTGTAACTGTATGTGTGTCCCAAGGGCAGCTTGCCAGGTGAATGAGTTTTTGTCTCGTCAGATGAAAAACAATTTCCCTTCATTTGGAAAAAGAAATATTTGGTTAATTTTCTATCCTTTTCTTGCCCAAGTCCTGGACTTCAATATAAAATATTGGCATTGTACAGTGATCTTGGCAATTCATGAACTGAAATGATGGGCTTTTGACTTTTAAATGTAAATCTGCACAGAGTTTAAATCAATGCAATAGTCAGGCACAAGTGGGGACTTTAAACTAATGGAGGGGGTGGGAGGATTCAAAAGAGTAAATTTAAAAGCAGCGAGAGAAATGTCAAGGCTATAGAGCAGAGTTTTGGGTAAAAATAAGCAGCGTGGGTCAGGCAGGGTCAAAGAAATTAACAAAGATAATAAGGCATCAGTGACTAAGGTGTCATCAGGGAAAAACAGAAAACAGTTAAAGCTAAAGGCACAATATCTGAATGCGCAAAGCGTTCGCAACAAAATAGATGAATTAATAGCGCAGATAGAAATTAATAGCCATTGATCTAATAGCCATTACGGAGACGAGGTTGCAAAGTGACCAAAGTTGGGAACTAAATATTCCAGGGTACTTAACTTTTAGAAGAGATAGGCAGAATAGAAAAGGAGGAGGGGGTAGCCCTGATAATAATGGATGGGATAAAGACAGTGGAGAGCAAGGATCTTCGCTCCGAAAATCAAGTAGAATCAGTTTGGGTGGAGCTAAGAAACAGCAAGGGACAGAAAACATTGGTGAGAGTTGTTGATCCGCCCCCAAACAGTAGTTGTAAACATATAAGATAGGAGCAGGAGTAGGCCATATGGCCCCTCGAGCCTGCTCCGCCATTTAATGTGATCATGGCTGATCATTCAAGTTCAGTACCCGGTCCCTGCTTTCTCCCCATACCCCTTGATCCCTTTAGCCTTAAGAAATATATCCAACTCCTTCTTGAATATATTTAATGTATTGGCCTCTACTGCCTTCTGTGGTAGAGAATTCCACAGGTTCACCACTCTCTGGGTGAAGAAATTCCTCCTCATTTCTGTCCTAAAAGGCTTACCCCTTATCTTTAGACTGCGACCCCTGGTTCTGGACTCCCCGATCATCAGGAACATCCTCCCTGCATCTAGTCTGTCCAGTCCTGTCAGAATTTTATAAGTTTCAATGAGATCCCCTCTCATTCTTCTAAACTCCAGCGAGTACAAGCCCAATCGTCCCAATCTCTCTTCATACGTCATTCCTGCCATCACAGGTATCAGCCTGGTGAATCTTCACTGAACTCCTTCCATGGAAAGAACATCCTTCCTCAGATAAGGCGACCAAAACTGCACACAATACTCAAGATGTGGTCTCACCAAGGCCCTGTACATCTGCAGCAAGACATCCTTGATCCTGTACTCAAACCCTCTCGCTATGAAGGCCAACATACCATTTGCCTTCTTAACCACCTGTTGCACCTGCATGCTTACCTTCAGCGACTGGTGCACAAGGACACCCAGGTCTCATTGCACTTCCCCCTTCTCCCAATCTATTGCCATTCAGATAATAATCTGCCTTCCTGTTTTTGCTACCAAAGTGGATAACCTCACATTTATCCACATTATATTGCATCTGCCATGCTTCTGCCCAATCACCCAACCTGTCCAAATCATCCTGTAGTTTCTCGGCATCCTCCTCACAGCACACACGCCCACCCAGCTTTGTGTCGTATGTAGGGCAGAGTATAAATCAGGAAATTAGAGATGCATGTAACAAGGGTAATACAGTAATCATGGGGGACTTTAATCTATATATAGACTGGGCAAACCAAATTTGCAGTAATAGTGTGGGGATGAGTTCATGGAATGTATGCACGATAGTTTTCTAGATCAGTATGATGAGGAACCAACTAGGGAACAGGCTATTTTAGATCTAGTATTGTGCAATGAGAAAGGGTTAATTAATAACCTTGTAGTAATGGGGCCTTTAGGGAAGAGTGATCATAATATGCTGGAATTTTATATTGAGTTTGAAAGTGATTTAGTTAAGTCCAAAACTAGGGTCTTAAATCTAAACAAAGCAAACTACATGGGTATGAGGGGTGAGTTGGCTAAGGCAGATTGGAAAACTACATTAAAAAGGTATGATGGTAGACAAGCAATGGCTAGCATTTAAAGAATTAATACATTGTAATATATATGGGTGGAATAAATGAAGGACAAGACACAATGAGTTGCAAGTCAAGGTGCTGGTTTACTAGGCCAGAATGAACTGAGCATGCTCATACTAAACCATGTGACAAACCATGTGATAATACATTACATACATAATTTACAACAAATATAGATTCCTTTAAGACACAAAAACCCCACAGGAAAAGTGGTCCAACCATGGCTAACAAGAGAAGTTAAAGATAGTATTTGATCAAGAAGAGGCTTATAATGTTGCCAAAAAAGCGTAGTAAGCCTGAGGATTGGGAGGATTTTAGGAATTAGCAAAGGGGGACCAAGAAATTGATATGGAAAGAGAAAAAAGAATGAGAGTAAATTAGCAAGAGACATAAAAACAAATTGTAAACGTTTTTATAGGTATGTAAATAGGTAGAGATTAGTGAAAGTAAATGTGGGCCCAGTAGAGGCAGAGACAGGAGAAATTATAATGGGCAATACGGAAATGGCAGAGACATTAGACAAATATTTTGTATCGGTCTTCATGGTAGAAGACACAAGAAACATTCCGGAAATAATGGGAAATCAAGGGTCTAGAGAGAATGAGGAACTTAAAGAAATCAATGTAAGTAAAGACATAGTACTGGAGAAATTAATGGAAGTAAGTGGCGACAAAATTCCCTAGATTCTAGAACTGGAAAAAGCTGGAGATGGAACAGGTTTTTAAGCAAGTGCAGGGGCAGGGAAAGGGGGGAGGGGAGGAAAGAACGAAAGGGAACGTCTGATAGGATGGAAGGCAGGAGAGATTAAGAGACATTAAGAGAGATTAAGAGATGGTGCAAGGCAAAAGGAATTGGAAACCAAAGATGGCTCGAGATGAAATATAAATGGCACTGGCAGAATGAAAGACAGCTGCCATGTGGGAGAGAAAAAGAATTAATAAAAAAATAAAATTAAAATAAATGGTAAAAAAAGGATTGGGGCAGGTTATGGTCTGAAATTATTGAACTCCAGAAGGCTGTAAAGTGCCTAATAGAAAGAGGTGCTGTTCCTCGATTTCCAGCATCCACAGTATTTTGCTTTTGTATAAGAGTAAAGAAGTCTTACTACAATTATACAGAACATTGCTAAGGCCACACCTGGAGTGCAGTTCTGGTCTCCTTACCTAAGGAAAGACATACTTGCCATAGAGGGAGTGCAACAAAGGTTCACCAGACTGATTCCTGGGATGAGGGGATTGCCCTATGAGGAGAGATTGAGTAGACTAGGCCTATATTCCCTAGAGTTTAGAAGAATGAGGTGTGATCTAATTGAAACATATAAAATTCTTACAGGGCTTGACAGGGTTAATGCTGAGAAAATGTTTCCCCTGGCTGGGGAATCTAGAACACGGGAAATTGGACATGAGTCTATGTTCGGAACGGTCATGGCCCTGTGGGTAACGGAGCGGGCCCAGGGGCCGTGTAGCCTGGTTCTGCTCCTACTTGTGTTCTAATTATGTGTTAGATTTCAGGAGATGGTTCTATTCCTGTTCCTGGCTGGGGTGGAGATCACCTTTTACAGAAGGTAAGTACTGTAGAAAATATAGGGACAGTGATCTCCTGGACGAGTTTCGATCGCCTAGATGGGTCGGAGAGGAATTTCCCAGATTTTTTTCTCCCAAATTGGCCATTGGGTTTTTTATCTGGTTTTTCGCCTCTCCCAGGAGATCACGTGGGTTCGGGAGGGATGTAGAGTGATAGTAGATTTGAGGTTAGGATCAGATCAGCCATGATCTTTTTGAATGGTGGAGCAGGCTCGAGGGGCCGATTGGCCTACTCCTGCTCCTATTTCTTATGTTCTTATGTCACAGTCTCAGAATAAGGGGTCGGCCATTTAGGACTGAGAGGAGGAGAAATTTCTTCAATCAAAGGGTTGTGAATCTTTGGAATTTTCTACCCCAGAATGCTATGGCTGCTCAGTTGTTCAGTATATTCAAGACAGAGATCGATAAATTTTGGGGAATTAAGGGATATGGGGATAGTACGGGAAGGTGGAGTCGAGGTAGAAGATCAGCCATGATCTTGTTGAATGGCAGAGGAGGCTCGATGGGCCAAATGGCCGACTCCAGCTCCTATTTCTTATGTTGTTATGTTCTTACTACTTCAGGCCATTCAGCTATGCCGTTTCCATTTTGTTGACACAGGCTGGACTCTGGACACTGTCCTTGCTACGTTGCACAGCCTCATTCTAAGGGCACATAGACTGACTGACAGTAATGAGTACAATCCATATTGACTACAATTACTACAAAAATTCATCGCCAATCATAAATACTTTAGGTAGTGTCTTTGGACATTGGTGACACAAGGAAAGAGTCTGGGACTGAGATGAGAAATTTCTTCACTCAGAATTGTGAATCTTTGGAATTCTCTACCCCAGAGGGCTGTGGATGCTCAGTCATTGAGGATATACAAAAATATATGTAAGAGATTTTTGGACTTTAGGGGAATCAAGATATATGGGGATAGTGCAGGAAAGTGGAGTTGAGGTCGAAGATCAGCCATGATCTTATTAAATGACGGAACAGGCTCGAGGGGCCTTATAGCTGACTCCTGCTCCTATTTTTTGCTTTATGAAAACTATCAACATCTGCATTGACTGCTAAAGCAAAAACAAGTCAAAAATAAATACTACCACATTGTGAAATTAAGTTATTCTCAAGCTGTGTTGGGCTGGTAACTTGTTACTGATTTAATATACAATGTGAAATCCCGACACCAGCTTTCTGTTTCACAGTAATATCTCATTAATTACGTTCAAACATTCCTCTGCTCTCTAGTAATATAGGAGAAAATTCCATAAACAGGGTGACACTGGAATTTTGGCAAGCTGGACAAAATCGAGAGGAGATTACCATGGAAGACTTGGAGCACCGGATCCAAAGAGAAGCTACAACCTCGAAAGGTAGATTATATTGGGGAAGAATTGGGGCAAATGAATAAAAAAAGCAAATGAAAGAGCAATAGGACAGAGGAACACGCTGCGAAATTCTGGGAAATAGGCAGTGTTAGAAACTAGGGGTGCCTAAAAATGTATATGGCTTTTAAATGATAAGTTTCGATTTCCTGGGAAGCTTGCATTAGAATTTGAGACAGTCTTTTTAATCAGTTAGATTACGTCGTCGTCGACATGTCTTCACACTGTTCCCTTTGGGGAACTGTATGAAGTGGTGGAAGGATTTCTGGTCGCGATTAACGCTCCTTCCGTGACCGTAACCATCTTCGTACCAGCCATTAGGGTGGTTAGTCCTATGGCGGGAGGGTTTTACGGGCTCCCACAACCCATACGAGGGGGGGGGGGGGGCACCCACACCCACAAGTATCCCGCTGGATGTCAACCCAGAATTTAGAGCCGGAGCTTCGACTCCACTTGCCGGGACTGTCTGGAGCGGGGTTCGAAACCCTACGTCTTCTGGCCCAGCGGCGGGGATGCTACCGCTACGCCAAAGGCCCACTCCAGTTAGATTAGGTGAAACATAAACATTCCACATGGGGGCCCATAGGATAGTCCTGCCAGGCTAGTTATCTGTTGTTTGTAAGTTAGGGTTTTGACTTTGTTAATGTATCTTTAATTTGGCCAGTTAAGGCCCAGCCTATGTTTCTTCCATTATTACTAATAACCATATTATAATCTCCACAGATAGAATTTGGAGTTTGTTTAGCAGAACTGCTTGTGAAGATAATTAAAAGTTAATTAGGAAAAGACATAGAATGAAAGGAATTTGAGAAGGATAAGGTATCCATCTTAGAATGGGCCATTTGCTAGATGAAGATGAGATAGCGACTGATTAATGTGCGACAGCTCTGGCTGGGGCCATGATTAAGTGGGACAGGGCCTTGTACTTGCTGGGAAAAAGGGGGAAGAGAGTAAAAAGAGATAAGATGGATTCCAATGGAGGAACCTTCAATTTGTAAAAACAAGGATGAAGTAATGAGACCTTCTTTTGGGGAGGGCTTTCATCCAAACATCAAGACAAAGAACTTAAGCTGTCATTGGTTGATGAAGTTTTGGAGGAACCTCTATAGGTTAAATGGTCTTGCCAATAACTTGGCCTCAGGCCCACCCCTAAAAAGAGAATAAAAAGTGACACCCCAAGGGCTTGCACACAGATGGTGGAAGGGAGAGCCGAACAGCTGGTCGAACGCTCTTTTAAGAGTGATCCCATGCTCACCATCGAAGGCCCGAGAGAGAGAGAGAGAGAGAGAGAGAGAGAGAGAGGCCAGAAGCCAGAGAACTGTTCACACATGCCAGCCGTCTGTCTGATCAGGTCCAGTACCAGCTGCTTGTCATGGTCGTATGTTTTTGCTGTATTACTAGTGTGTTATATTCCGTCCTAAACTCTGATTAAACACAATATACCCACCATATTGGTTTGCACTCGATCCTGTTTACCAGAGATACGTGAATCTCTACAGCAGTGGTGACAAGACTCGACCTGGGAGGGGAATGGAACAATGGAGGGCATGACGAGAGAGTTGGGCAGTTGGAATGATAGAATTGATAACTGGGAAAGAAAGCATTTCAAGGAGAGAATCAGGCTGTGAGGAGAACTGTAGCAATGGTTGGAAAGGTGGCTATGCGGACAATCAAGATGGTTTAATTGCTGCCTCCAGAGTCAACTCAATGACAGCAACAAATACAAGTGGTAAATAGCCACCAGCAACAGGGCCACCATTTAATTTTGGCCAGGGCCATATACACCAGCAAGACATTAACATTGCTGGTCTGCAGGGATCTTCCCCTGACATCAGGAAAGGTCAGTATCAGAATTTTGTAAAGTTATTAATGTAAGTATCCAGTATTCCTGACACCACTCCAAATCCATCCCAGTGTAAATGGAGTGAATCTGGGACACCAGCAGCTCTATCAATGATGCATTAAAAAGTCACCAAAGAGGCAAACGATTTAGAATTCATAATCTTTCTTGTGTACTGTTTCCAGGGGGATTTGCACATAGTGGCCTTGTGACTGAGAACCTCATCGACTTCTTCATCCCTTTCTTACCTCTGGAGTACAAGCATGTTAAGTTGTGTGTGCGCGATGCTCTTCGTTCCAGAGGAATCAAATACGAGGTAGACATCCTGGATGAAGTAGCTAAGGGAATGCTGTATGTTCCAAAGGAGGAAAAGCTCTTCTCCGCACAGGGCTGCAAATCGGTCTCACAACGGGTCAACTTCTTCCTGCCCTGAAGATATAAGGAGTTCAAGAAACAACCCATGAGAACACGATGAAATATTTCTATGGAACATGAAGCCCCATCAAAAAGAAACTGTCTAACAATTAACAGAAGCCATGGCCTTGCATCTCCCGAGGACCAGATCTGAAATCTGGTCCAAGGAATGGAGAATAAAGGTGCCCTTTAACTTAATTCAAGGGCAAGGAGAATTGCATTTTGGTTACCCAAGTCTCTAGTGAAACATATTTGGAGTCTTGACTATTGCACGTGTGTATTGATGTTACAATCTGTTCTTTCCATTTTTCTCAGTGTTAACAGAATAGGTTGGTGTGTAAGCCTGGATTCTGTAGTGAGTGAAAACTTTAGGTGGAAGCATTATGCCATTCATACCTTTATTATTTATGCAACTTTTCCTTTATATAGAAGCTTCGAGGCACCAGCCCCGATGCTTTCCAACCAGCGAGACCCAGCATTGACTGTCACTGAAATCCTCAAAATGGGGGTGAACTTGAACACCACCCAGGCATGCCTCACACAAGTTTACATATCCCTCTCCTGCAAGCAGAGGGGAAAAAATTAGAGTTGTCTACCTTATCCACTGGAAACCTGAGCTAGGAATTAATAGTGACCATGGCTGCTTGGCCTGGTAGTGATAGGAAGTAGCAGTGGGAAAATGGTGTAGTGAAACAGAGAAAAAAATATTTTATAATCATTTTAACTATATTTTATAGTTGTACTGGAGTATAAAATATTTTCTGTCATGCACATTGTAAGTGCACTACCACAGGGATATTGATGCAGTGTTCCAGGTGTGATTGTGCATGCAAAATGCTTGAAACCACCTTTGGGTTATTTATAACTTGTCCAGTTTTGTTAAATGGTGTTCGAAATTTCTAAGCATGAAAATCAGATTTTTAAGATAAAATTCCATTTTACAGCTTCCTTCTTTAACTGACATCCTGTGACTGTAACCATGGTTCACCCTTTCCCTCCTCAACCTTTCTGCAGCATTTGATAAAGGCAACCACATGAGCCTCCTCCATTGTCCATCTATGCAGCACTGCTTTCAAATGCTTCAGCGCTATCTGTCCAGATGCAACCGGCGTATCTCAGCAATGGTTTCTCTTCCTGCCCCCATCGATCTATCCCCGCCCTCCATTCCTCATCTACAAACTACCCCTAGGTGAGGTAAGGATGGGTTTTCCTTCCAGATGAATGATAATGACACCCAGCTTTACCTCTCCACCTCTTTGCTCAACCACCTCTGTGCCATCTGATTGTTTGTCCAATAAGTCATGTATGAGTCCAGTTAAACATCAGAAAGACTGAAACCACCATCTCTGGTCGCTGCCCTAAACTTCATTCCCATACCACCGATTCCATCCCCCTCCTCAGGTTGAATCAAACTCTGTGAAACCTTAGCACCTTGCTCAACTCAGAGCTGAGTTTCAACCACCATTACCAAGACTGCTTACTTCCACCTCCACAGTATTGCCTGTCTCTATCCATACCTCACTCCCTAGACTTGATTTCTCCAATGTCCTCCTTGCTGACTTCCCACCCTCCATAAACTTTAATGTCTAAAGTTCAGCCACTCTATCCTGTCCCATACTAAATCCCGAAAGCCCATCAGCACTGTCCCTCAACTCTGGTTCCATTCTTTTCTGTGAACTGGTACTGGATGAGCAGAGTAAAGCTGCTGGGATCAGCCTGTGTCAGTGTAATGAAGACTACCTCCAAGGGGTGGTCTCGTACAGTTTTCATTTCACATTACAGCCATCCATGCAAATCCCACCTTCTGGTAACTTTAAAAAAACAATTGATTGGACTAGGTTGTGGGTTTACAAAGAGCTGTATCTGGATTGTCTATGATGCATGATATACCCATAACTATGTCTCAGTCTCTGATTCTTTTTTTTTTTTTAAATACAGTAGAACATCGAACAAATGGTTATTGTGGTTCTGAATTGTACAGCACACTAGGAAGTCCAACACTTGTGTGGGACAGAATGGTTCAAATGAAATTCTCAGTGTGACAATGTAAAAAGAAAATAACAAACAGCTTCAACCTTTTTCCTTGTACAACAAAACAACAATATTGAAATTATTTTGGTTAAAAACCAAGTGTTGTAAATAGGATGCTTGATATGGTAAATGTCTCCACTTCTGAAACAGCCATAACTCACGCAAGACATCCTTTCTGGTGAGTTTCCTAATCAGCCTCACTCAACAATGTTAATTTCTATAATGCTCCTCAAGGGCAGGGATATCCCAGATTGCCTTACAGGTCAAATATTTTCATCTTATAATATAAGTGCCGTGAGACATTTTACCACATTTAAAGGCGCTATATAAATACAAGTTGTTATGGACAGTGAACACAGAGCAGGAGCGGGGCAGAGGGAAAGTCTTTAAAAGGCCTTTGAAGATGGGGAAGGAGGTGACAATGCAGAGATGCTAAGGGAGGGAGTTGCAGAGGGTGGGGACATACTGACTGAAGGAGCTACTGCTGACAGTGGAGTGAAAGGAATGGGGAAATGAGAAATAAAAATAAATACGCTCCCAATGTCCAAGTCAGTAAATTCACTCCCGCGGTGTGGTATTGAGCCACACAGGCCAGGAAGGACCTAGGCTCGATCCCTGATCTGTAATGAGTCAACTAATCTTGGCTGAAGTACCTCTGGAAGCACTGCAGTTGGCCTTCATTTCTTGGCCTAGGGAGGGGGAGAATATCAGGTCCCCACTATCCACTGACTTCTACTGGAAAGATCTTTTATGCAGTTGTTGAGTATATTCAAGGCTGAGATAGGTAGATTTTTGGACTCTAAGGGAATCAAGGGATATGGGGATCGGGCAGGAAAGTGGAGTTGAGGTCGAAGATCAACCATCAACTTATTGAATGGTGGAGCAGGCTTGAGGGGCCATATGACCGACTCCTGCTCCTAATTCTTATGTTCTTAAGAAATAGGCCATGTTGGAAGAGCAGAGAGAATGTTAGTCTGAGGTCAAAAGTTGTCTAACATCTTCAGTTCATGATGACTGTTGTGACAAATGTATGTATGTTATTCAGTACAGTATTAACCTGGAGCATTTTGTAAAAGGCTTTTGACTACAATTCCTCTGTACAACAGTATTAAAATAATTTCAAAGCAAGTAAGAATAAAGTTTTTTTACCAAAATATGTGAACAATGTTTAGTTAGTAGTTTTCTTAAATTCCCAACCTCCTGCACAACTTCCATCTCTCTTCATTTGAAGGCACTAACTCATGCTGGGGTATATCCTTACCAGTGGCAAAAGTCCACCGATATCTTGCCCAAGTGGCTATTCTTCACACATGAGCTTCGAGAGTGAAGGTATACCAGAGATTGTGGATGGCAGTCAAGAGCAGGAATTCTGGCTGCTGTTTCCTTCTCTGTAGCCCAGTGGTGCTCACAGTCAGTGAAGCCCCTGCTGCCGTCCTGGCCGAGATCAGATAAGTTAGCGCACACACCAGCAAATTCCAGCCCTTTTATGTTAAAGACTTTTGCATTACTGGAGATTGATCTGCAACCTTCCTGATCTGGAGTGGATTGTGCAAAGTTCCCTCGCTATTGTCCCCCCAAAAAAACACTAATTTCAACCACAGAAAAACAGTTCCAGCTGTGCCACTGTCATTTTTTCATAACGAACACCAACCATCTTTTCAGCCTCAGAGGGAAAGTGCCAATTTTGTTTGAATTAGTTTTGAACTTTGGAGCAGTTTTATGCTGTGGACTTGCACCCAACAGGAAATGGACTGAGGCTCTTTCCAAGCGTCAGGTACCACAGCAGACTTTATAATTATCTCCTCTTAATTATAACATCCAGATCAGTGTATTTGAATGAGCCCTACGTTATTTAGATACCAAACATGCCCTTGGTCAGTTCTTTACTTAACTGCTGCATGGCAGAGTGGGGAAAAATAAAGTGAAAGTTTAAAACTATAGTGCATCTTGCATTACAGAGGGCAGCAAGGGCTGTGGCTTGTTCATTTGTCTGGTTTCCTTGCCAGCTGAAAGCGTCTGTGTGGAGGCTGGAGATAAGTGATAGGAAACACATGATTGACAAAGGGAGACTCATTTGTACTCTTTCCCTCTCCCTGGTATCTGAGGCTGAACCAAACTGTTTGCAATCTTGGTGTCACAGTTGACCCCGAAATGAGCTTCCGACCACATATCCATGCCATCACTAAGAATGTCTATTTCCACCTCTGGAACATCGCCCGACTCTGCCCCTGCCTCAGCTCATCTGCTGCTGAAACCCTCATCCATGCCTTTGTTTCCTCTAGACTTGACTATTCCAACGCACTCCTGGCAATCTGTAACGAGAAGTTTGCCTTTTTCGAATTGATTTCAGTGTTCTGTAATGGGGAATCCAGAGCGAAGTGCTGCAGTGACATCAACCAGCTGTCTAAGCAGAACTCTCAGACAGGGAACCAGGAAATGAGAAACTGCTTTTATCCAAACTTTTAAAAATGTTACAGACACCGAAATAAAGATCGGGGCTTTCACACGGGGATAAGGTAGAAGCTGAAATATGGACAAACTCCAAAACAAATTTTTGGGAAGTTTTTTAAAAATTGTAATCGTTATCAGAATGGAAAAATTTGGCACTCCACAAATATAAAAATTACTTTTTCAGGGCCAGAATATTTGTTTACCAGTCCGCTGTTAAAACCCCAGTTACGCCTATTTCAACAAGGTTTAATATTTAATAGGGTATTTAACAGCGATATTCCCGCGGAAAAGCCCAAGTTTTTGTCACTTTCAGATTTCACCGATTGCCGGCTATGGGCAGTGGGGCGGGGGGTTCCACAGTGCATCCAGTGTTGGAGCAGTGAATGACTGACCGTAATTTCAGGATGTCCACGTTTAGATGCGCATGCTCTAAATCCTGAGGTTGCGGTCAGTTGCAGAGGGGAAATGACAGCGAACGCTGTTAGTTCCCCGTCATTACCCATCGCAAATTCCAGGCCATTGTCTTTAATAGAGGAGTATTTGGGGGGGGGGGGGGTAGGGCAAGAGGAGGAAAAAGGAATATATATACACTTGGTGTTAAATAAAAATAAGTGGAATTGTCATCTAGGTTAGAAGTCCAGGAGAAAACTTGTCTCTCTGTCCCTTCCCCATTAACAATGAGAATGGGACTGAAAATGTTAAATGTGAATTCCTCATAGCAAATCCATGAATTTTCCCTCTTGTACTCCCATTTTAAATGGAAGGGATATTTTACATGCCAAAACAAGTTCCTTCCCAATTTGCAGACAGCAATTTGTTTTGACCTGTGCAGTATACTTTACTTCACTTTATTCCTGTTTGTTTCCAGGTTTAAGTCCCTTAGGAAATCAGCAAATTTCAGGTTTCAGATGTATAATTATGTCTAATTAAATTTAAGTACAAAGTAAAGGATCGCACAGGCTAGCATTAGCCTGAAGCAAGTGGAAACTGCTCATGAAAAGCTACAAATAAGCAGTTTGTTTGTACCCAGACAATACCATTTCTAGTTTTCAAACATGAACCAAATCAGTTTCCAGGGCTGTAATTAATTCCATTCAACAGCCACTACACATTGACTCTTTATGAAGTGATTTCAGAAAAACAAAGAGCTTCACAAAGTCAGCCATTCCTGAAAATCCAGTGTGATGCTTTGCTGGTGGGTTGTGAATTCCACAGCTCTTGTTTGCAAAGGAAAATTACAGGCTACAATTGGACATCTACCCAGATAATTGACAGAGGTAAATGAACCATTGTGGCAGAACCACCAGAGGATTACGGACAATTGTATATAATTCCTTTTACAGCAATGTAGTACAGCTGGGGGCTGCACCTTTAATGTATCTGTTAACTGTACTAGGGCTTCCTTCCTGTACTCCGCGTGATGACATCATGACGTCAGAGCTCGGAACCTTCTCGCAGTAGAGCTCGGAAGCAGTTGAGCTCGGAACCTGCTAGCAGTTGAGCTCAGAACCTGCTAGCAGTTTCCAAAGAGGCTTTCAAGCAGACCAGACATATTTGCATTGTTTGCTACAGTTTCCTGTACAGCTTTGTTTGTTCATTAAAGTTTATTGTTTTTGATTTTCTGAGTTGATCTCAATTCTTCGGCTAGGAACCCCAGTTCCGACATTGGTGACCCCGATTTCTTCGAACAATTTTCGTTGAAGTTACATCATGGACACGAACGCCGTCACCCTCAAACTGCCGCAATTTTGGGAGCAACAACCAGCCGCGTGGTTTTTCCAGGCGGAAGCCCAATTTGCAATCCAGGGAGTAGCAGCGGATTCGACTCGTTATTATTACATGGTCTCCGCCCTCGACAGCACCACGGCTTCGCGGGTCGTCAGCCTCCTCGAGAGTCCACCGAACGATGGCAAGTACGAAGCTTTAAAAGCACGTTTACTGCAGATTTTCAGTCTGTCCAAGTCAGAGCGCGCTCGCAGACTTATCTCCATGCCCGGCCTCGTGACTCAAAACCCTCAGAGCTTATAAGCCAAATGCTCACTCTTTTGGGCTCGGAATTGCAATGTTTTCTGTTCCGCAAGCTGTTTCTCTGTCAACTACCAGAGCCGGTACAGACGGCCTTGGCCAATTCCGCGATCACGGATTGTGCTGAACTCGCCGCGGAAGCGGATAAAATATTCACCGTCTCACAACAATCTTGTGCAGCCACGAGGCGCCCATCCCCCACAAGAGCGAATCCGACGACGACTCCTGCAGGCTGGTGTACATACCACGCACGTTTTGGCGCAAAGGCCAGAAATTGCCATCCACTGCGCGGTTTCGCACCAAAAAAAAACCTACCTCAAACCAGTGGTTTCTGAGAAGATCAATAAGGCCTAAGGAGTTGCGACGGCCGTCGGGTCCGCAGGGAAACTCCTATACATTACAGACTCCCCGTCAGGGCGACGTTTTCTCTGTGATACTAGCTTCCAGTGCAGTATCCTACCAGCGTCGAAGCTAGATCTTCAATCCGGCGGTCAAGGTCCCCCCCTCGAGGCAGCCAATGGTGCGGCCATTCACACATTCAGAAAGCGTAGGGTCCAGTTGAGTTTTGGCGGCCAACGTTTTGTTTGGGAGTTCATCACGGCGAAAGTCTCACAGGCCATCCTGGGGGCAGATTTCTTCTGCGCAAATGGGTTTCTCGTCGACGTCCGACACTGCCGGCTAATCAGTGCCTCCACTTTTCACTCGGTCCCCTGCCACCGAAGCACCGATGTCTTGGTCGGTTGCCTGTGCAGTCGCATCTCCAAATGAGTTCTCTCGTCTTCTCAGTGAGTTCCCCGAGCTCACCAGGCCCACATTTTCTTCTTCAGGCCCGAGGCACGGTGTGGCGCACCACATTACCACGACAGGATCCCCCGTTTATGCGAGAACGCGAAGGCTGGAATCCAGTAAACTCGCGGCCGTCAAGGCGGAGTTCCATACAATGGAACGCCTGGGTATTATTCAACGTTCGAATAGTCCTTGGTCCTCGCCATTACACATTGTTCCTAAGCCGGGCGGTGGATGGCGACCATGCGGCGACTACAGACGCCTGAATGAGGCTACCACACTGGATCAGTACCCAATTCCTCACATTCAGGATTTTTCGGCCCATCTGGCAGGAAATTCCATCTTTTCCAAAGTAGACCTCGTCCGAGGCTATCATCAAGTGCCCGTGCATCCTCAGGATGTCCCCAAAACTGCCATCATCACACCTTTCGGGCTCTTTGAGTTCCTTCGTATGCCATTTGGGCTGAAGAATGCAGCGCAAGCCCTCCAACGTCTCATGGATTCTGTGTTGTGTGATCTGCCGTTCATCTTCGTCTACCTAGACGACATCCTTATTGCCAGTAACAGCACGAAAGAACACATTACGCACTTGCGTGCCCTTTTTTCTCGTCTCAGCCAACATGGCCTTATTATCAACCCGGCCAAGTGCCAGTTTGGGTTGCACAGCATTGATTTCCTGGGACACAGAATCACCTCAGAAGGCGCCGTCCCGCTGGCCACGAAGGTGGAAGCAGTCACCTCGTTCCCTCTTCCTCAGACCGTCAGGGCCCTCCAGGAATTTCTGGGAATGGTCAATTTTTATCATCGGCTCGTCCCCAAGGCGGCATTGTTGATGTAACCTTTGTACGAGGCCCTCAGAGGTAAATCGGGCAAAGACCCGATCGATTGGACACCCCAGATGGACCAGGCTTTCCTCGACACTAAGAACGCTTTGGCTGCTGTGACCATGTTGGCACATCCCCTTCCGGGTGCAACCATTGCCCTTACCACTGATGCATCTGATTATGCCATCGGGGCAGTACAGGAGCAGTGGGTCGACGGCACATGGCAACCACTGGCTTTCTTCAGCCGCCAATTGCGGAAGAACGAACGCAAATATAGTACTTTTGATAGGGAGTTGTTGGCATTGTTTCTGGCCATCCGCCATTTTCGCTTCCTACTGGAAGGACGCCCATTCACGGCTTTTGTAGACCACAAGCCACTTACTTTTGCGATGGCCAAGACAGCGGAACCATGGTCGGCACGGCAACGACGTCATCTTACGTACATATCTGAATTTACAACCAACATACAACATGTCTCGGGCAAAGACAACCTGGTGGCGGATTGTCTCTCCCGCACCCAGCTCCACGCAGTACACCTGGGAGTCGACTATGTTGGTTTGGCAAAAGAACAGAAGGCAGACCCTGAAGTGCAGGCATACCGGACCGCACCTTCCAGCTTACAAGTGGCTGATGTCAGTTTCTAGGCCGCAGGGACCACACTCCTGTGTGACATCTCGATGGGCATCCCACGTCCAATCGTTCCAGTTGAATGGCGCAGGAGAATTTTCGACACTATCCACGGGTTGTCACACCCTGGCATGAGAGCGTCACAATGACTCATGGCAAAGAAATTCATCTGGAAGGGCATGCATCTCGACCTCCGTGACTGGACCAATACCTGTGTGAGTTGCCATAAGTCCAAGATACAATGCCATGTTAAGGCCCCAGTCGCCACCTTTCCGGTTCCGGAGCGTCGATTCGACCATGTGCACGTGGACCTGGTTAGTCCTCTCCCTTCCTCTCGCGGGTACACTCACCTCCTCACCGTGGTAGACTGCACCACCAGTTGCCAGAGGCAATTCCTTTGGTTGCCACCACAGTAGCAGACGTCTCCAGAGCCTTCATCTTGTCGTGGGTAGCTCGGTTCGGGGTACCGGCTGACATCTCCTCCGACCGGGGGCCTCAATTTACCTCTGAGCTTTGGAACGCCGTAGCTTAAGGTTTGGGCACCAAGCTTCATCGTACCACCGCCTACCATCCACAGGCGAACGGTCTGTGAGAAAGATTCCACAGGTCCCTTAAAGCCGCACTGCGTGCTAGTCTCCGTGGGCCTAGTTGGGTGGACAGGCTCCCTTGGGTGCTGCTAGGTCTTCGCACGGTGCCTAAGGACGACCTGCATTCTTCTTCAGCAGAGCTGGTTTACGGCCAACCACTCAGAGTGCCTGGCGATTTTCTTCCTCCTCACACGGAACCCTGGTCCCCAGCTCAGCAGCTCGTCAGCCACCAGGAAGCGGCTAGGAATTTCATCCCAGTGCCTACGTCGCATCATGACCTGCAGCACTCCCATGTCCCGGTGGATCTTAAGAGCGCAGAATGTGTGTTCATTCGGCAGGATGCTCGCAAAAACCCGCTCAAACCGCCTTAACACAGGTCCGTTCCGCGTCATCCCTTCAGGTGACAAGTCCTTCACAGTCGACGTCGGCAGTAAGCCTGACCACATCTCCATCGACTGATTGAAACCGGCGCATCTGGATCTGAGCGAACCAGTCGTCACCGCTCAGCCGCCTCATCATGGTCGTCCGTCAACTGCTGGTCCAGTACAGCCACAGTCATCCGCCGAGCTACCAGTGCCCGCCTCACCGGGTCGACCACAGCCGGCCTCCTCTTCTCCTCCGCCTGCGGCGTCATCCCAACCACAGCCAACGGCCAGTTCGTCGTGTAGTGCTCCGTTCCAGCTGCCGGGGTATCGCAGTCGGTTGGACAGACTCGTCAGACCCCCTTCTCGCCTTACCTTCTCTGTTAAAAGCAATTCTGGGGGGGCGCATGTGGCGGAACCACCAGAGGATTACGGACAATTGTATATAATTCCTTTTACAGCAATGTAGTACAGCTGGGGGCTGCACCTTTAATGTATCTGTTAACTGTACTAGGGCTTCTTTCCTGTACTCCGCGTGATGACTGTGGTAAACCACTGTTATTGTTTACACTGTTGTTATCGCTACACAAGGTTACCTCTTGCCTCGCACGCTGTTATACCTAGGCATACCTCAGCTGACTCCGCCCATGGCTCCGCCTGCTTGCCCAGGTATAAAGGTGATTGCTTGGCTAGTATTCTTCCTTGCTGGAACCGATCACCCACGAGGGTGGGCTCTGTTATTTAGCCAATAAAAACCTATAGTTACTATCTTAACTCGTCGCTTTTCATGGAATGAATTGATAGGTATATCAATGACGTCATGCCTTCCGTCACGTGATCTCTCAACGGCGGGAAGAACGTGATGATGTCATGACGTCAGAGCTCGGAACCTTCTAGCAGTTGAGCTTGGAACCTTCTAGCAGTTGAGCTCGGAACCTGCTAACAGTTGAGCTCGGAAGCTTCTAGCAGTTGAGCTCGGAACCTGCTAGCAGTTGAGCTCGGAACCTACTAGCAGTTCCAGAGAGGCTTTCAAGCAGATCAGACCTATTTGCATTGTATCCTACAGTTTCCTGTACAGCTTTGTTTGTTCATTAAATTTTATTGTTTTAGATTTTCTGAGTCGATCTCAATTCTTCGGCTAGGAACCCCAGTTCCTACACCATCATGGATGCCAAGAAGATGAAATGTGCTCACAACATCACTGAAGATGTTTTAAGTAACCATTTAAAATCATATTGTAGATAGTCTTGTAGGAATGGCAAACTCTGTTTTCCCCACATGTAAAGTACAAAGGACTCCTTTAATGCGGGACTCGGGTAACCTTTATTAAAACACAGATACAAAAGGATTGTGTTGGGAGTTTTTCTTTATCTTTCCATTGATTTAATATTCTTTCTTTTAATGGTGAATGTTGGTAAGGAGAATTTGCAAGGAATAGCTAGTGAACCCAGAAGTATGAGGGACCCAATCAACATGCGATTTACTTGGGATGAAAGGCTACATTACAGTGGGACTGGAGTTAGGTGTAGGCTAGATTGGGTAGGGGCGGCAGATTCTCTTCCTTAAAACGACATTATGAACCAGTTGGGTTTTTATGGCAATCCAGCAAATTTCACGGTCATGTTCTTCTATTCAATTTCACAACTTGTGGTGGTGGGATCTGAACTTGTGACAGCTGAGTTGCTAGTCCAGTGCCACGCGACCATAACCATTAAACCACCACATTCCCTGAAGCATCGCACTTCCAGTGACTGAAGGTAGCTTGGAAAACCAGCATGAGAAACACTGTCCCTCATTCATACCAAAGCACTGATCTCCAGCAACAAAATAATTTGGGCTTGTTTCACATTCTCCAAAACATGGAGCATCATAAGGTTCACTCACATACGTACGGTGTGTGCACACATGCATTCACATTCACTGGAACAGAGAAAGTTAAGGGAGGGAGGAGAATTTAATAGATATTTTCATAAATTACTGAAGGCTTTCAGAGGGTAAAAAGCAAATTATTGTTACTTATTTGTCAGCCAATGGAGACAAAGAGGACATAGACTGAAAATGATCACCTGAAAAACAAAGTGGGAAGTTACTAGAACTTTTTTTTTCAGGCATTAAAACAAGGAATGCTTTACAACAACAACTTGTATTTATATAGCACCTATAATATAGTAAAACATCCCATGGTGCTTCACAGGAGCAGTATCAGACAAAACTTGACACCAAGCCACATAAGGAGATATTAGTACAGGTGACCAGAGGCTTGGTCAAAGAGATAGGTTTTAAGGCGCTTAAGAGGAGAAAGACGTAAGGAGGAGGTGGTGTTCAGGGAGGGAATTGCAGAGTTTAGGGCCTAGACAGTTGAAGACATGGCTGCCAATGGTGGGGTGAAGGAAATCAGGGATTCACAGGAGGCCAGAATTGGAGGAACGCAAATTCTCAGTGGGTTGTTGTAATGATATCAGCAAATAGTGATGGTATTTGCCTGTTTGAATATGATGCCTTACCAGCATATTTGCCTGTTTGATTACTTATGCCTTACCAGCAGAGGGCATGTGAGGAGAGACAGTTTAGTTTTGGTTTCATTTTAGATGGATCTCAAAGATGGTGTCTCCTGTAATGCTGTTAACTGAGTTGAACAGACTTTAGATTAAAAGACATTCTCTTTCATGAATGTGTCGTCATTGAACCCACATACAAATCGATACATGGTGTCAGAAGAAGTGATTGAAAGAGATGAAGAGGAAAAATCTGAAGTTAAATCAGCTCTCCACATATTAGCAAGCCAAAAGAGAACATCGTTACTTACCATTGGAGAATAGCTAACGAAGTGAAAAAATGGTAGGATTACACCCACCGGCGAAGCTTCAGTTGACAGGTAATGTGGCTGAAAATTGGAGGAGATTCAAACAACGTTTGGAGTTGTATTTAGCGGCAATCGGAGCGGATGAGAAAAGTGATAAAATGAAAGCATCAGTGTTCTTACATGTCGTGGGTGAAGCGCTGGAGGTGTATAATAACTTCACATTCGCTGCTGATGGAGACAAAATGAAGCTGGATAAAATAATGGAACAGTTTGAGGCCTACTGCATACCTAAACGTAACGTGATGTTTGAGAGGCACAGATTTTTCACATGTGTACAGAAAACGGGAGAGACTATTGATCGGTATGTGACTGAACTGAGAAACAGAAGCAAAACATGTGAATTTGGGGGACTGACAGACTCGCTGATAAAAGACAGACTGGTGTGTGGTATTCCAGATAATGGTCGAAGGGAAAGACTGCTAAGAGAGCAAGATCTAGACCTGGGAAAAGCCATAGCACTGTGTAGGGCTACAGAGACTGTGAAGTCGCAGGCAAAGGAGCTGTTCAGTGACAGTAGCTGCAACGTGGATGCAGTGAGAAAGAACGGACACAAACCGTTCAACAAAAAGAGCGCCAATGTGAAAAAAGAGGCGTGGCCAGCGAACAAAAATGAAAGGGGCAATCGAAAGTCATGTAGTCGATGCGGTACACAGCATCCACCAAAAAAGTGTCCAGCATATGGTAAAACATGCAATAGTTGCAACAAAAACAACCATTATGCCCGTTGCTGTAAGAACCAAGAGCAACAAAGCAAGGTCCATGCAGTAGATGAAAGCGGGATAGAGGAGTTTTATGTGGATGTTGTGTCTGAAAACAAAAAAGAAAAAAGAGACTGGATGTTGACACTAAAAGTGAATGACATACACATTCCATTTAAATTGGATACTGGAGCACAAGTTAATGTGATATCAGAGACTGATTTTAAGAAAATTAGACCCAGACCAAAGATACATGGAATAAAAGTGAAAGTGACAGGATACTCAGGTACTAATATACCAGTGAAAGGAAGATGCATTGTCAAAGTGACACACAAGGACAGCGAGCACACGCTAGCATTAATCGTGGTGCCAAAGGATGTGCAGGCCATACTAGGTTTAATAGCCTGTGAGAGACTGAACCTGGTAAAGACAGTCCTCGTTGTGGAAAGCGAAGGAGAGACAGTCTATGATGAACTCATGAAAGAGCACAACGACCTATTTCAGGGTCTAGGCTGCCTTCCAGGAGAACACACGATCAGAGTAGATAAAAGTATGCCAACGGTCATACATCCATGCAGAAAAGTTCCGTTTGCTCTTCAAAAGCAACTGAAGGCAGAGTTGGACAGGATGTAAAGCCTGAACGTGATTCAGAAGATAGATGAGCCAACTGAGTGGGTGAGTTCCCTCGTCGTTGTGGACAAAAAGAATGGAAAGCTCAGAATTTGCCTGGATCCAAGAGATCTAAACAGAGCAATAAAGAGAGCACTTCAAGCTTCCTACACGTGAGGAAATTATGTCACAGTTTGCAAATGCAAAGTATTTCAGCAAGTTAGATGCATCATCAGGATTTTGGCAGATGAAACTGGATGAGGCAAGTTCAAGACTGTGCACGTTCAACAGTCCATTTGGCAGATACAGATTCCTAAGGTTACCATTTGGCATTGCCTCAGCTCCTGAAGTGTATCACAAAACTATCCATATGATCTATGAGCACCTGGAGGGAGTTGATACATCAATGGATGACATCATAGTATGGGGAACCACGAGAACTGAGCATGACGAGAGACTGAAAAAAGTGCTGGAAGCAACAAGGAAAACAAACCTGAAGCTGAATAGAGAGAAATGCCAGCTCGGGGTGACAGAACTGACATTCGTGGGAGATATCCTTAGCGGTGAGGGCATCACACCAGATCCCAGAAAGGTGTCCGCCATTGAGAATATGCCAAAGCCACAATGCAAAAAGGACGTGCAGAGGTTTAATGGAATGATCAACGACATGGGTAAATTCATATCCAACCTCTCAGAAAAGATGGCACCACTGAGAAGACTAACTGAAAAGAACATAGAATGGGAATGGAATCATGAGAAGTCATGGAGCGATCTAAAGGAACTGCTCACAGAGGAACCAGTTCTGAGGTTTTATGACCCAGCGAGACCCATCAAGATATCAGATGCATCACAGTGGGGGCTCGGTGCCGTTCTTCTGCAAAAATATGACTACTGGCAACCTATTGCATATGCATCGCGCTCGATGACAGACGCGGAGACGCGATATGCTCAAATAGAAAAGGAGCTGCTCAGCATCACATACGCCTGTGAAAGATTTCACCAGTTTGTGGCAGGACAAGCAATCAGTGTAGAGACTGACCATAAGCCCTTGATTGTATTGTTCCAAAAGCCACTAAATGGGTGTCCGCTTAGAATACAAAGAATGATGATCAGGCTGCAACGCTATACACTGAATGTTGCGTACACACCGGGTAAGCTGATGTATACAGCAGACACGTTGTTCTGAGCTGTTGACCCAAGAGAGCCCGCAAACACCAAAATGGATGAAAAAATGAACGCCTCCGTGGACATGATCACAAGTGCACTGCCCATAGCAGATGCAAAAATGGAGCTCATAAAGGCTGAGACAAACAAAGATGAAACAATGAGACGACTGAGGAAAAGCATCTTGGATGGATGGCCCAACATGAAGCAAGACTGCTCACCTGACATGGCAGAGTACTGGAACTGCAGGGCGGAACTATCAGTGGTCGAAGACATCATCTACAAAGGAAGTAAAATAGTTATCCCAAAGAGTCTGAGAAAAGAGATGCCAAAAAGGATCCATGGAGGACATCTGGGAATCGAAAAGTGTAAGAAAAGAGCACGAGAGGTGATGTACTGGCCACGAATCAACCAAGATGTGACAAATGAGGTGTCAAACTGCACAATATGCCTGAAATATCGAGCAAGCAATCCGGTAGAACCACTAAAGCCACACCCAGCGCCAGACAGACCTTACCAGAAGGTAGGCGCTGACCTATTCGTATGTCAAGGGAAGGACTATCTTGTAGTCACAGACTATTACTCCCTGTATCCAGAGGTTTGTAGACTGTACACCACCACTGCAGATGCTGTGATAAGATGTATGAAAGCCATATTCTCCAGACATGGCGTGGCAAGCGAGGTCTTCACAGACAACGGACCCCAGTTTTACAATGCAAGTTTCCGACACTTTGCCAAAGAGTGGGACTTTGTCCACACAACGTCAAGTCCTCACTTTCCACAGTCCAATGGACTAGTGGAAAAATCGGTCCAGACAGTGAAAAGACTGATGTACAAGGCAAAAGACAGTGGAACTGACTTCTACCAGAGCATGCTTGTATACCGCACAACGCCGCTCGAGTGTGGTATGTCACCAGCCCAACTCCTTATGGGACGTCTGCTAAGGTCAAACCTACCCATCCCGGAGAACCTCCTGAAAACAAAAGAGGGGGAGAAAGTGAGGAAGTTCAAAGAACAGAAAGAAAAGCAAAAGTACTACTATGATAGAGGAACACAAAACCTACCTGAACTCCACACTGGTGACCAAGTAAGGTTCAAAGACAAAACAAACATATGGACTCAGAAGGGAACTGTCCTGAGTGAAGTCCAACCAAGATCATACACCATTCAGACAGATGAGGGTGCTGTTCTGAGACGAAATCGTCGGGATCTTCTCATGGGACCAGCCACAGCAGGTCAAAAGACTGATACTGTTGAACAACCTGATCACACAGCAGGTCAAAAGACTGATACTGTTGAACAACCTGATCACACAGCTGAGAAACCATCATCTGAGGCAACAACTCAGATTCAAGGACAATCAATCAGAAAATCCTCAAGATGCGTGAAGCCTCCTGAGAGACTCATTGAGCAAGTTTAAGGACTCTTGTTATCGAAGGAAGTAATGTTATCTTATTCTCTCTTCAAGTTCTAGTGTATTTACATATTTCATGTGAACACACAAAACAAGGTTAACTAACTTTGATCATGATAATGTAAGTTCATTAAGTGTTACAGTTAAAATGCAGAGTAATACAAAGAAAACATGTTAGATAAAAGTAAAATACTTTTGTTTTAAGAAAGGGAGATGTAATGATATCAGCAAATAGTGATGGTATTTGCCTGTTTGATTATTATGCCTTACCAGCATATTTGCCTGTTTGATTACTTATGCTTTACCAGCAGAGGGCATGTGAGGAGAGACAGTTTAGTTTTAGTTTTGTTTTAGATGGATCTCTAAGATGGTGTCTCCTGTAATGCTGTTAACTGAGTTGAACAGACTTTAGATTAAAAGACATTCTCTTTCATGAATGTGTCGTCATTGAACCCACATACAAATCAATACAGTTGTTGGCAATGTTCCCTCTAAGCCGCGCAGCTCTCTGCCAGTCCCATGCAGCCCGGGGCCGGCTCTTCCAATGTTAAGTTTTGCACATGCGTGAAACTGTGAATGGGCCATGCAGCCCCTTAAAGGGGCTGCGAACCCCCCCAAAAAATTAGGGGGGGAGGTTGCAGAGATAGGGAGAGGAGAGGCCATAGAGGGATTTGAACTTAAAGATGAGAATTTTAGTTATTGAGGTAGAGACTATAACATCTTTTAAAAGGGCATTGGAATTTGAAAAAGAATATAAAAGATAGGGGGAAAGGGCGGGAAAATGCAGTTGATTACGAGCAGATGTATGCACCTGTATAAACAATCATCAAACACATCCCAGTGCTGGAAGTAAATAACTTGCTTCACCGGATCATTATTCATTGACATAATCTAATTCGGATAGCTCAGAAGACAGCTGTGGTCATCAGCATGCATTTGTTTATGTTATGGGGTCTGCTATTAATTGACTAAAGTACCTCTGCCTGCAGACAGTCTTCTCAAAGCTGAGACTGTATTTCAAAGGTTTTTTTCTCCCACAAGAATCCAGCACTTCTGATGTACCAGTTTGTCATAGTTATAACCAAGGCACAACAAATGGGGATAAAAGACGCAGCTCTACTGGTAGGAATGATTATGCAATTTAAAAAAAAGACTGTAACTGAAGATCAGATAGCTACACTCCTTCCATGTAGCATTGGTCCATTTTTTAAAGAAAGTTCTGTAAAGAAATCCAAAGGAACAATGCATTTGACCATTTAATCCTTTCATGAACTAATTCAAAGTGTGTGTGTTACTTGGACAGTCTTCAACAATTCACATATCATTTGCTTCTGTGAATGACTGTCAATAAGCCTATTAAGCATCAACAATATTAATCACTTCCAAAGTGATGAGGGCATGCACATTATATATAAACCAGAAATATTAATAAATGGTCTGGGTATAGTAGCATAGTGGCTATGCTAGTAACCCAGAGAATGCGAGTTCAAGTCCAACCATGGCAATTTGTATTCAGTTTTTTTTTAAAGCTGGAATTAAAAAAAGCTGCTACTAGTAAAAGTGACCTTGAAGCTGACAGATTGTCGTAAAAACCCAGCTGGTTCACTGATGTCCTTTAGTGAAGAAAATCTGCTGTTCTTACCTGATCTGGGCTATATGTGATTCAGTCTACCCCCAAAGTTGTTAACTTCTAGCAAACCTCTCGGTTGCATCACACCACTGCAATGCAGCGGTTCAAGAAAAGGGGCCACCACCATCTCAAGGGCAACGAGCGATGTGCAATAAATGCCACCCTTGCTAGCGATGGCCACCTCCTGAAAATGTATTCAAAAATGGGTTCATTGCTCATCAAAAGTACCGTAATCAGATTGCTTTGAGCATAAAGCGATGTCTCAGTTCTCGGGAAGTGCAGGCTTGCCTGTAGGTGCTGGCTTTTGCACTGGGCACCAGATAAATTAGTTGTGAAGCCAGAATTGTAACAAATAGGAACTAGACATTCCTGCAAGAACCTATCAAGAGACTGAGGTCAACTCAGGCGATCAAACAAACGATGTTTAATGAAAAACTAACAGAGTTTAACAACAAAATGCAAGAGAACTACGTATACAGGTCTAGTCAGTTCGGAGGCTCCACGAGGACTGCTCGGGCGGTCCCGTGGTTGGCGTCATGATGTCATCACGTTTTTCCCGCCGGTGGGGATCACATGATGAACGCCGTGACGTCATCACGTTTGCCCGCGCTCTTAAAGGGACCGCGCTCTGTACATGCAAACAGTAAAAACAAAGATACAGACTCAGGCTGTAGCTAACATATTGTTAAAGGGAATTATATACAGTTGATCTGAGTCCCTTAGTGGCTCCGCCACATTCTCATATATAGCAAGATGCTGGAATATTGCTGAATTTGAATTTACTGCATCACATTTTGAATGTGCACTGAATTGTACCCAATCTTACGGAATGAGGCCAATGAGTACACAGGAATATTTTTTCCCGATACTGTGAGCTCACATCTCCAGTAAAAACAAACATACAGGCTTTTGACCTCTTGCTCAACAATGCTGCATTGTGTTCTTTAAAAGGTGTGAAGCTGAATGTCCTTCTCCGATGATACTGTTTGTGAGTAAGTATTGCCTCATGTAAAGGTTACAGGGAATGAAGTAAAAATGTCAAGTTTAAACATGGAATCATGCTTGATTTGCATACAGTTAGCACCAACAAAGCCGTTATACCTGCCTGCAGGGTAATTCCAACCTAAGGCTTGCCAAGAGTAAGGTGAGGGCGAGGGTTAACCAGCCCCCACCCTCCCCATAAGGGAACTGTTGGAGTTTAACCAGCTAATATCATGCAGCTTACCAGCACAGAGACCCGCTGCTTGTCCAGCCAGGACCATCTTATCCATTAGGGTATTGGTTTGCAAAGCTATCTGGAGCTGAATGCAAAGAATACCAGCCCCAACGACAGATCCAAATAAACTAAACTAGCAAACTAGCAACATCTTTAAAAAAAAAAGGCAACAACGCCAAACAGGCCTGACTCTAAACCTATGACTTGTGGTCACAATGCACATGCAAGGGGGCATGGGATCAACATAATTTAACTTGCAGGCCACAACTTTCTACTTGTATAGTGGAAGACAGTGGCAAGAACTGTAGGATTTTCCTTAAAATCTTGCAGAGAAATTACTGGCAACTATGAATTTGTATTGGTTCTCTACTGTTAGACTTGATTATTAACTTGTTTTAAGATGGTTATATATTTATCACAGTGGCAGAGACACAGTCTTCCCCAGCCACCCAAATTCGCATCGGTGCTCATCTCCACTTCATTCAAGTAGGCATCCCTCCTGTGCCCTGTTAATGCTGGAGCTCTTCTGCACCCCACAGCCACCTCGGTTCACACTGCACTCTTCCAACACACCCACCCCCCAGTTCATGCATCTACTCTTCTCCACCTTCAATTTCAACTGGCTCAGTTCAAGATGACCCTCTTCTCCCTCGTATTTCTCAGTTCAAACATCCATTCTCCTACTATTTCCTCCCAGTTCATGCAGACATTCCTTTCTCTCTTGGATTTAAGACAGCCTTTCTTACCTCCCTCATCACACTGGCACTTTCCCTTCCAGTTCACATTGGTACCCAAATTTTCTGTCTCATCTTCATTCCAGCCTCCAGTTCAGAGGTACTCGCCTTCCTAGGGTCT
This sequence comes from Somniosus microcephalus, assembly GCF_052327205.1. NCBI lineage: Eukaryota > Metazoa > Chordata > Chondrichthyes > Squaliformes > Somniosidae > Somniosus > Somniosus microcephalus. The sequence continues at coordinate 274,795,324 of NC_140989.1, read as the reverse complement.
GCCCCTCACCACTGCTACTGGTTCTCTCCAAGTAACAGCGTCAGGTCAGCGCTGGGTGTGGGGTAGAGCTGGAGCAGCAATGATTTTCATCCACAAACACAAACAAGTGGACACCGACTTAAAACACGAGCTGTCCTCATTATAGGTTCCAATAATGAGCCTGGCTGGTCAAGTAAGAGAGTCCTGGCTACTGCAGATCTGTCTGGCTCATGTATTGGATTAGTGAGTCTGCAACAGAACGTCGACTTGCTTCCATCGCTAGGTGCATCATCTTAGAATCAACTTGGCCAAGGGACCTTGCTTACTGCCCTCTCCAGGAGAACAGTGATTAGATAACCAGTGACTGCAGTTAGAGCCCTCACTAGAGGGAAAGGCAGATACCAGGAATTCTGCACAGGCAGCATGGTGAGCAGCACACAGTTGAAAATGGAAATTTACAATTTTACACATGGTGAAGAAGTCAACATCAAAACTGATTCTTTTCCCCCTTGCCTCCCCTACATTGACTGGAGCTGGGGTATGGTTCTGGCTGCCCTCTGGTACCTCACTCAAGATACGATTTATGAGGTATGAACCTGGATTATGAGCGGCAGTAGGCTGCTCAACTATGGAGAACATCACAACAAACTTGGTTCTCTCCAAACATGGGCACTTTCGAAGAACAGTGATCATGAACAAGAGCCCTGGCTGATTCTTCGCCTCCAAGGGAAAAGGACACTGAGGCTAGCGATTGCACTTGATTTGCTTCCCTGGCTGAAATCAGCAGCTAGGACCTTGAAGCTTTTAATTGCCATGATTTAATACAACACTTGACCTGCTGCACCATCAGGGAGTATCAAAAAATTTCAGCTGCCACACATCTAGCTTGGAACTAAGTGCAATGAAATCAATCAGGAGACTGTTTCAGAAATCATTCTAATCATTTTTGCATCTCACTCCCTGACTTTGCAAAGTACTGCTATTCTGTTAGCATTTGGTTATTGGAGTCAATTGTTGAAACTGTCAGACTGATTTAATTTACAAACTCTTTGCCCTCCCACAACCGCAGAGTAACTACTGTTGAAAATATTTGTTGTCGAGAGGACAGACGGTTCATGTGTAAGATTTGCAAAATTTCTACATTTCCCCAAAGGCTGTTATTAATAAACGGGACCCTGCATGGACATTTTAAATCAAAAAAGGTACCCAAGATGGCGTCCGTGCCTCGTGGCAGAAAGCCTGTGGGATTTTAAAATGGACTCTGCAATGCAGACAGCTTGTGGATCGAAACCAAGCTGCAGTTTTCTGTGAAGAGAGACTTTGTATTTTGAAACCAGACAGGACTCTGAATTATGTATTAGACCGAATTGGAGACGAATCTAAATTCAGCTTAGGCCTATAGTTAAGGCCATCAAGCAGTCTACATATATAATCAGCAACAGATTAACAGGGCCATCGAGGCTGGACAGGCCCATCAAGGAACATTCATGACAATGCAAGTCAATTATCGGGCCGGTAGATGCAATTACCGGCCATCTAAAAACAGTTAGTATGGATTGCTACCATTATTTAAAATAGCCCGCCAAGATTAAGACAAAGAACTAACCTGATTTGGCACGCAGATAAGGGTTTTCAAAAGGAGTATAATTGAAGGCCCCCGGGTAGCAATCGCTGCTCTTCTCTTCTCTCGCTGCTCTTCGGCCCCTCGCCCTTGTGGCTGTCGCTTTTTCCCCGTCCCACGCTTACCCCCTGGCCTTTGCCCATGCCTTTTGCCACTCCATCTGAAAATCACCCCGGCACTGCATCGGGCGGACACGGACAATTCAGGCCAGGTGAGGCGGGACGCAACGAGGGGAGGAGGGAAGACCACCGGAGGGAAGGCCACCTGAGGAAGACCGACAGAAGACCAACTGAGGAGGCGAACTGAGGGGAGGCTTCGAATTATCGGGCCTTCAGCCTCAGCCGACCTGCGAATATCTGCACACCAACTCAAACTGTCGACTGACGACGAAGAATCATCCCTGCAAGGTAAAGTACCCAAACAGACTTTAACTTTGGGGTACTCGAACCTGGACAATGCCCTTGCAGCACCCGGAGACCACGTGACGACAGCAGGCTCCAGAGAGCACCAATACCGAACCCCGAATCTGTTTTGAGTCCAACAAACCCTTTTGATTGGTGAGCATGAAGTTCTGACCCCTCATAGCTTAATCTAGTTAGGTATAGGGGGTGGGATAAGGATAAGGGGATTGTTAAGATAGTTGTTTTCCCTCGATGTGCCGTGTGTTCCCCATTCCCTGTATAAGTATATAGTTATTATTTGTTTGTATTTTTGCCTGTAGAAGTGTACACTAGTAATTTTCCATAAGATTGCATCAGTTTTTCCTCTTCAATAAAATCTTGGTTTTTGTTTACATCCAACCACCTGTCTACTCGAGTCTTCTCTGTACCGTCGCCTTGTACCTAAGTCCGGTGTCTCGAACCCAGGGGCGTGGGAGCGATTCGAACCGCTCACAAAACAGTCAGAGGCATAACTGACTGGGCGCACGTGCCACCACCACAGGCCACCCCCTACACATGGATTTCATGACAGGAGCAGAATAAAAGTTGAGATCACTTGACTTATTGATTTCTCTATAAAATCCTGCTCTGCATTTATCAGTTCCCACCAATGCATCCTACAGAATATTCTGTTTGAAAATCTTTAAGAAGTGACTTAAGTGCTTTTCTGGATGTAAGTAGCTCTGACATTCAGCTTCAATCAAAATGTGAGATTGGTGGAAATGGAATGGGTTTAAACCAGAGATAATGGCCCATTTGCTGTTCCGCGGTAAAAAAAAAACACTCAATACTGAGATGTAGAGTTATATTTTCACAGATCAACCACAATAATTGGCCCATTTCCCTCCTTGTGGAAAACTGGAGACTTCTCCCATCAGGTCTATCCTGTAGGCAGTCACGCCCCTTTCCGAAACCACACACATCACGGATCGGCACTTTCTAAACATCACCTCTTCAAAGCCAGCTCAATTACTGTCCCACATTGCATGGCTACTTGGACCATCACGCCCTTGTCTGAAGCTACCGAGAAAGCTATCCTCCATCAGATGGCCACAAAGACAACAGCTTCTGCCCCGTGGACGACATTCTTCATTCCATGACAAACAAGAGAGCTGACACCACCATCAGCTCTTTCAACTTTAAAGTTAAACTGCATTCGGATGACAGTACAACTCGGGACGGCTAGCCCTATGTACTGCACATAGTAAAACTGGCCCTCTTAATATACAAAGATACTTACTGAAGCAATTAAAATGAAGTCTTTACATTATTTAGTTAAGCAATATATATTTTGCAGTGTGGGGGAAGGGGAAAAGATGATCCCACTGCTGCTGATGGATTGCACTACAGCAGAGTTACAGAAACTGGCATCATCGTCAGACAACAAACAGTGCCCGCAACAGGGAGACCTTGACGGTTTTGCTGGCTGAGACACAAAGGTGAATGTGCATTCCAGTCACTGACTCCGCCCAAGTAGATTTAAGGTCAGCTAGTGGAAGCAGGAAGGAGCACAAAGTTCCGATAGATTTCAAAACACAATGAAAACTGAAAATGTAATTTTTTTTAAAAAATGGAACAGATTTTCAGTTTGGCTGCGGCAGCTGTCACTTGTCATTCAGCCAGACAAGGCGAAGTGAATCGTGCTTCCTTTCATTCAATTTTTCTACTTCGCTGTAGTTGATGGCTTTTCTCTGACTTATCCATTAGCTCAGTAGCTCTCCAGTTATATTCTTTCTCATACTCTTCATCTAACCCTGTCCACTCTTGTGCTAATAATTTCACTAGGCATTCATCAACTTCCTTCCAATCGCATGCTCTTCGTAAGCACAATCCTCAATTCTGCAGAGCAATTGCTGAATCACTAAATCCCATCTTCAGCTCCATTGCCATGCCCTTTCATTCGGTAATGAGAATTTTGTTTCTTTCAATTCTTCACTGTTTATTCATGCCTTTCAAGTTTAATCAACAGCTGCCAATTCTTGCCCATATCCACCAACATTCTTAGTCTCAGCATCTCTTCGAACCTCAAGCTTGGTAGCACCTCATCATTACTTCTCAACTTACTGCATCTTCTCTTTCACTGGGAGGCTTGCACATGGTAGCACAGGAAGGAGGGATCAGTCCTGTAGATTGGCTGAATTAGAGTGGAGTTGGTGTTTTTCAGCACAAGGCACAATCCTGGAGTTTAAAGAAAGAGTTTGCATTTATACAGTGTCTTTCACATCCTCAGGAGGTCACAAAGTGTTCATAATCAATATAGTCATTGTTGTTACATAGGCAGTATAGCAAGGCCCCACAACCAGCAAATGAGATAAATAAGCAGTTTTTCTCTTTTTTTTTAGTGATATTGCTCAATGGATAAATGTTGGCCAGGACACTAGAACTCCCTGCGCTTCGAATACCATGAGATTTTCTACATCCAGCTAAACAGGTAAATGTGGCCTTAGTTTAATATCTCATCCAAAAGCTGGCACCTCCAACGTGACAGCACTCCTTCAGAACAGCACTGAAGTGCCAGCCTAGATTACGTGCGGAAGTGTGGTTTGAACCAACAACCTTCCAACTCCCAAAAGGTAGGTTTAATTGTGACGGAAAACTATGATACAAAAGGAAGACAGGAAAATGTTACAGAAAGTGTTACTAGACAGGAAATGCACATGTACATAAGAGTATTTATAACTTAGGAAATGCACACATACAAGAGCATATTTTAAATTATCTATAATATACGCATAATGTCCAGCAACAGATTTGCTTCTTCTGAGGTATGCACATTTAATCACTTCCCAAATAAGATGACTATAGAAATTAATTTTTCATATTCCCGCTATCCTATGTCAAACAAAAAAATCACTAAACATCTATGCAGATACTTCTTAATCATATGTTAACTATCTTACTTACATTGGTTAGTTCTTCCAAACCACTTGTATGGAAAAAGATGGCACTTATTTTGTATCAAGACTCATTCAGGAGGCTCCCCAAGTATAACTTGTGTCATATAATGCCACGGGTATGCTTAGTTGACTGACTAATGAGAAGATGGCTGCACCTTGTCCACAGATTGTACCTTAAATTGAATCCTGGATGCTCAATAATCTTGGTAAGAGCACAGTTCTCAAAGCCGAAAGGTGGTCAAACACCAATCTTTCTGCCACATGACAAGGCAGTTGGATGACAATCATGCTATGTTTATACTGCATATTTCCTACAACTGAATGTTTGAAACCTAATAAACCACTCTTCTGGGGTTGCTATGTACTGATACATGTAACTTCTTTGGCATTCCACTGGCAATTGCATTTACAGAGAGTATAAGGATGGCTGGTGAGGGAAATGGAAAAATTGGCAAGGTGTTTTACCCAGATTGGGGCAAAGGCAGTGACATGAATCAGTCATTCATGAAAGAATGACTTATGAAATAATACTGAGTGGCCTGCGGGTGGCGCTGTCCAGGGAGAGTATAAATACTCGGGCACAGGCACAGCTTGCACAGGACCTCAACAGGAACTAGTGAAGGACACTAGACCTCCATGATGTAAAACAGTTGATTAAAGCTTTGCTTAACGCTTAGACCAAGTGCCTAGTAGTTTCCTTACATCAATTTAATCAACTGTTTTACAACATGGAGGTCTAGTTGTGTCCTTCACTGGTTCCTGTTAAGAATGCCCTGCGCAAGCTGGGCCCGTGCCCGAGTATTTATACTCTCCCTGGACAGCGCCACCCGCAGGCTGCTCAGTATTATTTCATAAGTCATTCTTTCATGAATGACACTGATTTATGTCATTCTTCCTGCCTGAAGGATTGGTAGTCCGGTGACTTCCTTCTATCAGATTAATCGGACTACGAATAGCCGCAGTCGTTTGGATCTCCGTTTGTGGCTGGAAGGCATGTCTCCTCGGACCATGTCTGGGTCCTTGGGTCGCTTGGTTCGTACTGGCGGGCTCAAGTCGTCGTTGTTAAAAATCCTCTGAAGCAACACAAGAAACATCTTTGCATCGATTACTCGCAAACTATTAACCAGTATACTGACCTGGATGCCTATCCACTACCACGCATCGATGACATGGTCAATAACCTTGTCAACTACAAGGTATTTTCAACTTTTGATTTAAAGAACGCATGTCATCAAGTACCGTTAAAGGACTCTGACAAGAAGTATACGGCCTTTGAGGCCAACGGTCAGCTTTACCAGTTTTGTCGCCTTCCGTTTGGGGTCACCAATGGGGTGGTCGTCTTTCAATGGGCAATGGATAGCCTAGTCAAACAGGAGAACTTAACGGACACTTTTCCATATCTGGATAATATCACCATTGCTGGTCATGACCAGAAGGAGCATGATGCCAACCTCCAGAAATTTCTTGACGTTCTTCGTCGTCGCAACTTAACCTTAAATGAGTCCAAATCCGTGAAATCAGTACCATCAGTCAACATCCTTGGCTACTGGGTGGGCAATGGTGTCATCAAACCGGATCTGGAGCGACTTCGTCCGCTTCAGGAGCTCCCTCCTCCTTTGAATCTCGGCTCTCTTCGTTGGGCCCTCGGCATATTTGCCTATTATGTAAAGTGGATATCCCACTTTTCCGACAAGATCCAGCTTCTGCTTCACGCGAAGTCATTTCCGTTGGAGGCAATGGCTATTTCAGCTTTCGACCTCCTCAAGCAACAACTGGAAAAAGCCACGCTTCGTTCCAGCGATAAAAATCTCCCTTTCATGTGCGATGCATCGGAGGTAGCGATCTCGGCTACCTTGAATCAAGGCGGTCGACCCGTTGCATTTCTGTCCAGAACTTTGCAGGGTAGCGAGCTCCATTATCCTCCTGTCGAGAAGGAGGCTACGGCTATCATCGAAACAGTACGTAAATGGAGTCATTTTCTCGCTTGTCGCCATTTCACACTTATAACCGATCAGCGCTCCGTGGCCTTCATGCTGGATAACCAGAAACACACTAAGGTCAAGAACAACAAGATACAGCTCTGGAGGATGGAATTGGCCATCTTTGGCTACACCATACATTATCGACCCGGCAAAGATAATGTGGCCCCGGATACCCTCACGCATGCATTCTGCTCTTCCATGTCAACTTCGACTCTTGCGGATCTTCATACTGATTTATGCCATCCTGGCGTTACCCATATGTTACACTTTGTGCGATCTAAAAATCTCCCATTTTCTACGGAAGATGTGAAAAGAACATGCTCCACTTGTAGAATTTGCACGGAATTAAAACCACAATTCTTCAATCCGTCGGATGGCTCACTCATACACGCTACACAGCCTATGCAGCGACTCAGCATTGACTTTAAAGGGCCACTGCCTTCTTCAACGCGAAACACCTACTTGCTTACTATGGCGGACGAATATTCATGCTTTCCCTTTGCTTTCCCCTGTCCCAATATGCTTTCTTCCACAGTGGTCAAATGCCTCGATCAGGTCTTTTCCCTTTGCGGTACGGCCAATTTCATCCACTCCGATCTGTAAGGCTCGCAAAATTCTACAGACTCCCCCAAACCAAGAAAAGAGATATTGGACTGTTTAAAATAATATTGGGCCAAAAGGGACTTAAAGTCAAAACCACAGGAAGATTTGGCTATTTTAAAAGACATGTCCAGGCCTATGGAAGGCTGCAACAAAGGAACTGGGTTGGGCACTGCAGGACAGACAGTTTGAGTATTGGAAAAGGCCAGATTGTCTGGGAATGTTCTGGACCGTCCCAGTCATTCTACATGAAGACAATAGGCCTACGGAAGGACAGTTCCCGCCAAAACCTACAGGGCCATCAAGAACATGAATAATACAGTACATGCCATTAATCAACAAAAGGGACCCTGACCCCAGCAGGAGAAGACAATCAAACAACAGGTTAAAACCAGAGAGACATCCAAAACCACTTTGCACACTTAAACTGATTTTGAAGCAATCCCAAAACTAGTTAAAAGTCAATTAAATATAGATGGGACCAGCCCCGAAGCTCGATAAGAATTTTAAAACTATTAAAGTTAACGAGCCCGCCAAAATTAACAATGGGCCAAAATAAACAGAGGAAATTTGGCGGGCAGATAAGCAAGGCCTCAAAACAGTATAAATAAGGCATGCTTTGACACAGAAAACAGATCACCTCACAGTTCATCCAGATACAAGCAGCCTCTCGGAACTACAACATGGGAGAAGAAGGTACTGCTCATCATCATCGGAGAATCGGAGACTCGAGGAAAGAAGAACAAAATGAAAGGAGAAAGGAATCGCAGCAACCAAGGGCCCCAAGAAACCAACAACTAACAATATTACCACCAACTAGGTAATATTGGGCCACCGCGACCAATAAGAAACCAACCTGGAAGAAACCGAAGATTCGCAAATTTGTTTCCACTCTACAAGCTAGCCTGACTTACCCCTGGGTAAGATTTAATGCAAAAGATTCTAAAAACTATACCTAACCAAAGGAAATTGGGTACTTACCTGATAAATCCAAATACGCACCCAATCGCATCATCGGACACGTGAAGACTGAAAACCCAATGCAGGTGCAGTCTTCCACCACGTCCGGGGTACGGCAGGCCCCAACCGCCACAACTAAAGAGAACCCCAAAATTGTGAACCTCTACAACTGTCAAGAAAGTTGTTTGGTGAGCATTTCCTGGTCCTCTGGAATCCAACCTAGTTTGTGTAGTGGGATTGGGAGGGGTAAGGTATTTTGTCTATTGTCATTCTCCCTTGCATATTCCGAAGTGTTCCCCTTTTAGAGTGATAAGATTATTGTGTTGTATATTTTCCTGTCTCAAATAAAATCCAAGTTTTTTTGACCAACTCAGTTGTCTGTTGCAATTTCATTACAACCCCCAAATAAGTCCAAAGTCTAGAACCAAGGGAGTGGGAGCGATTCGAACCGCTCAGGGAGTCAGAGGCAAAGCTGACCACACACACCACCCCTTACAGATCGGGGTCCCTCCTTCATGTCAAGTGAACTCAAAACTTATCTTTCCCAACGGGGAATTGCCACAAATAAAATGACACCGTATCATCCTATTGGAAACGGACAGGTTGAAAGATACAACGCTATCATTTGGAATGTTGTTCATCTTGCACTAAGGTCACACAACTTACCAGACCAGCAGTGGGAAACTATGCTCCCTGACGCATTGCATTCCATCAGGTCTCTCCTTTCTACATCCACCAATGTTACTCCTCACGAACGATTCTTCGGGTTCCAGCATCACTCCACTCATAGGACATCCCTACCATCATGGTTGGCAGCTCCTGGCCCCGTGCTGCTCTGAAGATTCGTCCAATCCTCCAAGAGTGATCCCCTCATCGACGAAGTGGAACCAACGGATGTCAATCCTACATACGCGTAGGTGTGGCACCCTGATGGCCGGGAGTCTACAGTTTCACTTCGGGATCTGGCTCCCTGCCCAACTGGTCCCACGGACCCAATCGATAGAGGGATCCGTATTAACGATACTCTGTGCTCCTCCGAGGATGACGCCCTATCCAGGAGGTCAAGGGATCTGCCAGCTACTCCGTCAGGTCAACCCGGGGAACAGAGCGCTCCCCGCAGGATGACCACCCAAAGCCAGGACGCCAGTCAATCACCGGCTACTGAGCAGAATGAAGCTAGCTCTGCACCTGTGGGGGCCTGCACCCGGAGTCACAATCTCCCCAGTCCCTCTCAAGTCAACCAAGGCGACATGGGCTCTGCCAGCCCGCCGGTACGAACCAAGCGACCCCGGGAAACCAGACATAGTCCGAGGAGGCGTGCCTTCCAGCCACAAATGGAGATCCAAATGACTGCGGCTATTCGTAGTCAGATTAATCCGATAGAAGGAAGTCGCCGGACTACCAATATTTCAGGCGGGAAGAATGACATGAATCAGTCATTCATGAAAGAAAGACTTATGAAATAATACTAAGCAGCCTGCAGGTGGCGCTGTCCAGGGAGAGTATAAATACTCGGGCACAGGCTCAGCTTGCGCAGGACATTAACAGGAACTAGTGAAGGACACAACTAGACCTGCATGTTGTAAAACAGTTGATTAAAGCTTTGTTTAATGCTTAGACCAAGTGCTGAATAGTTTTCTTACATCAGGCAGGTTCTGGTGGGGCAGAGCAGTGAGGTTTTCTTTGGCTCTGGCTGTGTTATATCTAACTTGATGAAGGCATGGAAAGTGAAAAATGGAAGGACATCTCTCACTTTATATGCAAAGCTCACTGAAAATGCTCCACCCCACTATGACGGAACGTGAAACTAGACAGAAAGATGAAAAAGCTCAGGATCGGTTTGCATGGGCCTCTGCCAACGATGCTTTTAACTATTTGCTGGGAGTCTGAACACAGCTCAAAATGTCTTGGCCTTTTCTTGGCACTAGCCTGAAGACATTGTTGAGCTTGGGAACTCAATGTATGGAGATCAATTCTTCTTTCCTCCCACACGGCAGCTGTCCTTCATTCTGCCAGCGCAATTCACACCCCATCTAGGGCCATCCTTTATTCCTTAACCTGTCCCATTACCACCTCCTCTCGCCTTGAATATCTCAATGTCTCTTAATCTTTCCTGCTTTCTATCCCATCACTGACCCTCCCTTTTGTTCTTTCATCGCCTCCCCCTTTTCCCAGCCCCTAAACCTGCTTTCCATTTCCTGCTTTTTTCCAGTTCTGACGAAAGTCATTGACCTGAAACATTAACTCTGTTTCTCTCTCCATGGATGCTGCCCTGGCCTGCTGAGTTTTTCCAGCATTTGTTGTTATTTTTGACATGGATTCATGTTCCGTCACTCTGTTGTAATTATCATTGGAGCACCAGCATATTCGACCATCCTGGCTCAGCACTCCATGAACCTGTGGTTGAGAGCCATATAGTGATCACAAGGCAAGTATGAAAATTAGAAATTTATCCACACCAAAATTAGTCAGAAACATAAATGCTCTTGTGCTTCTAAACCAAGAGCTCTAACAAGTATTTAGTTATTCCCCTGCTCTTCTTTGAAATAGTGCTATGGGATCTTTACCACGTCTCATCTGAAAGACGGCACTTCAGACAGTGCAGCACTCCCTCAGCACTGCACTGGATCATGCACTTGTTTATCCTTTGTTATCCTGGTTTAAAACTTAATTGGAATAAGTACAGAGAGTTATTCTCTGCCTCTGTCTGAAGCCATGTGTCAAAACATTGTGCCATAGTGCACTAGGATATGGGACTGAGAAAAGTATTCTCAAAACAAACTGGTTTGGCTTCTTTATTTGATCTTATACTTTAACATAATTATTGCAGGTGTCAGTCTTGACTCTGTGGTAGAACTCTCACCTGAGCCAGAAGGTTGTGGATTCAAGCCTCACTTGAGGCTTCAGCACATAATCCATGCCGACACTTCAGGGCAGTGCTGCACTTTGAGGTGCCGTCTTATAGATGAGCTGTTAAATGGAGGGCCTGTCTGACCTCTCCGCTGAACATAATAGATCCCATGCACTATTTGAGGAAAGGCAGGGGAATTCTCCAGTGCCCTTGCCAACGTTTATCCCTCAACAAAATATCACTAAACCAGATTACCTGGTCATTTACCTCATTGATGCTTGTGGGATTTGTGTAGAAATTGGCAATATTACAAGTGACTACACTTAAAGTAATTCATTGGCAATTAAGTGAGAGGTTGTGAAAGGTTATAGAAATACAAACTTTCATTCTTTCTTCACAGAAAGGTCCACACTTGTGCAGTCAATGTGACCATTTCTCCTTGTGCTGATCCTCCCTTAATCATGTACATAATGGGGAAAAATTACTCTGAAAAAGATAATTGCTCTCACAATTTTTAATACCTGTTCTTTATTGTCCAGCTGTCGACAATCTAGTTTGGTAATGAGTATTCGTACTGTACCGCTTGTATGTCACTAGAGGTCTTCAGCACTTATAGTTATGGAACTAATAACATTGAAATATGTAGAGAAGACAGGTAGCATTAAAATGGCCCTTGCACCACCATTTTTTTCAGGTCAGTATTGTTGTCTTGGAACTGGGTTTAAATGATGATGAAAATAATTTTCACAAGCTGAACATATCTCGGTCTTCAGTCACGCCATACTTCAAATTAATAGCATTGTGACAAAAATAAAAACTTCATCTTGATAGACTTGTGTAAGAAATGGATGCTGGCCCTCTCGCCCGCCCCCCCCCCCCCACAAGTTCATACGGAAGAACCAAAGATGGTCTGTCTATAAAACTAGCAGGAAGATTAATTTTTTTTATTTAGGTGCGATTGGGGACAGTGTGCTTAAAATGTTCATTTTGACCTTCGAGTGGAGATCTCAGTAAATTACAAATAAAAAGTCTGCAAAGTGTCAACACCTCAACATACTCTACATCAAATTGCATTTCAGCACTGTATAGCACTTAGTATCACTGTACTTTTACCATCCAATAAGTTACTCCCTGTAATACTGTATTTGAATCTTACAAGTATTGAGAAGGTTGTCCTATGAGGAGCAATTGAGTAGATTGGGTCTATATTTGCTGGAGTTGAGAAGAATGAGCGGCGATCGCATTGAAACATACAAGATTCTGAAGGGGATTGACAGGGTAGATGCTGAGAGGTTGTTTACCCTGGCAGGAGAGTCTAGAACTAGGGGGCATAGTCTCAGGATAAGGGGTCGACCATTTACAACTGAGATGAAGAGGAATTTCTTCACTCAAATGGTTGCGAATCTTTGGGATTCTCTACCCCAAAGGGCTGTGGGTGCTGAGTCGTTGAGTATATTCAAGGCTGAGATGGATAGATTTTTGGACTCTAGGGGAATCAGGGGATATGGAGATTGGGTGGGAAAGTGGAGTTGAGGATCAGCCATGATCTTATTGAATGACGGAGCAGGCTCGAGGGGCCGTATAGCCGACTCCTGCTGCTATTTCTTATTACCTCTGGAGTCCCCCCAAGAATCTATCCTTGGCCCCCTCCTATTTCTCATCTACATGCTTCCCCTCAGTGACGTCATCTTAAGACATGTTGCCAGGCTCCACTTCACCACCACCTCTGTTGTCAGACTGCTTGTCCGACATCCAGTTCTGGATGAGCAAAAATTTCCTTCAATTAAACATTGGGAAGACTGAAGCCATTCGCTTCAGTCCCCGCTACAAACTCAATTTCCTAGCCACTGATTCCATCACCCCCCCCCCCACCCGGTTATCACATCAGGCTAAACCAGATTGTTCACAACCTCTGCGTCCTATGTGACACGGAGCTGAACTTCTGACCCCATATCCCCTCCATCATAAAAACTCCTACTTCCACCGGTCACATCGCCTGTCTCTGCCCCTGATTCAGCTTATCTGTTGCTGAAACCATCACCCATGCTTGTTACCCCAAGTCTTGTCTATTTCAATGCTGTTCTGGCCTGCCTCCCACCCTAAACCCTCCATAAACATGAGCTTATCCAAAATAAGATAAATATAAACACTGAAAAGTGGCAGTATTATGAGTGTTAAAATGTTTGCTTTAGTAGAGTGTTGGTGAAATAATTGGAGGCAATTATCTCACTAAGCCAAAAGTGTGTATGAACCTAATTAACACTTACAATGAAAATAGAACCATCACAGGTTCAATGACTGCATCTCTGATGATACCACAACTAAAACAGATCCATCAATTCCCCCCCCCGCCACTCCCTGAAAGGAGCACAAATGCTGCCATTCACTTGAGTAGTAGTGCTGCAATGCATTCTTGGCCATTCTAATAGCCATTAACTGTGTAAAAGCTGGATGCCAAGTGCACTGGAAGCTTTTCAGGATCTCAAAATACTGAGAATTACATGGATGGCGTGGTTAATGAGTAATGGTGTGCTATCCTTTCCATAATGCTTCAATAAATATTCGTCAAATTATTTCACCCAGACACAACTGGAAAATTCTAGAGTCAGTACTTCATTCAACAGTGACCAGTCTATTATATAATTCATGGCAAGTTATTTATAATTGTGTATTATGGACTTATGCCTACCAGAGGCTAGGCCAAGACCACCATAAACTCATTCAACGTAGGACCGATATAGCCAGAGTGGGGAGACATTCATCCAGTCAGGGCACGGTTTCAAACACAGATCATGAGCTGAAAGTTCAGTGTTCGAACTCATTGGGTGGTGCAATATGATATTGAAGTTAACTGGGATTATTTTAAAGGCTTTCAAGTTTGTTTTAATTTTTATAAAGAGGTTTGTAAACTAGAACCCAAGGAAACCCCAGTACGGTATTTGAGCCTGCTTAAACAAGGATACAATGGTGTGTTGGTAACATCTGATGTTAGCTCTTCAGTGGCTAAGACATCGGAAATCTGAGAGCACACGCCCAACCTACTAATGCAATGTAAAGATTACATTACCCTTCTATGGCTACTTTTAATCACAACATCTTTGAAAATCAGATCACAGCCTTTCATAATAATTGGATTTTGGAATTGTCAAAGCTGAATTATCCATCCCAGAAATAAGCCAACAACTTGGGAGTGAAACAAACAAGACAAATGAGCTGCAAACTGATCAAAACTAGCCAAAAAAACGATAGCACAAAATTTCAGTTTTGCCATTATGGGCTCTCAATATGCATGCTTTGAAAACATGCAGCTTTTTTCTTTCACAAAGTCTAAAAATATAATCTATAATATCCATCATTTAAAATTAAATAAAAGTTGAGAAAAGCTAAAGAACCACAGAACGAATAACTAGCAAATTAAGAAAAAAATGAAGAGACACCATTGGGAGCTGTGAGTGTTTTAAGTAAAGGTTGCTTCAAACCAAAAACAAATAGTACAGTGCAAGAGCTCAACTTCATTGGGCCCTCAGACCAGTGTAAAGCTTGAGCTGGGATCAGGCACCTGAAAGAGAGCATAAAATTATTAAACGGGGATCCACAGGAAATTTACTAGGCAGAAGATGGAAAGCACCTAAGAAGTAATCATCAAAGAAAAACAACCAAAAGTATATCAAGACAGTAGCAAAATTTAAATTGAGCACCCGAGAGAAGGAAAATCAAAAAATGGAGCATCTAAGAGCAGCAAATTTAAAAGAGACCACCTGAACAACTTCTTGCAGGTCAAATTTAAACATTTTCAATTTATTTTCTAACTTTTCCTTTGCCCCTTTTCTCTCTCAATCCAATCATTCTTTCTCAACAACAACGTTTTGCTTTTATATAGTGCCTTTAACATAGTAAAACGTCCCAAGGCGGTTCACAGGAGCGTTATCAAACAAAATTTGACACCAAGCCACATAAGGAGAAATTAGGACAGTTGACCAAAAGCTTGGCCAAAGAACGAGGCTTTGATGAGCATCTTTAAAGGAGAGAGAGGTAGAGAGACAGAGAAGTTGAGAGAGATATTTCCAGATCTTAGGGCCTAGGAAGCAAAGGCACAGCTGCCAATGGTTGAGCGATTAAAATCGGGAATGTGAGAGGCCAGAATTGGAGGAGCACAGAGATCTTAGAGGGTTGTAGGGCTGGAAGAGGTTACAGAGATAGGGAGGGGCGAGGCCATGGAGGGATTTGAAAACATGGATGGGAATTTTAAAATTGAGGCTTTGTCGGACCGGGAGCCAATGTATGTCAGTGAGCACAGGGGTGAACGGGACTTGGTGCAAGTTAGGATACGAGCAGCAGAGTATTGGAGGAGCTCAAGTTTACAGAAGGTGGAAAGTGGGAGGCTGGTTAGGAGACCATTGGAATAATTGAGTCTGAAGTCAACAAAGGCATGTATGAGGGTTTCATCAGCAGATGAGTGGAGGCAGGGGCGGAGACGGACGATATTATGGATGGAATATAAAAAGAAAGTAACAATGAGAAATATAATTAGGATGCAGACTATGAGGTATGCTGGCTGTGAGACGTTTATAAATGAGAAACCCAGGTAAAATACGGTTGAAGAGTTGCAAAAATTGTCTCATCAAAAAAATGAAGGAAAGGGTTATGGCTTTAAAGAGTAAGGTATGGAACTTACAAAGGCAGATAAAAGGAAGCGGAATATCCAGGTCAAGTCAACAGTACTAAACTTGGTAATCGAGTCATTACAAGTCATGAACTGGCTGGGCTAGCAGTAGAGCTCAAGAATGAATCATCAGGGATCAGAGCTGGAAACGAGTACAACCAGGACAGGGTCATCATGGAGATAGGTGTTGCAGAAAATAGGGTTACTGGATGAATTAAGGTAGGTAAAAGTAGCTTAAAAAAAGTAGGAAGCTTGTGAAGCTACCCGAGAGATTACATTAATTAGCAGATACCGGGGACTGTGTAACAATGCAGAGGAAAACAAGGTCAGATGTAGCAGCAAGAAAACCAAAGATAGCTTAAATAAAGATGCAATCTACAAGTCACAGAATGATTACAGTTGTAGGAAACCTTTTGCAAAGAAGGATTCCATTGCAATCATTTATGAAGAGAATTTCCTGAGATGCAATGGAATCCCCAAATAATTATACAATTTACACAATTCTAATAAATGTAAATGAACTGAATTTCAATTTTATTCACTAGTCCCTTCATTGCACCAACCTCAACAAAAATTTAAATTTTTGATAATTTTAAACATCTTAATCCGGGCCAATATTTGCATAAACTCATTTAAAATGTATGTGCATAATTTTTTATTTTTAAATGTTTAATTTATGGCTCATATATACCCTTATGTTGATGAAAGCTGGTCCTCCACCTGCTTTTACCAGTCGCAAGTTTCAAGGGTAATTGCAGGGCAAATGGACCAACTCTGCGCCAGCAATATTGATTTTCCATTTGGTTTGGATGGCGTGTCAAAGCATACCTTGACAGATCGCAAGTTCCGGATTTAGCGCATGCTGAGAATATGCCATCATGAAGACAGCAATTTCAGGGTCAATCATTCAGATTGATTACTTCCTCCAAGTATTCACAAGGAAAGGCATGAACAACATCCAAACACAGGAAACAAGAGGCAAAGTTAACAATATAAATGAGTTTGATACCTTAGGTAGGATAAAATAAATCCACAGGAAAGATTCTGGTTATTTCAGAATGCTAAGAGTCTAGGGAGAATATTGGTGAAGCTTTGACAATCAGGTGGGAGTTACAGGAAACTGGGAAAGTACCAGAAGATTAGAAAAGGGTTACCTGGTGCCCATATTTAAAAGGGAGGACAAATCAGACACAGTCGACTATAGCTCCCTTAGTCTTGCTTTAATCATATGTAAAATAATGGAATCGACTATCAGGAATAGGTTATCTATACACAAATAACCCCAGTAAACAACAGTTAACATGAATTCAGAGGGGAAGATACTGTTGACCAACCTGCTTGACTTCTTTAAAGTCACATTCCAAGTGAACTGTGGTAGGCCCTATGATGTGTTGTACCAAAAGGCATTTGATAAACTTCTACATTAAAAGGCTATCAGATAAGCTTAAAGGTATGTTTTCAGTCGTGCAAAGTGAAAGGGCAAATTTCAGCGTTTTTTTAAGGATATAAATCATAAAATCTAATACAAATATCTGAAATAAACACAGAAAATGCTGAAAATAGGTCAACCAGCATCTGAAAGAAGATAGGTTGATATTTCAGGTGTGGCCCTTGTTTAGATCTCTGCTTCACATGTTGACCACATGGACAAGCAGTCAGTCATCAGAGGAGGGGGAAACCCAGTGGGACACTATCCCTTTAAGAATCTGACATCACACTGCAGCTAGGCTGTTCAAATGGCCCAATTCCATCCCTGCTGTATTTTCAGTGCTCCAACATCCTGATCAGACTTTTCCTGTACATCACTTTCCCCTATATTTCCGTTGAACTTTCCCTGTCTACATCCAAATGTGCTTCCACCGCATTAAAAAAAATGCAGAGAAACAAATAAGCTGCTGGCAACATTTTCATCATGTTCTCAGCCCTGTGCATAGGTTTTTTTTGGCAACTTCCTTCTCGAGCTGTTTCTCTTAGCTGCTTTTTTGACTGCCATTAGTATGCTTTTCTTCTGTAAAGATTCCTCCATCCTGACCCAACCTTAGCTCTAACCTCAAAAGAGCAATGCTTACTGGACCAATACTTGCTCTACTCACACCTCTCCCAGTCACGGTGACTGTTTAGGAGCAGTTTTATGCCTACTAGAAACTGGAAGCTGTTTGACATAGGATCCAGCAATTACAAGAGGCTTAATCCCATTGGTCTGGGCTGGTTTTGAGCCCAAGAGTGGAAGGACATGGTGTTAACCCACTGCACCACCCAGTTTGATCAGCACCAAAGGTTCAATGTAGCTGGAGCAAATGACCAGTCTCTTGAACTCCCCCTGCTTGATGCCAATGCTCCTCCTAGAAAGCATTTTGGCATTTTTTTTTGTGATTGGGAACATAAATGCCAATCAATCCAATCACATATAGCCATCCTAAAAATACACCTGTTAATGCCTAAAATTGTGTCTAAGTTTGTCTCCATCAAATTCACGGTGAAATTTTACCCACTACTGTTCATTTTCTCACTGTAAAGGTATGATCACTTTAGCGATGTTTAGAGCCTGAACTTTCTCTTCAGATGAAACGAAGAACATTTGCCAAGTGAATCAGACATTTCTTTGGTTTGGTACCACCTCCTTTCTCTCTCTGGCTTACTACACCAAGAAAAGTTGAGGCTCACTGTACTCATGCCGTGGCCACACCATGGGGGTGATATTCAAAAGGGTTTCTCTTAATCCTTCTTAGGTGGTCCCTCGGAACCAAGGATGATTTGCTTGCACACTGAAAATGAGTTCTCAGGTGACTGATGAGTCCAATGCAGGGCCGACAGTCTCTGTCACTGTTGGGGTTGTCCATGAGGGTCCTGACGTTCCAGGTGCCGAACTTCATTTTAAAGGGTGGAAGATGCCTGTGCGTGAATTCTTTTAACGTGGGGTGGCTGTTGCACACCAGCTACCACATGGGCTTGACAGAGCAAGTTCTTGGTCCAATGGCAAGGGGATCCAAGACGATTGGAGACCAGGCTCTGCTACATCGGCCTAGCACACACACACAAACATACTGCTACTGTCCTCTCTGCCTGGGTTTCATAGGCTATAACCCTGTAGTAACAAAGGCATTAAACATTAAAAGATGCATCAAATGTTAAACTCAACCAGGTGCTTCCTGTGGAGTCCAAAATAGTAACGTCTCTTTCCCACCTCACTGCCCCCCCAACAATGGAGTTTCTCTTAATGCCACTTAATAGGCAGCTGCATGTAATACTCCTAATAGCACAATACACTGCCTTACTCTGACAAATAAGGTGATGAACATTTCAGCAACCAAGTTGACCCAATGTCAGAGGACCCCATTTTTAATTGAGGACAGAATCCAGCTTGCCACTAAATAACTCTGATTGATTAGCTTACTTATGCTGATTGACTAGGATCAGACATTAAGAATGGCCACTTGGGCAAAGTACTGGAGGACTGCAGAATACAGTGTGGGTCAGTGTCCTCAGGAAAGAAATGGAAAAGACTTGCACTGCACACCAAAGGCATGATCCCCTTCATTCCTCGAGCATACATCAATCACCTCATCAAAAAGCAACCTCCTCCCTTTCTGCCTCTCGCATCTCCATTTGACCAGTGATGTACTTAGAGCTTCTAACGTGTAGCCTCAGTTCTCCAAGTTAATTCTTTATGATGCTATCTTCGTTTCGAAGGACAAAAGAAATGAGTCACCCAATTCAAAAAGGGACAGGAACCCAACTATTAACTCACCTCCTCCCCCCACCGCCCCCCCCCCAATCATCTCTGCCCCGGCTTGGGAAATAGCTTAGACGTTTGTATATGGAGATTTTACTACATGAACATTGCAGATGACCATTCTTACGTCACACAATCTAACATTTTCCACCTTAAAACTGAATTGTACCATCGTTGCTGCCAAATTAATTTTAACTGGCGTATAGGGTGAAGGAATAGCCATTTAAAATGAATGTAATTCTTATCTGGTAGCAAAATAATAAAGTTTCATGCTAAAATGCTGCTTTTTTGTGCGTACTGATGATGCCACTGACCTTTCTTCTTTGTTTGGTTCCTGGCCACCACAGATGTGTTGCAAATGAAAAGAATTTCAAACTGGACAATATTGGGAAACATTTTTTCCAATTGGAGGGCTTCAAAAAACAAATCTATGCATCACCCATCTCCAACTCTCAAAGTCCAACTGGATTCACAACTGTTGTCAAAAAGCAGGTTGTTGGCTCCGTCTTTATTTGGCTGTTAAGCATTACATTTTGTGCTGATGTACCTTGTTATGAGAAAGCAATGGGCCGCTATCGCTAAAGCTTGTGTGTTTTTTTTTGAAGTAGCAGAGCAAGAAAAATGTGAGTCTATTCTTCAGTATAGGCTTCCCCCACCTGTACCGTTATTCAATTCATGTCTCCAAAAAGCTTTCCTCTTCTCTCTTACCCAACTCCCCAGCCTCCAATAAATGCTAATACTGTACTAGAGGCTCTGCCATTGATTCAATAAAACCTATCAAAGGTTTGTATTACTCTCGAATCCCAAATTTTATTCCAGCTAAGGGAAAACTTCAGAAAATTGGCAGATCTCCTGGACATCAGTCATCAGTAGTCTGGTACATGGTTGTGATTTTAAGCTGCAAACGTGGTCTGTCCCTCATGGCTAAGTTGAAATGTTTGACTGTGGGAATCAGCAGTTGCCTTGGCCATATATATGTTCTTGTAATCAATTTCATTGGCATTCTTAAACACAGGGTGTAGAAAGATCCTCATCGATGGTATGGTGTGCAACAGCTTTTACATAACTAGGCGAGATCTTTAATAGCACCAACATAACTTGTATCTTAGGAAAAAAAAATCTTTAAACATGAAACAAATTAACAAAATATCAAATTACTGTACTAAGTTTTCTCCAGAAAAAAACATTTCAGGCAGATGCACTTTAGAAAGAATCTACTGTATTACTGTAAAGTGCTTTCACATATGGGTGGGTCTAATCATTGCAGCCATAATGAAAATATATTAGTTTTCAGCACCTTGAACTCAGCATAGATTTAAATATTTAACAACTTGTTTGATAGTAAGCTTTTGCAATTCACAATGAAACAATGAAGTGAGACCAAGTACCCATCATAATTCTCCACTGGCTATAAAACAGTTCATTGCAAGATATTTTAAATGCTCATAATTTTTCTTTTAACTGTGGAATGGAGAATGATGTTACTTATGGATTCTGGCCATGTGGATACAAATATACTTACAGCAAGCCAACACTGCCAAAAACACGCAGTTGAACCATAATTCTGTGATAATTTAATTACAAACTCAAACATATTTATAGTACAAAAAGAACAAAATACTGCTCGTGTCATTTAGAGTGTTCATTCTGGTAGTTCTGCCATCCCGCAAACCCCTGCTAATTCACATATTTACACATCTTAGAGTGTTTAAAAGGCTGGGACAAATTCATTTCTGCTTTCTAGCAAAACCTGACATACACCCATATTTAACAAAACAATCTCACTCCCCACCCCCCACACACAAAAAAGAGGGGTATTTTGTCAATCTGGGAAGAACTGGGTTCCAGGGTTCAGTCTGCAGTTCTGAATTGAAGATTAACCCATTCCTTGAACGTATGGGGATAGATAAGGTTGCATCTCTAAGAGGCTTTGCTAAAATAAAAAATTAGAACATTTTCAGCAGTATCCACAAGCATTCACGGTCACAGACATTTCCTCAATGCTGTCCTTCACTTCAGTAAATCTACAAGCATGTCTCCAACTTCTATCTGCAGCAAGTCTCATAGTGGCAAATGCTAATAAAGGATAAATAAAGTGTTTTTCAATAAGTTTCCAATTGATCAGCATAGCTGACTAGATAAATTATAAAATGGCAACTTCAGATACTTTTGTTCTGTAGTTACATCCAAAAAATGAAGTTAAAAAGCTAGAATTCTTGTGCCCATGCACTTAACATTTTTGCATTACATTTCAAATACAAAAGGAAAATAATTTGATTGGGGGGTGGGGGGGGTTAAATGCAAACTCTACCCATCTTGTGATAGCTGCTTCCCTATGCCTCATTGTGAAGGACTTGCATTTACATAGCGACTTAAATGATCTCAGGACATCCCAAAGCACTTCACAGCCAATTAAACACTTTTGAAGTGCAGTCGCTGTTGCAATGCAGGGGAACGCAGTAGCCAATATGCGCACAGTAAGGTCCCACAAGTAGCAACATGATAATGGCCAGATAATGTTTTAGGGATGTTGGTTGAGGGATTGATATGGGCCGCGACACCAGGGGAACCTTGCTCTTCTTCGAGTAGTGTCCACCTGATGGGGCAGATGGGGTCTCGGTCTTACCTGAGACTGCACCTCCAAAGGTGCAGCACACTCCCTCAGTACTGCACCGAAATGTCAGCCTAGGTTATGCACACAAGTCTCTGGAGTGGAACTTGAACAACCATCTGACTCAGAGGCAAGGGTGCCACAACTGAACCAAGGCCGACACTGATTGCCGATTACCCATTAAGGATTTCACAGCATGGTTTGACTAATACGCCAATAGTTTTTAAATTATAAGCTCCACTGGTTATATTCATTACAGAATCAGATCGTTAACTTGAAAGATTTTCTGACAATGGTGATTTTCTAACCCAGATTAAAAGGGTCCCATTCTGCTCTTAATTTACATCTATGATGCATGGTGTTGAATGGCAGAGCAGGCTCGAATGGCCTACGCCTGCTCCTATTTTTCTATGTTCTATGTTTCTATGTGTGATTGGGACAGAATATTGTATTGCAGTGAAGATAATACAAGTTTTCAAATCATTGGAGGATAAGATATGGGATTGTAAAGTGTGTGCGATTGTGATTTAGTGCATAGATGATATAAAGCACACCAAATATACTTGAGCTCTGAAAAAAATCACTCAAAATGTTGATGGATCTTTTTCTTCCAGGTGGTGATTTACTTGGGAGGCTGCACTCTCAATGACAGGGATGACATTGAAAACAATGAGTCATGATGTGAGACCAGCCAGGGAACTAAAGGAACCTGGGACAAGCAGCATTTAGATTGGTCTGAAATTGCAGCCTTCATAGCTTTGAACAGAGCCACCCCAGGACATGTGGGATACTCCTAGTCAGTGATGCACAGAGTGACCTCACAACCTGCAGCTCAGAACATAGTTGGAAAAAAAAGGCACCAATTTTGTCACTCCCCTTCTACACCAAATGCATTGTTTTCATGCTGGGAATAAGGTTCCAGTCACTCTCCAGTGCCTCAAAGTCCAGCATTTACACAAGCCTTAACCATGGATTCTGACAGTCTATTCCATCCTTGGGAAGAAAAACAGCCAAGCCTAATTGTGTCGTCCTCCAACATTGACACAATGGCATTTCCAGCAATCAGGGCCAAGGGCCTTGGCTAATATCCCCGTATCTGGTCTTGGGACCCTCTACGGCTGCACAAAACAGGGACTGAAACTGCTCTGCATTGTTTGATTGCTCACTGTGTACAGGAAGCCATATCATTAAATATATATATAAATAAATATTTTTTGGAAGAATAACTTTTTTCTGAGGGTGGGGGGCCCGGTGCTTAGAACAAAAATTGCACCCCTAGGACATTCCTTCTCCTTGAAGTATTGTGTAGATAGCTCGCATGAAAGAATACATTTTTTGAGGATGTAACTGGTAGAATAGATAAGGGAGAACCAGTGGATGTGGTGTATTTGGACTTTCAGAAGGCTTGCGATAAGGTCCCGCATAAGAGATTAGCATGTAAAGTTAAGGCACATGGGCTTGGGGGCAAGGTACTGTCTTGGATAGAGAACTGGTTGGCAGACAGGAAGCAAAGAGTTGGAATAAACGGGTCTTTTTCCGAGTGGCAGGCAGTGACTAGTGGGGTACCGCAGGGATCGGTCCTTGGACCCCAGCTATTCACAATATATATTAATGATCTAGACAAGGGAACTAGATGTAATATCTCCAAATTTGCAGAAGACACAAAGCTGGGTGAGCGTGTGTGCTGTGAAGAGGATGCAGAGAAACTCCAGTATGATTTGGACAGGTTGGGTGATTGGGAAGATGCAGTATAATGTGGATAAATGTGAGGTTATCCACTTTGGTGGCAAAAACAGGAAGGCTATTATCTGAACAGCAATAGATTGGGAAAAGGGGAAGTGCAACGAGACCTGGGTGTCCTTGTGCACCAGTCACTGAAGGTAAGCATGCAGGCGCAGCAGGCGGTTAACGCGGCAAATGGTATGTTGGCCTTCATAGCGAGAGGATTCGAGTACAGGAACAAGGATGTCTTGCTGCAGTTGTTCAGGGCCTTCGTGAGATCACACCTTGAGTATTGTGTGCAGTTTTGGTCGCCTTATCTGAGGAAAGATGTTCTTGCCATGGAGGGAGTGCAGCGAAGATTCACCAGACTGATACCTGGGATGGCAGGAATGATGTATGGAGAGAGATTGGGTCGATTAGGCTTATATTCGCTAGAGTTTAGAAGAATGAGATGGGATATCATTGAAACGTATAAAATTCTAACAGGACTAGACAGACTAGATGCAGGATGTTCCCGATGGCGGGAGTCCAGAACCAGGGGTCACAGTCTAAGGATAAGCCATTTAGGACTGAGATGAGGAGGAATTTCTTCACCCAGAGAGTGGTGAACCTGTGGAATTCTCTACCACAGAAGGCAGTTGAGGCTAATTCATTAAATATATTCAAGAAGGAGTTAGATATTTCTTAAGGCTAAAGGGATCAAGGGATATGGGGAGAAAGCAGGGACAGGGTACTGAATTTGGATGATCAGCCATGATCTCATTAAATGGCGGAACAGGCTCGAGGAGCCGAATGGCCTACTCCTGCTCCTATCTTCTATGTTTCTATGATTGATTATAAAAGTGCCCTGGGCTCTAATTCTCTCCAGAATATGTAGTACCCTAGTTGCATTAGAAATAAGGTGATATTTAAAAAGAACACATTGGATGGGCCAAATTGTATTTTGCCTTAGTTAAACCATGAGGTGTTAGTTTCATTTTTAGTCTCCAAACTAGTGTGCATCAGAGCAGCGTTCAATCCTGTGCTTAACTCAACTTCATCTCACATTTCCCAGAAGGAACAGCAATCAGGATTTGAACCCTGGCTCCTTTCCCTGCTCCCTAACACAAAGGATGCTGACGCCAATTGTAGCACTTCTGCCACTGTCTAGCTCAAGTCAGCCAAAGGCACAAACCAAGGAGTTCCAGTTCTTGTATATCACAAACTTATTGGATCCCTCATCCAGCTGGGAAGATGAATCAGCCGTTTCCAAAACCATAACTGAGCTGTGCAACAAACATTTTGATGCTCTTCTCCCAATTTAACATGACGAGGAGGACTGCGTTAGCAAAGGTACTGTGAGGGAATCAAATGAGATGCCACAGAATGTATCTGCATGGTAAGTAGGGACCAACTCAAAAGTCATGGTATCAGACAATGTGACTTCACTGTACCACTGACACTACTGGGTCATTTATTAGAGTATACCAAACAATCTTTAATATAAATATAAATCTTAATTGCCCATTAAATCAGAAATGAGTTTGACCCAGCCTAAATTGCACAAAAAAATGACTGAACCAAGTGGCCTTTGGTATAAATGCACACAGAGTATTTCTGCAAATAATCAGCAGCAAACAGTCTGAAATGACAGTCCACAGGTAATACTGCAAACGCGATCAGACGGTCACAGCACTCAAAAATAAAAAAATTAAAATTCTGCATTTCACTGGACACAGCAAGGTTATTTTAGTGTTTTCAGAAAAATTGTATTTTCCCCGGACCCATCAGAAACAATAGCGCAGTATGAGGGAAAGTGAATTGAGGGGTTGTTGTTGTGTTCCTTCTGATCTGTGCTCTATGGTACAAAGAGTACCTTTCTTTAAAACTCCGACACCATGTATTACAAAGTGTGGCCTTGGTATTAACTACTGCCTACAGTCATGACTCCAAATCCCAACATTGATAAAATACACCCTTGGCAGCAATTCATACTGCTGCCTCCTTGGTCTGGGCACAGCTTAAGCCTCAACGTTTTTTCATAGGGAAAAAAAGTTGCTCTCATTAAATATATGGCCTTACCAGAAATGATCTTGTATGGCGCCAGTACACATGCTATATGGTTATTGTGGGAGGCAGCTACGTGCATGGGGGAAGGAGTGCAGGAAAGAGGGAAAAATTAATTATTCTGTGGTGGCATGAGAATACAGTAATTAGAAAGCCTCAAAAGAATCAAGCATGCTCTTGGTCCGTAGCCCTGCAGGTTAGAGCATCCCAAGTGCACATCCACATTTAAAAAGTACTTGGATGTGCACTTGGGATGCTCTAACCTGCAGGGCTACGGACCAAGAGCTGGGAAGTGGGATTAGGCTGGATAGATCTTTGTTGGCCGGCGCGGACACGATGGGCCGAAATGGTCTCCTTCCGTGCTGTAACTTTCTATGATTCAGGAGCAGTGATGTGAGGGAAGGGGTGGGGGGCAAGGAGAGAAAGAAAAACACATCGTCATAAGAATAGGTTTACTGGCCACTCATTGGTCTTGCGTTAAAAAATTAAAAACAAATTAAATTCATGGTAAAATGTCTGCATGCTGGAAGGTTACGGTGTAAACACAATGGGAAGGCTGTTCAGGGCGAGTGTAAAAATGATCCTCTTGGTCACTAATTAGACAACCAGCTGTTTCTCAGAACTAACCGTTTCTCTAATTTATAGACAGGAACCTGGATTAAGGAGCTTTTCGTTAACGGCCACAACCACAATGGGAAAATGGCTGAAGTACATGATGTGAAACACCAGTATTTTTCACTGACTAAATGTCTTTTACCAGAGAAACAACAGCATCTATACAGGTCACATGGCTTAAGTGACTCCAAAATGTGTGCATTTTTCTTTGTATAATCTATTGCTGTGAACAGAGAAAAAACAGATGCAATATTCCTGTGGGACCTTCAAGATGCTCCAGCACCACAGGGTGAGTACATGGGGCAGGGGGGGGGGGGGGGGAGCAAAGAGGGGGGGTTCCCTGTCATAAATATTGACTGCGGTAGAGCTCTGACTTGTCTGTGTGCATGATTTAGGGATGTCATTTTCTACACTCACAGCAAACACAGTAGATTCACTTAGCAATCCCAAAGTAATACAATTCACATTGTCATTCTGAAGTCGTAGCAGATTCTGCCACGTAACTTTTTTCTTTCCATTCACCAAAAATATAAACATGAGGTCCATTGTGAGAAGCAACATTACAGAGGTACGTCTTCAACCCCATGACAGTTCTGAGGGACTTTCTGAAGTAGTGTTCCCATGGAATTCCAATACTGCTACCAAAAACACAGGAGAAAATACTGCTACATTGGGGATTACAGAAAAAATTATCAACCTGAATTAATTTTACGGGTCAGCTGAGATTACAGTTTTGTCTGGCTGCTACCCCTGAACAGACAGTGCTTCGAAGAGGAAACCACTGTCAGCAATTGAATCACCAGATATGAAGAGGAAGCCAACATGCCTACGCTTTATTTTGCAGTCTTGTCACTAGTATTTCAGTAAAGATTAATAGTGGGTGCATGACTGCTCATACCATGTCCACTTGAACTATGAAAAACACCTAGCACAACGGATTATACATTTGTTAATCTACATTTGGGTGTGTCGGGACAGAGTTTTGTGCCATGCACCAATAGGACGAAGTGTTGGTGGCCGCAGGTCTATCACCACTGGTGATTGTGATGGGAATAATTGGTGATGACTTAACAGTACCACACAAGCAGCACATGGACAACATTAAAGCAAGCTGGCTCAAGTGTAATTTTTTGATAGTGTATTGATACAAGTAGTCAAAATAAGCCTAGTGACAAGACTGTTGCGTTGTGTTTTGCACTTCAATAATTGATCATAACTATGTGATTGGGTATCTTAAAACTGTTAGGCTTGACTTCCTCTTCAAAAAGGGAAGAGTCCCTTAGGACTGTCCAGTAGGGGGAAAAAAACTTACCTGGGCCGTGACCCAAAATAGTTGGTTTGGACCTTTTCCATAAAATGTATTTAATATCAGGTGTAGCATTCCACCCAGTAAATGGTGGAGATAGTGTTGCCCCCCTCCTGCAGTCTCACTATGCACAGACAGCTCTAACCAGGACTCCACTGACTGAAAGAGATGAATCTGTAAACATTGAAGAGCTGAACATTTGCTGAGGTACTTCAGATAATAATTCGAGTCAATAATCCTCGCACAAACAATAAGGCCTTCTCGGCTACCTCTGCACAATATCACTTAACTCTTTAACACATGTCAGTAAGTTACTGAGCACAGGGTTTGTAGGAAGTCCAGTGGAACCTGTGGAAGATACCTGGAGCTCATGCAGGTTCTGTTCTAATTTGCTTACAGCTTCACGGAAAGCAAACTTGTTCCTCATCTGCGTAATGCAGTCAACGTAACCAGAGCAATGATCTAGCAACCGGTGTCCTGCCTCAACTAACTGGCTGTTAGAGGTGGACTCTGAGCCACTGTCAATGACACTGGCGAGAAATTTGGCACACTCTAATAGTGCTTCTTTGCTGATTTTTTCTGTTGGCAGCTTCTCTGGTGGCAGCTTGGTTTTCCTTAAGGAAATTCTAGCACCTGTAGTTACAGAGGCACCATTTGCAAGTTTGGAGGAAGCTGCCATGGGAATGGATGAAGCTGGAGGCACTTGAGGGGGTGGCATAGATGGTCTGGAGATCTTCCCAAACACTGCCATTGTTGGCCTTTTGCCACTTTCACCATTAATGTCAACCTCCTGCTGTGCCGCTGAAGTGCTCTCACAGTCCTCTGCTGTTTCTGTGCTGTTGAGACTGGTGCTAGAAGGAGGCTGCAAAAGTTTTAGAGAAGGTGGAGGCGGAGGGGGTGGTGCACATTTTGGTTTCACAAGTCTTGGCCTCTCCCTTTCAGATGTAACCTGGTGCTCTGAGAGGAGTTTGAATTTGTTTCCTAGAGAATCTGTTCCAATTAATTGAACTTCTGCAGGAGCATGCTTCAAAGTCGGAGATATTAGAACAGGTACTTTGTGATTATGAGTTGCTGGGAGTGTGGCAGAAATCTTCACTGGAGAGGACCAACCTGTCTTCTCCACATCCTCTTTCACGCCTATAGGTCCGGAATGGCTACTGTTGGTTTCCCCACGCCCAACTGCTACTGAGTTTAGGTTCTGTGGAAGATCACTGTCTCCATTGCCTGCATGGGCCCGGAGAGAAGGTGTTGCAGCACCCCTCGCTAAGAGCTTTGCTTTTGATTTGTCTCTCAATGAAGCAACTCCGTCTTCTGCTTTTCTATGTAGTGGATCTGTCAACCTCCCTGGTCCCTCCTCTTTAGAGTTGATGGGCATGGGATGTTCTCGTTGAATTCTGTTGCGGTGACAATTTCTGGGAAGAGTCAAGGCTAGTCGATCCAGCTCCTGAAGCCCTGAAGACATGGAAGAAGTAGAATTTGACCGAGGGAAAGGTTTGGTGGCTTCCAAGCTTGAATCATCATTACTCGAAGGCTTCCCGGCTTTTAAGCCAAGTGTCTTTTTTATTAAGCGTGGAGTGAAAAATCCAGCAAGTCCTGCCCACCCTCCACTAGTTACACCACCATTTCTTTGCACAGAACCTCTTCCACAGCACCTAGCCTGTGTGTGATTCCCATCAGCGTGTGACTGGACAAAAGTAAGACCATCTGAGTGCTGAAAAGACGAGAAAGAAGAAAAGTTACCCGTTATCTCGTATTTTTTGTGTGGGTGGTTCTCCATCTCTCGGAAGGAGCTGCTGCGCTTAGGAGGCATAGGGACAGTCTTCTTCTTCATAAAGGAACTGAAGAAGCCAGCTTTTCTATCCCTAGTGAACAGGGTCTCTTTACTATCGTCCAGGAGACCACTGGGAGATTTATCTCTCTGCTTACGAGGCAATGCTGGGGAGATGCTACATGGGGCTGTGCTTGTTCCCATTCCTATTGGGAAAAGAAAAACAAAATAAATGTAACTTAAGAGTGGAAGGAAGCATTTAAGTGTATGATCAATGCTCGTTCATCTTCTTGTTCTGGCTCCGTTCCCATGTTCCTCCTTTGCAGTTTTTTTTCTTTTCCTGCCATCTTGCAAACTGGTATTTATTTTCTAGCTTCTAAGTGTTAATATGTCACAACCACTCACTTAGCAATATTGCACGTTTTGTTCTTTATAACTGATCGCCATTAAATTAAGTTTCTAATGCCACTAAAACTGAAGCTGTCGGGGGAAAACGACTCTGTATGGAAGTCTCTCTGTACGTTATGGTCGAGTGAATGCACCATTTATTGGTAGAGTTTTTTTAGTCTGCAATTATTAGATCATATTTGATCTGCAATCTCTCCAGAAATGTGTGGCTATTAAAAATCAACCCCATTCAGTCTTACAGATTTGTACTGTACCTAAAAGTTAAAAATGAAGTAAGTGGCCAAGAATTGTGGCTAAGATGCTCACTTCACCAACTGCATCTTGTGTCTAACCGCACGTGATAAGCTTTGAGACATTAGCCAGGATTTTTTTTTATTATTGGGGGAAATGAGAGGACTGCCATTTGGACTAATTTTGTCCATTACACAATGCAACAATGATGTGCTGGCAATCACTAGGAGGGGCGTGGGCGTGTCTGTGACTTGTTCACCTACCATCCAAGCTAAAGGAAGCTTCAGAGAAGATAGCATTGAAGGAGAGAAGGGCGAACAGAGGGGCAAACTTAAAAGGACAAAATGCAAAAAACAACCAAAAAGTGACACAAGTACCTGGCACCGTGGTTTGAACTACAGCAGGATGATCCATGTCCATGTTTTCCTTATTTTCTGCATTTTTCTTTAGTGTTCGAGTTTTTGTTGGGAGCAGGGGTAACTGAAGCTGGTGGGTGATCACAGTTGAAGAAGCAGTTTTTCCAAGTTCTTCTGCAACTTCTGCCAGAGGAAAAGGAGCACTGACAAGTTTGAATTTCTGGTTTTAGTCTTCAAAACTTATAAAAATATAAAATAAATGAGATAGAGGAGAGCAAGAGAGCGCGCACACGAGCTAGTGTTGGAGCGGTTGGATGTGGTTTATCTGAGAATGCTCCATCTAATGTATAGGGTGAGCATGGATGGACTGGACAGTCTTTTCATGCCCTTCTTTTCTTGTGTATGCTTATCTGTTCTTATTTCACTTTAATCTGAGCTTTTAAAAAAAATATGAATTCAGCGCCTTAAACTGATTGTACAAATTCTTCAGCAGACCTCAAAAGGCTCATGTATGTAGCCACTGAGTACAAGGTGACAGCCTATCAATACATCACAGCTGCTATTTTCAAAAAGACCCCTTGCTGTTCTGCTTACAAATTGCCAATTTAGGAATTAGAAGCAGTTTGTCTGCTTAACTGTGGCATTGGTGACTTTGTTTTGCTGTTTCCTTTGAGGATCAACAAACTTCTATATTTTGCAGCACAGCAGGAAGAGACAAAGTTCTATCTAAAAGCAAGTTTGATCCACTTATGAATCTCCCATTCATGACACTAATTGACAGCAAGATTGTTTGTTCTTTGAACAACAAAGAGGAACTGGCTGTCACAAGAACTGGAGTCTGTAAGGAGTATACTACTAAAAAAAATTAACAAAATGTATTGAATTTTTACCTTCTGAAATACTGGAGTCGTGAAACATGGTCTCAAATGCTTGATGGATCTCAGCAAACGATGGACGTTCTGTAGGATTCCACTGCCAACCTAAGAGGGGAAAACAGACATGTGAAACAGCTTTGATGCATGCCATCTCTCCACAAGAAAGTAAGTTCGCACTTTTTGAGGAGCACTTTAGGTTTTCAAAGGTACATGTGCAATACAATAAGTTATGATAATACTTGCAGGACACAGATGTGACTGCCGTCCACAAAGTTAAATTCACGACAAGCTGCTCTGAACCTGAATGAGGAGTTTGCCAAGTACAGTCACAGCACAGCAGAATGATGAGCGAATTTTATTTCATTAAAAATAAAAATGGAATTGCACCTCTGCGTTAGGATTAGGGTTACCAATCATAATGTCACCTGTAGTCATTCATTTCAAATGGGTGACTATCAGTGTTATGACCAGAAAACCTAGGTCATGATATGTTAATACAATTAACATTTAAATAAAGATGCAACTACTTGAATTCATTAAACTTTAACAATCACTGATTTGTAATGGCATAATTATATTTATTTTCAGATGGATTGCATTAAAGAACTATGTGACATGTGAGTAAAGTGTGATTTCCACTGATTATTCAAAATATATTTGCATTGTTAAACGCACATAGGTTTGTTGAAAGACCTATCACAACCATTGTGAAAATTGGCACACCGTTACTTACATGATCTC
This sequence comes from Somniosus microcephalus, assembly GCF_052327205.1. NCBI lineage: Eukaryota > Metazoa > Chordata > Chondrichthyes > Squaliformes > Somniosidae > Somniosus > Somniosus microcephalus. The sequence continues at coordinate 274,762,919 of NC_140989.1, read as the reverse complement.
ATCAGTTCATAGACTTTGGGTGGACAGCCCTCAGGTTGCTCCATTCTGTATCCCTTCTCAAGTAAATCATAGACCTGAGACAGATCGATTCCTGGGTACGGCGACATCCCGTATGTGGCAATTTCCCACAGCAGCACTCCAAATGCTGAGAAGAAATGGAAAAAGAGAGAACTTGATGAACACCATCTAAACTTTCCAATATACCATGAACCATCACTTGTAACAGTCACCTGCATCTAGTGACAATGCAATCTCATGTGATAGTCAATGCCCTACAAACAATATTTTCTTGTTTCTCAGATAGGATATAAAGAAATCTTATTTAATTGGAACAAAATTAACTATTTAACAACCTATCATTTTCATTAATGGAACAATCTTTTCATACACTAGCTGCTCTCCTGTAGCACTGCACAAATGTAGTCTTCATGTGAAATTAGGGGGAGTGGGAGAGAATAATTCAACCAGGATGTGCAGACGTAATTCACATCCCATTTTGAAGTCATACATTCTGTCCTTATTTTTTATAGTTCCCTTATAATTCTTAATTCCACATTTAAAATGTAAACTGCCCACAAAAACTTGTCATGCAGGAAATACACCCACCTGACAATGAAAAAAGTTGAAATAAAAACAGAAAATGCTGGAAATACACAAGTCAGGCAGCTGACTATTTCCAGCATTTTCTGTTTTTATTTCATATTTTCAGCAGCTGCAGCACTTTGCTTTTGTATTCATTGAAAAAGTTGACTGGAAGTGTGTGCTCGTTTTTGTTAAATATATTACAGGATTTTACCATCTTGCACCCTTTCCTGCAAGAACCACATCCTACATCCAAAGAACCAAACCGTGATGCTATGTTTTTTCGACAGGGGTGGAATTGGGCAGAGGGAGAGGTGCAGAAATCAAGAATTTAAAAAAAAATTGTTACTTCTCTTTCCCCACCCCACCCAAAAAATACCTAGCTTGGATTTTAACCTGGGGTCCAGAGATGAAAGACAAAGTTGAGCTCAGCGCATTTGCTCTGATTAACGATACCAAGCGCCATCATTGAGTCCAATGCTAATTAAATCCTCATGCAGTACGTACCCCACACATCAGATTTTATTGAGAAGGTATTGTAGGCAAGGCTTTCTGGTGCAGTCCATTTAATTGGGAATTTAGCTCCAGCATGGGCAGTGTATGTATCACCAGTCATTAACCTGCTCAAACCGAAGTCTGCAACTTTCACCACGTGATTCTCACCGACCAGGCAGTTACGAGCAGCCAGGTCTCTGGAATGAAGAGACAAAATCAGCATGACAAAATGCCCACAAAGTCTGCAGAAGTGAATAATGAATTGATTCAGCAGCATAACAAAGAGCACCCGAATGCTAAAATAATTATTAACCTTTTTAATGGATTTTTAAGATATTTTAAATTACCTTTATGCAAAGCTCAAGAGTTATCTAATCATGCCAACATATTTGGGGGGAGACTGCAGCTGATCATCTCAGTGCTATTCTAACAGTGTGCCTTGTATTCTTTGAAGTGCCTGACCTGTGAATGAAGTTCTTTTTCTCCAGGTACTCCATGGCAGAGGAGATCTGTGTGGCCATGTACAAGAGCGCCACAGCATTCACCTCCTCCCGATTGCACTCACGTAGGTAGTCCAGCAAATTCCCATGGGGCATGTACTCAGTTACAATGTAAAAGGGGGGTTCCAAAGTACAGACACCTAAAGACAAAGAATCCCACATTATTTCCATCTATAATGGATGTGCACACATTCACCAGGTGAACAGTAGCACAAACAAATTTGTTTTTATTTGGCACCAGATCGCACACACTATTGATAATTTGTCTAAAACCCATCTTAAAGTGATTTTAAAGGACTTGCATTTATGGAAGGCCTTTCATGACCTCAGGTTGTCCAAAGCGCTTTACAACAAATGAAGTACTTTTTGAAGTGCAGCCATTGTTGTAATGTAGGAAAGGCAGCAGTTAGTTTGTGCACAGCAAGCTCCCACAAACAGCAATGAGATAATGACCAGATAATGTGTTTTTGGATGTGCTAGTTGAGGGATAAATATTGGCCAAGACACTGGGGACAACTTCCCGGCTCTTCTTTGAATAGTGTCATGGGATCTTTTACTTCCACCCGAGGGAGCTCAGTTTAATGTCTCATCCAAAAGACAGCACCTCCGACACTGCAGCACTCCCTCAGTTCTGCGCTGAAATGTCAGCACAGATTACGCGCTCAAGACACTGGAGTGGGAGTCAAACCCACAACCTGCGGACTCAGTTCTACCACTGAGCCAAGGCGGACACAACATGCATTTGGAGAGAATGTTCACAGCATTAATATGCTACCCGCACGCCAATGGCTCAATTAGCACTCTCACTGCTTGTAACTAAGCTGCAATCAAGCCACAGGTTGAAATATTTGCAAGATTTAACATTTAACACGCAGCATACATTTTACAAAACTCATATGATCACACTCGCTGCACTGACAATTCACGTGTTGTCAGTTGGCTTTTTACAGGGAAGGGGCTGGCAGGATGGGATACAAGAAATGTTCAAGAACAAGCCAAACGGTAAATTGCACTACTGTCAACACAGGGCTAGTTCTCAACAGACGGAAACAGATTCCAGAAAAACTTGCCTAGTAGCTGGACTAAGGTTGGATGTTTAATTTCTTTCATTACAGCAGCTTCTTTCAAGAATTCCTCCACCTCCATAGTGTCCTCCTTTAAAAAAAATAAGACAATCTGTTAATAACTAGCAAAATGCACCATACTTGACATAAATTGCAAATTTTTGAAGCATCAATGAACCAGCATTAGCGATTCGTACTCGGCACTGAAGATAAAACCTAGCATGCTACAGATAATGTTGAAGCTACTTTTCCCTAACGCACACTTAATTCAACATCACAACTGATTCTATCATTACCTTCTGCAGCAGCTTTTTTGTTGCAACAATTAAAAAAAAACAGGCATTCTTCCTCTGCTCTCTTGGTCTTCCATGTACCAAGTACTAGCCCAAGCTAAGAATGTAGGCTGGATAATCTGTGTGTTATACATTATCCTCAGCAACAGTATCAGCTGCATAATCTGCACGCCATGCACACAATCCTAGGAAAAAGCGTGGGCTGGCTAATCTGTGTGTCGTGCACTAGTCCAGACGAGTGTGGAGGCTGGATAGCCTGCTTCCAGACCTCCCTCAATGCTACTCTGAAACCAGCTAGTGCATGAACATAACCGAAAAATCGTATGCTCTCTTATTTTCCTTTTGTTCCTTATGGGTAAGTGTCTGAACTCTGCTCACCTATCCACATGAAAGCACAGCAACATCAATAAGAAAGATCATGCTTCCTGCCCCAGATTTGTTTGGTGGCTGCATTCTTGTGCCAAATTACACTGTCTTTACTAAAGGCATCACTAAATCCAATATTTGTTGGTTTTTACACCATCTTGGTTTAAAGCACCCATACAAGGGAGAGAAATTTAGCAGCAGGTTGAGAAATTGTCAACACAAATGGGCACTGCCTCTCCCAGAGCCCCAGGAACAGTTTCTACTTGCAATTTTAGTCTGTTTGGAAGTCTGTTAAAATCTTGCATTCCTGGACAAATTTATTTGAAATGTTTTTAATAACCCATATGGACTTTTCTCTAAAGGCAGCATTCACTGGTGTCAGTTACCCGTCAGTCAACTGTGTTGCCACACGGTTCTTGGTGCTGGCAATCTGTTGCTGACACTCTCCACTTTATCAGCTGATGTTGAGGCAGTAGAGCCCAAGTGAGAGTGGGCAAGCTAGTGATCAGCAGATCCCTGGCTGGGTCAAGTGCTGTGGAAGTCAACTTGGATGATGCCTTGCCCTTCAGAGTTCCTGGGCTTGCCCCTCCAGTAATAATATCACTTGAGGGTTTGGGCTCATCTTTGTAGAGTGGCTTCCCATTTTTTGAGACTATCCTCGACATATTTTGCACACCCTGAAACCAGAGATGGTTGAAAAACACGGTACACAAATTGGCCTAATACAGCAACATCCAGCTGCGCTAGTTAGAAAATTTAAATTCCCACAAGCCATGGCTTGAACCTATGGGCAAAATTTACGTTGAAGAAAATGTTGGGAGCAAAGCCCATGGGAACGCAGAAAGTCACGTGGTCAATACCCTTATATCATAAGCATTTTTAAAAACACTGGCGTCATCTCACCCCCAGTCATCTCATTCTGCTAATCCTATGGAGGATGAGAATTGAGGAGGTGTAATTACCACTAGAGGGAGCCATAACTCCTTCCTCAAAAGAAAAGCTTCGTAACAATTAATAAAATTACTCATTAGATGTTAACTAAACAGAAACAACCTCCAAATTAGAACTTTTCAAAAAGCAGGTCTTAATTTTGTTAAATAACTCTGCATTTCTAATCACCTGACCATACCACTCAAATAAAGATTAATATACTGCCTGACCAGTAAAAGCAGATGGGTTAGAGAAAAAAAGTCCTACAGAAAAGACACTAAAAAACAAATTAATTAAATACTATTTGTCCCATATTCAAATGAAACCACAAGCTACAGCAAATCAGAAATGGGCACATTTTCTAATCACAATATGAGCAATCCTGCTAAACCATGGTTATCAGCACAAAAAAAATCACCTTAAAGTTACTTTCCCGCACCCCCTTCCAGTCTCTCACCTAGCATCCTCTCAGAGACAAATGTAGAGACTGCTTTCCAGTCCTCTGCCACTAATAATGCTGCGTACCACCCACGAGGAGGCTCGCAGGAGCTGCCTCTTCCCCATTCTCCCTTCATTCCCTGTGGCAAAGTGCCTAGCTTCTGCATGGCACTGAAACACACCATGGCTAAGACTGGGAATGGAATGCGTGACAAATCAACAGCGCAAAGCTGCACCCTACCGTCCTGTGGCATGGCACAGAGAACTTCAACACCCTGAACGATGGTGACCACCCAGGTTGTTTGCTTTTTTAAAAGACATGTATAAGCATTGAATCATTAGTTCACAGATTACCCTACATCTTCAACTGGATAAAGATTTTAAGCCTGCGTTGCGCTCCATGTATCTGAAACCTACAATAAAGAACAGCCTTAACCTGAATCTTTCATTTAAAACAAAAGTATTTTAGCCAGACTGTTGCATTTTCTGGCCACACTCCCTCTCATGCTCGAGCCATCAACACCTTCTAATCTATACCAGACTGGTGCAATAATTCATTAGAAGTCCTGGAGATGCATATGATTGAGATATGCTTCCATATCACAACACATAGTACTTTGGTGCCCCTAACCAAATGAACACTGATATAGCAAATACGAGTTACGGGAAAATTAATTCCTCCAGTTTAATATTATTCACGTTCACACAGAGCAGATGGCACCAAGTTAAACAAATATAAGGTGGAGGGTGATATTTTGTTGCCTGTAAAATTCCACCCCTGAAGGGTGGAAGTCTAATATGTACCTTCAGTGTTTTTACTGCGACGGTAAGGTTGTACTTCTTCCAGACTCCGACGTATACCTCCCCGTACTGCCCTCCGCCCAGCTTGTGTTTCATTGTGATGTCAGTGCGTTCCATTTCCCACTTGTCATGTATGGGAGAGACTCCGTAAACAGTGGGCTTGTTGCATTTTGGAGCAGGGTAGTGCAGGGTCGTGACCAGCCCGTCGGCCACGGTGGAATGGTGATGAACAAGCTCTGCCAATGTGTTAAACCGGCTCTCTGCTGTCACATACACCTGAGAAAAGAAAACACAACTACCTCTGGGACTGCTTTTTCCACAAAGAGCAAAGTAGTTAAAACAAGCTTCAACACTTCTGTAATACTACTTGTTTCCCCAAAACTTGGGGACACTTTACGTGTGATAGCAAATGACAAAATCCACTGAGGATGTCCCCAAACTGCATTTTGATGCACTGTGTCAGATGAAATAATACAGGAAGATTGTGGCTGCTCTGCGACAATTTAAAAAAAACTGAAAATCACCCATGATTTAATTTTTTATTCCAATTTGAAAGATGGCTGGTTTCTGTAAGATCACGGTCTTTTCATTTTGTTTCCCGCACCAGTTTTCTCCCCTCCCCGACCCCCAGTCTGTACAGCTCAGTGAGTATCTGAGCTATACAGACCAGGGATAGGAGAAAATTGGTGAGGAAAAAACAATCAATGCTGATCATACTGGAGAAAATATATCTGATCATAGTGGTGAATGCCCCTTAATTAGAACAGAGGTCATGCAATAAAACGTATTTCCCAATAGGGTCATGGCATCTCAAAATAAATCTGTTTTGATTTGCGACGCGGAAAATACAGTACAAACTCTCTTTCCCCCCCTCCCGTCAATGCTGGAGTGTTTAACCACTTTCATCTGCATACGAAAAGACTGCCAGTCATCGCTGACAATTTAAGAAAGGGAACCATTTCACATTTACACAAGTTATCATTTTATACAGAAATCCACCTTTGCTAGGGCAGTAAATTCAGTATCATAATGGGGCAAATGAATTTAGAGTGCTGCAGAGTTCAACTCTGAATAAACATTTTAGTTTATAACCACAGATGCTACAGTTTCACAATAAGGTGAAAGGTGTAGCTGGCAATATGGCGCTGCAAATCTGATTTACCGGTGAACTGCTTCTAACCAATTAAACTAGAAGGATATGTTGATGGGGTTAGAAGGAGGGTGGGAGGAACATAAACACCGGTACGGACCTGTTGGGCCGAATGGCCTGTTTCTGGGCTGTAAATACTACGTAACTTCAATTCAGATGACATTGTTCTGCAGAAACTGACTCATTAAGCAAACCTGAGATTACACATTTTTCTATCGTGTCAAACTGCTTCAAGTGAAGTTCTTTTCTAGCTATTAATGGTTTCTATTTCTGGACATGGGAATATTTCTAAGTTGGTTAAGTCATTGAAAATTATTTGAGGCATACAGATCCCTTCACTTTTCTAAATGGTACCAGTGGTCTTATTTCAAATTAACAATTGAAACAGACCAATCTGGTAGCTCGCTGTCCAACTCCATTGTAAATGCTGGCCGTTACTGAACTCTCCCTTAAACGGGGGACAGCTAACGATCAGGAGAAGAAATGTAACCCAGCCCAATCTGTCCTGCCAGCTACAGGAGGATGAGTTGTGGTATGCAACACATGACAAAGATAAATAGACAGGAAAAGTCAATGCTTAAAATGTATTTTAATGGAGATAAAGAAGTTACATTTAAATAACTCCTCATCACATCCCAAAGTGCCTCACAGCCAATGACATTCCTGAAATACGGTTATATAGGCAAACTAGCTGAAGTGCCCGGCGGTGCCGAGGCTTTTTCGAGGGCATGTTCTTGTTGGAAGAGAGAGGGAGCGAGCGACCTGGGGGGGGGGGGGGGAGGAGAAGGGGGTAGAGCGCGAGCGACCTGGGGGGGGGGGGGGGGGAGGAGAAGGGGGTAGAGCGCGAGCGACCTGGGGGGGGTAGAGCGCGAGCGACCTTGGGGGGGTAGAGCGCGAGCGACCTTGGGGGGGGGGGAGGAGAAGGGGGTAGAGCGCGAGCGACCTGTGGAGGGTAGAGCGCGAGCGACCTGGGAGGGGGGTAGAGCGCGAGCGACCTGGGGGGGGGTAGAGCGCGAGCGACCTGGGGGGGGGTAGAGCGCGAGCGACCTGGGGGGGGGTAGAGCGCGAGCGACCTGGGGGGGGTAGAGCGCGAGCGACCTGGGGGGGGTAGAGCGCGAGCGACCTGGGGGGAGGGGGTAGAGCGCGAGCGACCTGGGGGGGGTAGAGCGCGAGCGACCTGGGGGGAGGGGGTAGAGCGCGAGCGACCTGGGGGGGGTAGAGCGCGAGCGACCTGGGGGGGGTAGAGCGCGAGCGACCTGGGGGGAGGGGGTAGAGCGCGAGCGACCTGGGGGGGGGGGTAGAGCGCGAGCGACCTGGGGGGGGGTAGAGCGCGAGCGACCTTGGGGTGGTAGAGCGCGAGCGACCTGGGGGGGGGGGAGGAGAACGGGGTAGAGCGCGAGCGACCTTGGGGGGGTAGAGCGCGAGCGACCTGGGGGGGGGGGGGGAGGAGAAGGGGGTAGAGCGCGAGCGACCTGGGGGGGGGGGGAGGAGAAGGGGGTAGAGCGCGAGCGACCTGGGGGGGTAGAGCGCGAGCGACCTTGGGGGGGTAGAGCGCGAGCGACCTTGGGGGGGGGGGGAGGAGAAGGGGGTAGAGCGCGAGCGACCTGGGGGGGGGGATAGAGCGCGAGCGACCTGGGGGGGGGTAGAGCGCGATCGACCTGGGGGGGGGGTAGAGCGCGAGCGACCTGGGGGGGGGGTAGAGCGCGAGCGACCTGGGGGGGGTAGAGCGCGAGCGACCTGGGGAGGGTAGAGCGCGAGCGACCTGGGGGGGGTAGAGCGCGAGCGACCTGGGGGGAGGGGGTAGAGCGCGAGCGACCTGGGGGGGGGGTAGAGCGCGAGCGACCTGGGGGGGGGGGGTAGAGCGCGAGCGACCTGGGGGGGGTAGAGCGCGAGCGACCTGGGGGGGGGGGGGGAGGAGAAGGGGGTAGAGCGCGAGCGACCTTGGGGGGGTAGAGCGCGAGCGACCTGGGGGGGGGGGGAGGAGAAGGGGGTAGAGCGCGAGCGACCTGGGGGGGGGGTAGAGCGCGAGCGACCTGGGGGGGGGGGTAAGAGCGCGAGCGACCTGGGGGGGGGTAAGAGCGCGAGCGACCTGGGGGGGGGTAAGAGCGCGAGCGACCTGGGGGGGGGGTAGAGCGCGAGCGACCTGGGGGGGGGGGGGGGGGAGGAGAAGGGGGTAGAGCGCGAGCGACCTGGGGGGGGGGGGTAGAGCGCGAGCGACGTGGGGGGGGGGGGTAGAGCGCGAGCGACCTGGGGGGGGGTAGAGCGCGAGCGACCTGGGGGGGGTAGAGCGCGAGCGACCTGGGGGGGGGTAGAGCGCGAGCGACCTGGGGGGGGGGGGTAGAGCGCGAGCGACCTGGGGGGGGTAGAGCGCGAGCGACCTGGGGGGGGGGTAGAGCGCGAGTGACCTCGGGGGGGGGGGGGAGGAGAAGGGGGTAGAGCGCGAGCGACCTGGGGGGTGTAGAGCGCGAGCGACCTTGGGGGGGTAGAGCGCGAGCGACCTTGGGGGGGTAGAGCGCGAGCGACCTTGGGGGGTAGAGCGCGAGCGACCTTGGGGGGGGGAGGAGAAGGGGGTAGAGCGCGAGCGACCTGGGGGGGGGGGGGGATAGAGCGCGAGCGACCTGGGGGGGGTAGAGCGCGAGCGACCTCGGGGGGGTAGAGCGCGAGCGACCTGGGGGGGGGGGTAGAGCGCGAGCGACCTGGGGGGGGGTAGAGCGCGAGCGACCTGGGGGGGGTAGAGCGCGAGCGACCTGGGGGGGGGTAGAGCGCGAGCGACCTGGGGGGGGTAGAGCGCGCGCGCGACCGGGGGGTAGAGGGCGCGCGACCGTGGGGTAGAGGGCGCGCGACCGTGGGGTAGAGGGCGCGCGACCGGGGGGGTAGAGGGCGAGCGACCGGGGGGTAGAGGGCGAGCGACCGGGGGGTAGAGGGCGAGCGACCGGGGGGTAGAGGGCGAGCGACCGGGGGGTAGAGAGAGAGCGACCGGGGGGTAGAGAGAGAGCGACCGGGGGGTAGAGAGAGAGCGACCGGGGGGTAGAGAGAGAGCGACCGGGGGGTAGAGAGAGAGCGACCGGGGGGTAGAGAGAGAGCGACCGGGGGGTAGAGAGAGAGCGACCGGGGGGTAGAGAGAGAGCGACCGGGGGGTAGAGAGAGAGCGACCGGGGGGTAGAGAGAGAGCGACCGGGGGGTAGAGAGAGAGCGACCGGGGGGTAGAGAGAGAGCGACCGGGGGGTAGAGAGAGAGCGACCGGGGGGTAGAGAGAGCGCGACCGGGGGGTAGAGAGAGGGCGGGGGGAAAGGGGCGGGGGGAAAGGGGCGGGGGGAAGAAGGGGCACGAAGGGGGGTGGGCGGGGGCCGAAGGGGGGGGGGGCGGGGAGGCCCAGGCCGAGAGCCCAGCTCTCCGAGCCCCGCCCCCCCCGGCCGAGAGCCCCGCTCTCCGAGCCCCGCCCCCACCCCGGCCGAGCCCGATTGCGGCTCTGAGAGATGGCCGGCGGCCGAGCCCCGCCCCCCCCCCCGCCGAGCCCGATTGCGGCTCTGAGAGACGGCTGGTGGCCGAGCCCCCCCCCCGCCGAGCGCGGAACAGAGACGCCGCGTCTCACCTGCTCCTGCTGCGCGCGCACCCTGACCCTCGTGGCTGACGCCGTTGCCCTGGGTAACGTGACACGGCCGGGGGGGGGCGGGGGCGGTGAGGAGCTTAGCAGAAGCGCAATAACCTAGCTCGGGCCTGGCTGGGCAAGAAAGGCACAGGCTTTGATGCCTAAGAAAAAAACGGGGAAAGGTAGGAAAAAGAATGTTCAGGTTAGGTTTACAAATGAGTGATTTTTTTAAAAACAATTTAATGAATTCAATTTTATTTTGGTGGAAATGTATATTTGAAAAGGAAGACGCAGAAAGCAGGAAAAAGAATGGAAGCAAGATGGCGGCGACTCACCTCGGTTCAGAACGATAAGGCCCGCCCACACACGCACCGATTGGTCGACCGTCAGGTCACCAAAGCGCAGGATTGGTCAATCGTCCCGTCACTCGACCGTAGGAGGGCCCGGCCGCACGCGGCAGCAAGCCGCCGTACGATTGGTCGACCTCGAGGTCACTCTGTCGCCAATGAGCGGATAATGAGCGGAATGTTGAAGGTTTTTGGGATACCGCGGGCGCGATTTTAGCCCGGCCGAAACGTAAATACGCTTGAAACCGTCTCGGAAGCATAAGCTTTCTTTGGAGGTAACGCGCGCGTAGGTACGCCCTGTAACTTTCGAGCGCATAGCCCGCCAGACACAGACAGAATGACAGACAGAATGACAGACAGAATGACAGACAGAATGACAGACAGAATGACAGACAGAATGACAGACAGAATGACAGACAGAATGACAGACAGAATGACAGACAGAATGACAGACAGAATGACAGACAGAATGACAGACAGAATGACAGACAGAATGACAGACAGAATGACAGACAGAAGTACCGATTTATATATATAGATACAGCAGCCAATGTGTACAGCAAGATCCCACAAACACCAAATTAGAAAAACTGCCAGTTAATCTTTTTTTTGTTGATGTTGGTTGAGGCAAGAATGCTGGCAGGGTCTGGGAGAACTCCCTTTTCTTCAAATATACCATGGGAACGTTTGCATCCAAGTCAACGGGCAAATGGGCTTCATTTCATCATCTCATCTGAAAAATGGCATCTCTAATCATTCAGCATTCCTTTGGTACTGCTCACAAAATATCTTAGATTACATGTGTTTGAGTCCCAGAATAGGGCTGAAACTCAAAACTTGTTAACACAGAAGCAGTAGTGCTACCAGCGGAGATAAGATCACACATTTTATGTGCAAATTGGTGCATATCATTTGCCTTGTTAAGCAGGTCAAAGTATTTTCATCAGTAATAGGGATCTGATTTACTTTGATTTTTAAGGAATGAGTATGGAATTTACCAATATCCACAGGATCTACAATTGACGTCAATAGCTGACCACATGAAAGTCTGTTGTAGTAGCTGAGCCCCATTGGCAACAGTATCTGGGTGGGACAGGTGTACACGTCACAAAGAGACCTGCTGTTTGTAATGTCTTATTTACTTTGTTAATTCAGCAAAGTAGCTGACTCATCGTCATTCCAATTACTATAGAAACATAGAAGATAGGAGCAGGAGTAGGCCATTCAGCCCTTCGAGCCTGCTCCGCCATTCAACGAGATCATGGCTGATCATCCAAACCCTAGCACCCGGTACCAACACCGACAGCCATCCCACACAAGCCCTATCCCCGTAACCCCACGTATTTAATCCCCCCTAACACTAAGGGCCAATTTTTATCATGGCCAATCAACCTCACCCGCACATCTTTGGACTGTGGGAGGAAACCGGAGCACCCGGAGAAAACCCACGCAAACACGGGGAGAATGTGCAAACTCCACACAGTCACCCGAGGCCGGATTTGAACCCGGGTCTCTGGCGCTGTGAGGCAACCGTGCTAACCACTATGCCACCGTGCTGCCCATGCCTATGTAAGTTGCTACTGAGTGATGAAAATTGGGATGGATCCCAGTTTTGAATGCCTATCTCATAGCTCCTTCCAGCTTTTCATACTCACTTCCCTCGACTTACTTGGTCCAGCTGAAATAAAGTTCAAATGACTAGTTCTCCAGGATAGAAACCCACAATTGAATGGCTGAGAGTCAACAACTCAAGACACCTGAAGACTTTTAGTCGTTATAATTATGTTTGAATGATTTGGGCCACTTTTCAGCATCAAAGTACACCAAAGCCGCAGTCTATTGTATTTATATTGCCTGGTTACTGTGAACAGCAGCCCCATAGTCTGCAGGAGCCCAGCAATTTGAAGGAAACACTCACGTCTTCAACAAAAGAAATGGCTTCAACCTGTGTGTTCAGGCAGCAGTGTCCTCGCCAAAAGCAACACAAGTCCAAAGTGGGCCACTGACAGAGGCAGTCAGTGAACTAACCTGCCTCATGTGCATGCCCATCTCCCATCCACCATTAGAGCCATTTTAACCCCAATGCTCTGTCTGGAACTTATCTATGCCCTGCCACCACCCCCACTGGAATGAGGATGACAGCATCACCTGGCAAATAGCAGCTTTTTGTGAATTTGAAACAATGGCACATATAAAAAGGTGCATGAGCAGTGGTTTCGATGTAAAACTGGCTGATCAGGTTAAGGAGGAATGACTGAAATAAACTGCCCATCATAGAAACTAGGCAATTTCCACATCACTGGAGCTGCTGCCAGAAGCCACTGCAGGGCAGGAATCTGTAAAATAAATGCAGCGTTAATTACAAACAGCCTTTCTGAACGTAGGTGTAACTTCGGAAGTGCCTGTATTTTGCAATATCTGAACAATACTGCATTGCGACAGCATGCCTTTTGCCCTGATTTGTGTAATCAAGGCTTCTTTAGTAATCTGATCCACTTCTGTTTCAGGGGAGGCATGATTTAAGAAGTCAGAGGCATCAAAACATTCTCAGCATACAAAAACTGAAGAAAAAAACAACTAATTTTTGAGGGTGACATTGAAGACTACAACTGCTCCAAAGAAAAGCTGGTCATTTCATTCTATCTGCCATAACCTTTTAATGGCACTCTCAGAATAATATGTAATCCAGTATTTTAACTTTGCCACTTCCAAGGAGTCCCAGATAAATGTAGGTAGATTCTCTTTATGATACAGGAAACTCTCAATTTACCGGCACCGAAACAACCGGAAATCTCGGTTAACCGGCAAAATTCAGGAGTAGGTTCAGTTAAGTTTTTCTTCATATTAGTGGCCGTTTCTTGATTCTTGGCTGTGTAATCGGGGGTTTCTGCACTTGTTGCTAAGCAACAGGGACGCTTGGTCTGTGGCTGGGGTTCCTGCAGCTGTTGCTAAGCAACAGGGAAGCCTGGATTTGTTGCTGTGTAGAGAGCTCTCGTACCTTTTAACGATAACTCTCTGTAATCCGGACTTTTTGATAAACTGGCACCACGCCGGTCCCGTCGGTACCGGGAAAAAAAAGTTTCCTGTATAATGATTAGCCAAACTTATTCAAATGGACAGATTTCTGTTTTCAGCTGGGCAAGCAAGAGGCAGGGTACAAACAAGAGGCATTACTTCAGTAGAAAGAACACGAGTCAGCTCAGCAGTCATCCTGTCTTAAACTGATCGAAGAACTCAGATGGCAGAGTTACAGATTACATACCCAACTCCAGTGTCAGGGATAGAGTTCCACTTTGGGAAAATGAAGGGCATTAAGAGCAAATAAGTTAAAATATTAGTTTGAAAGCCAGCATCCAACTGCAACACACAATCCATAAGGTCCGAGATTCAACTGCTGGCCTGTGTGGAGCTTACGGATTTCAGCTGTAGTGGTCGGGGGTGCTCAATACCACTGAGCTAGGATAATGATTTCCATTCCTGATCCCTATCAAGTGTCCCGTTAGGAAGTGCGTGTGTGTCGATAGCGAGGACAGGATTGAGCTTGTTGTGATTCTCCCCAACACTCACTATTTAAACTCAGAGATGAAGAATGAACATATGAGGTATGGGAAGGTGACTGGTACCAATACAGTGGGTGCCCACAAAAGTCAATTTCTGCTAGAGGGTGGAAGGCAGATGGCAGGGGCGGGGACCAAGAGAGCAAAATTGCACAATAAAGGACAGGAGGTGGTAGTCAGACAGTTTCACGGCTTACCTTGGCATCATGTGTAGTGTTGATTCTGTAGTGGTAAACTCGACCCTCGTAGCGGAGGGATATTGAAAGTTGTCCTGGACTGCTCTCACTTTCTCGCACAAGAAAGCTGCCATTGATCAGGCTGCTAAGCAGGTACTCTGCTGCACTACGCGAGACGGGACCATGGTACCAGGAGTGCTTTTCCAGGCTATTAACAGGTGTAATATAATTGCTGGGGACCCATCCCTGCCCGTTCTTCGAGCGCACCTCACACCATTCACCATTCTGGTTATAGCACAGCACGCGTAGCTTTTCACCTGTTGAATTAGAAGCAGAACATAAGATCATAAGAAATAGGAGCTGGAGTAGGCCATTTGGCCCTTGTCAGCTGTGGCTCAGTTGGTAGCACACTCGCCTGAGTCAGAAGGTTGTGGGTTCAAGTCCCACTCCAGGAACTTAAGCACATATAGCTAGGCTGACACTCCAGTGCAGTGCTGATGGAGTGCTGCACTGTCGGAGGTGCTGTCTTTCGGATGAGACGTTAAACTGAGGCCCCGTCTGCTCTCTCAGGTGGACGTAAAAGACCCCATGGCACTATTTCGAAGAAGAGTAGGGGAGTTATCCCCGGTGTCCTGGCTAATATGTATCCCTCAACCAACATAACAAAAACAGATTATCTGGTCATTATCACATTGCTGTTTGTGCACAAATTGGCTGCCGCGTTTCCCACATTGCAACAGTGACTCCACTTCAAAAGTACTTAATTGGCTGTAAAGCGCTTTGAGACGTCCGGTGGTCGTAAAAGGCGCTATATAAATGCAAGTCTTTCTTTTTTCGAGCCTGCTCTGCAATTCAACAAGATCATAGCTGATCTTCTACCTCAACTCCACCTTCCCGCACTATCCCCATATCGCTTAATTCCCCCAAATTTATCGACCTCTGTCTTGTATATACTGAACGACTGAGCAGCCATAGCATTCTGGGGTAGAGAATTCCAAAGATTCGCAACCCTTGGCGTGATTAAATTTCTCCTTATCTCAGTCCTAAATGGCCGACCCTTTACTCTGAGACTGTGACCCCGTGTTCTAGATTCGCCAGCATTACCCTGTCAAGCCCCTTAAGAATTTTATATGTTTCAATGAGATCGCCTCTCATTCTTCTAAACTCTAGGGAATATAGGCCTAGTCTACTCAATCTCTCCTCATAGGGCAATCCCTTCATCCCAGGAACCAGTCTGGTGAACCTTAGTTTCACTCCCTCTAAGGCAAGTATGTCTTTCCTTAGGTTTGGAGACCAGAACTACACACAGTATTCCAGGTGTGGCCTTACCAATGCCCTGTATAATTGTAGTAAGACTTCTTCACTCTTATACTCGAATCACTTTGTAACAAAGGCTAACATACCATTTGCCAATTGCTTGCTGTACCTGCATGTTAACTTTCTGTTATTCATGTACAAGGACACCCAGGTCCCTCTGATTGCTAACATTTTCCAGTCTTTCACCATTCAAAAAATATTCAGCTTTTTTGTTATTCCTACCAAAGTGGATAACTTCACATTTCCCCACATTGTATTCCATTTGCCATGTTATTGCCCACTCAGTCAACCTGTCTATATCTCTCTGCAGCCTCTTTGCGTCCTCCTCACAGCGTACTTTCCCACCTAACTTTGTATCAGCAGTAAAATCGTATACGTTACACTCAGTCCCTTCAGCCAAGTCATTAATATAGATTGTAAATAGCTGAGGACCAAGCACTGATCCGACCAGCCTGCCAGCCCCAAAAAGTCCCGTTTATTCCTACTCGGTTTTCTGTCCATTAACCAATCCTCAATCCATGCTAATATATTGCCCCCAATCCCATGAGTTCTAATTTTGTGTAATAACCTCTTGTGTGGCACCTTATCGAATGTTTTTGGAAAATCCAAATACACCACCATCCACTGGTTCCCCCTTATCCATCCTACTAGTTACATCTTCAAAAAACTCTCCAACAGATTTGTCAAACCCGAAACGTCAACTCAAATTTCTCTCCACGGATGCTGCCTGACCTGCTGAGTTTTTCCAGCATTTTCTGTTGTTATTTCCCTTTTTTAAACCTTGTTGACTCTGCTTAATCATATTATGATTTTCTAAGTGCCCTGTTACCACGTCCCTAATAACAGATTCTAGCATTTTGCCTACTACTGATGTCAGGCTAACTGACCTATAGTTCCCTGTTTTTTCTCTTCCTCCTTTCTTAAATAGCAGGGTTATGTTTGCTACCTTCCAATCCTTGGGGACTGTTCTAGAGTCGAGGGAATTCTGGAACATTAATACCAGTACCTCCACCATCTCTGCAGCTACCTCTTTTAAAACCCTAGGATGCAGGTCGTCAGGTCCAGGGGATTTGTCGCCACTTAGTTCCATTAATTTCTCCAGTACTATGTCTTTACTTACACTGATTTCTTTCAGTTCCTCATTCGCTCTAGACCCTTGGTTTCCCATTATTTCCGGAATGTTTCTAGTGTCTTCTACCATGAAGACGGATGCAAAGTATTTGTTTAATGTCTCTGCCATTTCCTTATTGCCCATTATAATTTCTCCTGTCTCTGCCTCTAATGGGCCCATGTTTACTTTCACTAATCTCTTCCTATTTACATACCTATAGAAACATTTACAATCTGTTTTTATGTCTCTTGCTAATTTATTCTCATTCTTTTTTCTCTTTCCTCATCAATTTCTTGGTCCTCCTTTCCTGAATTCTAAAATCCTCCCAATCCTCAGGCTTACTGCACTTTTTGGCAACATGATAAGCCTCTTCCTTTGATCTAATACTATCTTTAACTCAATAGCAAAATACTGCAGAGGCTGGAAATCTGAAATAACAGAAAATGCTGGAAGCACTCAGCAGGCCAGGCAGCATCTGTGGAGAGAGAAACAGAGTTAACGTTTCAGGTCTGGGACCTTTCATCAAAACTTCTCGTTAGCCACAGTTGGACCACTTTTCCTGTGGGGTTTTTGTGCCTGAAAGGAATGTATATTTGTTGTAAATTATGTATTTAAATGCTAGCCATTGCTTGTCTACTGTCATACCTTTTAATGTAGATTCCCAATCTATCTTAGCCAACTCGCCCCTCATACTTACGTAGTTTGCTTTGTTTAAATTTAAGACCCTAGTTTTGGATTTAACTAAATCACTTTCAAACTCAATATAAAATTCTAACGTATTATGGCCACTCTTCCCTAAAGGCCCCTTTACTACAAGGTTATTAATGAACCCTTTCTCATTGCACAATACTAGATCTAAAATAGCCTGTTCCCTAGTTGGTTTCTCAACATACTGATCGAGAAAACTATCTTGCATACATTTCATGAACTCATCCCTCACACTATTACTGCAAATTTGGTTTGCCCAGTCTATATATAAATTAAAGTCCCCCATGATTACTGTATTACCCTTGTTACATGCGTCTCCTATTTCCTGATTGATACTCTGCCCTACACTATAACTACTGTTTGGGGGCCAATCAACAACTCCCACCAATGTTTTCTGCCCCTTGCTGTTTCTTAGCTCCACCCAAACTGATTCTACTTCTTGATTTTCCGAGCCAAGAGCCTTTCTCTCTACTATCTTTATCCCATCCTTTATTACCCCTCCGCCTTTTCCGTTTTGCCTATTTCTTCCAAAAGTTAAGTATCCTGGAATACTTAGTTCCCAACCTTGGTCACTTTGCAACCACATCTCCATAATGGCTATTAGATCAAACCTATTAATTTCTATCTGCGCTATTAATTCATCTATTTTGTTGCAAATGCTTCACGCATGTAACAAGGGTAATACAGCTGCCATGGTGGGATTTGAATTCATGTCCAGGATCATTAATCCAGGCCTGTGGATTACTAGTCCAGTAACATAACCACTATGCTACTGAACCCTGATCAATCAAAATTTCCAATGACTTCATAGCACCAAGTAATTTTTTTTTACTTCTCAGTGCATCCCTACAGTGAAAGAAAAGGTAAATTCATTCCAATCATAGAAACATAGAAACATAGAGATAGGAACAGGAGTAGGCCATTCGGCCCTTCGAGCCTGCTCCGCCATTCAATGAGATCATGGCTGATCTTCGTCTGAGATCATAGCTGATCTTAGCAGTTCAGTACCCCGTCCCCGCCTTTTCTCCGTAACCCTTAATCCCCTTAGCCTTCAGAAATATATCCAATTCTCTCTTGAAAATATTTATTGAATTAGCCTTCACAGCCCTCTGTGGCAGGGAATTCCACAGGCTCACCACTCTTTGAGTGAAGAAATTCTTCCTCATCTCTGTTTTAAATGATTTGCCCGCTATTTTTAGACTGTGGCCCCTGGTTCTGTGCTCCCCGGCCATTGGAAACATTCTCTCTGATTTCAGCCTGTCCAGGCCTGCCATAATTTTATATGTTTCGATGAGATCCCCTCTCAATCTTCTAAACTCCAGTGAGTACAAGCCCAAACTATTTAATCATGTGATACAAATATATGAAAATGAAAGACGGAAGACTACCAGCTGGTTAAGTGAGCCTTTTCTAAACTGTCATGTTGTAACTTCCACATACCGTCAATTCTATCTACCACTCCCTCCCACTCACCAGCTGTGCAACCTCCTCGGAGAGGCAAAAAGAGGAAATGCCTTAAGCCAATTTATGGCGGGGGAGGGGGGAAAGAGACTGGGAAATTGCCTTGCTGCCCAAAAGTTGATCAAACAAGTTCCAGAAAAACACTTCGACTGGGAGATCCCTTTTTCCAACACCCATCTAACCTGGCCACATTCAGGAATTCGTCAATTCTCTTCTGAATGCTTGCAGTGGACCCCAGCTATTCACAATATATATGAATGATCTAGACGAGGGAACTAGATGGAATATCTCCAAGTTTGCAGACGACACAAAGCTGGGTGGGCGTGTGTGCTGTGAGGGCGTGTGTGCTGTGAGGAGGATGCCGAGGAACTCCAGGATGATTTGGACAGGTTGGGCGATTGGGCAGATGCAGTATAATGTGAATAAATGCGAGGTTATCCACTTTGGTGGCAAAAACAGGAAGGGAGATTATCTGAATGGCAATAGATTGGGAGAAGGGGAAGTGCAACGAGACCTGGGTGTCCTTGTGCACCAGTCGCTAAAGGTAAGCACGCAGGTACAGCAGGTGGTTAAGAAGGCAAATGGCATGTTGGCCTTCGTAGCGAGAGGATTCGAGTACAGGAGCAAGGATGTCTTGCTGCAGTTGTACAGGGCCTTGGTGAGACCACACCTTGAGTATTGTGTGCAGTTCTGGTCACCTTATCTGAGGAAGGATGTTCTTGCCATGGAGGGGGTGCAGCGAAGATTCACCAGACCGATTGATACCTGGGATGGCAGGAATGATGTATGAGGAGAGATTGGGTCCATTGGGCTTATATTCACTGGAGTTTAGAAGAGTGAGAGGGGATCTCATTGAAACTTATAAAATTCTAACAGGACTAGACAGACTAGATACAGGAAGGATGTTCCCGATGGCGGGGGAGTCCAGAACCAGGGGTCACAGTCTAAAGATAAGGGGTAAGCCATTTAGGACAGAGATGGGGAGGAATTTCTTCACCCAGAGAGTGGTGAACCTGTGGAATTCTCTACCACAGAAGGCAGTTGAGGCCAATTCATTAAATATATTCAAGAAGGAGTTAGATATATTTCTTAAGGCTAAAGGGATCTGGGGAGAAAGCAGGGACAGGGTACTGAATTTGGATGATCAGCCATGACCTCATTAAACGGCAGAGCAGGCTCGAGGGGCCGAATGGCCTACTCCTATCTTCTGTTTCAATGACACTCATTGTACGTGCTAGCAACTTGCTGCAGAGGTTGATGATTCTTTGAAAAGTACAACCTCGAATAGCCTATCGACGTGGAGCAAGTCTAATCCATTCATTATGTTGTAGATATGAATCAAATCTCCACAAAGAAAATGCTTTTCTCGAGCAAAAAGCCCTATTTCTTTACGCCTATCATGGCAACTGATAACCAGAAATGAGGCATCAATCTAGTGGTCCTTCTCTGACCTTTTTCAGGGCCTCTACACCACCCAAACACACAAGGTGACTGAAAGTCAACATAGTATTTTCTCATGAAGCCTGACCAAGGCATTATACAAGGACAGAATAATATTTCTAATTTTGTGGTTGAACTGTCCTGGTAATACTGTAAATCCAATAACATGTGTGGAGGTCAAGTGGCCCGGACATCACGTGATCAAACCTCCAGGAATGCCTCCAACCCGAGTTGGCAACCCTACTCCACCAATACGTCAGGTACTGATGAGCTACTAACAGCCCCTACCCACCCCCAAGCACTTCAAACATTAGCAGCTGCAACACACGGAGGGAGCGGGCAGGACAGGGGTCTGCAGAATAATTTCCCCCCCCAACAATTTGGCTGGAATGTACCAGATATGCCAGCCCTAAAGCAGCTACCTCGCCCTGAGCATCGTAGCAGATCCAAGGATCGGGGCGTCCCACACTCGGTGGAAATGGACCATAAAATACTATGAACTAGGAAACCCAATCAACAGAAAATGCACTCAACTCACATCCTGCTGGCAGAGGTCCAGAATTAGGCACGATCTCAGGTGAGGGCAAAAAAGGAACGTGGCAGGAGATACAGCCAATCCTGGAATATTTGGGTCATCCAATTTACTGTTTATACAATGACCATTTTGAAAATAAGGGCACCTGCAAATAAAGGACACCTGATGCAAGTCCCTTATGTGTCCCTAATTTACAGATTTCACTGTACATCCTAACACTATTTGTTTTGCAATAGCCTCGTAGCTCTGCTCATGGACCTTCGATGATCTGTGCACTATAACATCCAGGTCCTTTGTCCTGTCACTAATTTTGTGAACTTATAATGTTACCAGGGTAATGGAACTCATGCCATTTTGAAGATTGCTAACATTGCATACTAATGGGGCAGTTTTTTTTTTGCTGTAGACCCATGGCCAATAGGAACTGGATTAGACTCAATTGACATAGGGCCCTTCCAGCTACCAGTGGAGCTTTACATCCCAGTGTGGGCTAAGTTTAAACTCAGATCCTAGAGATGTAAGGCCAATGCTTAACCCACTGAGCCACAGTCCCTTTCACCATGTAAACTTAATAGACCATATCTTTAAACCTACATCAGGCCACCTTGACCAAACTGAAGGATACACTTAAAATAAAACATCTGTAGAAATAAACTTCTACCAGTCAGCTAAAGAAGCAATTCAATGTCATGGCTCTATTGGCATTTGTACATTGTGAGAAATTCATTCTTCCAATCATCTAAACTGCTTAAGTGAATTAAACAGCACTGATCTGCAACTCGATGCGTCACTCTCCCTGATAGGTTCAACGCTGCGGTCCTTCCTCAAAAAAATCTCATTACAAATGGAGATAAATGGCAGCTCACGAGTCCTACAAAACTTTGGGCTTTCTCTAAAAGCTTTATGCTAGAGTGCCATCGGAAAACCACACACTTTCAACTTCACTGCCACCAATATCAGAGGCAATACCAGTAAATTTTCCTTAAAGGAAATCCAAAAGTACAATAAATGTCTACAACAAATAGCACAGTGATGCAGCATGTCAGTCCTCCCAAATACTTATACACAGGTCCTTGCTGGAGTTGGTTTGAGAAACTTAACTCAAAGACTCATGTGCCTATAAGCATGAGATGACTAAGCTGGGAGTGGAAGAGGTTGGACAGACCAGTGACCGCATTGCAGAACAAATATATGTCGTTAGCCAAGTTCTCCAATGCATCTGGCAATGCCTCGAATTAAAATAATCATCCTTGTGTTTAAATCCCTCCATGGCCTCGCCCTGCCCCATCTCTGTAACCTCCTCCAGTCCTACAACCTTCCAAGATATCTGTGCTCCTCCAATTCTGGTCTCTGCACATCCCCGATTTTCATCACTCCACCATTGGTGGCTGTGCCTTCAGCTACCTAGGCCCTAAGCTCTGGAATTCCCTCCCTAAACCCCTCTCTCCTCCTTTAAGACGCTCCTTAAAATGAACCTGTTTGACCAAGCCATTGATCACCTGTCCTAATATCTCGCTACGTGGCACAGTGTTTTATTTTGTCGGATAATGCTCCTGTGAAGCTCACTGGGACTTTTTTACTATGTTAAAGACACTTTTATAAATGCAAGTTGTTGTTACATCCACTGATCATTCAGGCCAGCCGCACACCCACATTCACTGATGCATTACTAAGTGTGCACGTGTTAGCCTTGTGTCAGTGTCAAACTCCCTTAACGAGATGTGGCTATTCATGCAACAGTTAATGGAGAGATGTCACTGTTTACCTTTAGTAATGCTTAGTGTGTTGTCACCACTCGCAACAAAGTCATAAAGTGCAACAAATAGATTAGGATCGCTTTCGGCAGCTCCCAGGAGGTTCTCCTTCGAGCTCCACCTCACTGCTTCGTTCAGTGTCTGCGAGTCAATGTCAGAACCAAATGGACGGTGCAAAGCTTCTGCAAGGAGAGAGATGAGCACTCGTGAGTAATACACAAACAAGCACAACTAACAGTCAAATAATGCAATTAGTGCAGTGACATTAAAAGAGTAACTCAATTTCTGGTAAAATTGGTGAAAATTTATTTAGCATTTTAACACAATTTGATGCCCAACTGAGTAAGATCTGCCTTCGAGCCCCAGGTAACTCACATTGGTTTAGATTATCCTTATTACAGTGTTGTGAATGACCGTTTCAGGAAGTGGATTGTACTTGGGGGGTGTGGGGGGGGGCGGGGGAGAAAGAGGGTGCGGAAAGAATAAGAGATGGAGAACCACAAGCTCAAAAGCAAAATACCCTGCAAACTCTCAGTCATCACAGTAACCAACTTGATGTTAAAACTGACATCAGATTTATGTATTACATACAAAAAAGTTCATCCATTATGTTAAAGAAAATAATAGTTTCTGTCTAATGTAGGTACTGACTGAAAAAAGCAACATTTCCTAGGCAAAAGATATAGACAAACTTTCCCTAAAATCCAAGCACAAATAGCAAGAAAGTGAGTAGGCAAGAGCTCCCCAGTATTAGGAGTCCCTGCACGCTCCTGATCTGATACACATCGATAATGGGCTGCAGAATTTAAACACCCTTTCTTGGGAAGATTGGAGAAATAACAGCAGGGAGGTTATGGCATATGGAAGGGAAAAAAATTAGTCTTCAACAACTAAAGGCAAATTTGACCACAATTTGAAAAAAATTCACTTAAAACAAAATATTGCTAATTTATAAAGCTAAATGTTAAAAAAACCATACCTACACCTTAACTTTAGCATGAAATGACTACAAATTCACCCGATAGGATTAAATGTG
Source organism: Somniosus microcephalus (assembly GCF_052327205.1). Taxonomy (NCBI): domain Eukaryota; kingdom Metazoa; phylum Chordata; class Chondrichthyes; order Squaliformes; family Somniosidae; genus Somniosus; species Somniosus microcephalus. Next base: position 274,739,269 of record NC_140989.1, on the reverse strand, counting down.
TTTCTGGAGCAGAGTCACACCTGTAAGATATTCATGTTGGGTTTTTCTTGACTGGTGCTCAGTATTGTTGACATTTATTGGGCAAGTTTGTGTGTATATTTTGGGGTATGAAATCCCTCTAGGTTTTTCAGGATCCACCATCTGGACTATGTACCACTTGTGGCCAGGAACACAAGCAAGTGGCACCCTCTTGGCTTCTATAAGGGGATCTCCGAGATGGTTCCTGGAAGACATGGAGACAACTAACTGTCTGTCTATCTTTTTCCTCCTTGACTGCCAAGAATATGAAAGGAGACAGGGAAAGAGCAGGGAAGCTGAATTGGAATTGATTGCTATAGTTGAAGAGCTAGCATTCAAACCAAAAGACTAAGTCACAAGCAGAATCAGTCAGCACCAAAACACACAATCCTGTAACTTCTACTCATTGGCGACATGAATGGTGTAATAGTAAAATTAAAGTAACTGACTGACAAATTATTAAAGCGTTTCTATCCAAGCAGAAGTTACAACATTCTGTGTTTTGAAATGTCAGCCAATTCTGCTTACGATTCAGAAAAGGAGATCTGTATATAGCAGTTTATCGTAACCAAAGCACCCTTGCACAGCTAGTGAAATATGACAGCACAGTTGATTCCTGTTCACCCGACCATAAGATCACAGACCACAGAAACCCGACAGTGCAGATAGAGGCCATTTCGGCCCATCGAGCCTGCACCGACACATATCCCACCCGATCCCCGTAACCCCTACACCAACACATATCCCACCCTATCCCCGTAACCCCACGTATTTAATCCCCCTAACACTAAGGGTCAATTTATCATAGCCAATCAACCTAACCTGCACATCTTTGGACTGTGGGATAATAAAGGCCATTCAGCCCATCCTAGCTCATTCAACTAGTCTCTTGACCCTCTCCCAATCACAGCAACGTGTCTCTGAAAAGACAATCCCTCACCAGACATAGCTAACGCAAAACCTAAATCATATTACGGTTAACATGCTCATCACAGCACTTGCAGCTTTGGAAAAAAACAAATCTATAGTTCAGTATCAAAGCAGTTGCAATGTTATGCATTCCTCCACTTCTTATCTGCCATTTCCTTACATTTTATTGTGCATTTCTGTTAATTTAGCATTTCAAGTTAAGTGAAAACCATTGTGCCAATGACAAATTTGATTAAATGTACAATTAAATAAGGAAAATTGCAATTTTTTTTCAAACAGTAAGTTCTTCACACTACCTGCAACAACACAGTACTCAGAAGGGGAGGGCAAGAGATCAGAAGTACCCTCAAGGAAGGAGCAGGTTAGCCCACGCCTATCTTCATCAAAACTACTCGATGGCAGCAGAACTGCTCCAGAGCTCATCTTCAAGTTATACTGTAAAAACAATCACTTGCACCATTCACGAGTCCAATTTTGATAACAGATGTGTGGGTGTAAGATTCAAAAGAATCCACGGAAAGAATGTTTGGGCTGGTCGAATACTAACCCACTGGATCAATACAAGTTATCACGTGGGAAAATGGACATGTCGAAACTGTTTCATTACTGCACACAAATGCCTGCCACCCAGCTAAATTAACTATTCACAGAACATTCCTCAGTGGATAGTCATACAATAGCAAGGAACTATATACACCAGTAAGGCATTTCTGCATTAGAATGGTCACCAAACTGCCTTTAACAGACATAGTAAACCCTTTAAGGCATTGCCTATCAGTCACTTAAGAAAAAGACTTGAGCACAGTATGTTACTGATTTATTTTCTCCAGTTTCTTTTTGCCTCTTTCTGTTCTGTACACAGCACCATCCATAGGAACAAAGAGAGAAAATGATGGAAGTGTAGTTAGGGTAATGTTTTGGCTACGATCCCATTTTTTCCTCTTTCAGATGCTGATCAACCTATTGCCTATTTATAGCTTTGTTTTTAGTTCAGATTTCCAGCAATTACCTTTTTAAAAACCTCCTTCTGTATCTATTTTAAACTGCATTTATGACTGGTGTAGCTATGAAACCAATCATATTACATGGAGGTCTTTTTACTTATTTTAAATTCTGTGGTTTGCAAAATTTCCTCTAACTGGATGGTTGAATTATTGCAATGCTATTGAGGTGACTGTAAAAATCAGTTTGGTGGAAGCAAGTACACAGTCTGGTGTTTCCTATCCTATCCCATGGTTGTCCAGTAACACACAAGGCATGCTGAAATCATTGGTTTGTTCAATAACTCTGAATGGTCAGGTGCCACGGCACCGGATGCACTGCAGCAACTCAAACTCACTTCAACAACGCCTCCCAGCACCATGACCTCTACCACCAAGAAACGCAAGAGCAGTGAAATCATGGGAACACCATCACCTCCAAGTCACACAACATCCCGACTTGGCCATATATCGCTATTCATTCCTGCTCGCTGGGTCAAAATTCAGGAATTCCTTATCCAACACTATTATGGGAACAGTATCAGCACAGACTTCAGCAGTTCAAGCAACAATAACTTGCATTTATCTAGTGCCTTCAACACAGCAAAACATCCCAAGGCGCGTCACAGGAATGTTATCAAACAAAACAAAAGGCCCACCTCCACTTTTTCGGGGCAAGTAAAGAAATGGCAATTTGGTCCAGAATTTGCGGTCAGCAGCAAAGCGAAGGCGTTTGTTCCTGGGGATTTCCTTGTGCAAACTGCTGTGACGTCAACAGGCTGTCTGAGCAGTCAATCAAAACAGAGAAGTCTCACAGAGAGCGAACGAGGAAGTGGGTAAGCTTTTAAAATTCAAACTTATTAAAAATGTTAGAGAGCAAAACAAAAGTTGGGGCTTTCACATGGGGAAAATGCAAACCTGAAATAAAGATGGACAAACTTTAAAAAAAAAAAAAAATTTTAAGCTTCTTAAAAATTTTATTTATTGAAATGGACAAATTTCACACTGCACAAAATTAACATTAGTTTTCCAGGCTCTTAACATTTGTTTAGCAGTAATAACACTATCAAAACCCCGAGTTACACCTCATCCCTTTAGTGAGGAATTCAACAGCACACTTACAACGGAAGAGCAGAGGTTTTCGTCAGTTTCAATGATTTGGCTGATTACGCAGATTCCTGGCTGTGCTGGAGGCGGGGGGATGGAGGTGGGCGCACAGCGCAGCCTGTTTCCGAGCCGTCAATGACTGACCACAACTTTGGGATTTCCGCATGCGCCAAATGCTGCCAGTTCGCTCGTCATCCCTACCGCAAATTCCAGGCCTTTAACAATTGCAACCTTGCAAACATTCCCAAATCCCAAGAACAAATTTTTCAAAAACTGGTGAGTTAAATCAGTTACACAGCTTTGTTTTTATTGCTGTAATTCATTGCAAATTTCCAGGAAGTGATCCAATTTTTGAAAAGGATCCACATAAATACACCCATGCAAATCTAACCTGTCGGGGATATCCTTAGCCACACCTGGAGTACTGCATACAGTTTTGGTTTCCTTATTTAAGGAAGGATATACTTGCATTGGAGGCAGTTCAGAGAAGGTTCACGAGGTTGATTCCAGAGATGAAGGGGTTGTCTTATGAGGAAAGGTTGGGCCTATACTCATTGGAGTTTAGAAGAATGAGAGGGTATCTTATTAAAACATAAAAGATTCTGAAGGGGCTTGACCGGGTAGATGCAGAGAGAATGTTTCCCCTCGTGGGTGAATCTAGAACTAGGGGGCATAATTTCAGAATAAGGGGGCACCATTTAAAACGGAAATGAGGAGGAATTTCTTCTGAGGGTCGTGAATCTTTTGGAATTCTCTTCCCCAGAGAGCTGTGGAGGCTGGGTCATGGAATATATTTAAGGTGGAGATCGACAGATTTTCGAAAGGTAAGGGCATCAAGGGTTATGGGGAGCAGACAGGGAAGTGGAGTTGTGGCCAAGATCAGATCAGCCATGATCTTACTGAATGGCGGAGCAGTCTCGAGGGGCCAAATGACCTACTCCTGCTCCTACGTCTTATGTTATGTATGTTCTTAACGCCAGAAGGTATTGCAAAGCTAAGTGTTCATAATGACTACTGCACTTCAAGTGTAATGGTTAACACATTTTACATGGTATTACAAATGAAAAATACCAAGACTCATCCAACTTAAAGCTTCCAAGTATTTCCCAAAACCCCCCCACAGATGTTTACAGCACAGAAAGAGCCCAATTAACCCCTCAGGTCTGAGCAAGCTCTTTTCTGGAGCAATTCAGAAGTCACTCCACGATGCTGCAATCTTCTCATAGCTCTCTCTTATCCTCCGTTTCAACTATTTATCAAATTTTGCCTTTAAAGATGCAATCATCTCTGTTTCAACCACTTCTCGTGGCAAAGGATTCCACATCCAATAACATTCTGCATAACAAAATCTCAATTCAAATTGGCATCCCTCATCACTGACTCACCAACCAGAAAGAAATTGCTTTCAATATTCACCCAATCAAAATCCTTAATTTGTAAAACTTCTACAAAGTCTCCTATGCTCCACTGGAAAGTCCCAGTGTCTCAAGTATCTCCTCAGAACTATAGTTGATCACCGTCCAATCCTCCACATCAGGATGGCCTGAGGGCGCTCCGCTTCTTCCTACAGAGGCCCAACCAGTCCCCATCCACCACCGCCATCCTCCGCCTGGCTGAACTTGTTCTCACATTGAACAACAACTTCTTTGACTCCATTCACTTCCTCCAAATTAAAAGGTGTTGCTATGGGAACCCGCATGGGTCCTAGCTAGGCCTGCCTTATTGTGGGATATGTGGAACATTCTTTGTTCCAGTCCTACTCAGGTCCCCTCCCTCACCTCTTTTTCCGGTACATTGATGACTATCGGTGCCATTTCCTGCTCTTGCCTTGAACTGGGAAATTTAATTCACTTTGCTTCCAATTTCCATCCTTCCCTCACCTTCACATGGTCCATCTCTGACTCTTCCTTTCCCTTCCTCAACTTCTCTGTCTCCATTTCTGGGGATAGGCTATCGACAAACATCCACTAAGTCCACCGATTCCCACAGCTACCTGGGCTACACTCCCTCCCACCCCGCTTCCTGTAAGGACTCGATTCCATTCTCCCAGTTGTTCCATCTCAATCACAGCTGCTCGGATGATGCCGCCTTCCATACTCGTGCTTCCGATATGTCTTCCCTTCTCCTCAACCGAGGATTCCCCTCTACCGTGGTTGACATGAACCTCGACCGTATCTGTCCCATTTCCCATACTTCT